>NC_040044.1:1399775-2009013 GCF_003713205.1 Coffea eugenioides
CGTTAGTCCTGGCGAGAGTTGGGCAGGCAATCCGCTAACCCCTTTGGTTCGCCTTAAGGGAAGGTAGGACTGTCACAGGTGGTATCAGAGCCTAGGTTTGAATTGGCCTGGGCGTATTAGAAAGGCTCGACTTGAGGATTATGTTATGCTCCTTAAGGTTATTTACATTTATTTCCTCTTTTGGTGTAGGATGGCCGGACGGGGTGAGCCTAGTGATAGTCCTCCGGGTGAGCGACCTCGTGGAGCGCTCCCAGTGATCCCATACCAGATACGGCCAAGAGGGGCCGTCGTGCGTTGGAACCCGTCTAACCGCCTCAGACGGTGTGAGTGCCGCCATACCTATGCTTACCCTAACGCCTTAGTGTTGGCCGTGGCCAAGGAGCGTAAGGAGTTAGCCGCAGATAATGCTAGGCTTGAGGCCGAGGTGAACCAGTTTAGGGCGGCCAATGAGAAACAGGCCTAGCACATTAAGGGATTGGAGTACGACGTGCTTGAGGCAGAGGATAGGGTAGATGATCTCTGTACTCAGTTTAGGAAAACGCGTGAGCGCGAGTCTAAGAGAGCCCGAAAGGTGAAGATTCGAGCCGCATCGATCCTGAATCTCTGCGCTGACGTGGTCGAGGGGGTGAGCGACGAGGACTCATGTGCGGGGCCCGAGGCTGGGGTTGGATCTACCCCATCGGGTGGGTCTACTAGCTCGTCGTCGGACTAGATCACGACTCTTAGGGTTTTGAGATAGTTTTGTTTTCTGTATATAGGGCGGATAGGGAGAAAAGCCTTAGCTAATCGTTTTGTACGTTTGGGTTAACTACGTGTATATTTCTTTTGATGGGGTTTTTCCTCCGTGGATTGTCCATGTTTGTACTTGACTTGACTGGTTGTTTATATATTTGTTGTTGCCTTGTTTGGAATGTATATATATGTGTGTAAAAATTTTTGGGATTTTATTTACGTGCATTGTCATTTTATTGTTCTAGTACGTTTGTCTAGATCAAATAGATTTTATGGAAGGCACACGTAGTGGACGGGGGCATGGGCGCGGGAATAGGCAACCTACGCCAGACCGAGGTGCCGGGGAAACCTCATCTGGACCTAATCCTGAACCGAGAGTTGACCCCAATGTGCAGATAGCTGCCGCTATGCAGCAAATGACCAACCTGCTGGCACAAGTGGTGCAGCAACAAGGCCAGAACCCAAACTCTAATTCTGGAAACCCTGGCAACCATGTCGAGAGAGAAGACAGAGCTCTCGAACGATTTCAAAAGTTTGCTCCACCCAAGTTTATTGGGGGACCCAATCCGGATGTCGCCGAAAGGTGGATTGAGAAAATGGTCGATATTTTTGCGGCCTTGCACTACACCGAAGAACGGCAGGTGACTTTTGCCGTTTTCCAGTTGGACGGGGCGGCCTGTTCCTGGTGGAACGTAATACGGCAAAAATGGGAACGGGAACAAACGCCCAGGATTTGGGTGAATTTCATAAGGGAGTTCAACGCGAAATTTTTCCCTCCTCTAGTTCAGGAGATGAAGGAAGATGAGTTCATCCGACTCCGTCAAGGGGCTCAATCTGTGGCGGAATACGAGAGCCAATTCACCCGCTTGTCCAAATTTGCGCCTGAGCTGATCATGACCGAGCAACGGAGGATCAGGCGCTTTATCCAGGGTTTGAATGTCGAAATCCAGAAGGACCTCGCAGTGGCTCAAATCAATGCTTTTAACGAGGTCGTGGAAAAAGCCCAACGGGTAGAGAGTGCTAGATTGCAAGTCCGGAACTTCCAGGCAAAGAAACGGGATTTTCCTGGAAGCAGCTCTGGACAAGGGGATAAAGGTACCCCCTCCAAGTTCGGACGAGGAGCTGGAGGTGGACGACAGTTGAGTTTCGGCAGAGGGGCTCAGTCCAGGGGTGGTTCAGCCGGGAAAAGCCAAGGCGGAAACTTCCAGAAGGGTTCAGATTCGGCGTCCCATGGGCCTTGTGGGTACTGCGGAAAGCCGAATCACTCTAAAGATAATTGCTGGAAGAAGGGAGGCAAATGTCTGCGTTGCGGAAGCGCAGACCACCAGTTTGCTACCTGCCCACTCTTAAAGCAAGACGGAAAGGGAAGTCAAACCACGCCAAAGACCAATACGGGACCGGATAAGAGGAATGGGACGAAACCTAAGGTGCCAGCTTGAGTATATTCGTTAGAACCTCGACAGGTCCCAGATTCCTTAGAGGTCGTAAAAGGTACGATCCCTATTTTTCACCGTTTTGCCAAAGTTTTAATTGATCCTGGTGCCACCCATTCCTTCGTTAACCCTGATTTCATGTGTGGCATCGATATAAAATCTGCTAGTTTACCATACGACCTAGAAGTTAGTACACCTACGGGGAATCAACGTTTGGTTACAAGTACGGTTTATAGGGATTGTGAGGTATGGGTAGGAGAGAAGAGATTATTAGGGGACTTGATAAGCTTGATCATTAAGGGGTATGATGTAATTTTGGATATGGATTGGCTAGTCAAGTATAATGTCCAACTGGATTGTAAAACAAAAGTGGTAGAATTTCGCATCCCTGGTGAGACAACTTTAAGGTTGGACATAAGGGGTAGGTTAGCCTCATCTGCGTTGATTTCGGGCATTCGGGCTAGGAAACTGCCAAGTAGAGGGGCGCAAGGATTTTTAGCCTTTCTAATTAATAACCCCACGGATAAGTTAAAAGTGGAGGACGTGGCCATAGTAAAGGAATTTCCGGATATATTCCCTGATGAGTTAGTAGCTCTGCCTCCGGAAAGAGAGATTGAATTCAAAATAGACCTGCTATCGGGATCCTCACCTATCTCAAAAACACCATACCGAATGGCTCCTGCGGAGCTCAAGGACCTAAAGATGCAATGACAAGACCTCCTGGAGCAGGGATTCATTCAAGAGAGTGGGTCTCCTTGGGGAGCCCCTGTGCTGTTTGTGAAGAAAAAGGACGGTGGTTTAAGAATGTGTATCGATTATCGGGGCTTGAATAATATTACGGTGAAAAATAAGTATCCACTGCCCCATATAGATGAGTTGTTTGATCAGTTGCAGAGAGCTGTGGTCTTCTCGAAACTAGATCTCCGTCACGGGTATTACCACTTATTAATCAGGAAGGAAGACATTCCGAAAACCGCCTTCAACTCGAGATATGGGCATTACGAGTTTGTAGTTATGCCCTTTGGATTAACCAATGCTCCTGCCGCCTTTATGGATTTAATGCATAGGGTTTTTAAGCCCTACCTGGATCAATTTGTAGTAGTCTTCATCGACGATATTCTGGTCTATTCCAAGACACGTGAAGAGCATGAACAGCACTTGAGGATTGTCTTACAAATCTTAAGAGACCATCAACTGTACGCCAAATTCAGCAAGTGCGAATTTTGGTTAGGGAAAATTTCTTTTTTGGGACACATAATTTCTCAAGAGGGTATTTCAGTTGACCCGGCGAAAAGTAGAGGCTGTGAACTAATTGGAAGAGGCTAGAAAATTCCACCCGAGATCCGCAGCTTTCTAGGACTGGCTGGATATTACCGGGCATTTCCATCAAGAACTTTTTCAAACTAGGCCCGATCCTCTAACCGACTTTACGAAGAAGATAGAAAACGGATTCGATTTCATGAATGCCCGAAGTGAGACAAGTTTTCAAAGAGTTAAAGAAAGATTGACATTGACTCCAGTTTCTAGTTGTTACCTAACGGAGGTGACGGGTTTGTCGTGTATACCGATCGCGGGAAGGTCTAGGATGCGTGCTAATGCAGAACCGAAATGTGATATCTTTTGCCTCGAGAAAGTTAAAACCCCACGAGCAGAACTATCCAACCCACGATCTGGAGTTAGCCGCAGTTGTTTTTGCTCTGAAGAAATGGAGACACTACCTATATGGGGTAACCTTGGAGATTTACTCGGATCACAAAAACCTGAGGTACCTCTTCTCACAGAAGGAATTAAACATGAGGCAGCGACGGTGGATGGAATTTCTGGAGGATTACGACTGTACCATCAACTACCATCCGGGAAAAGCAAACGTGGTGGCCGATGCCCTAAGTCGCAAAACTCAGGTAGCAAGCTTAATGATCAAAGAATGGGATATGCTAGACTCTGTGTGTGAGTGGAAACCTTGCCTTGGGAACCATAAGGTGCTTTTTCACAATATTAAAGTGACTTCCATCTTATTGGAATGGATTAAAGAAGCGCAAAAAGAGGATGTGATGGTACGGAATGGGGAGAGAAAGTGGGAAAAGGAGAAACAACTGATTTCAATTTTAGTCCTGAAGGTGTTTTAAAATACCGAAATCGAATAGTGGTGCCGAAAGATGAGTCGTTGAAAACGGAGATTCTAGAGGAATCCCATCGGTCCAAGTATACAATTCATCCGGGTAGTAGCAAGATGTATCAGGACCTGAAAGGAACCTATTGGTAGGATAATATGAAGAAGAAAATCGCTCTATACGTGCAAAAATGTCTCATTTGCCAACAGGTTAAGGCGGAGCATCAAAAACCATCGGGCTTGTTACAACCCCTTGAGATACCTGAATGGAAGTGGGAAAACATCACCATGGATTTCGTCTCAGGTTTGCCGCGGACGCAAAGAGGCACGATGCCGTTTGGGTGATCGTCGATCGATTAACCAAATTCGCCTATTTCTTGCCGGTAAAACATGAAGCATTCCATGGACAAGTTGGTCCAACTGTACATGGACGAGATCGTAAGGCTACACGGCATTCCAATTAGTATCGTCTCCGATCGAGATCCACGGTTTGTATCTCGATTTTGGCAAAAGTTCCAGGGGACTCTAGGGACTAAACTCAATTTAAGCACCACCTATCACCCTTAGACGGATGGACAATCGGAGCGAACCATCCAGACTCTCGAGGACATGCTACGGACTTGCATTCTGGATTTTGGAGGCAATTGGGGTCAACACATGACCTTAGTAGAGTTTGCATACAACAACAGCTACCATTCGTCGATTCAAATGGCCCCATACGAAGCACTATATGGGCGAAAGTGCCGGTCACCGATCTATTGGGACGAAGTTGGCGAGAGAAAGGCATTAGATCCAACCACTATTCCATGGATGGAAGAGGCTCGAGAAAAGGTCAAATTGATACGGCAACGACTCCAAACTGCTCAAAGCCGACAAAAGAGCTATGCGGACAATCGAAAAAAAGACTTGGAGTTTGAAGTTGGAGACCGTGTTTTCCTCAAGGTTACACCGTTACGGAGTGTCACGGCGGGTAGAGGAAAGAAATTGCAACCGAGGTTCGTCGGACCTTACAAAATTCTCCAAAGAATAGGTATGGTAGCGTATCGGTTAGAGCTACCATCCAGTTTCTCTCGAATTCACGACGTCTTCCACGTCTCGATGCTAAAGAAGTACTATCCCGACCCCTCTCATATCTTATAACCAGAGGAGATCGACATAGACGAATCGCTTGCTTACGAAGAGAAACCTGTCCAAATGCTTGACCGGAAAGTCAAAGAGCTAAGAAACAAGCAGATTCCGTTAGTGAAGATACTATGGAGAAACTATTAGGTAGAGGAAGCTACCAGGGAAGTGGAAGACGAAATGTGAAAGAAATACCCTGAACTTTTCGTGAGTTGAGATGAGAAATTTTGAGAGCGAAATTCTTTTAAGGGGGAGAGAGTGTGAGAACCCGTAATTTTCCCATTTTCTAGGTTTTATTATCTTTTATGGCTTGTTTTCTGCATTTTCGTGATTAGGAAAATTTCTAGATAATTTTTGTGAGTAAATAGGATTTTTAGATGATTTTTCTAGTATCGAATAGTTTTTGAGAAATTAAAAGCGTATACCGGATGTGGGACCCACTAGGGCGAAAAGTTCGAAAAAATTCGGCCAGTTAGGTTAAATTTTGGATACTGGATTTAATTTACCGGGTGTTAAGAGATAATTAGAGGTTTCTATTTGGATTGGTGTGAGAGGAAACAAAAAAATAGAGATGCATTAAATAAAGTGACAAGTGTCACTTGGCTATTGGGTTTACTTTTATGACTACTATTCACTTTTTTCCATTTGACCAAATAAATAAAAAAATTACCAAAATTTCACCATTTTCTTCTTCCTCTTGGCCGGCCGCTTCAAGCTAAAAGAAGGGGAAAAGCTCTTCAAGTTTTTGCTTCAAGCTTGCTCAAATCCATCAAAACAACCACTTAAACTTGCTTTTGTTCCATAAAACGTCTTCACTTAGTGTTGGTGAGGTGATTGGTGAAGTTGTTTGGAAAGTTAAGGTGACTAGTTGCTCCCTCTCTTGTATTGCTAAGGTGAATAGTGAAGGACCCCTCTCCTCCCTTTAATGATGTTTAATTCATGATTGGTAGTGGTATAAGATGCAATTTTATGGATTATATCTTGATTTTTGGTTGAATTGGTGAAGTTTTATAATTATTGGGGATTTTTCTGTTTTCATATGAATATTATTATGTGGTCATGTATGATGATTGGAAGGAAGCTAGAAGGTGGAAAAAGTGGTTAATTGCAAGCAATTTCTGTTTTGGAAAGAAAATTGGAAAGTTAGGGTTTCATTGTTCTTCATTCTGCCCGGCACTGTAGCTCATAGTTAGAGGCCGAATTGGCTTTGGGTTAAAACATAAAAGTTGTACAGAATGATATTTTAGAGATGCCTGTAAAATTTCAGGTCAATCGGAGTGGCGTAGCTTGAGAAAAGATGGGATTACCCTTGCTACCCTGGTTTTACCTGAATTTGATAGTTGCGTCTGTAATTGGTTAATTTTGTTGGGAATGCTTCGGAATTGGTTGTTGAGGTTTTCTGATGAATTGTAACCATATTTCTTAGCTTTCGGATGTCTTTGGAATTACTAAATTTGGACTTAGGTAGCCTGATTTATGATGTTTGCACCAGAATGTGATTTGTGAACCTGTTTTTGCGGTTCTGGTGTAGTATCTTGCATTTTTGACTTGGTTACACTCGAAACTAGACAGAGTTGCCTTCTTCAACATTGTAACCCTATCTCTTAGCTTCGAAACGGTGTATCTTGCACCTCCATTCGATAATCGTAGTGCCATTGGTACCAAAACCGCAAAATGATGTCAAAAACTGTTTTTTTTTTTGTTAACACTTAACTCCATTTCTGGATTTTTCTGGTTTCCTCTAGTGCTTGTGTATGCTTATGGAACCCTATTTTGGTAGTATTTGGCATTGGTTTATGACTCGTTATCGAGTCTCATTGTACTTGTTTGCATGTTTTAGGGCGTGACGGTGGTTCACGACGCTCCTTTGACGGAGGTGCATGAAATATCGTTTTCAAACTTGGTGAGTATACTACTCACTTGTGTGTTACTGTATGGCTTTGATACTTGAATTTGATGCATTGAATGTTTATTGCACCATTGTTATTGAGTTAAATGAGGGTGTACTTGATCACTCTCACTTATATGCCTTATATCATTGTTTATCATGTTATTGGAATGTTACATGGAATGTTACATGAAATGAAAGTACTTGACTTGGTGTCGTTTGGACGAGTATCCAACGACCATGATTGTTACCATTGAACTCAACCCCATTGGTAGTTGATTGAATCGAGTCGGCGAGGGCTTGGTCGTCAAACAATGTTTTTAATGAACTTAGATGCTGTAGTTAACAGCTGCGGTTGCTGGGCCCTGGTTTTACTGCACACTGCATCATCTGACATGTATGTGCAATGCATTTTTTGTGTTCCAAGAAGCTGTGTATATAGGCGGTGCAGTAGTGAACTTACAACAAGAATTGCCAAGTTCACATTCTGATGTTTTAATTGTTTTGGCTTCTCTAGCTTTCCATGTGCTTGGGTCAACTCAATTGGCTAGTTGTATTTGAGTGCTTTGTAATTTTTCATAGTTTTGTTTTCAATCGCTGTTTTGATCCTGTCAGGTTCATGTTTAGAGCTTTATTCCATGAGAAAACCATCGAATCAACTATCATTGGTCATTCACTTCTAGGTTTTTTTTTTTCCCATGCCTTCCATGCCTTCACATCTTATCCTCATTCTAGATAATTCTATTGTCACTTTATATTGCCCTCAAACATCTCTGTAACAATCGAAAGTTCTGAGGTTCTACAACTCTTTTTCTTGTTAAAACCTTAAGCAATAACAGAACTCTAATTGAGAATTCTGCTTTGCAGACATACGAGTAAAGGAGCCCTCCTTGGAGTCTTTATGCAGGTTTGTTTCAGTGTTAATGCCAGCCTGTAGAATGAAAAACCCCATGTGATTTTGTTTGTCTCTTGCTTTTATGCTTGACTCATCTGCAATATTCTTGATTCCCAAGTTACAGAGGGAAAAAGCAATATGAGCCTCCAAGGTTTATGGCAGTAAGTGTTGCAATTGAGCAGCTCTTGGAGGTTGAACAAATGCGTGGAGAAAATGGTAGGTATACGGGTACAATTGCATTGCTTTTCAGTTGTTGTGGCTCCTGAGATCTTTCCATCAAAAAATTTTCAACTAGCTATATACCTTTTAGCTTGATCTGCACAGATCTTATTCTGTCTAAAATGTACTTCGCCATGAAGTAGTTATCCTTTTTGGTTGTGTCGTCTGGTGTTAATTCCCTGTTCGTGGAAACATTTCAGCTTTGATTAACTTGCGCTACTAACGTGTTGTTTTCACTACCCATGTTTTGTGGGCCTATCATGATGAGCTCCAATGTTCCTACATGCAACATCATTAGAGAAGTAAAGCCATTTTGCTTTGGCCACCTGGATTTTTTTCCCTGTTTATGTTGCTTTTAAAAATATTCTGCTATTTGTTTTGTCTGGAATTGCAGCATACACTGAAGACACTACTTGCGTTGGCTTTGCTCGACTTGGTAGTGAAGATCAGTTGGTGGTTGCCGGTTCGATGAAACAATTGTTAGAGGTGGACTTTGGTCCCCCACTGCATTGCCTCGTGATAGTCGGTGATACTCACCCCGTGGAAGAAGAAATGCTGGATTTCTATAAGCTAGCGAAAAAGCAGGGCCAAGCCTGAATATTTTAATTGTACATCAATAGGATTGTATGACAGTTATTGTTGTATCCATCGTTTATCTCTTGCATTATTTCAACTTTAATTGGCTGTCGATGTTGAGAATGCCAATCTTGCTTGATGTTGGACGATTAGGTTTGTTTTACGATATCAGCTTAAATAGTACTAATACAGTACTGAAATGATGCGACATTGATTTTACTGGAAGGGCATTGCACATCTGCATATTTACTTTTCTTTGTACAGAACGGACATTTCCTAGACAGAACACGAATCCAGTTTTCAGCAATTAGTAGTCACCGTGACCGTTGATCATGCTAAAACATCTTGCATCCCTACTAGCCAGCAAGTCAAAAAAAGTTATCGCCTAACATAGTTTTTGCTATTGAAGGGTGTTATCTGCACCAAAAAATATAAAAAACCAAAAGGTAGTTCTACTAAACTAGGAGAAAAAATGACCACACTTCCCCTGTAGCCATGTTAACCTTACTGTGTTGCTCTTAAGAGAAAGGAACATCTCTCGTGAACTGGGATCCTCGAAAAGATCCAGCGCTGCATAATAGAGCCAATCCTCAATGCCTTCAATCTCGTCCAAAGCTTTTATGCAGTTGGTTATCGTAAATTTATCATCAGTCTTAGACATATCTGTTGATCGCAACTTTGATGCACCAATCATATCTAACAATGCTCCTGCCATTATATTTCTTAAATTTCCATCCAAGTAACTTTCTCCGGATCCCCTGCTAGTCTCTGCTGGACGCTTCCTCTTTCTTTCTGCTGTGGTTTTATTCATATTCTGTGGCGGAGATGGATTTCCTTGTTCAGGTCTTGACAGCGCAGGGGTTTGAGGAAGTGCATTTCCACTTTCCTGATATAAAGGGTCTGTACCTGCAGATTTATCCAGTTCTTCATAGTGGCTGGATTGGGCATATTTCCCAGCAGATTTGTCTAGCTCTTCATAGTGGCTGGATTGAGCATATTTTCCATCAGCACCTGAATCCGCAAAAATTGCACATAACTGGTCATAAATAGGACAATCCTTGATCTTGGTGGACTCAGCAGGCTTATGTTGTGCCTGTTAATATAACAAAAAGAAAAACAGAATCAAGAGCCATAATACCATTCAGAGAGAGAGAGAGGTAGAAGAATAAGAAGGAAAAGAATAATACTCCAATGTCTTCCCATAGGTCAAACCCAATGTAGCAAGAATCTTCTATGGGATCCTGTTGATCAAAGGCTGATTTCAGACTACAGTAACGTGTCCGGAGAACATCAAGGTGTTTCCTCAATTGATTATTATTAAAGTTAAGATTTGTCTGTCTGTTAAATTCTTCGCGTATGTGGTTCCATGTCTTCTTGTCAAAAACATTGTTTGGTCTGTTCCCCAGTTGAATCTGCTGAACAACAAGGTCTGCAAAAATCTTATCGAGGGATGCTGTCCATCTTGTCCTCAAACGCTCCTGTTTGGGCAGCTGTTCATTGGCTTCACCATCCATCTGTCTGAATTAAGCAATGCATTACAGGTTAATCCAGCAATCAGCAGCACAGAACAACTTTCCTCTTACTTTATTTCTCATACTTAATTCTTTTGACTTCGGTCATTTGGTAACATGAAACAAGCTGACTTCGGCTTTATCTTCAGCTCAATAAAATTTCTTAGCTGTATTAGAAAATTTTAGGTCTTCTACTGCACAAATGCCTACCACATCATAGAGTACCAGAACGGTCTGGAAGCTCAAACAGCAAAGCATAATGCAACTGTTATTGGACACGGTAACTTGACCTCCTTTTAAACTAGATTCTAGGAGCTCAATCCCCATTTGCAACACATGATAAAATGCTTAAAAAGCTAAAGATGTCAGATGGACAGCTAATAGCAACAACTTGCAGTTGATACCAAAGTTGCCAGGTACATATACAATGTGATATATAGTAAAAGTTAAAACAAGCATCCTACTGTAACTAAAGAAAATTGAATTAATGAACAGAGAAGTAGCAGATATAACACTTGCTGCAGTCAGATATCCACTGATTATCAAAAGTAGCACCATGGCAGCTTTATAGAAGGTTAATTGGATTAACTACTTGAAAGGATCTTGACCACAAAGTAAGCAATGCCAACCTAGGTAGTAAGTTCACCAACTCTCTGCATATTAATGGTTTTGCGAGAATATTCATGAGTCCCAAAATTAAGAAAATGTTCACATTACCTTAAAACATTGATGTCACAAAGAAACATGAAAGATTAGAATAATAAAACATGTCATCTGATTTTCAATCAACAATATACAACTACCTCAGCACTATTTCTCTTTAACATTCCTAATATACCAAATAGTTAAGATATGTTTTGGTATTGAAAAAAAATATCCTTCTAGATGTGATGATTTATTTTAGCAAAATCTCTAACGAAAATGACCGTAATTCAACCATAAGCTTGATAATGTGCACAGCAAAAGACAGTGAATTAGTAGAAAAGCGAATGATCGATTTGTGTTCTAAAATCTGGACTCTTTAAACATTAAAATAGCACAAAAATACTAATTTCAATTAGCACTTGGCAAGAATTGCTTTTTTATCCAATGCAATGAACAAAAATCATGCGCACAATCAGCAAATAAAGATCTAAATTACTTAAACAGCAAAAATTACTGAAAGAAAATGATCAAAATATTCAGCTGAAAGTTACCCTACCAAAACAAAACATCAAAATGCAGTCATCATACTGTCGTCGCACGTTAAACCCTAAACAATATGGTTACAATATGAACGCTTCTTCTTCGTCATTAATTTTGCGGCATTGACGATATTATGAAAAAAAAAATACCCAAAAAGACAAATACCTGGCTTAATAAAATGATATATCCGCACAAATTAAAAAGAAAAGAAAATCGCCACAACGGAAGTTCGAAACGAGAGGGCAAAATCATGAAAGGGAAATGTACATATATGCACGCTTGATGCTGACCAGGTAGGAACTAATGAAAAGTATACCTTTGGAGGGCTCCCGGGTAATCGCCGGAAACCTGGTAAAATTGTCGCCACGGCAAGAGGCGACAGAGCGGGCTCCTCTGAGTTGCGATCAAAGCTACAAAGTACGGCTCCGTAACTGAGTAATTTACCTGTGTTTAATTAAAATGGGGTTACATTTGTAATTCTATAGTTGACTAAATTACGGTAAGCCCCTAAAGTTTCTATAGTTACAATTACCTCCATGTAGTTCTTACAAAATTACCGGAGGATAGAGCATTACGCAAGTATTTAAATTGTACGAGGATATTATGTAAAAGTAAAAAAAAAAAAAAAAGAAGTACTACATCAATGGTGTTTACGAATTACCTACCACTATAACTTTTAAATTTAAATTACCCATCAACACAGCACTCACGTCAATTCAAACATATGAACTTACATATTACTCAGTAACATAGCCGCACATTTATAATGGGATTTTGACTCAACTTTTTTGCGAGGAAGTGGTGTATGTTTAACAATTGAACCCACACATTTATATTTAGTGATCATGCCATAGAATCCAAATAACTGTAATTTTTACTCATTTTGTGTCATAATCTATGGCTTGATTATTGATTCTTTAATTAATTATATCTTATTTTTTCTTTTGCTTTAGAAAATGTCAGTGAGCTTAAATGATGTTATGATTTTTAATTTAAAAATAATTACTTCTATAATTCTCAACTGAATGGATATCATATAAATTATAAAAGAGGTTTTTTGAAAAAAAATATTTTATTAATAACGGTTAAATGTGTATATATTTGGGGAAGCATAGAGGGGGTTATTGGTAATTCTAGAAGAGTGTTTCCTAAAGTAGCTTTTAGCTCCGATTGCTTTCTTTTAAAAGAACATTTGGTAAATACCCATGGATAGGCGGAGTTCTTAAGATGAGTTAGAAAGGTAGGGTGATTTAGTGGAACAAGCATTCGTCGGCTGGATCGATAAGAGTGTGAACTGTAAGATGTTTTTAGATATGATGTATGTAAAATTAGTGAACAAACAAGTGTAGCAAACTTTTTTTTTTTTGGAAGAATTTCAACTTCTCTCGAGAACACATATGATCTTTACTTTTTATCTTTTAAGCATAGGATAGCAAATAATGAGAATAAAGGTAGAACCTCTGTTTTAAAACTCGGACCGGCCGATTGAACCGGGAACCGGTCAGGTAGCCGGTCCGAGTCATATTTAAAAACCGGAAATTTAAAATTCGGTCAAAAACCGGGTTTGACCGGGAAAAACCCGATTTTTCCTGTTCAACAGTAATTTTTTTAAAAAAATTCAAACTTTTTAATATTATGTTTTGACCCCCTAAATTGTTAAAACTTATTGATATACCTCAAATATTTGATACTTTATAAATATTGTCCTAAAATTTGATGTTATTTTTCAATTAAATTCATAATTTTAATTCTAAACTTGTTAATATTTATTAAATAATATAAATTGCTACTTGATTGTTCTAATTTCTTTGTATTTTCTTGTTAAATATATTTGAAACATCAAATATATATGAATATACCTTTATTAATATCAATATATTATTAGATATTATATATATAATATTTTAATTTTTAAATAATTTTTATTTATGACGTCATCCTGTTCGACCCCTATCGACCCCCGGTCGAACCCATTGACCCCTGACCCCTGACCTCACCTCGAGTCGCTATCCGGTCCGGTTCTGAAAACATAGGGTAGAACGAGTAGTAGAATCACATTTACTGGTCTAAGAAGGCAAATAAAGATAAAATAAAACATAAAAATGATCCACTCCAAGTTCGCGCTCCAACCTTTACCGTCCACAACTTGAACTTGCCACCTCTATGGCCCATCACAATTGTGAGAGGAAAAAATGAAAAATGAAAAATTTTCAGATTAAATTTTGAGAGGAAAAAATCAAAAATGAAAAAAGTTCCTTGAAGAATGCTATGTATTTAATACAATTTCATTTCATACATTTATTCAGTTAGGAAAGATGATAAATGTCGCAAGGCCCTAGACTTAGAAAGCTTGTATACCATACATCAGCTCAGTCAAATCAATAGTGATCTTTTGGTTTTTTTTTTTTTTTTTTTTTGGGTAAATGCATTACATCAATGGACTCATATAATTATCTAATGAATATCTATCCAGAGTAAGCAGAATTAGCAAGGCTAGTTATGTCATGGCTGAGTAGCAGAAATGCTCATGTAAGGTCGCGCAATTCCTGTCTGCGAGTTGCTAGATCGATAATGATAAAAGTTGTTATGTAAGAATCCATCGACTAATTACTACTCTTTTTTTTTTTTTAAAGTTTTTTTGTTTCATTGGTGAGTTTGTTAATGACGACCTCAGCAATTAGTGGCGAATTCGCTGGTACTTGACAAGTGGGGATTGCCGGATTGGACTTTTGGAGTGGACTAACGAATAACAGACAATAATGGCAAAGAAACCACAATATGTAGCTATCAAAAGATTCCTGCCTGCCTGCTTGCGAGCAACATACCAAAAGCACCAACACCGGATTGCGTTTTGAAGCTTAAGACACAAATATTTCTTAAAGAGCTTAAGACACAAAGGGTAACAACAAAAAAGGACTCCGCAGGAACGAAAGCTTCCGTGTTTGTTGCGTGGGTGTTTCTTGTGAGTTCCCTTTAGATTGCCTTCGGGTTGTTCTTTCGGATTACTCCTATATTTGTTCTAATTGAGTAGGTGTGTGTGTTTCTTTCAGTTCTTGGAAAAAAGGAACGAAAGCTTCCGGTCTCTTTTTCTTTTCCCTTTATATATATATATATATATATGTGGTGTATTTCTTTAGTAATCTTACGTTTCTATGGCGTAAAATCTTGTAATTCTGGAACGAGTTTAATAAGTTGATCGGAAAAAGTTCACACAAAACAAAAATAAACGGCAAAATAGATTAGATTAGAATTTACGAGAGGCGCAATCCGGAGTATCCTGATGCCCTCAAACTTGCATTGAAGTTCTTCGACGTTCAAAAATGTAATTACCCTGCATCCCTTTTTCTCGATTTTTATGCAATACTGCATTTGATTCTTTATGTGATTCTTCGTCAGCGTTAAGTGTTGGAGTCATATCATATGGAAAAGATAGCTAAACTTCTTTGGGATGCAGACTGCTAAATCTTTAATGGGGATCTTTTTCGTGTTTTATTTACAAAGTAACAAATTATATAAAACCTGAATATAAAGTGGGCAGGACTTCTAATTCACGCATCTGTTGATAAACTAGCTTTACATGCAAGTTTTTGATGGTGTCGAGTGCCTATCTACTTCACCTAAAAATTTGATGAGACGCATGGGCAGAAAAGATCGAAAATTATGCAAATACGGAGTGTTGCACTTCTTGCTAGCGTGTCTTTCTTTGAACAGGTGGAATGTCTTCGTCACTCACCATACACCTCATGTCACACAAAGTTTTTTTTTTTTTTTTAGTTCCATATCACATAAAGTTCAAACCCCACACCACACCTTCCCAGAACACACAAAAAAATAGAAGAGAAAAATGTAGCTTTTGTACCCAAATTTTGATACATGAGCAGTTTTAATTCTTAAACTTTAGACAAAAACAAATCTGGTACTCAGATTTTTTAGCACATTTAGTACCCTTTACAATTTTTTTTCAAAATGCTATCGAAAAGAGTTACGTGATAGTCGCATGTTCAACAATTATTGCATAAGAAAAATACCAAAAAGACGTAAAATATCCTTCTAACACTAAGTACCAAGAAAGATATTTTAAAAATTTTAATCACTTGCCCAACTCTGCTCATCTTATTCTTTTCTCCTTCTTTTGTTGTATTTCATCTTCGCCTTAGTGTCAGAAAGATATTTTACGCTTTCTAGCAATTTTTTTTTTATACAATATTTGCCGAACATATGACTATCACGCGACTCTTTCAAGTAGCAATTTAGGAAAAAGCCATTAAGGGTACTAAATGTGCTCAAATATTAAAAGTTTGGATACCATATTTGTTTTTGTCCAAAGTTTGTGGATTAAAACTGCTTAAGTATCAGAATTTGGATACCAAAACTGCATTTTTCTCAAAAAAAAAAAAATCAATTCTTGGTCGAATTCAACCTCAAAAAGGAAAAGTGAAAAGATACGACGTCGCAGTAAAATAACCAATTATTTGTTAACAGCAAGATTTTCCCAAGGAAATGGAGCTTAGATACGTACGTAATCTTATGACGCCTGTTACAAGACTGATTTCAACATTTACTGCGGACAATCCGGAGACCCAATACTATTAAGGATACTCTTTCTTCTGAATGGCCAGAAAGCATATACATCGTCCTCGTCTATTGTCGGTGCCCCTGTTCTGTCCAAAACAACCATTTTAACGGACTCCTCACCTATCTTTCTCCCTCAAATGGGCTACTAAACCAACCACATTGCCCAGATAAACCTCTCTTCCTCTAAACCTGTTCGTTAATCGTTCCCTCCGGATTTAGTATCTTCTTTTTGGTGCAAAGAAATACTAGAACAAACTAGAAGAACAGAGGCACCTGGAATTGAGATTTTGCAATTTCCTGCAGAAATCTGCTCCAGTTTCCCTGGCATTGATCAATGCCAGGTGCTATATGACTTCTTAAGCCCCAGAACTTTCAAAGTTTTATCGTGTTTTCAAGGTTTTTCTTCTTCTTGGCAGATTAGATCTGAACCAGAACTAAATCCAAAAAAACCAAAGCGCATTCTTTTCCATAGAGAATGGGGGAGAAGTCAAGGTCGAAAGGGGGTTGGTGCGGTTGGTTGCTTGTTTTAATTGTAGCAGCTGCAATTGCATTTGGAATTTTTGTAACGATCAAGAAGAAGCACCATGCCTCAAAGGGAGAGGCAGCCCCTGTTCCGGGGCCTCCCGGTGCTGTTACCAAGAAGTATGCTGACGCTCTCCATGCCGCAATGCAGTTCTTAGACGTACAAAAATGTATAAAAGAATCCCTCCACAACCACAGCATTTTTTCTTTTCTTCGTCTGCGTCTTTCAAGTATCTACATCCACGTTTGCTGATGTTGTTTTAAAACTTCATTTGCTTTAATTGAGCTAAATCCATGTAGTTTCTTAGCTTCTTATGTAGTTCTTCCTGTTTTTGGTTGCTAGATTTTGATATCATGCTTGGAATGATTTTATGCATTTCTTAGTTGTTTGTTTGATTCTCCTGATACTAGATCTTACCAGTGAACCTGAATATTTCTATTCGATTATTAAATCACAAAACTTCCCGTGTGTTAGCTTAGCTCTCAACCTATGAGTACTTAGCAGTAATTTTTTGTACTGTCTTGGTAAAGGTTCAATTTTGTCAGAGCTGTGGGTTGAATAATTAATTTATGCCTTAACTGTATATTGGATTAATTATTTTGAAACAGAATGTACTAGGAGCAGTAAATGCATCTTATCTGTTACAGTTTTAGTAATCTGTCTACGTATTAGCAATTTAATAATGTTCTAGAATGACTTAGCTAGAGTTACCACGGCAATTCTAGTAATGTTTTATGTGAGTACTTTGTTGTTAGACTCGAAGGAATCAGATTTTCTGAATTCCAGATCCAGTAAGCAGCTTCATGAAGAAGCTTCAGTTCGATTATTTTGTTTACTGTTACCGTGATGGTTTTTGCTGATGGTGAAGTGTAATTGTGTTCTGCAGCGGGGAAGTTGGTTCATAACAAGATACCTTGGAGAGGGGATTCGGCTCTTGATGATGGAAGTCCCGCAAAAGTCGATCTTTCCAAAGGAATGTATGATGCTGGGGACCATATGAAGTTTGGATTCCCAATGGCTTACACAGCCACAGTGTTGTCATGGAGTATCCTTGAATACGGTGATCAGATGAAGGTGGTAAATCAATTGGAACCTGCTCAAGACTCACTCAGATGGATCACGGACTACCTTGTCAATGCTCATCTTTCTGACAATGTTCTAATCATTCAGGTTGGTTTTTTCTTGCTTCGTTTTTGGCTGCTTGCTTTCATCACTCTTACCTTTGTGGTACTCATGCTTATTTGCAGTGTTTATCTGCTTTATTTTTCATCCCAAAATTGTGCTGTATAAAACATTGATTTCTGTTCGGCTTACACTAATTTTTGTTATTTTTAAGATGCAAATAAAAAGATCTGAAGAAATTAAAAACATATCCTTTAGGTGATCAAGATGTTCTCATGGTACAAGATGGAATGCTGCATTTCTTATACAAGAAATGCATTTCTTGTAGATTCTTATACAAGATGGAATGCTGCATTTCCACAGATAAAAAATTATAGAGATTGAGTTTGAGCAACCCACCTTCTGAACGTTAAATTTCTCTTCAAACTTGTCAAAACAAACATTTACAATGTGCTTCTTTGCATAATTGAATTTTTGGCAGGTGGGTGACCCTGATGCAGACCATAAATGTTGGGACCGCCCAGAAGACATGACTGAGAAAAGGCCTCTCATACAGGTTAACACTTCTTTCCCGGGAAGTGATGTCGCAGCAGAAACTGCAGCAGCTATGGCATCAGCATCCCTGGTGTTTAAGCCCATTGACTCTACATATTCAGACTTGCTTCTGAAGCATGCGAAGCAACTATTTACTTTTGCTGACAAATATAGAGGTTCTTACAGCATGAGCATTCCTGAAGTCCAGACATATTACAACTCAACAGGCTATGGAGATGAGCTCTTGTGGGCTGCTAGTTGGCTTTATCATGCTACAAAGGACAAATCATACTTTGATTATGTGACTGGAAAAAATGGTGAAGAGTATGCTAACTGGGGAAGTCCTACCTGGTTTAGTTGGGATAACAAGCTAGCTGGTACTCAGGTATTTCTTCATTCTTTCAGAGTCCGGATTTAAATTCTTTAATTGGTTATCGCTGGACACATTGAAGAACATCAGAATTCAGTCTACCAAGTTTACATGTGTTCTTGATTCTCCTTCTCATTGTAATTTGGATATGACAAGGCTAAGACTACAATTGTTCGACTGAATTCACGGATAGATGTAATACCAAAATTGTCCTGTATAACTTCATCATTAGGAGCTCATGACAAAAAGGCTGAGCTTTCCCTAGTATAGCACTCAAACTGATCTTAGTGATTGAAATTATGGATCTAAGAGATCTATGACTGATGCTCAAAATTTTTTTCTTTATATTTCATTTAGATACAGAAGATCAACACTTAATTGTGTTCTCTTATTGCAGAAGTTTGTTAGGTTTGCCATGAGATGAGCTATTTCAGCCTGATTGTCTAGCTTATTAGTTCTCTCCCACCAACCATATGTACAAATATAAAGGGGCCACTAACAATGGTGTGAAAATGGTGTACAAATATAAAGGGGCCACTAATCAAAGTAGAGTTCTTTTTGGTTGGCCTTTTAGCTTTCTTTTCTTGTTATTTTTTATTTTTTGGGCAGAAGGGCGGTTGGAGCTGGTAGTGTGGTAAGGGGGTAAGGGAATGTGAATACATTTTGGATACAAATCATGAATTAATGAAGTTGCTGTGTGCCTTTACCGCAGGTCTTGTTATCCAGGATTAGCTTCTTTGGATCAAAAGATACTTCAAATTCTGCTACCCTCCAGAAGTACAGGGATTCGGCAGAGGCTGTCATGTGTGGCCTCCTTCCAAAATCTCCAACGGCCACATCCAGCAGAACAGACAGTAATCTTCATTTGATTGCCTTTTGACTTGGATAATTATGCTTCTCTTCTTCTTTATTTTTTTCAACATTCCTAAATGTGCTAGAAGACATCTTTCATACGTGTACATGGAGATACACCTATATAGACTCTTGCTCACCTCTAGCCCTTCTAAGGAAGGGTTGCATTTGCGAGAGATGTAGTTATCTCTCCCTCACCAACTCTTTAGATAAAATGTGTGTATCAAACGGAGACATCAATAGAGTAATTAATCTTAATTGCAATCTTCAAACAACTAAAAATTGCTATATACGCTCATCGTAAATAAAAAAGGCTAGTGCATTTTGGGTGAGCGACCTCAATGTATGTGAACTGAGCAGATTAGAACTTAAAATTCTGTTATTGCTCACCCTCAAAGTTTTATAATGCAGGTGGCCTAATATGGATCAGTGAATGGAATGCTTTGCAGCATCCTGTGGCATCTGCATTTCTAGCTGTTGTATACAGTGATTACATGTTATCATCTAGGACAGCTGAAATATCCTGCGACAGCGATTCTTTTACGCCAGCCGATCTACGCAAGTTTGCAACGTCACAGGTACACTTTCTGTTTTCATCATCTATACATATAAAACATTTGCTTCTTGCATCAGCATGCAACGAATGAGCATCTTCCTTCATGTGTTCTCTTACATGCCCTAGTACCTAAGTGTGCGAGTGATTTTCCGGCTCTGTTTGTAGGCTGACTATGTCTTGGGTAACAACCCTGCAAAGCTGAGTTATCTTGTGGGTTATGGTGATAACTACCCAAAATTTGTGCACCATAGAGGGGCCTCAATTCCTATGGGGGCAAAAACTGGCTGCAAGGATGGTTTTCAGTGGCTTGACTCTGATAAACCAAATCCAAATGTTGCGGCTGGAGCACTTGTTGGTGGACCTTTTCTGAACGAGACCTATATTGATTCAAGAAACAATTCAATGCAAGCCGAACCAAGCACATACAACAGTGCCGTTATTGTTGCCCTTCTTTCTGGTTTGGTTACCACATCTTCAGTGGTGCAGTCTTTCACATAGGTTTATAGGTGGATTTAGGGGAAGCTATTGTATTATCCTATAGCTTATTCAGGGAATATATGCTGCCAAGTTCCCGGTTTGTATAGTATGCCACATTCAGATGACTGCTTTGTTGAACTTCAAAAAATACATGAACTTCAATCATACATGCTCTAATCCCATTAGTGAATACTACTACAACAATCGCATTCATTGTAGTATCAAACTTGAATGGCACCTGCTCCATTGCTGATGGTGCCTGGCACACACGGGCGCTAGCCGTACTGTAAGCGTAAGGTCCCATTTTGGTCTGGCAAATTAAAGATGGTAGTGTACTCTTTGGGCAAAGATTTCGCTCCTCTGTCTTATCCATTCATGGAGAATTATCTATCTATTCACTCATCAATAATGCACTACTGTCCAAATTTTGACATGCACAGATGAGAATAATTACGCACACAGTAATTTACTGTCGGGATAATTACAAAAATTCTCCGTAAAGTTTGGTCAAAGTTAGAGCGTACCCTAGTCAGGTCTATGTATGATTTAACCACTTTACGTCATAGGATAGGATTAAACGAGCGAGGACCTGGGTTCAGATCTCCTCTCCTCCTCCTAACTTCTTAAGCCCTACACATCTTGCTGAAAAATTTTAAAAAGAAAAAAATCACTAAAGTCAGATTCAGTGATTGACCATGAGGAAAGGACGTGAAGAGTGAGAAGAGGGTGAAAAAAAAATACCATATTAAATATCACAAAGGGACGCGAGGGTCTCATATTCAAATCTTCCATTCTCCTCTCCACTTTCTTCCTAGAATTTACCCTTCACCTCCTGCAGGAAAAAAAAAAAAACAATATGAAACCTAAAACTTAGGTCAAATGAATGTTTGGATGATCGCGTTTAGCATCGATCTATGGATTCAAATTGTCGTCAACCGAATTAGAGATGCAGAGTGTTCAGCCTACAAAGGCAACCCAAAGTAGAAAGAGGATGATTTGCATCGAGTAAAGTAGTCAAACATACAGAGCACTGCCAATCAATTCTCCAAACAAAAACACAGTCCTGTTATTGAGAAACTTAGAAGAGAATTTCCCCTTTTTTACCAGGTTAGTGCTAACATTTCAAATCAATCAGAAAAGAAGGAGACGAAATTGAATAAAAACCTCTCCTACTGATCCACAATATGATACCACAAAACAACCGTGGCCTCAAATGCTACAATTAACCGTCATATGTACTATCTATCGTCCCCAGCGCTGCTGCTCTGGACTCTGCAGGAGTAAAATGTTCCCTGTTGACTCTGCCACTCTTGTGGATGATCATTCGTATCGTATGTACGGTCAAATAGAGACTTGACATTTGAGTTAAAATTACCCCTTCAACCCGACGGGGACTGTCAACGAGCAATGTCCGATTTTGTTGTGTATACCAATTGCTGCTCCATCTCCCAGCTTAGCTTGGAAGCAACCCCGTTATGCTTTGGAACATACTCCTGCTTGATTGAGCATGTCATCAGTCAGTCATGAGCGTCCCGAATCTAATGGGATATAAGAGGTACTAGGCCAGTAGCTTTTGCTGGAAGAGATGACAAGAAGTAGTACTACGCGTTACACGGGATGTACCTCAAGCTTGGACATGAGCTCATGAGCAGTTTGGGCAGAAACGATTATATGACGAGCAGAGGGACTAATGAAGCCCTCATCCACAGCTTTGTCTATGAAAGACAAAAGGGAATTATAATACCCCTCCACATTCAGCAAACCTACCTGAACAGTAAGTAA
This sequence comes from Coffea eugenioides, assembly GCF_003713205.1. Classification (NCBI taxonomy): domain Eukaryota; kingdom Viridiplantae; phylum Streptophyta; class Magnoliopsida; order Gentianales; family Rubiaceae; genus Coffea; species Coffea eugenioides. The sequence continues at coordinate 1,422,238 of NC_040044.1, forward strand.
GTGGTAATAAATTTAGCAAACCTATCAGTAACAATCCAAAACCCGTTTTTTTTTTTTTATTATTCCATTTAAATAAATTTATCGAATCAAAAATAAAAATGAAGCCGTCCACTCCTCCTCGTTAAACGTAATTGTAAATACCGGTTTGTCATGGATCCCCAGCTGAGCCCAAGTGATAACTTCTAGGAGCTCCTCCAAGGTGCCGTAGCCACCTGCATGCGCAGTAAAAGACTGGGAGTTGGCATAACGAGACAATTTTAAAGTGTAATATTGGAGTCGCCATAGCCCATTAGCTTAGCTGTTTCCCCATTTGTGGTTTGGTTGGGTGCACAGTTATTGATAGAGAGATTTTGATCGCTTCTACAAATGTGTTATGGATTGTCTAGTGTCAATTCCAGAAACTGTTAGGAAAAGCAACTAAAGACTCTCTCTCTCTCTGATAGTGATAACAACGTCGTCGTTCGTGCTCCCACAATCAATTTTTTGGTCCTTGCCACACACTAGCGGCCACATGGATGCAGTTACGCTTACGCTCACTCTCACGCACACCAAGCAAGTAAAGTAATACGGGCAACACACAATTAGTTCAGACTTCAGAGCTACTATAATATATATATATATATATATATATACTTCTTCATCAAAATAAAATTTCCACAAGTTCAACAACATACGATGATGATTGTGGTAAAACCACACCAGAAGATGAACGATGCATATACTATCCATTTATATATATATATATATGTGTGTATATATATAGAGAGAGAGAAGAAAAGAAGAGGGATAATTAATTAATTAATTAAATTAATTACCAGGTAAGGCTATAAATGCGTCTGCCAGTCGAGCCATTTCAGCTTTTCTTTGGTGCATTCCAGTCACAGGCCTCACTTCTCCAACAGTCTCTCCAGTTATCTGAATTAATGCGTTGGACCCGTACGTTAGCCAATTATGCATGCTTCCTCTCTTTTCTACGTTTTTTTTTTTATTCTTTTCTTTTTAAAAGCAATCATGGAAACGTAAAAGGTTGAAATAAAAGCTATGTAGCTTGAAAAGAACTGAAGATATTCCAAGAAATCTTGTGTAAAAAGAAGAAAGAACAATATATATATATATATTGATCAGCATAGCAATCAATTCTAATCATAGGAGTACGATCACTTTGACCGACTCGTGTCGAAAATCAGAAGATGACAGGCCAAAAGCTAATCCTAACCGACCGATAAATGTTAAGCGATAATGCATGACTCATTATTATCCAAAGTGCAAGATACACATAAAAAAAAATTTTAAAAAAAGAAAAAAAAAAAAAGGTGCCCAAAATGTACACATGAATTTGGACACCAAAATGTACCCAAGTTCGTTACTATCGGAAAGTAACAGCTCCAATTACCTCTCTGGGCATAAGCGTTATGGGAATCACCCTGTGGAAAAAAAAAAAAAAAGAAAATTTTATTAGTTCACCAGAAGAACAGCAGGAAGAAGAAAGAATGAAAGAGAGAAGGAATTGAGGAGGAAATCGAGACGGATTTACCCTAACACGTGGCGGCCACCATTGAAGACAGCTTGGGAGACTAATCCCATCAACCCAATGCTTCCACCTCCATAAACAAGGTCAATGTTCCTTTCAACCTGCCAATATTATTAAATTTTTGAGTACTGCTACTTCTGCTGATAATTTTTTTGCATTACTTGCATGAACACGCAAATTAATTTCAATCGACCACATAAATAATAATGTAATGCTTCACGTTAATCTTGCTGATAATAACATTTCATTTTTCCCAATTATCTATGCTCGTATTTTAATCCCATGCTACCAACCGATCCAGCCTAGAGTCGTCACACAGGAGACATCATCTCGTCTCGTGGTATAAATTCCAACAACAAAAGAGGAAAAAAAAAAACTAAAAGGACAACATCCCCTGATAGAAGTACGCCCCAAGAATTATAGGCTTAAGCAGCAAGTTAGTAGCTTTTGAATGAAGTCAGGATGATATAGCATAGGGGAGAAGTTGAGGTTCGTTTCATTAGTAACGTTTAAGTAGGTGAAGGTGAAGAATAGCTAGGGAGAGAACAACTGAAAATGAGCAACAAATGAGTTGAACAAAACAACTGATCAAAGTAAGTAGTAATATTAATCATGTCAAGAATAAGCAGAAGAGTTGTGGTTATAGGATGCATATGTATGCGAGCCGCCCGAGTACGTAGCTGCGCATAATATGCCGATGAAGACATGGCAAATTAAGCAAAGCAAAGCAAAGATATGTTTGTGTGTGCGTGTGTATATATATATATATACATACCAGCTGATTGGCGAGCTGAATAGCAGCCAGCTGGTAACTGGGATTCTTGCCAGGACTGCTGCCACAAAAAACACATACGCGCTTGAATCTGGAGGCTTTGGTGGGCTGCAGAGGTTGGGATTGGTGGTTGTTTTCCATAAAGAAAATCTCGCAGTTTTTTTTTTTCTGTTTGGATGCTTCAAACACAAGCCTGTGGTACTTTCTGAGGACCCCTATCTAAGTTCGTGTGATCAAAGAGAGACGAAGATGGATGTAGATTGTGGACGCCGAAAAAGATATATGTTGAGAGTTGGCTCGATTGGGTTGGGGGTTTGGTTTTGGACCAGGAGCAGGAGACGTTATTGGCGTGTGTGGACTCTGTGTGGGGATGGGATCATGGGATTGAGTTGGGAATGGGCATATGTGGGTGTTAGAGCAAGTCAGCAAGTTTTCTCCTTTTGACAACACCGCAGCCGAAAAGTAAGGGAGGTATCGGAAGGAATTATGGAATGAATGTAGAGAATGAAGGGATGGTATGGGGGACTACGGAACTTGCTACTAGCCTACTAGCCAGAGTCTTGTTTTATAGTGTATCCAGATACTGCTCTCTTTTTTATTTTGTATATACTATATGCCATCCATATACGTCGTCCACTTATTGTTCTACACTTGGCAGAATTGAAACATTCAACTCAAGCTTGGAAATGGTGTCGTTTTCAACCAAAAGGCAAGAGCTTCAAAAATGGGAGGGTTGGTTTGTCCTCGTGGCTTGGGACCCCCTACCCGCCCTCCATTTTTTCAGTTCTCCCATTAAAGTTTACTAGCACCACTTCTACCCAAGTTATAAATGAAATTGTTTTTGTATTTCTGAATTAGTTTCCTTATTGCTTCTTTATCATTGATTAATATTGATGAGTATTCGTGCAGATTCTCTGAAACAATTAAGTTAAGAGGTGAGTTTCTTTTCTTCTTTCTCAACGCATCTTGATTATTATGAGGTTGGAAGTAGGGCTGCAAACGAATCGAGCCGCTCGCGGCTCGAGTTTGACTCGAGCCGAGTCGAGCTCGAGCCGGCTCGAGTCAAACTCGAGCTCGAGCTCGAGCTCAGAATATTAAGCTCGTTAGCTCGCGAGCCGGCTCGCGAGCTTGGGTATATATATATATTTTTTTTATTTTTATTTTTATTTAATAATAAAATTACGTATATTATATATATATATATTTTTTTTATTTTCATAGTAAAATTACGTATATATCCTTAATATTTTATTATTTATTAAGAAAAAAATATTATTTTATTTATTTTTTTAAAAATAAAATAATTATTTTTTATTTTTTTTCGAGCTCGAGCTCGGCTCGACTTGATTCGAGTCGAGCTCGAGCTTGGTAAAATTTAGTCGAAACTCGACTCGATTAGCTCAAAACTCGACTCGGCTCGACTCATTTGCAGCCCTAATTGGAAGGGAGGAACGGGAGAATTGTACATAGAACCTCTAAAACAAACAAGCTAATGATTCTTTCTTTGATATTGAGATTGAAACTCTTGAAGCACCCTCAAATTGGATCTTGTGTAGGCACATGTATCTGCACCCGTGATTACAAAGAAATTGAAAAATAAAACGTAAAGGGGATGGTATATGAAAGTTGTAACTCATAATTCTCCAAACAAATGAGGCGTGGACTTCACATGACAATGTTTGTAATGGGGTACCAGAAAGGCAACTACGTGTTCCCTTTCCTCATCAAACACCAAACAAGAAGGAAAACTGAGCATTGATCATTAAAATTTTGCGAGTATTTTACAGCGCAAATTAGTCCGATGAATAAAGGCGTTGGGGAAATCCGAGTTCCCACAGCAATAGCCATATGTAAAATTGGAATGGAGCAGAGGGATTGATAGTGAGTGGTGGACCGGGCGAGCTGCTGAATGATGTGGTGATGAGCGTCTATACCACTGAGAAAATGCACGTGTCCATACTGCACCTTCTGATGTTGAAGGTAAAATCTCCGTCTATCTATGTTATTGTTCACTGCTTGAACCTTCCAACCCTACTAAACGGTGCTTGCTCCTACCATTGACAATTGCAGACCAAACCGACCTATCATAGAAAGATAAAGCAGGCCAACTTTAGGAACGTACAGCATATTCGCCTTTGACAAGGATATTGTTTGGTCAAACTAGGCATGCCAGTGGATCGAGTTTTATTCAAATTCAATTTAGACTTAATATATTTGGATAAAGTTTAGATTTAATTTGTCGAACTCAAACCTTATTCAGACTTAAAACCTATAAGATAATTATGGATATGAAAAGGATCTGATTTTTTATGATTCAGACTCAATCCCAAATACATACTAGATCCTATCCAAATTCATGTATAAATGAATTATATATATATATATCAATAAATTTATAAAATAATAGAATATTCTATGTCATTGTAATTGATGCAAATAAATGAAAGATTGAACGTAAATGTAGACGATGCTTTGAAAATAAATAGTTATGATTGATAATAGTTCTTTACTTCAGTTTATAATATTGCATTCAAAATCTTGAATGTTAATTTTTATTATTTGAAAATAAAAATTGGACGGTGTTTATATTATATTTGAACTCTAAATATTTTCAAAATATTTTTACTTCAGTTCTTTATTGTATATTCAGAAAAATATTCACAGATGCCTATTTGATACCCAAACCTATGAGGATTTGGATTTGAATTTACTTTTTTCAGATCCATAAGGGTTTGGGTCCGAATAGCTAAATTTAATGGATCTGAATTTGGATCAAAGGGGTCTAATCTAAACCTTACCCATTAATATGCTACGTTATAGAGTTTAACTACTACAATACTCCAATGTTAAAATCTTGTTTTTTTTTTGAGCCTCCAACGTTATATTTGTAGCCATATAAATTTGAAATGCCCATCTATTTGGTGCCCGAATAAGAAATGAGTCTCGTGTTATTTTTTTTTCTATAATGATAAATTTAAAACTTTAATGGAGCCCTCTTCTTTTCTTTTTTGTTCTTTGGTATGGTGCTTATCATTTGCTTTAAGCCACCAAATAGAAAAAAACTATTCCAAAGAAAAAAGATGCTGTTGAAGATATTTTAAACATGTTAGTAAAAGCTGATATATATATATATATATGTATATGTATATGTATAACCTAGAATGTACAGAACATACATATTGCGTATTATCGCCCTCGGGAGAGAGTACGGGAAGGGAAAAAAACACAGTTTTGAGTTTTGCTTAATGAAAGTAGAGGTTGGATAAGTAGTCAGTCGGACCACATATTTGCGATTCAGTTATATACTGTGGAAAGCAATTTTTACCAACCTGACCAGTCCAACTCGAGCTTTATAATGAATCTGCAATTAGTTCTCAGAGACAAATCCTAATCAAAATTAAAATTTAGATGTGGTGCATATATAATGCAACTGATACAAAAATGCTATTCATCATGTCCAATAGCATAAGGATTAACATCCATAGATGTGGACGCGTGACGCATTCAAACATCCATATATAGCTTTAGCATTCTGGTCAAGAGATGCTAATCTACAGGTCCAAGCAAATTAATTAGTAGAAGATTGTCTACAATCACGTAATATATTCATGATATGAATCCCATGTACGAAATAGCCATCTGAAACATGATGGATATGGTCCAACATATGTGCTGGCTTACTTCTGTACATCATTAGGACTCAGATATATGTGGTTTTGCGTTGTCATTAAATTCATATCCAAGCCTCCTGGCATTCCTTTTTTTTTTTTTTTTTTTTTTTTGGCACCTAAGTGATTTTAGACTTCTAAAATAAGTCTTTGATTATTCATTGAAACGAGTGTTCGAATCGGTAGTATTGTAGTTGTCACTGCAATATTAATAATGGGTTTTGAAAGAATTCTCCATCACCTTTGAAAGAATTCTCTCGTGTCAACTCAATGCTGGGTACATCTGAAAGAGTCCAAGACTTCACACCCTGTCATGACTTTTTTACCTGCCATGCATGGGCTTGTTAAGTAAGGCTGACTAACTTTTAATCATGTTTAATTTAGACCGCTTGGTTGCGATTTTTTTTTTTTTACTATTTTTTGGCCTTTGAAAAGTCACTTGTAACGCCTCAATAGCAACGTAAGCATATAGTTAGAGGCTTAAAAGGAAAAAAACAGACATTAAAAATAATCAATGCGTGCAGGGTTACAGAATTGAAGGGATAAAACAGACATTAAAAATAATTAATTAATTCACAATATTAAAGTCACTCCACTATAGAAAATTTAACTTTCTTTTATAGGCTGTCTCTTTAGAAAATAGTCTAAACTAAACAAATATCCTATTTATAACCAACCAGACTTGTTGAAAAAGAAATCACATGCATATGAAATTACCAAATAAAACACAAATTCCTAAATCTCACAACTACTAAAAATCTAACTCCAATAAAACTAATAAATAAATATTTCTAAACTTGGTTTAGTTTGCCAACATCTCGGCAATGTGGAAAATCGCGAAGGCTTAGAATAAGATGTAATTATCGTTCCCACTCAAAGAAAAAACCTAGAGTTTCGATTATCAATTTTATTCGGACTTTTTCCCCCCGAAGTAATTTTTATCATGGATTTTTTTTGACCCGTACTTTCCATGTCGATTTAGAATTTGTTGTTGCCCTTACTGTTGTTGAATTTAAGATTGTTGTCTTCGGAAATATAAAAGTCCTTCTCATGAAACATTCAATGAGTTGGAAAAACTCCGAGGGCCAAAGTCCAAAAGAGAAAGTGAAAGGAATGGATCAGCGTCAATTGTTTTCTAAAACAGACGGGAAATTTATTACGCTACTAAAATTCGTATCCTACAATTCCACGAGTCTTTGCCGCTTGAGGTTTGCCACGCGTCACAAAAAAAGTGTCTCACCACCACCCGCCTTGCCTCTACTTGTATTGACAGTTAATTGCAGCTTAGCCCTTAAATATTTACTGCTATGTCAATCGAGTATTTGACAAATTTCTTTTTTCAATCTCGAATTTTTGTTTTGAATATATTTTCCAACTCAGCTGCCAATTAGAGTTCTAACTATCTTTTAATGTGTTTTAAGGTAGCTAATTGGAGTTGCCGCAATATAATTGGCTAAATTTCTACAGTCAATATCACACTATTCAAAATTGAATTAATCTTTACTACACTGACAGTGTATACATTATCAGCGTTTGATGAATGATAACTATGCAAAATTTTAATTTGAAATTCAACTTTTTGCATGCATGTCATAAATCAAACGGTGATAGTATGTATATTATCAGTGTATATAAGATTTACACTTCAAAATTATGTAACAGTAATTACTAGTTTCTCTCTCTCAATTTTGCCCTTTGAAATTTTCATCTAATCCACACAAGGTAATCTATCACATCATCGTTGCTTAAAAAGCTAAAACGATGGAAAAACCTGTAAATTTTGAATATTGAATGGTAAAACTAAGGACCACATGGATAAGAAGGTCTCAATTGACAAAGATATTTTTTGGAAGGTCTCAATTGATAGAGATAAAATCCTAATTCTCGAGAAACCAAATTGGAATGACTGGTTTAATTTAATAATATGGTGCATTAGTTGATTAACAAATGTCTCTTGTTACTTTCATTGACAAGTCCATTGGGATAAACTTTGACGAAGCAGAAAAAAGCTAAGGTGGAGTCTTTACGCCCACCTCTCGTAGTCATAGGTCATAGCATTGGTGCCAAAAATTTCAAAGCAGTGCTGCGTGAACCGTACCATGTCCATGTCTTTCTTTCTGCACACCCACCGCTAATAACTGCTAAGAAGAAGAAGAAGAAGAATGAATTTTATGCCTCCTTTGAGATCTTTATCCGCCCTGCCCCAAAGAGAACCTGTGGAATATTCAGACTCAAAACCACCCCATCCGCTCCTTTTCTCTTGTTTTTCCATCCATGTATGAGAATGAAGCACCCCCCCCCCCCTTCCCTCTTTTTTTTTTTTTTTTTTTTCTATATCCATTAGTACGATTCAGAATTTCCTGGTAATGGGTCCACCAAAACACATGCAGGAGAAAAACTACTACTAGTTTCAGACCTTCAGTAGAATACGCGAAATTTATATGTAACTAAACTTCCGTCTACTCCATCATGAGATGAGAATTTCGAGTCAAAGTTGTCTTTTGAAGAAAAGACCTACCACTCCACAGTTAGATAATTATAATTAGATTAGAAGATTGATGACTTAACACCTACCGGCACTGATTCCCAAACCCATAATAAAATACTCAACACGTCCCTTGGGCATATGGCACAGAAATTGAGGGATTGGCTTTGAGTTGCTGGCTTTCTCACTTATCGGGGTTCGATTCGTACCCGCTGCGCTGCACATTCTGACTCGCCTAGGAAAATTGTATGGGACTATCGACTTCCCTCCGATTTGGTGTGCCGGCTCAGGTCCTAAGGGTTCGGATCGAAATATATTCCGAGTTACAAAAGAAAAAAATACTCAACACCCAATATAACATCATAATAGGAATATATATATATATATATATATGTAAGTCGAAACATCTCCCGACTGATTCTCAACACACAATGCTCCTTTTATTGGAAAAAAGATTGCTCTCTTCGATCAAGCCTCTGGGTATTGAAAACGATTATTATTATTAACAAATTGTATACTGGAGTATATGAAATTTTCATATTCATGTTTATTGGCTGTGCAGTCTATATATATACATATATATGCATCGCATGGTCCACTAATACTTGGTGGGATTAAAGTGAGTGGGGTTTTGATCAAAAGAGTGCACGTGGTGGTATCCATGTCTCATCCTGGGCTGCCCCTAATCCATCCGTGTCCCATGAACGACTAACTTCCCTTAATCCAATTCTTTCTTCTCTCCCTCAAAATTGAAAATTCTCGAGTCGTCTTCTTGAAATTGATTAGATAAATACCACTAGAAGTTCTTAGCCAATCATAAAGCTTATCTAATATGTGTTGTGTGGGAACTTTGGTGGTTCATGCCGTGTCAAACCACAGTACAGTGTTGTAAAATATATAGCAAGCCAGCAATCAATTAAAAGTCTCGTATACTCACTTCTTCCAATATCCACTTGGAATTAAACTATTATTCCTTACCATCTTTTATCTTGTCAACTCAGACTTGTGTCTTGGCTTGGAAGTCAGTGGCATGCATCAGCATCTGTCTCTATCCATATTCATCTCTTCTTTTAATCTGTCCCGGTGCCTGACTGACTGACTGACTGATTGATTCAATTTTAACCAATTTAATGTCACACTCGTTCATTTCTTCTCCACGTAAAGTGGTAAATTTTTTTTTTCCTCGAGTCTTTTTTGACTCGCAATCTTATACTATTATATTAATCGCAGATTACATCATTACAACGATTGAAGTTATGTCATTCTGATCCGACGGTGATTCAGTCCCGTTCGAGTTACTTCAGGACCTTTTCAGGCCCTCCCCACCCCATAGTGTAGGAATCTATCGTATCGAAAAAAAAAAGGAGCGGTAAACAGAAGAACACATCTTCCAACTTGTAGGAGCTTGTCACCTTTTTTAATCTGGAAGGTCCAAGATGGAAACCAAGAAACCAACCGCCCCTTAGAAAAGTAATTATATTATATCCATAAGTTGGATTTCCTTTTTGTTTTTTTTCCCCCGCTTTAAGTAATCACAAACTTTTTTAATTTTTCTGGGGGGTATTTCTGCGACCATTATGAGTACAACCACATGAACAGGTTTGTCGATCGCCGAATTGTATGACTGGGTTACAGATGAAATTGAATTAATTAATCGCCAAGTCTAAAAGTTATGGAAAGTACATCGAACGGTGATCAGTTAAAACTCTTTGTACTTGAAGGCTGTGCCACATTAACAGAAATGTTAGTCAAGTTGAACTTGGATTTGAGGCAGGTTGGATTATGATATATTTTGCACGGTTCTATGCAATTATTGTATTTATTACATTATTTTCGTGTGCAAATGTATAAAAATATAATGTAATCGTACTCTAAATAAACAAATGCAGACATACCACAATTGTACCCTCCCCCGCCTCCTAACCTGTCTGGCTCAAGAGCCAAATCTTGAATCTAATAATAAAAAAAAATGCTAAAAATTAACCCTGAATCTGAGAGTAGCAAATTCATTTTATTTACTGTTAATAAAAAATGCTCCGGACAAGGAAACTTGCATACAATCTGAAATTCCATTTGCTTCAAAAGGAGGCATGACTGCCGGGTGCCGACCATAACGCATGTTGAATCAGTTTTAGGCGTAAACGCATCCATGCCAATTCCTTTTCTTTTTGAATGATCCATGCGAATTCTTGATTTTGCTCTTACCAAAGAAGAAGAGGAAGAAAAAAAAAAAAAAGAGCAGATAAATTTTGCACCACGAGCTAAACAGCAATGTCAAGTACTGCACATTCCTCTCCATTGCATCTGTGATGCACAAAATGTATACTCCTATAAAATAACAATATTGAAGTATGGGATTGGACGCTGGTCTGCATCATGGTTACGTTAGTCGCGGCTAGTGCGTCAACGGGTTGGTCATGCTTCAGCTGCTTACTTGGCCTCGTCTTGAGAAATGACTTCATCCCCTAGTAGTACGACACGTATTTGTGTCTTTGTTCAACAACGTTAAGTACTAGGATGCTAATTACTTCAGACAAATTCTAATCCGACGAAGAAACATGCGTCATGAGTAAAATGGTGTAGCTGAGTTTTTGGTTGTTGAAAAATAATCTCAAATTAATGCATCTTCAAAATTTATTCTCATGTTGATCTATTTGTTGCCGTGTGAACTCTTGATACGAAAATTATCAATTGTCTTGTATTCTTTTATTTATGAGAGGTAGAATCCGCATCAATGGATTCTTGACGACTCTGTAATAGTTTAAATTTTATAAAATTTTGCTACTTTCTAATTACAATCTCAAAAAGGGTAAATAAAAGTAAGTATTCCTTTCTATCTGCGGGTACAGATAGTTAACAAAAAGTTTCAGGGGGTTTTTCTTCCTATCTCTCCATAGCTACGGGAATTTGGACTTCCCACACCTAACGGTAAGGATGAGCCACACGTGTGCAATCATATCAGTGGTCAGTACTGCTCACAAGAAAGGCTTTAGGTAACCGACTCTTCTCACAGATTCAGATTGTGAAATGTGAACGCGTACGCGGCATCAGATTCTGTTATGGCTGTCTTCCAAAGTCCATGGAATTAGACAGTAGTGACTGCATTCAACAACCACCACTCTTCTGAATAATTTCATCATCAATAATATTAGCACGAAACCTATAATTGTGAAATGTGTTTGCTTGCAGAAAGAGTAGAACCGGAAGTCGAAATGTACGCATGCATAAATCACTATAAAACTTGGCAGGCAGCACAGGAGAAAGAGGGGTGTCCAGATTGTCACTTGCAAAAGGTTTTGTGAATGAAATCTTTTTTACTGCTACCTTTACAAATCGGACCAATTTTCTTCGGTTCTTGGATTTTCATAGTAAAAGGATGTAGCTATCAGGATGTAAGACTGTCAGCATTTACATTAATTTTTTTTTTTTAAAAAAAGAGTAGTATAATTTAATTTCTGGTGTGACGAGGCTTTTTTTTTTTTTCTTCTTTTCAAATCATGTAATCTTAAAGTGGAAATGCAAAAATTCTTTACTTGCGAACTATTGATAATAGTCTAGACAAACAAAACGGCCATCAGAATCAAACAAATCGACTAAGAAAAAGGAAAAATGGAAAGCGGTCCCCCAAATTCCCACCATCCGACCAATATAAGCTGTGACTCCAGTGCACACGCTTGGCTTATTATTGGTTCATCTGAATTCTCCTTTGACTATCTACCCCTCTACACCCACGACACACCAAGAGAGCCACTCATTTAAAGGCCCGCTGGCCACACACCCATCGCGTCGGCCCCTTCATTTTTTGTTTTCCCAAACTTTTTTCGGCTCTTCCCTAATTGTAATCCGTCACGCTCACGACGCCACACGTAGCAAACAAAGGATCACGGTTCAATCCGTCGAGTTACTCAATTAATTTTAGTTCCATCTACCTACTTGTATTAGAAGCTGATTGCAGAGGAGCTAGATTCCATTGTTCCGAGCGTTCCTTTAGAAAGTTGTTCCCAAGAAATAGTAGTGGTATTTGCGATATTTGATCAAACAGGAGCTGCACGGCTCGGTTTATCTTGTGCTACTACCATTCTTATTTCTTACCCCAGTCAGTGGTAACGCGTTGAAAAATTCTATTCCCGTCGTGCCTGGCATAAAAACAAAGCCCGGTATCCTCCCATACCATGCTAGTACATGTAACATAGCCAAATGTTCTGAAAACCCGGGTGAAAAGCGCTCACCCACCCTCCAATTTGACCAGATTTTGTTCAATTAGTAAACATGAAGATCCGCCTCTACTGGCATATGGTATAATATATTGTAATCCAGTGAATTCTTCTATTACTGTGGCCCGTCGTCATGACAATAAAACAACACTTGTAAGTGAAAACGGAGAAATAAAAGTGCAAAGCGCAGAGGGAGAGAGAGAGAGATTTTATCAATTTTACGTGGCACTTCAACCGAAAACAAACCGCATGCAGCCAAAGAATATGAGCACCCCTAATGAATCAATAGGTTACATGGCCTGACGATCCATTTGTTTTCCAAATTCCCCTATTTCACCTTTCGTACCCAGATTCAGATCTACAACATATAAAAGAATAAAATATAACGTCAGGACTATTTTAGGTCTAAAACTTGACTATAATACAACAACCATGGTCGCCACCAGGGTGGCAGTAAAATAGCACCTCTCTAGCGCGGATGCTCGGAAACTGGTGGTCGCCTGTGAGAACCCCTATCCAGAGCTGAGAATTGGTTGCCTGAATGACGAGGATGTCTATATTCCCTTCCAACATTGGGGTCAACCTGACGGGCCCAACCACCACCCCAGTGATTATAGTTGCCAGCCTCATAAGGTTGAAAGCTTTCGTAACTACCATATCCACCACCCTGCTGGTAAAATGTAGCACCTGGTGGAAGTGGAGCTCGGCCTACATGCTGAGGATGCATAGGGTACCCAAACCCTCCACTTTGATGTAACCCCGCCTGGTAATATCCATGCTGGGGGTACTCTCTACTTCCATTGACAGGCCTGTCATTCCTCTCATTATGAGAATGTGACCTACTCTGATAAATACGACTTCCATTCACAGACCTGTCACTCCTCTCATTATGAGAATGTGACCTACTCTGATAATTATGAGCAGCAGGGTAAGTATATGGTTGCCTGTAACTATGATCATAGTGACTTCGCACAGAAACCTGAGCAGAATAGCCTGTAGTATACTGCTGCAATGTAGGTTCCTGCCCCTGGTGTCTATCCTTTTGGAAGGGCACGTTAGGTGGACCGTGAGGAAAGTAATGGGTAGGAGGTGGGATGTACATTTGATCATTGAAACCATTCCTATCTGCCTTGACCTGTAAACTATTAGCCACAAGTCGATGTGCAGCCTCTCCAAGCTGTGGACCTGACACTGCACCCGCAGGGTTATGCCTGAAAGTATGGCCAATATCAACAAGAGTTCTTCCAAAAAATGGCAAGTACTATAAATGCCAAGAGACTGGTTCTCGAAATCCAAAATTAAGTAGAACCAACATGTTCAGCATACCTTCCATTTTCAAAAGGTCTCCTCCCAGAATCCTCATGCCAGAGTACAGGCTCAGGTTTCAGATCTCCTATCGCTACAATCTGTAAAAGAAGAGAATTTAGAAACTAAAGTTTGAACCCCAGGCAAAAGCATCTAAGGGTGGGAAAATAAACAGAGAAAAAATGAGAATGGAGGAGTAATTTTGTCATAAGAGAATACTGTGACCATAAGTCAAAAAGTTTTAGAACCTCACTCACAGTCGATGATGTGCTAAAGATTACCAAATGACCATTGGATATTATGGCTCTCCAAAAGATCCAAAGACCTGATTTAAAAGGAAACTGTAAGAGCTTACCCTCTTGGGGAAAATAACCCCAGCCAGTGGCCGAGCAATGTGCTTATGAGCATCTGGAAGTTTATATACAGCACATCTGAAAAAAGTAGACATACTTGGTCAAAGAGAATAGGGAAAACTGCCAGAAAGGGAAAAAAAATCCTATACATCAAATGATAAATTTAGTAAAACCAAACAAAGAACAATAATAGATGCCCTTGACATACATGACTTGATTGTTCATGATATCTTCCATTCCTTCAATAGGTGATCTAAAAATCGGTGGACATGGATCTCCAGCACAAAGGGATATGTAGCCGTTCATCCCACCACTGCACAAAGTTACCCTAATAAAATCAGAACGGTGTCCATGCAGGAGTAAAACTTGTCACTGTAACGGAGACGCCAATTTGGTGGATTGAAAAGGAAGCAAAAGAGGGTACATTGTAGCCATTTCCATTTTGGTACCAAAGCAAAATAGAACCTAAGTGTTACTAAAAGCAGAGCTACACCCCAGGAAAGATCAAAAACAAACAAAAAAATGACAAAACTTATATAATGCTGTAGCACAGTTTAAGAACAACTCCCCCCCCCCCGGCGCGCGCGCGTGTGCCCAAACAACAAAAATCCAAAAGATAAAAAAAAATTCAGGTAGTGATGGACCAAACAAATGCTCCCACATTAACAGGCAAGTAAAACAGATTTTAAAGCAACAACTCCTGGAATAGAACTTTTCAATAACAGCCACCTGGCTCCCGGATCAAGTGGCTCCTTAACTTCAAGTCGTTCTTTATCCGTAAGCTGCTTACAACGATCATTAAGAGAAAAAATATATGGAGAAAGGCGATGTGATACTGATACAAAAAGCATATCAAACATCACACTGTTTCTCCGAGCTTCTTCTTCCTGCACAGAAGTAACTGATTTAGTAAAGAAAGCAAATGATGTGATTGTTTACTATGTATTAGTAGCAGTCTCAAATTACCGTTAAAGTATGTTCGACTTTTGCAACCTCTGCAAGAAGACGGGCTTCATCAATGAAAGGCAACTTTGCTATTCCCTTCACATTATAAATGATGTCAAAAAGACTAATTCTCAAAATCTGTTGAGTAATTCCTACAACTCCAATGTTAATCTACAAAACATACACGCTAAATAAATTGAAAAGTACCTGCCAAGAAAACCGTTTCCCATTCATGTCCACTTCAAAATCTGATAAATGAAAAGGCTTTTTTCAGATATTTAAGACAAATAAATAGTAATTAAATCCAAAAATATAAAACTTATCAGCTTCAAATTGACTAGAGAGATCTATAACACACCAGCGGGATAAAAATCAATAATTGGTGAGTTCGGATCTGTCATCAATCTCCTGTAATTCTCAGGAAGAGCATGTGCACTGCAGATAAACCTAATTAGAGAACCCTAAAGGCACAATAAGTCCAAAGTAAGTATTGAAGTCATTATATATTACCTAGCAGCAGGGAACACCCCCAACAGCTGATTGAATGGTTTAAAAGGAGATCCTAATTCAAAGGTTATATCCAAGTCTCCAAGATTCTTGAGGTCTGAAGCAAATGGCGCATAATGGTAAGGATAAAACCTGTAACAAAACAGTATTTACCATAAGAATCAGGGATAGGAAAGTATCACATTAAGACAAATTTGCAAACATGAAGACCATGACCGTCAATGCAATAATAACACTAGATTATCACTAAACATGATCCTAAAAGTTGCAAGAGAGTGCACGTGCATTAAATGCATCCATGAATCAAAGGCACAGTAATAAAACATGTGAATCCACAAAGGTGGAACAGAACAATTGATGCAAAAGCAGAAAAGATCCAGTACCAACATGCAACAGAAAAACTTACCACTGCCAGGAACAAACTCCTTCATAGTAATAGTGCATAACCCAACATAGGCCTTCAGTATATCTCATAACCTACAATTGGATAAAAACAACCTCAATTAACTCATCAATCATCAGAATACAGGAACATGCTGCTGAGAGGCCTTGAGAAAATGATGTATGACAGAACCATGCAGAAGAACAGCAGCTCTTGGAAGGATGTACAAGATATTGGGCACATATTAAGCATACACAGATCACCATATTTTCAAGCAAATTACATTTTTCATCAATAAACCTACAATATACAGTGGCAGTTTTAAATCCAAACCCAAAAATTCCAATCAACAGGAGGATTGCAAACATGGCAAACGAAAATAAAAAAACCATCAGAACAAATGGATCCTATTCAAGCGAAGCTGCCACAAATACATGGAAACACCTGTAAAGACACATAAGTATTAAAAATTTACTCTTCCGTATGCCAATAATGGAATAATATGGTGATAAACCATCAAAGCTTCATTTTACCAGAGGCAAAATTATAACGGAAAATGTTCTATTCAATATGAGGTAAAGGCAAGGTGTGGTACCTTTTGTTTTTAAATTTGTCTGAACAACATATAAATGTAGATAGAAAGAAGGGATAGCTAACTAAAATGCCAAAATAGTTATATTTTTCTTGTTCAGGACATTGAAGTAAGAAAAAGTTTCTTCTCTTTCTCTTGCTGAAGGCAAATAATTATCCCTAGACAAAGATAATATCAAAAAATTCGTGCAAACCCAAAACTGAGAACATAATCAACTTTCCTCGTCAGCATTTCATTTCAGTACATAATATGTCACCCAAAGAAAATATGAACACAATATCAACACATTGTATGATTAATAACTTACAACATCTTTCCGTATTTCATCAAGTTCCTCAGGAGTCTTAGCAGAAAACTTATCCTCATAATACCTCTCTTTCCATCCAGGCTGTCCAAGTTTGACCTGTCAACAAACCAAACTCATCTATGAATTAATCAGGAACATATGTAAGCAAAAACTTCAAATATTCATACAAGTGTTTAAAAAATCTTATCAGTCATTGCACATCTCTAGAATAAAATGCCTAACCAGCAGCATCTATAAATCTAGTTATATATTCAACCAAGACATCTATCTAACAAATTTTTACACAAAAGGGAATAAAAACAGGGCCTAAGTTGAGAAACTCTCGCAGATAGCATAAATTCTAATTCTTGAGCAGACAAAAAACTTGGTAAATTGAGAGGCAACCTTTTAGTACAAACCTTGTCTTCTTCGGGAGTCCCTGAACTGAAGGCATCAGATTTTTCACGGAGTGACTCCTTTAATCTCGTTTTTAGTTCTTCTTTGTTTTCATGGACCTAAGAATAAGAAGCAAGGAAAAACACCCATTAATCAATAGAGAATGACAACTTCATAAATTCAAAATCAAATAGAAAAGATTTAACAGGATGTTAATGATGGTTAGAGTCCAGTCATGAGTACCCACAATAAACTACCTAAAGGCGTAAAATCGTTGTAATCAAATGTTAGGGCAGAACTACAAAACCTATTCCTAATCAATGGCTGAATTTTAAAATGGCTTCAAAGTTATATTCCAAAGCCGGTAAACATACGTCAATTTCAAGACTATTCTCAGCTTCAACAATAGCAGCACCAATAGTGGCCCCAGAAGTCGAACGTGCAATTTTTTGAGCCCGGATATGAGTCAGCTTGTCATCAGATTTCCCAGGCTGCTTACACTGAATGTCCAGAACAGCCATACTGGAGGCAGCTTTCCCAAGTTGATCGCGTTTACCAGACGTTGACGACCCAGCCTGCTGATAAGGTGAAGGAGAAGGACCTGAAGCAAGACGAGAACCTGTGAATCGAGCAACTGCAACAAGTGATTCAGGCTGAACATTAGGTTCAGAATCATCTCCTCTTTTAACTTGAGCTTTTTCACGCTTAATTCTTTCAGCTTGTCTCTGGAAATTGGAAGCAAAATGGAAGAAAAAGATCACCAATTTATATAAATAAATAATCTAAATTAAAAACTCTTTGCAATCAATCAAGCCTCAGAATACATCTGCTCCATTCAATCTGCAGAAAATTGTAATTATTGATGAAGTAGACCAGGTTTAAACAAAGGAAAATCATTTATTTTACCACTGCTCTTATATAAGAAAAATTAAAACTATAAAACTTTTATCCACAATCTGATAAAGAAACAGACTTTCAGTCTAAACTTAGAAGTTAAAACAACCAAGTACAAAGAAAATAAAAATAATGGGAAAAAATCTATCTTCCCAAAAGCTTTGCACACAAGGCAATGCCACTGTCAGGCAATATGTGTGGACCATGCCGATTTCCATTAACTCAGTCATAATAAAGTAGGAGCAAAATTAAAACTATAAAACTTTTATCCACAATCTGATAAAGAAACAGACTTTCAGTCTAAACTTAGAAGTTAAAACAACCAAGTACAAAGAAAATAAAAATAATGGGAAAAAATCTATCTTCCTAAAAGCTTTGCACACAAGGCAATGCCACTGTCAGGCAATATGTGTGGACCATGCCGATTTCCATTAACTCAATCATAATAAAGTAGGAGCACATACAAAATCATGATAAGAAATATTCTCCATTGAGTTTACTAAGCAGCCCAAAAAAAGTTTTGACAAAAAAATCTTTTTATTCCAACTTATGTCGAAGGTTAACAAAAACCAACACGTGATTGATTCAATATTGCTGGAAAACAAAAAGGCAATCTTTAAAAAAGCCAATTGAGAAGATATGTGCAAGAATGTAAAAATATACCTGATGAAGCCGAGCTCTTTTCTGAAATATTTTATCCTCATATGATCCCACAGCCTGAATGAAATGCTCCACCCTGCTCAGGTTTGGCTGACAAAAGAAAGAAATTGCAGAATATGAGAAATAACACAGAGGTTGCATCAAATTTACAATAAGCTCGATATTGCCAACTGCATACCTTGCTCGAGTCAGTCAGATACCCACCCATAGCTCTAAATTCCTTCTTATAAACAGCCAGCAATAAGTTAATAGCACCCTGCAAATGTAACAGCATGTGGAAGTCAAGAAAACAATTGCACCAACCCTATTTCTGACCCATTCAAGGAAAGCACGAAGGAGCAGCAATTGATACATTGTACTTGTATAATGTGCCCATTCTTTCTTCTCCCATTACAAATAAAAAATTTAGCATTATATGTGAAGGTATTTCAATTTCAAATTTTGTCAGCTTCTAGCCGATCATAATGCAAGCACATGTAAATGGCTTTCCAAGTCAAAAACTATGGCCTAAAAGGACTTTAGAGCTACAGAGGCAACAATAAATAGATCAAAACATAGTTGAACACACCTCACGGATCTCAAGAGTGGGCATGTGAGGCAAAAAGTCATTGCCAACAAAGAAACACATGAAGATGAAATCATCAACAATCCGTTCAATGTCAATCTCAACTGGAGGATTTGGAATTCTCATTTCATACTCTAAATATTCTCGAAGAGTCCAGACATGAAGAAACTGCAAAAGCCATATAGATAAGTGTTCTTAAGGGGAAAAACTGGCAATAGGAAATAGAATTATAAAGCCACAGCCGAAGTCTAATTACTTTCATGGTAAAAGCAACTAACCTGAAAGGGTTTTTTGGGCGAAACTTCAGCATCTCCTTTCTCATCAAACTCCCCTGACTTTCTCTTGGCCTTTCCTTGACAATCTGCAGCTAAATGACCCATTTGACCACAGAGGAAACATTTATCTTGCTGACCAGGAGTGAAAACCACCTGAAAGTAAATTCACAGGAACCATGTTGATTACTGAACAGCATGAGAAAAATAGAGAACACAGATACATAAACATTATAAACATAAAAATATGGCTCAAAACCATTGAATAAAACATGGTTTCACAATGACTTGAATGCATCTCATCACATCACTAGATAGTATAAGAAGGATAAAGAACACATATACATCACCAGCATAACCATAACGATACGGTTCAAATCCATTTAACAAGACATGAATTCACACTGACTTGAAATGCCTTGGTTCAGATAAATAGAGCTTTTATCAATGTATGGAGAGGTCAAAATCACAATATGATGCAGATAGATCCCCTAAAATACAGTGTAATACCAATAAAAAGCAGAGAACAAACCTCTCTAAGTATTGAAAAATGAACATCATGAGTGGCCAAAGCCAGCATGATCAAATCCGCATCCTGTTTTTTGGGACAATATGAAAACAAGGGTTAAGAAAAACAAAACTAGCAAAAAGTTTCTGTTATCAAACTCACAGGAGAAAACGGGAGATAGCATACCAAACCATAGAGACAATGGCGCGTATTTGGATCATATCCAGGAAGGTTCCTTTGAAGGCGAATATATGACATGATTTTGTGCTCCCCTTCGCCAGGAACGTTAGCATCAGAAAGAATAACCTTCACAATGCAAATGTATACGGCAATAATATTCAGTAAAGGAAATACTCAAGTCATCAGTAGATCAAGCACAAGTAGATTGAATCAGTGAAGTATAAAACAAAGCAATTTTAGCATAGATGCCTTGAAACAAGTATAATATGACATATTTACATGAAGAATACCTTAATATCTTTCCATCCAGGGTCATTGTTTAATCTCAGATGGATGTAGTACTGCAAAGCAATTGACAGAACAGCCATGAATGGTGTTCCTGGAGTTATGACATTGGAGTCAAAAACTTGCGATTCCTGTTTTGGAGGAAGCTTCCGGCCTTCCCTCTCAAACTCTTGGCGTAGTTTTTCTTCTTCAACTGCCTATAAGAGAAGATCCAACAAGAACAAATATGAATATGTTACATGGGATTTACTTTGTCCCTACACAAGATAAGCAGGTGCATACCGCATCAGCAGCATCTTTGGCTGCTCTAAAACGCCTGGAACGCTGCTGATTCATTTTAGCCCTTGGAGCAACACCATCTGACAACCAGCTCCAGTCAGTAATTAGAATATTAAACCTTTGATAAATTCCAATTAAGAATTACAGACACTTGTCAACCATTTTACCCACCAATAGCCATGTACAAAACTTTTCGAGGCCGCACCATCACAAACAACCTATCTATGTAATCGAATATGCATTGGAACACCTCATCGAAGCTGGTCGGAGAAGGCTGCACAAAGAAACATGTAAAAAACACTTGCCGGAATAATATCACATGGAATATGGACAACAATGAAATACGTCAAAAGTTGAAATGCTCAGTAAGAATTACTTAACAATTTTCCTGCCCAAATAAAAATAAGGTTGGTTTCTTATATAGGTGAGCAAGTGTAGAAAAGATCACGCCACCTATCTTCTCTCTGGTCAGAGACAAAAGAAGTCACGAAACGAGATGTGCATCAACAAAGACAAAGAAACCTTCAACCACCGATGCATCTACGACAAAGTCAACCACCTAAACATTTCTTGTCTAAAAGTCTTCCGTTAGGACGAACCGAACCATTATTATCATTTCTCAAGAGCATCAATGTTAAGTTTGTGTGGAGAATTACACTCCTCAAGCTAGAGAACTAATCAAGAGCTAAGAGCTAGTAGTACTAATTTAACATCTCTAAACCTCCTAGTATCCAAATTTATGAAGTGATAAATACTGCTGCAACCTCACAAACATCGGTGATGATAAAAGAATCAGCAAATTGGTAAAATATAGCTACAGAGATGAGGGGAAAAAGTACGTACTCGGTCCTCGGGGTGAAAACAGGGGTGAATAATCCCGTTCATGTCGAGGTAGAGGTTGTCATATTCGAGGTTGTTAGGGTTTGGCTTGCTGGTGTCCACCGGAATCTTAACTCCCTCGATAACCACCGGCTCCTCCTCTATCACATCCACCACTATCAACGGATACTTCTCCGCTAACCACCGGTAGAACGCCGGAACTCCCATTCTATTGAATTATTACTCAATTCTTCCCCTTATTCTCCTTTTTTAAGTGTGGCTAGAAAATCTCAATCAAACAAGTATTACTCTCATTCATGTACTACACAACAAGTCATGAGAGAAATCAAACAACAAGAACAATTTGAGAAAACTATAAACCTCACCCTGATGCAAAAAAAAGGAAAAAAAATCGAATATTAAAATTGAAATAATTAATTACCATAAGATTGGGAAACTGAAGAGAGGAGATCAGCCGGGAAAGGTTTAAACAGTGAAATAGAATATGCGGACACGAAAGCGGGATTCTGATTTCGTAATGAAGCAGAGCAGGTTAGGACTTAGGGCACGGAGGTGAATTTAGTAGACGATAATGCCCCTAAACGAATAGGCTGGGTATGCTTGAGAAAGATGGGATTCCGGATGGTGATAGAGGGTATCCTTGTACTAAAAATAGTATAGGATGGGTAACCCGGAAACGGAACTGAGCCGGGTCTGGTTTTGTATTACTGGTGGGATTTGGTAGCTTGTGGTTTGCGAAGGGTGATGAGTGTTGGCGTCACGCCGACTATTGTCTCGCTAGTCCCAGCTAATCGCGGCTGCCGCCATCCTTGGGATGATATCTATTTTTTCCAAAGATACTACCATGCTAATACTAGGAGGGAGGAGGATTGATCAACAATTCAACATAAACCTCTGCCTCTTTTTAATGGAAGAGGGGCAGGAACAGTTGCATCCGCATTCACCGTCAAGATTTGATCAAAAAAATTTATACGATTCAGATTTTATCATGTATCTCGATTTTAACAATATATGTGAAATCCACAAAATTTTATTCTAAAATTATACGTTGTTGAAAGTAAGTTACACTATGTGCAAATAAAGTTATGCCGTATACAAAATGCATGTAACTGGCTGCCCCTGGTCAACCGTTCCTGCCGCTGGTCCCTTTTTAATACTACTAGTACTCCTTCTTAAAAAAAAAAAATTTACTACTAGTACTTTTTTTGTTATGTGTTACTTGTAATTTGTTTTCCCTGCAAGTAATGATATGTACTATTCGATTTTTAAACTTATTTTTCAATCCGGTTACCGGTAATAATATTAACCATGCATTAGGCTTTTTTACAAAGTTTTCATTAGTATTAAATTTTTAACTCACTTACATCCAATCTAACAGTATTTACCTTTTACCGATATATTGGATCTGATTAATACTAACAAAAATCTCCAATAACTTTCACAACTTCAACTTGAATTATTATTGTTTTGATTGTTTTGAGAAGTCACCACTAACTTTTAGTTTAGCTGCTAGTAACCAAATCTGGTACTTTTTACAACTCACTAATACGTTGCAAATAAATAATTCTGAATCTTCACAACAAAAAAAAAAACTAATACTAGATTTTCCTTTTTTCCTTCTTTCTTGGAGCTAAAAGGTTAGGAGCAAAGGAGCTAGATTAGACAAATGTAATTTCCAAGCTATTCCATCATCTGGCCCAAAATATTCCAGTAAAAGATGGCGGCCGGCCCATATTCGAAAAAAAAATTAAAAAAAAATAAAAATAACGTATGAAAAACGAAAACCCACCACCATGCAGGCGAAAGCAAACTCGAACTTGTGGCCATCTTTACAGTTGACAGCATCTGCCTAAAATCCTCTTTTCCACAGCCCCCACGAAATAGATGTCCACCAATTCTGCAGCCTCCCAATTTTGGATCCATTTATTGCACTTCCTCGACTCCAGCAACACCACCAACCCATTCCTATTCCCATTTCCAAGAAAAACCAAAGGGACAACTTTCATTCCCATAAGCTGACATGTCTTTCACCATTACGCTACAGCTCACCACCGCAACACACGCATATTGCAATGCAACATTCAAGAAAAATTCGTACTTTTCCAAATTTCAATCAAAACCAATCTACCACAGTAACCCTTTAATCCAAGTACTATCTTTTCAAGAAAAGATGAGTTCTTTACCCTTTTCGTCACCAAAAGGCAATGGTACAATCAAGAGTTCGTTGATTGATCCAGATGGGGGCTCATTGGTGGATCTTGTGGTGCCTGAGAGCCAAAGGGCTGCTAAGATTTCAGAGGCTGAGTCAATGCCAAAGGTGAAACTCACAAAAATTGATCTCGAGTGGGTTCACGTGATTAGTGAAGGTTGGGCTAGTCCACTCCGGGGGTTTATGAGAGAAAATGAGTATTTGCAGAGCTTGCATTTCAATTGCTTAAGATTGAAAGATGGGTCCGTGGTTAACATGTCCCTTCCTATTGTATTGGCAATTGATGATGAGACAAAGGAAAAGATTGGGGGGTCGACTGATGTTGCACTGACTGGGCCTAATGATGCTTTGGTTGGCATTCTTAGAAGGTTTGCATCTTTGCTCGAATTAAGTAAAACCTTTTAGTACTTGCTTTTCTTCTTTGTTGATCATAGCCTAGTCGTTTCATTTTCTGGTTCTCATGATTTTTCATGGTTAATTTTCCTGGGTTTGTTCTTTGGATATGATCTGAATGGTGATGCTTTTGAAATTGAACTTGAGCGCGTAAAAAGGCCACCAGATTGCATTTAGCCTGAGGTTGCTCTGGTCTTCTGTCTTTTTGGTCTGTTTCTAAACCCACTTCCCCCAAACTGAGGGGATTGGTTGTTGATTGTTGTTGGCTCCGTGATTCACATATATTCGTATTGACATTGCTTAGGACGTACGTCATAAACTAACAGGCCAGTTGAAGAGTTTATGTTTGCAGTCTCTCTGGCTTGAAGCCTGTTCAATTGTTGTACAATGCTGATAAAACATTGTCCAGGTTCTAAGGAATAATCAGTGCAAATACATTGCAATCTCACTGACTGTAATGTGAAAAGGAAAATTGGTGTATGTCTACTGTTTGCTTCCACCAACTTTGACTAGAGCATTTGTTGGGTTAAATGTCACATTTATAAAGTTGATATTTTGAAAGCGTTTAGGGCATGATGTATCAGACGTTGTCTATAGAAGATGGCAGAGATATAGAAAAGGTTTTTATGCTTAACTATGAATAGCATGACTAAGTTAAAATTGGTTGCTTTTCTGAATTCATTCTTTCAGTTGTAGATAGAAGACTAGCAGAAACAGATCCACCACTGCTTAACTTATCTTCATTGATATCATCCACTTGTTTTTGGGTATTTCAGTTTCTGGCGGATGTAGTTTCACACATTCAGCCAATGTTACATGATAAATTAGCTGATTTAAGCGCACCAACATTTTATCAACTATATAGAGAAACTTGTTTAAAATTTTAAATGCTCTTCAATATTGTGGAATGCTAGGTTAACTACTTAGCAAGAATCCTAAGCACTGCTAATTATATGAAGTGTGTGATTAAATTTGATCTATTAAAGTCGGTGACAGTAATAATGTAAAATTAGAATCTCTTTGTTGCATAAGCACGTGTTAGGGTCAATTTTGGTGGATTATAGCACAGGAAAATGCTCCACGTTCACCTCTATCATGTTTTTCTGGAGACTTGTATATGTTGGTCCATGTCATTTCTCCATTAGTTGAGTGAGTGAATCTCTTATTAGTTTATGTACATATTTGGCTCTTTATTTCGGACTTTCATTTCGTTTGGTATCACGATATCATGATGGTACAAGATTTTCTGTTGCAGGATTGAAATATACAAGCATCATAAAGAAGAGAGAATTGCCAGAACATGGGGAACTATTGCTCCAGGATTACCTTATGTTGAGGAGGTAATTACTTCAGCTGGGAATTGGCTTGTTGGTGGAGATCTGGAAGTGTTAGAGCCTATCATATATAATGATGGTCTTGATCGCTACAGGCTATCCCCCCAACAACTACGCAAAGAATTTGATCACCGTCAGGCAGATGCAGTTTTTGCTTTTCAGCTGAGGAATCCTGTGCATAATGGCCATGCTTTGCTTATGAATGATACTCGCAGGAGACTTCTGGCAATGGGGTATAAAAATCCAATTCTTTTGCTTCATCCTTTGGGAGGTTTCACAAAGGCTGATGATGTGCCATTGGATGTTCGAATGGAACAGCATAGCAAGGTTAATTGTGCTAGTTTCTTTTATCTTCTTTGTCTCCTCAAGGACCATGCCTAAATTGTGTGGCTTATAAGTTTGTCACAGACCTTACATTCTGCCTAATTGGCCTTCTTTAACAATACCCAATTGTTTTAACACTTTTGCCTGACATCTCACCTGCCATAACATTTTTCACCTTGGAATCCCATATAAAAAATAGCAATTTATACCACCTATAAATTGAAAAACATACTTGTAAGAATTTAATATAAGGAGGCCCTGCATTTCAACTTGCATTCGCTGTGGTAAGGAGGCCCTGCATTTCAACTTGCATTCGCTGTGGTGTGAACAGTTATCTCCCAAAGAGAAGTGCTCTAACATCGGATGCAAACTTTTTTTCCCCTTATTCTGTTTTTTTTTGTTTGGACGCTTTATTTGGTTACTCAGGACATGGGCAATTGTGTCTACCATGTTAGCAGTTTTTAGTGAAATGAACATTTGAATGTGTCTTGAACTTCAGTGATCCTCGACTTGGATCAAGCCATTTTTTCCCAGAAATTTGTAGTCCCTCCGTTCCATCATTTTCATTTGTCTACAAAACACCTAACTTTGTGAGATAACAGGTTATGATTACATTTCTTCAACTAACATTAGTTTTGACTTCTTCATGTGACCTATGAAATAGGTCTTCACAGAAGAAAAGTTTTCCTCCTTTTTTCGACTTTCTAAACTGGGATCTTTAAGGACATTTAGAAAAGAAAGGAGGGTTCTAGAAATTTTAGAGAGCGAATCAGTTTAGGCTAGTGAACCATGAGTACGCGTGATATGGCAGCCTGCTTTAGAGAGACGGAGTACAAGGTGATGTTATAGCTCTTTTAGGTACTTTGTTGGAGAGCATTACAATTACTAGGTTGCTTCTTTAGTTACAAATTGAATTTCTTCTTATTGTCCATCTTAAGCTACCCTACTGGTTTGAGACTTTTATATTTTAGTGTAGTGAAACAAATACTTCCTTTTGTAAATCTGACAGCAATTCTGAGTTCAACTCATCTATTTATTCCTCCTCGGCAGGTCCTTGAAGATGGAGTTCTTGATCCTGCGACAACTGTAGTGGCCATATTCCCCTCCCCTATGCATTATGCCGGACCAACTGAAGTACAATGGCATGCAAAGGCACGCATAAATGCTGGTGCCAACTTTTACATTGTCGGACGTGATCCAGCTGGTATGGGGCACCCAACAGAAAAGAGAGACTTGTATGATCCTGATCATGGGAAGAAAGTTCTAAGCATGGCCCCTGGTCTGGAAAAATTGAACATTTTGCCATTCAGGGTATGTGCACTTATTATCCTTTTCTATTGATTTTTGGTCCAAGATCATCTGCATTATTATGTTAATCATTCAATAGCAGTGACCTCAGGTCATTCCTCTGATAATCATTTGCATTTGTTAGCTTGTAATACTCTTGGCAAACTCACATTGTGTTGGTAACACTTCGGTCCTTATCATGGAGGAGTGATGTTAAAGCTTCTTTTGGATGGTCTGTGACTTTTTCTGTTTGTATGGAACAGAAGAAGCTTTGAACTTATTCTTCCATTAGTTTGTTCAGTTATCAGATCAATTCAACGCTTTAGGAAGCTATAATCCAGTTTCAGACAGCGTTTTAAGGCTACCGCGTATACCCTTTTGGCATAGTCCAATTTATTTATCATGCTTTTAGCAGTTTGTCTTTTCCTGGGCCAATTTATTTTTCAAGCTTTTAGCAGTTTGTTTTTTTCCTGGAAAAAAGTTATGGACAGCATTATGTTGTGTGCCATCTATGACAGACTTAAAATGTCAAGGCATTTTTTCTTTTCAGCAACAAGATTATGTTTCTCTGTCCAATTCTTATGCATGCAGGGATTCCCGTGTTCGTAAATTTTCCTTTATACTGCTGATGGTTACTATCTGGATTTGCTCACATCAAATGTTCCTTATATGTAATACTTATATGTTCGTAAATTATACATTTCTTGCATTTCAGGTGGCAGCATATGATACTGTAGAGAGACGGATGGCCTTTTTTGACCCATCACGTGCTAAAGATTTTCTTTTCATCTCTGGAACCAAGGTGAACATTAACAGTGTGTTACGCTGCTTTTTCACAGGAGCAACTTGAAAAAAACAGCATAACTCTCTTAGCCGATTAGTTTTTGAAATTGATTAATTTCTGAAACTTGATTTAATGTACAATTTGACAGATGCGGGCTTATGCCAGAAACGGAGAGAATCCTCCTGATGGATTCATGTGTCCTGGAGGGTGGGAGGTCTTGGTCAAGTACTACAAGAGCCTCCAAGCTCAGGAGGCTGATGAAAAGCCGACAGTGCTGTCTGCTTAAATTAGTTTTATTGGAAATAGTAGCAACGCGTGGTAACATTGAAGTTTTCTGGATGACCATTCAAACCTAGAGGCAGTATCCAATTGCGGATTGAAAACGAAGATTGAGCAATTTATACATCAGTGGCTTGCGCTCCTTTTCTTTGGAGTTTGACATCAGCTAATGTTTAGTTATTTCCTTTAGTTGGCCTAAAATGCAGGGATTTATGTCTATTGTTAATTGATTTGATATAAAGGAGTTTTAGCTAATTGCTCTCTCTCCTTTTAATGGAGATGCTGTGTAGTATTTCACTAGTTAATGATAAAGCTTAGCATCGGATCGACACAGGGGCTGTGCGAGGTACTGTTCGTAAGCTCCTTCGAGCATCAAAAGAGAAAAAAGAAAAGTGTTAAGTAAGAGTCGAGTCCAAGTGATGACAATCAATTCTTCCACCTGTTTTGACTTCATCACTTTAGACAGGCTTTCACGCTGTTGGAGATTGGTAGTGTAAGTTGCTATGACAAATTAAAAATGGCTTTGTTTCCAACCTTTACAGATTCTTGCTGCTGCATTTTGCTGTATCTGCAGTTGAAAATTTGGAGGTTCTTTAAATTGGCACGGTTTTTGCAACTGTGACAAAAGGTGCATCTGATGATGCAATGCTAGAACTAAGTGCCTGAGCAGTGATTTTCGATTTGAAAGGCTATTGTGTTACATGGGCTGGACTGCGACTCTGGTGTGGCATGGCATCTACTCAGGGGTACCATTCATTATATCAAAGATCCAGGAGTCGTGGCTGATAGAACGATGGAATCCCAAAAGATAAAAAAAGATACGAGTAGAAATTTCAATCCGGTTGAAACTGTAACTCTGCATTGCATGCGAGTTGTAAGTGCACTATTTTGTAATGAAATAAGTGCAAGTTAGTTAGGAGTTGGGACTTTGAAATGAGTTCTACTTATAAAAAAGGAATAGGCGAAAAAAAAAACACATTGGTCCTGATAGATCTCAGGACACAGTAGTAAGCTGGATTCGGGGGTGGTGTCTCCAGGACATGCTAGGCAAAGAAACGTACAACAGCTGATGAGATTGAGATTGATGGGGAAAAACTATGCAGGAGTTGGATGACAGAGTAACTTTACATGGATTTGATTTGATGGCCACATGGAGCGTGATTTCCAGTACTGTTAAACCACAATCTTCCGAATTAACCAGTGCAAAATGTAAAATGAGAATCATTTCAGATTACTGGCCATGATTTTTGCCTATAACTTTCTCAAATTATTTCCTCAAGTGTTCAGGTATTCGTATTTCTAAGTTGCCATCGCTTCTTGATCTTCTAAGCACTTGATATGGAGATGGGTAGCATTCTAGCCTTTCACCTGCCCCCAGACGTTCGGAACAATTCTCCTTTCTTTCCCTCTTCCTTCCCAAACCTTAGTATTATTGCTCCAACCATGCTGCCCAAGGACATCCCGTCATTCGTTTGTGTGCAGGAGCTCCGGATCAAGCTTTCATGGGCAATCCGGCGGCGCCTGCTCACAATCCAATAATTGGTGTTAATCTGGGCCCAAATAAATTGTTCATCAAGCATAGCCTAAGTAACTATTTCCTCAGTCCCATCTCATTTCATTGAAGTGTCATATTTGAGATGTGTCAAAATATTGGTGTTCGGAGAAAAATTAGAGCGCTTTTTAATATGTCCTTTCAATATAGTTTCTTTCTTTTAATCATATATTTATGTTGTCATTTAATTTTAAAATTTGAATTTGTAAAGATAAAATTGAAAAAAATTATATAAATATTATAATCAAATTACTCTTTTTAAAAAGTTAAATTGAATTCTTGAAACACGGAAAATAAATTGAGACTGAGAGAGTATATAATTTCAATAAGACTGACAAGACAGATTGATGAATTCTTGGTCGTTTGCAAGTACTTCTAAACCATCATGGAGTCTGGAGACATGGACAACAACTCACGAGACTGTACCCACAAAAACAAAAAAAGAAAAGAAAAGCTCACGAGATTGGTTAAAGAGATGACAAACCTTATAGTTTCACATGATCAAATTCTTATCCTGTACTCTAAAATTACACAGACCTGGACTATGATAGATCTATGCATCAAAAGTCTTACTCCTACATACTCTTACAAAATTTTGTACTACCATTGAAAAAATGTGCAGAGTTCCACGAAAGCATAATCCGCCATGCAGTGGCTCTATCTGCATGAGAAATTTTCCCATTTCTGTATGGCGATGAAATTGGAGAGTTGGCATGTACGAAAGAACTATGATTATGATTGGTTTCTCACACATCATTAAACACTAGGCACGCAAAATGTTTGTTCTTTGTGACCCAAGCAACAAATAATCCACCCTGGACTTGGACCCCTTGATTATTAGTGTGGTTTCTTCTTTCTTCTATAGCGAGCTCTGCACCTTTAAGGTCAGACAGTTGAGCCCAGGTCCTAAATCAATTGATATAGTAAGTAGTGTTCATTTTACACATTTGACATTTCTGCAGTACATGTGAGAAGCTGATCATGATTGATCAAAGCATATGGCTCAGGTACGTCCGTAAGTCCTTATGGTGGTGTTCATGATTCCCAAAAAACCAGAGTGAGCTGTACTGGGGCCATTGCCCATTGGTGTTTCATCTTTTCTTTTTAACGTCCGTCTGTTTCATGTTAATCATGTCATGCTCATTGTTTAATATGATTCGAGCTTCCATCGCATCATTTTCATCTTTGGCTTGACATAAACGGATTTTCGATAAAGCTGATAAAAGAATGGCTTTTTAGAGGCGAAGATCTTTTCTTAGACGTTGATAATCTCATCTGATAGGTGTCCGGCAATGCACTAACATGTAAAACTTGGTGTAATAACACTTTTCCCTGTGTTAGAAAAAGGCATCTATAAAGCCATAATTTGGAACAGATATTCTTCATAACCTAATTCCACGTTCGTCCTCTCCTTCGGTGAACAAATTAGATGTGCTTAATTAAGTTGTTCATCGCGGTGCATGAGTGCTAATACATTTCGAGAAACATAGAACAGTTGTTTTTGGCTGTGTTTCTTGGTTTGACCCTTTTGCGGTTAATCCATATTAGCAATCTTAACCAACTTCAGCCTGTTAGTATAACAATAAGGTAATCAAGTGCATGTGATAACCTTTTGGAGCAAGCATTATTAATGCATTGCGTGATGAATGATCAATTCGCAGCAAAAAAAAAAAAAAAAAGGAAGGCAGAATGGTTGCCTTTACTAGTTCGTGTGGACTGCTAATTTCATTTCTCATATTTTCTTAGTTCATTGGGAGGGAGAGAAGAGTGGAGGGTGTGGCATTGGCGTATTGGGTATAGGGGTGCTGTCGAGCTCGAGTAGTGCATTGGGAGGGAGAGAAGAGTGGAGGATGTGGCATTGGCGTATTGGGTATAGGGGTGCTGTCGAGTCGAGTCGAGCTCGAGCAGTGCACTATTCGAGCTCGACTCGAGGCAAAATAACTAAGCTCGAGCTCGAGCTCGATCTCGATATCAATTTATGGAACTCGAGCTCGATCTCGATATCAATTTATGGAACTCGAGCTCGAGTTTAATTAAATGTAATTAATTCAAATCAAATTCAATTGCGCTTATTCGAGCTCAATCAAGTCTAATCAAGATCAAGTAATAAAAATTAATATTTTATAGCTCGAGCTTGGTCAACTGAGCTCGAGCTCGAGCTGCTGACCAAGTAGCTCGCGAGCTCGAGCCGAACTACTTGGTTCAGCTCCAGCTCTAATTGGGTACAAACTGACGAGAGAATTAAAATTTTGGGGATGAATGAGATGGATGAGTAGGTGTAGGCACAGATACCAAAACAGGTCCTTACAATGTTGTCTTTAGAGGAGAAATGGGGGCAAAAGTAACATGGCCATCATGTGCTCAATAGTTAACAGAGGTCACTTTGTAGTTCTACTTCTGTTCCACCTTTTGGAATTGGCTTTTGCCTATTTGCTTTATTGTTAGGCTCCGGCTTTCCGTGACAACCTAATGGGGCCACCCCTGCTATTTCTTTCTGTTCGGATCTCCCATTCACTAATCAATTTCATTCACAGAACATGGGAAGGCCTTGAAAGAGGTCATCTTATGGGCCACTCCACGTCAAGTCTAACTTCCCCAGCATAATGGGTTTTAGCCATTTTGGCCCCTTGACTAGCCAGTTTGACTCAAGCTCATAATATATACCGTAAAACACTCCTAAGTTTTAGTCTGTTGAGTTTCTTTTTGCTTCATTGTACTATCTTTAACTGCAATAACTGCAATGTAGATCGTCAATCGTTTAACTTCCCAGTTCTGTACCGCCTTTTACTTTTAGTTCCGAGCACAATGAAAACTCCAGATCACACACCGTCTCCCTTCTTATGATTTAGGGCCTCAAAAGTTTCAGCAATAATCCATAGACAAGGTCGTTTGCATCTATTCTTTGATGTTTCAACCATTCAAACGATGTTTCTTGAGATCTGCGTTATCCTCAGTTGTTTCTTGTGCTAGGGAGATGTACGATGAACCATCCAATTCTTTAGGGATGTTTACGATGAATCATCCAATTAATGGTGAATGTGTTGTTAGCTGAATTGGTTGGGAAATGATTTTCTTCATTTAAGGCGCATCTAATGAGTTAGCCGAATGTAGATATAAAGGGCATAATGTACTAGTGACTGTACTAGTTGAAATGAGGCAATTGGAGGCTGAATTCTTCGGTCTACAACACTGCAGAAAGTTGAAGAGGACAGATGGATTGGACTGACTTAGTTAGCAATGTGAAGCAACTAATTTCCGGAGTATTTGGTGGATGTCGGTTTTTTGAGACAGAAACGTAGCATAAATGCCAACGCTTGGCCGGGGGGTGGTTACCTGCTACTCTACTACTCCATAACTCCTCCCGTCTCCGTCCTCAAACTAAACTGGCTTCATGGTCACCTTGTTTTTACAAGACCTATGCTACACTTAAGCTCTTGCCACAAAAAGAGGTAAAAGAGAGTTGTCTTGAACAAACAGTTAGGCCACAACCACAACCACAACCAAAAATAGAAAAGGTAAACTGAGCATCTGTACCAAAACAGATAAAAGTAGATTCTACAAGTGAAAGAGTGGAAACTAACCACCTCACATAAATAGTACCGTTTTAATGAAAAGTTAAGATAATGTATACAACATCGGATACTTGAACTAGTTCATTAAAAAAAAAAAAAAGTCCTGAAAAGGAGTGTGTCACGTCCAATCTTCACCTAGACAAATCGAGGTACGTTGCTAGGTATCAAAGAAGTGACACCGCCGAAGCTCTCATTTTACAGATTAAGAGAATCCTCGAATTGGTATCCAAAGAACTGAAGAATCTATGGTATCCAAGACGACGCTA
Organism: Coffea eugenioides; assembly: GCF_003713205.1. Classification (NCBI taxonomy): domain Eukaryota; kingdom Viridiplantae; phylum Streptophyta; class Magnoliopsida; order Gentianales; family Rubiaceae; genus Coffea; species Coffea eugenioides. Next base: position 1,456,157 of record NC_040044.1, read on the forward strand.
AGCTGTCCTCATACGAGCGCTGTACAAGATCTTTTGTTCTGTGTAGAATAGAATTAGGGAAAGTATTCATTTTCAATGATAGAAATGTGCCTAAATTCAGTTTCAGATAGCAAAGGTAACAGACAACAAAGACCAGTTTACACAAGTAACAAACTAATTAATGGTACAAGATGAGCTAATCATGGAAAAGAGACTTGTTTCATTAACCTTTCCTCAGTAACTTGCGCTGTCCGATGCTATATGCTTGCTAATACAATGCACCCAAAACATTTATTCATGTATTGAAAAAGACAGCAACTGATAAATTAAAAATGTGATCATTTATGATGGCATTCGTGAATTTCGACCCAACAATTTGTTCTTTTACTCAAGCAGTAGGTTAAAAAAGGGTTTAGATGCAAATTTTTAGTAACAAAAAGGAAACAAAATAAAACGCTTTGAACATCAAAAAACATGTACGCAAATTATGAGTTTATCCCCAAATTGAATCTTTCTTTCTTTTTTTTGTTGACTTGTGGGGGGGGGAAAGCCAAATCTACCTTTATCACACTCTGTTCGAAAATAAGAGAAAGTTTACTTGGACTTAAAGCTGTATATGCTCTAAAATCTAAAGTCTGTCAAACATTGTCCCCATCTGATAAAGAATGATTCGTTGAAAAATGCTGGAGAAAATAAAGTACAATAATGTGTACTGGAATGGATAAACTATTCAGCAGGCATTCGTTAAGTTCCATGGAAAGTTGGAAATTTGCACTGTAAATTCTGAGGAAGGTTCCGTAGTGGAAAGAAGACAATATGTTGGGAAGAAAGCAAAAAATTTTTAGAAGAGAGGAAAAGAGGTCCTCGATGTCTTGATCAAAGGCAACAAGGATCAGTAAGGCCGATGCCTATGGCCCCCAACATGCCCTGGAGCTCACACAGTCTTCAAAAACACTCGTGGTCTCCCCAGTCGCCCCCACAAGTCCACATGGCATTGTTTATCAATTTCTTCTGATTTTCCTTTTCCCTCTTCAAAGTCCCACTTTATATACCCCTCCAATGTCCTCTCATTTCCGCCGCACCACAATCCCTTCTATTCTATTGTTCTTCTAGACTTCTATTGTACACCGGTAGCTAGTAAAAACTAGCCTCTTCTTTTTCTTTCCTAGCTCTCTTGGTCTTTTTCAGTCGCAAATTTTTAGTTAGAAACACCATGGCAATCAGAAAGTCTTCCAACAAATTTTCACAAGCAGCAGTGATCAAGCAAATCATGAAGAGATGTTCAAGCTTGGGAAAGAAACAAGGTTATGATGAAGAAGGGCTTCCTGTGGACGTCCCAAAAGGTCACTTTGTCGTGTACGTTGGGGAAAATAGAACAAGATATATAGTTCCCATTTCATTCTTGACAAGGCCTGAGTTCCAAATCCTTTTACAGAGAGCTGAAGAAGAATTTGGGTTCGATCACGACATGGGACTCACAATTCCTTGCGAAGAAGTCGTCTTTGAATCTTTAACATCAATGCTTAGATAGAGAGAAATTTGGCAGAAGCAGAAGATTATCACGAAGTTAGCTGGGTACTTCATTAATTGTCTCATAATTATGTAATATTAACCTTCTCTGGCTACCTATTCTTTTTAGCTTTTGAGATGTTGTTTATGGCTAACCAGAAACCCAAGCCAGGTTGCATTGTGGGTTTTAGCTAGCTAGATTTGTAAATCTCAAAAGTTCGGAAATTTTCCCTCGCGGTGGTGTTCGATTGTAACTTAATGTGTACCCTGTGAGAGTAACTAATACAGCTATATATCAAGAATCTTTGATTTTGATAGTATCAAGTTGTATAGTATCGTCCGCTTCGAGTTCTTCTGGCAGATTTTTTTCTTTTCTTTTTGTTTTTCCTGGCAGAAAATTTTGGAAAAATAAACGCATAGAACCAAAGAAAGAAGAAAAGATGGAGTGGTCCCTTTTTTCTTGGGTGGAGTATAGTGTTAAAGAATCGCGGAAATGAACAAAACAGGAGTATAGTAGATATCGTTGGTTGAATCTCCACATCGTTGTCATGCAGAATGTATATGTCGGATTTCAAATGGGTGCTCTTGCTATCTGAGCTGATGCTGGTTGGCTCCTGTTTAATTACTTGTCTCATACGGAAATTCTCCATCGTACCTTCCGGATCACATGCAAGTCCAAATTACTAAAGTAAAAATTGAAGATATGATGACATTTCTGCTTCACCAATTTTCTTTTTCTTTTCCAGTAAGAGATTGGCTTCTTCTTCCCCCCCTCCCTCTCTTCCTCTTTTAATTTTTCATTCCATTGTTGTTTCTGCATATCTCGAATAAAGCGTCATAGTCTTGACATTTTTGTTATTCTTCTGGATGGTTGATCTTGAACTTTTCGTACTGTATATCCTACAATGTGTTGCAAATAAATCCGCAACCCGAGTTCCTTTTTTTTTTTTTTTTTTAAGAAAAACAGAAACATAGAAATTTGTCCAAGTCTAAAAGGAAAAGGGAAAAAGAGTAGTGGCTCCTATAGGACTCTTATTCCATTGCATGGCATTTCATGCAGCCATTTTACCAGTGCAATTTCTGGCTTACTATATCTATATAAAGCCCTTGCCCTTCTTCCACTGAGAAGTTGACCTTGATCGTCATTTAAGTCATGATGGTGCTCCATAACCCAAACTGATCCATGTAGAATTCAAGACAGGTGATGGCCAAGAAAGAGTATGATGGTACTGATTTCCAGAGCCACTTGCTTTTGTTGCAGTGAAAAATTATTATGTTATCTGACTGAGTTTTCTGGGTAAACCTCACACGTTATTTGAGAGATACGGAATCTGTTATCCCTGTTGAATGCAGATCAGATGGATGCAGGTGGTCCCTTAAGCCTCCCATTCAATTATAGCCCTAAAAACAATGGGCCAAAAAATATCCGTACTCACCGGACACTCGCTCACTCCATCACTCATCAGCTCTCAAGGTGCATCCTTATGTGGCTACTGGTTTCTTCCAGGAAATAATTTATAAGTCCCCTCGAAAAATAAGTTACAGGAAAATTGTACGGTCCCTTTAGCTGTGGACCCAATTTCTGAATTTGTATTCGATGACAGTGATCTTTATTGTAAACGATCAAAATTGTTAGTATAGCCTAAGGTTAAAAATACTCGAGGGTATATATACTCGAAAAGGAAATTGCAGAATCTCTCTAAGTAAAATGATTGGAACTCAACATTGGTTGGTTCTTCGAGGAGAAAAGATTATTACGGTACATTTGTTTCATGTAGTATGTTTCACCTTGTAATGTAGATGGATATACATCAGACGGAATACAGGAGATTGTTTCTATTCACTCCCCTGGTCTAAAAGAGATGACATCGTTGTTGAATAATCCTGTTGTGACTATAATTTGTTCAATCTCATGTTCTTGGAAATCCCCCCAAACACACACAAGCGATATATGGGATGAGGGGCAGAATGACCGCTCCTGAGCTGTTTACGGCCAGATTTTCGTCAAAAAAAATGTACGCTCCAGATTACTTCTTATATCTCGATTTTCACAACATGTGTGAAGTTCACAAAATTTTGTATTAAAGTTACATGTTGTGCAAACAAAATTACGTCGTGTGCAAATAAAGTTACGCGGTATGCAAAATGCACAAAATTGCTGCCCCTTGTCCCGATATATGACATCAAAATGGGTCTACAAAAGTTGCGGAGAAATTTGCTGGTGTAGGAGGAATTATAATGGAGCTGGCGCGGTGGCGCCCATGAATTAGCTGAGTATTCCAGAAATGTTTGTGATGGGGAAGGATGGTGGAATGATCGATCCACCAGCTAGCAGTGTACGCTCGGTCGTCTTATCCTGAAAGATTCCAAAATTCAAATTAACCACGATTATTTTTTTTTGAAAAAAAAAAGGACAACATCTATATTATCCTATTTTGCAGAAGAAATTCAATCGGGTTGTACAAGGAGCTAAACGAAAGATAGATACATCTAAACTAATGGGGTGTTTTGGCACATTTTTTTGTATTTTTTAAACTGTAGTGTGCAAGATTTGAATTCTGATCTACATCTTAAAGAGGAATTTTAAATCTGTTTTGGTAGCTAACTTGTCTAAGACAAGTTGGTTAACCATGATTGTTTGATTTCCAAAAAAGAAAAAGAAAAAGAAAAAATTCAATGTTTGTTTCACCTTCTATCTCTCTCTCTTTTTGCAGCCTTATATCATATTGTCATTTAGCTTTCACAAAATCGGATGTTACGGTTTGTTTGGATTGAGCATTATTTCCCCAATTTTATTTGCTTACATCATCATTACAATTTCCAATACACCTTTTTATCTTTCCAATTACCTTTTTATCTCACATACATCACATCACAAAAAGTGCTACAGTAGAAATATTCCAAATAACTTACCATCCAAACAAACTTGCAATTGCAAATTAAGAGTTTGGGATGATCAGTTATTCGAGATTTGACTCGTCTTCGTACGGCTTAATTAATTTAATTGTACGATATGCTCCTAAGTTGGTGCCAAAATTTTCACATTACGCATTTCGTGGTTGGAAGGGATCAAGGCAATTTATTTGTACAATGCTGATTGTGCATAGAACTGCTGAATTCAACCATATCTCAAACTCCCCAAATGTTTAGATACCCTCTGCATGCACGGCGATGATGTCTCCAACAAAATCTTTATATCCATTTTCAACAATTTGATTAGCCTCAAAATAAGTTTATAAGTAAGAATGCAGAAGCATTATATGTTGTCACCTTAACAACAGCTGGTTTTCACCATGTCTCTATCTCGGACTAACCTAAGCAGGTGGTAGAGAACTTGTTCAGTTTTTTTTTTTTTGTCGACACAGGGGTGTCCGGGTCAATCCTTACGAGGCCCGACTAATTCCCTGCGATCCGGGCCCGCGCCCCAACCCGGCCCAAGCACGATATGTGCGCGGAGGAATCCATCAGAGCAGAGACTCGAACTCAGGACCTTAGGGGTCACCGGTTGGAAGTGCTACCGCTGGACCATTCACGCGGGGACTTGATCAGTTTGTTTCTTGTGAGCAAAACATATTTCCTCTGCCCATCACCGTCACTAGCCGGAAAAATTTTGGATGTGGCCTTCCTTGCGGTATTTTACCCTTTCTATACTAAGCAGAGAAATTCATATATGTCCTTGGTATTTGATATCCATACAAAGTATCTGTGCTGGATCGAATTTTGGAAAGTTGAGATGGAGCTAGTACTGATATTATCTTCATATGCTGTTGAGGCCAAGAAAACTTGAATTTTCTGGTAATTTTGATACCATAAAGTTTGCCACCGAACCCATGGGGTGGCTTTATCATCTACTGCTATTTTTAAATCCTTCTCAGGGTTCAATTTCAACAGGAAGCAGTACTACTTGTAGACTTGAGCAGCGGCTGCAAAAATATGATTCCTGTTGAGAAAAAAGGGGACGAGAGTACGTAACTAGCCAATGGCAAATCATGATCTTTATCCATCCATCCATCCATGCATGCACATGCCTTTTCGGCACTAGTAGTAACCACTAATATAAATCACAGCGTAAACCCATCCTTGAAGCATTAATTCTTGCTTAATTTTCCCCATTCAGAAATTCAATTCTTTAATCGAGTCATTAGGTTATGTCAAAATTGGCAATCCAAATGGGACAGCAGATAGATAGATAGATAGAGATGTACTACTAGTTTTTCTCCAGGTCCCATTCCACTTTCATAGTTTTGTTTGGAAAACCAAACTGACCACCACGTCTCTCTTTGTACCATTATTAGTACAACTTGTTTTTGTTTAATCATCTTTTCGTTCCAAGTCCTTTCCTCTGATTAGATTTCGCAACGAACATCGCGTATGCTATGAGAGCACTTGTTTACCCTTTAAACCCAATTAACGAAAAAAAGTAATGACAGCTGCAACCATTCATATGCCTTCGCTGAAAGCATGAATATGATCAGAACATCTTAGCTATTGCAAATCTTGAAATTCAAAAAGCTTCTTTTGTTACCTTAAAACATTCTCGTCTGAAGATCGTTGAATAAAATGGATTCATTAACAACACGGAGCACCCTCATAGGATAGAATATCCGCCAATTGCTCGAATAATTCGTCCTAGAAAATATCTAAAATAATGAATATGCCTGCCTGATATCTTGATCCAGTGTGGACCTGGGCTACCTCTTGTCACGCCAATATTTAGAGCTGAAATTGTCGTCTAGTTAGTGGTATCTCTCTGATTATGTTCTGCATTCCATTATGATCATATATATATATATATATATATATATATTCAGAATTCAGCATATATGGCTGGGGTGTTGCTTGGCGCAGATGGAAGTTATTGCTATTTTCTGGTCGGCTGCAAACTCATCCCTTCGATCCAAAATTTTTAATGAACCATATATCGACAGGAAAAGCCAGCTGTGTTGGAAGTTGGGCATTCTTGATGGGACGGACATGTTTGTTGGATTCCAATTTCTAATTTACAGAACCTTTAATTTAGGTGCTTTTCTAGCTGAGTTATACAGACTAATGCTTTTCTGCAGAGATGATGGAAAAACCTCATGAACCACAAAACTCAAGTACAACTTAACTCATATATTATATAATATCTTCATCTGGGAAATAAAATCATAAAGACAGCCTCCCCGCTTGGCTAACAGGTTCGTAACTGGTGGCTAATCAGACTCCCGACATTTTTACGTTTTCTTCTTCATTTACTATGATGATGTATCTTGACAAACCCTCTGTTGTTCAATGGTGGCAATTCATCGTACTGCCCATATCCATTCGATCAATTCTATGCATGCATACCTTCTATTCTCTCTGCCCAATTCTATAGCAACATATTCATCCCACATATATATACATGAACTTGTGAATTTGTAGATTGACACGTTTTTTCCGGTTATCACCGGTTCCTCCTGATTATCGCAGCTAATTATGTGTTTCTCAGTAAAATATAAACTAGTAATTAACTAAACTAGTTACGTGCAAAGTTGAGAACATACCAAGTGAATAAACTGGTTACTAGTTTGTTTCTCTGTTACCAGTTATAAAAGCTAACTTGGAGAAGTGGCAAATCAATTTTTACCATCCCACTAGTAATCACAATGCCAAATTACTAATAACTTACGAAGATGCAGAACTCTTAATAATTTAATTATTAATAGGATTAATCTTATTTATATATTGACGGAACATATGCCAGCAGATATGAATGCATGACACATGTGCATGAATTAATATTTTTATTTAAATTGATATTATGTGGCAAGCATCTATACCAGTTGATGTATTACACTGTCACTGTCAGTGTATATAAAATTAACTCTGACTATATGATAATCAAATTTGACTTGCTAGAAGCTTTAAATGCTAGTAATTAAACCCTAATACATCTTTAGAAACTTTCAATACCACATTAGTAAGAACTAATTTTTTTTTTTCCTCACGGTCTTTTTTGTGTAACTAAAAATTCATGTTTTCTTCAATATATTTGAAGGCATATGCTTTTTTGAATCCAATAGTAGATTTTATGCCAGACATATCTGTCTTCTATTTTTGAGCGAAATGCGGCAAAAGAAAAAGGAATTTCCCAAGCTTTAAGTTAAAAGTGGAGAGCGAAGCCAGACTACGAAAGCTAATGAGCAAATATCTACTGTGTCTTCTACGCAAGAGTAAGTTGTTCGTTCACGCGACAAGTCAGCAGCATTATTACGAAAAAGGAATTACTCGATCCGGCAAAATCCAACAAAAGGACCGTAAAAACACATTAGGTCCAATAAAATGGATCCATCCATTTTGAGGACGTTCCAGTCCACATCAAACCAGAGAACAATACGGAGTTAAAGGCCAACACCGACAAAACGTCTGCAACCCAAAAAAGGCAACTTCCTATACAGGTCGATACCCCCTTCTTTCACGGCCAGCCATGTACGAAGACATCTACAGGATCCTAACGGCAGGCAGGTCTAAATAATATGAATACTACTATATATCATAAGAAAGGAAGTGTTCCCGTTGCTCCTTCACCCGATCTGAGTTGAGAATCAGGCTGGCTGGAATATAGCGGCCATCACGTGAACGCTATTCTTCTTTACCTGGTCTATGTTGCACGGGGGCCGAGGAGTATGGCATATGGGCCATTTCTCACGTGGGCTACCCAGCCCATCAACATCTCTTCTTTCTGGTTGTTTTTCTTTTCTTTTTATATTGGGTAATTATTGTTTCAGGCTTTCAGCCACCGCTTCCGTTTAAAACTAGAATCCGAAAACAGTTCATTGAGCTGCAGACATGGACGCTTGAAATGCGGGAAGTCATCATTATGTCGACCACAACCATGAAAAATAGCACTCATGAAAAATATACTACCATATACTTAGTTTCAATTAGAAATTCGTTCTTTGCTCTTTTTTTTTTTTTTTGTGGTCCCTGCAGCCCAGATGCATTCAATCGATTTATTGGGTAAATATCCAATATGATGTTTAACTTTAAACAGGTGGGCTGGATTTGGATCCACTTCTCGAAGAGGAGGAGGGAAAAAAACAAAAAAAAGACTTCGAAACCCAAAAGTAGAAAGAAGTTCACGCCTCTTTCTCAATAATTTTCAATAGGATAAGATAAGGATCCCACTTCAAGTTCTTTTTGCTCAAACTTTGTTGTGAAGAGATCTCGTAATCTTCACTAGCATTGTTTAGCGATACTAAAAAGAAAACAATCTTTGGTACCAGTTGTAATTCCAGCCAAGTTGTGTTAGTCAACAGAGTATATATAATGGATCGCTGTAAAATGCCAGGCCAGAGATTTCTTTTAACGCCTCGCGCTGTCAAAGCTTATTGTGCATGTGTTTTTAGCTTTCCTCAGTTCGGGTAAGAATAATAGGACTGCTTGGTTAGGGTTAGTGTTGTTAAGGACTGCTTGGTTCCAGCTATTTATCTTCCATTGGAATTTACGTAGTGGAGTTAGTTTTGAATTGTCAGATGTATATAACACAATAGAAGAGGTTTTGGTATGACAAAGAAGAAAGGGCCAGAAACAGAAAGGAGGTAGGCACGCATTAAAACATATTTACATCATTGCTTTAACTTAAACATACAAGTTCTTAAAACTATTATGTCAATGAGTCAAACATTAACCTTGCAATTTATCATGGAAGAGAAGTAAAAAGAGTAAAGGTACTATAAACATCACATGCATTCATCTTAAACAAAAACCACCCCAATCACAATGCATCAATATTGGCTTCTTATGCTTAAATTGTGGCCCGTAACCAGAGTCTTCATGGCGTGGATATCATCATCTGTTTCGAGAAGAAGATTGGCTTTTCAATATGCCTTTTGAAAACCTAATGGATAACAAATTTTCCCACTTTGATAGCTCGTGACCATCTGAAGCTTCATATTTTCAACCATGCATTATTGGAACACAAAATAGTGTAGTTGTAATTATGGCCCGTTACTAAAGTCTCCATGGCATGAGTATGATCCTCTGTTTTTGAAGAAGATTCGCTTTTTAATACCCCTTGTGATAACCAAATGGATAAGAGTTTCCCATTTTGATGGTTCGCGACCATCTCAAGCTTCATCACGGACTATTGGAACATTACAACATCAAACTAAAAAGAGATTTGGACTTCTATCTACAGACAAACTTACAAATGCTTTCTCTAGATACATCTTATTTGAGCCCCGACCAACCTTCGATAGACTTGCAAAGACAAAAGCACTAGTTGCCAGTCTTCGCCTTTGAGGAAAAGAATCTGCTTAATCCACGAGACTGTTTCTCTGGAGTTGGTGTAGAAGATGAAGAAGATGAGCCCGACTTAGTAGGCCGATGCTTTGAATATTTTGAGCTTGTTGGCGACTTCAGCAGGTTGTTTCCTTCAGAGTCAGGACTAAACGGGGCAGAGTATAAGTCTACTGGGGAGTCGCCGCCTGCTCGGTGCAAACTGACTGAAGTGGCCATGTCTGACTCAGATGGATCAATTTCTTGCAAGTTCATACCACTGATGGTGGGTTCCTCGTTGAAACCCTCGTCCTTGTGATTCCTCTCATGGTTTGGGGACCCTATCGACTCTGTTCGAGGACGCAAGGCTTTCAACTGCTTGCCGAGGAGGAATATTGTTTCCTGACACTCAGCCAACTTCTCTGCTGCAGCTGTCAGATCTCTCTCCTGGAATAATACAAAACGGCAAAATATGCTTTGTAAGACACTAGATCCAAGAACATACCAAATAAAAAAAATCCCACAAAAAGTGGTTTATGAAACACTAAAATTCGTGATTTCCTTTTATTCAGGGAAGCAGTAGCGGCTACCTATCAAATCACCTCAAATCATGGGCAGCAAGAATGAGCAAGTTTCAGGTTTTAAAAAAAATGCGTCCACTTGCTACAGGTTATTTTTTTAAAAATAGTTGGCATATCCTCCAAACTCCAAATTTATTCTTTTATCATCTAACACGAAGCATAGGAAAGTATGATACGCCATATACGTTGATGCTGATTGATATTTGTTAGATTTCTTTCTGTGGATTTAAATATGTGCCAAGGATGGATCGTATTAAGAACCCAAGTAACAATCCAAAAGGGCATCTCAAGAAGGTCTACACATCTCACCTGATTAGTCTTGGCATCAACATCAGGCGGACAACTTCTGATCCTGGAAACAGACGAGGTAAAACAAAGGAAAGCAAATTCATGAATAAAATTAAATAAACTAGCTGATTCATCAATGCATTTAAGATTTGAAAGCATGCTGTAGAACCCCATTGATTAACATGAATTCATAGTTGACAAAGAAAAATCAACATAAAAGGGACTTTTTACACCTCATTGAAAGTTCAATACACTAATAAAAGGGTGAATTGTTCATGTCAATTAGTATAGATGTTCTTGCAGTCTCAAAGTTCAGAACATATTTTCAGGGATAATTTGTGTTAAGAGAGGAAAAACATTTTAAAAAATACTCTACCCTTTTCTTGACGGTGACAATGTCTTGAACCAAGTTCAAAATCATAAATGAAGTGGAATGAGCAGAAATAATATATGCAAGTATCAATAACCTTTTTAATTTTTTTTTTTTATTGCTAACCTTAACAGCTGTTCTTCAAGATCCTTGCATCTGGACAAAGCATCCTGATGATTTCTTCTCTCCTCCTGGAGCTCATTATCCAGACTCTCCATTTTTACCTGGAGGAGGTTTACTTCAGTTTGCAGTTCTTCTGCACGTGCTTCAAGTGTTTTATATGACTCCGCCATGCACTTGAGCTGAGTCTCAGCCAAGCTGTTCAACTTCTGCGCAGAAGTTAACTGTGACTTAACTTCTGCCAATTGTCCTTCAGTCTCCTGCAACTGAGTCTTGGTGTTTTCCAGGTTTTCAGTACATCGAGCTAGATCAACTACAAAGCTCTCTTTCTCTAACTTCAGTTGTTCATACTCCTCTAATGAACATTTCCATGAGGTAGCAGTTAATTCAGAGGTTGGAACAGGACTTCCCTCATGGGGAATATCAGGATCAGAATTGGAATCAGAAAAGTTGGTGCAGTTATTTGGATACCTATCTGTTGAATCCTGGGAGCCTTTATTCTCTGGTAAGGCAACCTTGTCGATACAATCAGAATTGTTACTTTCTACTTCAGATATTTTGTAGCCGAGGACATTAAAATGGAGCTCATTTGCTTTACCTAACACACGAGAAAGGCTAAAGACAAATTTAACCAGATCACCTTTGCTGCTTGCAACCTCATTATATTTGCCATAAAAGTCATCCAATGTTTCACCTAGTCCCTCACCATCTACAGATATTCCTTGCACAACCTTGGCCTCTTTGCCCAAAACTGTTACAAAGTCATGAATCTGAGTGATAGCAGCAACTAATTCCTGGCTTAGAGCACACAAAGTCTCCATACAAGGTTTGCGCTGGTCAGAGAAAACTGTTTCCTTCTCCGAAGTCACTTCGGCTTCACTTTTGAAATCAGATGAAGCATCGAGAGCTTGAGTTGCCTCTACAACACAGCTCACAGATTGATGGTGCAGACAATCATATGTTTCCTGCACCACATGTCTAAGATCCTCCAAAACTTTGTGAATGTCAGTATGCATAGTTAGTGACTCAAGTATCACAGAAAGTCTTGACTGGAGCTTTACCAGAGGATCTGCATTGACTTCAGGGTCTTTTTGTGGCAGTTCTAACTTGGAAGAGATCTGAATTTCCAATGAATCAGAGTCGTGATGCTCCTGTAATCCTCCTTCAACTGCAGAGTTATGATTTACAATATCAGATATCCCATTGTTTGAAATATCAGAGACAGAAACTGCTTCATTTGAATTATTTGATAGGTATGCTAATTTCTCCATTTCCAGGAAGTCATCCATCAGCTCCAGATGATTAGCATTTTCAGACCTCTGAGAACCATCAATGTTCTTTTCCTTCTTGAAATGAGAGAGCTCAGACACTAATGCAGTAGCCCAAGACCCAGCACAACTCGCATCATCTTCATTTCCATCTTCAGACATGGATGTTAAGCTTGGTGGATTGCTTGCATTTTGACTCAAAGAACCTTCAATAGGCATCTGAATGTTGAATTTTAGAGGACTTCTTAGTTCTCCATTAGCGTGCAACTGTGCCTCCAGACTTTGAAGCTTGCTAGCTGTCTTAGCACAAATACTCCTAGAGGCTTGCAATTCACTGTTACGCTTGGCCACAGCTTCTTTTAACATTTTTGTTTCTTCCTCCATGGCCAGTAAGCGTTCTGTGAGCAACTGATTCTCTTTCTGATATTTGTGTGCATTGTCTATTGAAAATTCAGGCAATTGCGACAAATGTGCCACAGGAGGCTTTACTGGAGATCTCTTCATCCGAGTTTCCCCTTGATCACGGCCTAAGCTTTCAACTTCTAGCTTCATTTGTGCCAACGCAGCAGGACCAGGCAACTTCTTTCGAACAAGACCACGTAATCTTTGGCACTCTGCTTCCAGCTTAGCTATTTTCTTTACTCCTTCCAAATGCTGCTTGTTTGCCACTTCTGCTGATCTTACAGTCATGTTCTTTTCCTCATTACGGATTTCTAACTCCTTTGTAACTATATGGACTTCATACTTTAGCGAATTTATTTCCTTTTGACATGATTCAATATTGCTCTTCAGAAGTTCTATCTCTGCTTCAGCCTGTGATTTTTCCTCATTTAGCTTGATCAGCATGTTTGAACGCTCTTGCAAAGACCTTGAAAGGGCAGCATTTTCAGCAGCAGACCTGCGCAATTCTTGGTCCAAATTGGATATTTTTGATTCAAAGTCAAGCTTTAACTTGTCAATCTGTTTTGTTTTGTTGACAACAACTTCATGAAGTTTTTGTTCATGTTCTTCCTTCAGGTTTCGTATCTGCCGCATGCATTCCTTGAGAGCTCCATCCAGGTGTGATGCCCGATCTTCAGCTGTTAGCTTTAACAGTGTAACGGATTCTAGATGGTTTTTCAAAGATAAAGCTTCTGCCTCAGCCTTTTCCCAACCTGTTTCACATACCAATGCCATTTTAAAAAGTTGAAATGCCAGAAGATTGAATGCATGCTTAGCCTTTTCCTGAATATGCTAGAAGCTGACAGTTAACAAACCTGAAACAGCTTCTTCAGCCACTTTAGCATGTTGTTTCACCAGGTTTTCCTTATTAGTCATCTCTGTATTGGCTGCAGCTAACTTTTCATTTAGTTCCTTGATCTCTTCTTCCAAAGTGCCCACTTGTTCCTCATAGGACTTCACTTGATCCTCCAATCCAGTTAGGTAAGAATAGGTGTCCACGGATATTTGCACATACTTCGGCTTTTTGTAGTCATCCTTCTTTACCTGGAAACAAATGAAAATACTAAAATAGAGAAAAACAAGGATATGATGACAGTTATTCTAGTGCCAGAAAAAGCAAAAGATGTTGAGAGGTAAAATAAGTTATTGTGAATTTCTCATTAAAGTGCATCCAGATATATCTAGTGGATAAATGCATACAACTCGAGGGATACAAATAAGAAAAATAATTGCAAGGACTGGCCTAAGATGTAAGTTTCACAGTTATCTACACTCTGGTAGTTTAAATGATTGTTAGCTCCGTTGCAAATGAGGGATTGATTCAAGAGCATGCGTTGTTGTTCCAGAAGCCCTCTGTTTCTTTTTCTTTTTTTCTTTTTGACAAATATCATTTGTGTAAAAATCAATATTATGCAAACTTGCTTATGAAGACATGGCACTCAACAATCATAATCTGCTGAAGAAGACCAGAATGTAAAGCATTCTAACATAGGCCAGAAAACTTCCAAGTGAATTAGGATTTGCACAAAATATGAGCAGTAAATATGATTAAAAACAAAGACGAACTGGGTCAAGAATTAATATGTTTTTTCCTCAATAGACCTATCATGCGAATGAACAGACCTGATCACCGTGAGATCCTGCTGAATCTGAAGGAGCATTATTAGAGTCTGAAGCAACAGTGACACTAGCTGCTTTATCTGATGATTTTTTCTTCCAAGGCCAGCTCCTTCGGTCCATTGCCAATTCTAAATGTGAAGGAGACAGAACCAAATGTCAATGGCTAACATAATCCAAAAACAGACTAGAAGAATGGGCAAAGTGAAAATGCAAATGGACCAAAAACTGATTTCACAAAACAGTATATTGCGGGTGCCCTTTAAATGAAGTGCGTAATTCTAGTTTCAAGTTTTGGCTTTCCACTATTCACAAAATTTCATGCGGATGGTAATGTCATGACCACCCCTGTCAAGTGTCAACATGGGAAGTGAGGAAACACCAAACTATGACCGTGCTATGAGAGTACTGGAAGCTTTATGATGACACACATCCATCACCATCAAGCTTACCTGTAAGAGTGGTTGAGGAATATTCTATTCCAAAAGAGATTTGACATCTAAAACATCATACTATACAGCAGGTTTTTGTACTGAAACAGACCAAAGATTGAGGAAGATCCAGCAAAACAAGAAATCTAGATATTAGGACAATTAATGAACCGCAGTATGGACACAGTGAAATGCAATGTTCATGTTGAGGCATATACAGAGCGTTCTTGTACTTTCTCTGCGTCACAAGATACATAAACACGCATAAAACGAAACTGGAAATTAAATTACTTTCAAAGGCACAGAAAAAAAAAATCATCTTGGAGTTAAACCGATAAATAGATAAACAAAGGGGCATATTCATGGAAGAAATTGGTACCGGAGAAGTCAAAACTTTTCCTTAATTATGATATGTCTTTAATATAAGGGAAACTAAAATGGTTGGTTAGACTTTAGAGTCTTGAAGAGACAAATTAATACGGATATTTAGCTCAGAAAACAACATAAATTTCATATTTAAAAGTAGAGAGCAACTTTCGAGGCATACAACTAGCATGGGCAATTAAAAATCTACCAAAGGTGGGATGTAGAAAAGGACGGACCACCAGAAACGAGAAAACACACCATGAAAATGGCATTCATGTATAATTTACAAAAAGATATACATATCCAAAAGGAAACAAACTAATTCGTATCTGATAATGGAAACATTAATTACATGCATCGGAATATTTGGCCTAAACCTCATATTCCCAATCACTGCAACCTTGAAATATTTCTGCAATACCCATTTTATACCAGTGTAGACCAAATACTATACATTTATTCTCCTATAGAATCATATCCGGCCAGCACAATCACATTTTTCAAAATACTTTTAATTTAAACGTTTAGCTTAAAAGAATGAAGAAGAAAAGAATTTTCAAGTTTGCTTTAAGGACTAAAAATCCTTTATCAACTACAATCAGCAACAAATTTATCCGCAAGAATTGCTTTTTTCTTAAAATTATATCCACAAAAATTGGCTGCATTGCAAAAAGATAAATTTCAAATGCTTTCGATTTTAAAACTCAAAATGAAGCAAAATAAATAAATTTTAAAAATTATCGATCAGCAAACCGGTGCATCGCAGCATTGATGCTTAGCTTCTGCCATCAAAAATCTAAAATTAAGAGAAAATTACATAGAAAAGCGACCTGATGGTTTTGGAAAGTGAGGAAGGGAAAACACACCGACAGAAAGAGAAGAATAGTGACCGATGCGCAAGAGAAGCTTCAAATATGAAAACCAATAGAGGAAATAGAGAAGGAAAAGCTTTGGAAAGCAGAGAAGACAAATCAAAGCGAATGACGCAACAAAAACATCAAAAGTGTGAATGACACAATCGAGTCCTGAAGAATATGTAACCGAAAGATCAGCTAATTCTATACAAAACAAAAAAGAGTTACTTTTACTCACCACTGGACACTGACAATGCAGCTGATTTACCGCTGTAGTAGAAGAAAAGAAACAATAAGAAAAAGTAAAAATGCTTTACTGTTAAGCTCTCCGGAGAATGTTTAAGATCTAAGAAGAGAGAGAAAGGACGGAGGAGGAGGAGGTGGCGGCGGCGGTGGTGGTGGTGATGGAGTGATGGAGGACGTGGTGGTGGGGATAGTGGGTTGGGGATGGGGAGGAGGGGCGTTGGGCATGGGAGATGTGTACAAATATTCGCATTAGGTGTCACTTAAAAGGCAAGACGTTGGAAAGCTCCAAAACATCAGCCCTTTAAATACAAATTTATAATTTCCAGACCTAAAAAGAAAAACAATTTTTTATTATTCATTTGTTTTTTCTTAAATAAGTCATAAAAGGGCGTTAAAGATTCTAGTAACATTACATACTCTTTAATTTCAAAAAATTACAACACATATAAAAAAATTTTGGATCGATACTTTGTATCTTTTGAATTTTTTTCAAGAATAAAAATATTTAAGATTACAAATACAAAAGCGATAAATTTAAAAAATTAATAATTAAGAAAATTCTATGCAACGTCAATAACATTTTATTTTTTTTTAATATTAGAATATGCTATGAGCATGGTGAATGATGATAAAGGTAAATAAGACTAGAGTTTTCTTTTTCTTTTTTTTATTTTTTGGAAACGAGTGAAATATTTATAGAATTGAAAGAATGAAACTATTCAATATTCAAATCGAACTCAATTTGATGGAAATTCATTCAAACTTGATTCGTCAACTAATGAAGCCAAAGGCTGGAGAAACATTTTATACAAGATAACTTTTAAGTTTGATAAAATGCTTGTTCAAATTTGGTTCAGCAAATAAATGAGTCAAGTTTGAATAAAATTTTAAACTCATTAAAATAATTAAACAAGTTTTAAAGTATTCGACTTGATTAACCTCATTTACACCCTTAAATATTTATCAATATCTTGAATGAAGTACTAATTATTTTAGTGTTGATTTGGTGACATGGATATTCTTAATCAAATTAATTAATTGTTGATTTAAATGACGGCTTTAGCCTTCGAAGCATGAAAGTGAGATATTTGTTAATTTCACTCCCACTAAAGTGGGTGTAATTGTCATAGCTGGTGAGCTGTACAGGAGGAGAAAACTTGGACCACCGGCACGAGGTTAATAGGAAGTCCTGCAGTAGCACCCAAACTTCAGCTCCAGCTCATTAGTGGATTGGTGCGTCCACACTGGGTGGCATGTGAAGCCACTGTATCTGATTCTTGTCGCGCCACTAGTTTTACATCCATTTTTCCTCTTTTACACCGTTGTTGAGATCGTACCCAATGTGTATATAATTCAAAAATAATTAAAATAAATTAATTTAACCTAAATTTTAATTTTCATATAAATACAATTATTAAAAATTTATTTAAAAACTTTAGTTTATAAAGTTATGGTAGTTTGGTAGTTACCACACTTAAGAGTGATTATGATTATTTATATTGGGAAAATGTGATTCGGTAATTAGAATAAAAATTAGTTTCTTTAATGGAAAAAATGAAAGTTCAAAAATAACATAAAACAGTTTACACTCATTGCCACACCTTTGACTTTATATATTATATAAAAAAAAAATTCCTAATAAAGAGAGATGGGATCTAAGAAGTAGGAAAAGAGCAGGTTACATAGATAGATATTCTTTTTTAGCTATATTTACTTTAGGGAAAAAAGAAAGGGATCATAAAATGGACAGTTGTGAATCTAAGGAGTAATACTACTGATTAGGGAAACGGGAACAAAATCATACGCATAGAGATATTATGAAATTAAAATCCGAAAAGAAAAGAAGTGTTTCTGATACCCTTTATTCAAAATGAACCCCCACTTGCATATGGAGTAATAAATAAAAACATTAATCCCATTCTAAATGCATAATCCTTCTCTTGAGTACATTAATTTATTGGATTATTCTTAAATTTTGACAACTACAATTACCTATCATTTTTTAAGTGTTGAAGTGAATATTATCGACATTAAACACTTTGTTACTGAGAAATTATTATGTAAAACTAAGATTATTCCCCAGCCAAATTGTAATTGTATATGTTATCTCCTTGTTTACATTAATCTTTGGTACTTAAAAAATGCCGGTTGGAAAATGTCTACTATTTAATATGTATGATTTACTAGTTTATTTTCATTGGTATTGATTAGGATATTCTTGAAAAAATCCATAAACATATTACATTTTCACACAATAGACAGACCGGCTGTGAAAGATGTTCTGACTTTTCCTTCGGCCCCCGCCATCGGATTGAAAATGCTGGTCTTCGTATTTGACATTAACAAGAGAAAGCTATAAATGCAATTTCAGGGCTAGGCTTTAGGCTGAAGAAAATTGATGAGCAGGAGCTGCCAAACTCATAGTAACACACCTTCAAGGCTTGATGAAGGTTTTGTCCAAGACGATGGAATGTTTCTTCCAGTAGAGCAATCCAAAATCTGCTTTCAGTTGAGCACTTGGAGATCAAATTGTTCTGTCAAATTCACCCTCTAGATCGATACTACTGACATACTGGAAGATGTCGCTTAGCTTATTGATATCATACCCGTCTGGGTTATATGATGACGGCACATTGAAGGATCAACGCCATCGACGTCTATTTGCGGGGCTCTAATTTTGCAGAATGGTAGCATAGACTATAGAGACAGCCAAAATTGACAAAATTGAATTGTTTAGGGCTCGACGACTAAACATCTATTTTGGCGGGCCTACGTAACAACTATTTTAAGTGTGTACTTGCACAAATAATTGATGAGATTAACAAATAATAAAAAATGTGATAAATTTTGAATATAACTTCTACAACACATATGGATTTTATGCCTACATGCTTTGGGTCAAGCGCTTCTACAATTATCAACGAAAACTACAGCGTGCAGCATTCAGTGTAGACGATAACATAACAAGTATAGGCAAATTAATAAACGTAGACACTAAAATAACAATTACCCAAAATCACAGTAAATTTTATCTCTTCTTACTATTTGTGTCCAAAAATTTATTGTGCTTCTAGATATTGTTGTATTAGTTTTTATATTTATCAATTCAGTATCTACATCTGTTATGTTAAGGGTTACATTGCATGGTGCAATTCCTGCTTATAACTGTAGAAGCTTTTTTGATGCGCAAACTTTAAACCCAATGTCCTAAATACTGTAACACTTTTTGTGATGTGATGTATGTGAGATAAAAAGATAATTGAGAAGATAAAAAAATGTATTGAAAATTGTATGGATAATGTAACCAAATAAATTTAGACAAATAAAAAGGTGTAACACATTTTTGTTAGGCGTGCTCTCTCTTTATATGCATGGTCATTAAAATTTTGCAACCATGTATCAGGTTTAAATGGATTCGAATCTTTCAATTCGTGCATGCATGATTTTTATTCAAGAAAAGTGGATTTGATAAGTGATTAAGACAAGTAATTATGGAAGAAGTAAGTATGACATCAACAGGTGATTAAAAAGTCTTGCAGGTTGCTTGGGATGAGGGGTGAAAGAAAGCTACGCATATAGACCACCATCATCAGAACTTTGTATTCTGCTTAAATCCAAGATGGAGAGTCTAAGCAAGTCGCCATCTATGATGACTATTCCATATTTATACTAATTAGGATGTGGATGGAATGAATTGCGCGGTGAAGCTTAGCCCATACTTCTTGCCTGTTATTCTGTAACATCATTGATTGACTGATTGTGCGCCAGTTTTTTCTTTTTTTATTTTTTGGCTTCAAAAGTAAGAGGGAGGAGCGCTGCAGATGAAAAGCAGGCTTAAAAGTGGCTGTAAGCAGTAGTAAAAAAGAGCGTAGGATGCTACAGGAGCCATGCCTGTTTTTGGGTAGATAGCAGTACATGGGCAGCCATCAAATTTATGGCTAGAGCTGTCCTAGGTTCTCCTACGGTTAATCAAGTCAACTACAGTCTACTGTTTATTCATCTGACAAATTAATCTGACTCCGGTGACACCCCAAGGCAACTCCGGTCAATGTCATCTACAGTTATCGAGGGTAGCTGCATGGAAGTGTAGTCAGTAGCATAATAAATATAGATATTAAAAATAAAAAATGCAGATCTAATGCAACAACAAACAAAAGTAAAATTTGTTATGTTTTTATCGTATAGTTGTGTTAATATCTAATTTTTATTTTCTTAGTATGTACATTTATTTTGCTAGTGCTTACATTACACGATACAATTAAGACTGCTAATTATAGAAGTCTCTCATCCAAGGCAACTCATACTTCTTTAGGGCAAACAAAAAAGATGACCCAAATTAGTTTGCTGAAAACCTTTTCGCTCTGAATTCCAATACTGGTTGGAAAGCCATTTTTTTAAAAAAAAAATATTTACGTTTCCTGTGAGCATATTTTTCAATCATTTTTTATTTCACATACATCAAATTGTTACAGTAAATTTTTCTATGAAAATTTCAGAAAATAGCAATACAAACAGGCCTCTGCCTTTCTACAATACTATTTTAAACATTTTTTTTTTCAAATAGTCTTCTATCCAAACAAACCAATTGCCATTAGCTTGTTATCAATCTTAATGTCATTCAGAACTTAATGATTTGCTGATAATAGCAACCCGTTATTGTTAATCAGGCATATTGTCAATGACACTCCAATTATTTTTGATAATACTATGTCTTTTTGTAATTTTTAGAAAAATATATAAAATAAATGGAGTGTCAATAGCATTAACCTTGTTAGTTTGTAAGTGGTACGTAGCATATATGGTCCAAGTTGATTATGATACACATCTGACTTAAAATACGACATTGATGAGTAACTTGCAGTTTTTTTTTTCTTTTTGAGAATAATGACTCACATATATATATATATATTTTACCACATCAATTTCAAACAGATGAAGTAATAAATAACAAGGGGTAGTAGAAGAGCACCAATTTTTGTCCAAATATTGCACCGCCATAGCCGCTGAATATGATGCCGCAGACAACCCGGTGCGGTTGGTTTGAGACAATCGCCTCGACATTTAATCAAGCGGAGCCCTCCAACAATTAAATCCCAGACCCCAACCCTCAACTCTTATTTTTACCAATTAATACTACCGTTTAAGTCCGTCAGATTCTCTACAATTGCCGCATATAGAGTTGTAAACACTAGCATAATAAATATAGATATTAATATAATAAAATTTCAATACGAATTTTAATAAGAATAATAATCTATTGCTTTATTTATTTATTATTATGTTAATATCTATATTTATTTTAATTTTAATAATATTTATTGTACACCATACAATTACGACTGAAAATTGCAGAGGATCATCCATCCATAGTGCTGACTCAAAGTAGGAGGAGGTGTGATACTGCTTCGTTTTCCTGCTTCAAGCAGGAACCGGGCGGAGAAGGTACAACTGCACTGCTGCCAATTGTAAAAGACGCGTAGGGACCACCAACTAGTCCACACATTTCAGTGAAACTGAAGCCTTTTTTACAGCAGAACTGTACAACAGAAGTATGGTACTTTTTTTTTTTCATATTCCAATCATGGTGGGGCCCAACATTTAGTTACTTTGTCGTCGTCTCCGGTGCACGGAATCCCATCTGACACGTGTCCAGCGAAGCCATCACCTTTCACCCAACTCGTGTTTTCAGCTCCTGATTGGGAAAACAGAACTCATTAAGTCCACTGTCGGCAGAGTGGAATATGAGCAATCACAAAACAATTTCCCTGTTGAAGGATTTTTTATTTTTAGGCCCGTTGTATGAAAAATGGTACAAAAATTGCCTACTTACAATAATAACTATCACCAATAACTTGTTTTCTTTGAAACTTTTTTTTTTTTTGTTAAACACACACAAGAAAGTAAAAAAAAAAATTATCATTTCACTTTAATATCCCTTTAATCAAAGAAAGCTTGGGGAATTTGGTATCAATTATGTCGTTCAATTTTTATGTGTGTGCAAGTGTTAATTTGATGCAATACTTATTAGTTTGGATTGCCAGTTTTCTTTAATAAATTTTAACATTTTTTATAAATATATTTTTTAATCACCATTCAATCTTATATGTATCGAATCGTTATAATATATTCATTCACAAGAAAATAGTAATTTTTTAAATTAATGTGCCGGTGTGAATCACAACTCATGTTTGGATTATATTTTTTTAAATTTTTTATTAAAAAAATTAGTATAACGGCTAGATATATATAAAATAAAAAGATAATTAAAAAATCGCGTCAAAAGATCCGGACCAAGGAAATTTTCTGCGCCTTCTCCAAAAAATAATGATAAAACCAACGGTGGTCAACTCATTGATAAGACCCCATGGATAATAGTACTAATGCTCCCGCAGGGTTCCATACACACGTGAATGTTCTTCGGCAATCTGTACGGCCCGAGGGGAAGTTGGCCCAGATAATTTTGGATGGTTTGTTAGTTATGGAGCAATAACTCGTACTGCGTTGTTTTATTCGGGTTGGCTTGAAGTTATGATTATTTCTGCAAACAACCGAATCTGGATTGTCGAGTTATTTTGTGTTGGCAAAAGCTTCGGCCTCAGCTTCAAGGCGGCTGTTTCTACTGTTTCTACTGCAGGAAAAGGGTTCAACAACAACGACATGGTTGGCGACAATTTGTGAAGATTAATTCTATTTAAGCATTAATTTTTTATAGATTGACAATATATATTCTTATCATTAGATATACGATATATAATTGAATTTTAAATTTTACGTTTGCATCATGCATCAAATTGTGATAATATATGCACTGTCAGCGTATATAAGTTAAACTCTCTATTTTTATATGAAGTTTAAGGATATCCACATATGTCAATTTTTGACATAGTTATTGTGTATGTTCCAACTGCATCTTTATATATTAAATATAGAATACTACACTACTGACTGTTGAGATTCCGAATTTATTTGATGTTGCTCTCTAAAAATAATTTTTTTTCTGGGTAATTGAAGAAGCATGTGTGTGTAACTTTCCTTACCGGAATAACCATGTTGGAAAACCTATGTAAGAAAACTGAATGCGAGTTTTTATTTCAATCTAGGCCAATTACGTTGCAAGTTCAGTAGTTGATGGGAAACTGGGTTTTTCAGAATAATTTGTTGAATAAGAACAAACATAACAATTCAATCCAAAGTCCAAAAGTGTTCCCCACTCCACACCCCCCCCCCCCCAAAAAAAAAAAAAAAAAAAGAAATACAAGGAGTCCAAAAGTTCATTGTTTCCACTGTCGATATCTCTCGGTTAATGTAATGCTTATCCGACTAATACGGCTGAAAAATGTCTATAGTAGTATTGCATCCACCGAAAAGAAATACTATTAGGTTTTAGTAGAGGTGGCAATTTGTCCCAAGTCACAATGGGTTACCCATGCCCATGGGGACTTTGGACGAGTTGGGTACTGGAATTTGATATTGGGTTTAAAATGGGACAAATCCCAATTATACACATTAATTGATGGGAAATTTTGGAAAATACTTGGGTACCCATTAGGCTCAAAAAGCAAGGGCTCCGTTTGGATTAGCTGTTTTTTGGGGTGTTTTTGAAATATTTTATTGTAGCAGTGTCTATGAAAAATTTTTACTATAATTTATTTTTTGAAATATTTGATATACTAATGTGGATGGGATGTTTTTTGGATTATTGTATATTACTGTAACATTGTATTTGAAAATTTTGTTTTTTGAAAAAATAGCCAATCCAAACGGAGTCTTAGATTCAAAAATTATCTTTAACAATTTTTATAGTCATACCAGCGAATATAATCTAGCAGTCTTCCTAGTCATTATCCACAAGAATTTCCAACATTTCAGTCAATTTAGACCTGCCATCCTTGGACAATGATGAGGATAAATATTCAACACCCTAAGTGCCTTGACCATCTTGATATATATTGGAATATGGCTGTATATCTATCTTTTCCTTTATTTGTTAATCCAAATTTTGGTGGGAATCCTGAGTATAAAGCACTTGCATGTTTATTTAATAAAACTAAAAGAAATTTAATAAATAAAAAATATTAAAGTTATATAAAAAATAAAAAATGAATTAAAGGAAAAAAAAATATAGAAAATAGATTTAGGTATTGGGCGGGATCAATCTAAACCCATTCCAAAGTGATCCCGCCCAAATTAGTCCCAAAACACATATGAATAAGGTTGGGCCCAAACCCATATGACTCGGTTCCATCTCAAACTCAAGCAAATCGCACCCATCCCGCCCATTTTGCCACCTCTAGGTTTTAGTTACGGTTTCCCTGATTTAGGAAGACATGTTATACTACATCTTCAATGCGAGTTTCCTTGCCTTTGTCACTCCAGTATGTTTTTACTGGAATTCAATCAGGTATATGCTTGTTACGCTTTTCGGGATTTTCGTGTGTCGCTCATCAAATCAGGGGGATAAAAAAATCAGAATCAAGTACAAAAGAAATATTTAATAAATGGTCGAGAAAAAGATTCTACATAAAATAGATAGATTGAAGGCATGTCTCCTGGAATATGTTTCTCAGGGGTTAATAGCATTCCGCTAAATTTGGGGTTAAACACGAGAAATACGTATTTTGTTATACCTCTCTCCAGTCCTCTGTCTTCCCAAAGGCATGCAGGGATATATGAAAAGTTCTTGGCGGTGTGTACAGTTAATGGCGTCATAGGATGAATTTTCACAGCTTAATTTCAAGATATGTTCAGGGGAAGAAATGAAGCTTGAATAATTTTCAGCAAATATACACGAGTAAATCTTATATACACTGACAGTGTATACATTATTATCTTTGGATCCATGACATAAGCGCAAAAATTAAATTTTAAATTTAAATTTTACATATTTGTTATTCATCCAAAACTGATAGTGTATAGTATAGAAAAGATTAATCCAATATATATATGTATATATATTAAATATATGTGTGGTCCTGTAATTAGCTGGTGTCACATTAGAAGTAATAGCTTATATCAATGATTATCTTGTTGAAATTGTTTATAAACCGTGGTACCACTATTAGGTAAAGGATATTATGGGACGTGTACACATAATACGGTATAGATATAGATGTTATGGAGAAGTCAGTTTCATGCAAGCGCATTAAAACTATTGAAATTGGTAGGTGGATTGGCCCTAATTGATTTATTTCAAGAAAACAATAATGAT
Organism: Coffea eugenioides; assembly: GCF_003713205.1. Classification (NCBI taxonomy): domain Eukaryota; kingdom Viridiplantae; phylum Streptophyta; class Magnoliopsida; order Gentianales; family Rubiaceae; genus Coffea; species Coffea eugenioides. The sequence continues at coordinate 1,481,679 of NC_040044.1, forward strand.
ATCTGCTAGTCATTTTTTAGAGAAGAACGCAAGGTTTTAAAACAAATACTAACAAAAGAATTATTGACTGAACCCGGTTGTTGAATCAAGTGTATCCGTAGACTTCAGTCGCTGGATAATAACAATCTAACCGCTAAACTTGTACCCACTAATCTACCACTAATATTCCTCTTCAAGCCTCACAAAACAGTAGGTGTGGCATATATAATTAAATTAACTCGCTCGATAAAAGATTGATTAGGCTTGATCATTATTCTCACGGGAAGTTTGGAAGGTATCGTTCTGTACAATACGTTGGAACTTAGTACAAGATTGATGAACCAGTCTAGTAGTCAGCTTTTTGGCAAATTGGAATGCCAATTAATCACCAAATAGTAAATATATTTGATTAACAGTCCAATCAAGCTACATTAAAGAATTCCAACCTCTTGATTCGACTCAAAAAGAATACTAATGATAACAAAGATCCTAATCCTGCGGGTTACGCAATTGACTGTCGTTTTGCTTCTTGGTCCAAATCTTTTTTATGATGAGCTGGTATAGGAGTGAGTGATACATATTTCTACACTCATCATAAGCTTAAAGGGAAAAAAAAATACTGTAAATGATTAAAGATGGGTAAGTGGAGGCCGGTTTTCTCAAGTGTCAATTAGTGCAAAAGAGAAAATTCCATAGCCAGCTAAGATGGAAGCAGCTGGGAATGGTGAAACAGGCAACAACAGGGATTTTGCTGGGATGATACGATAGCTGAGCAGTCGAGCATGGGAGCAGGGGTCATGGTGACGACTGCACACTGCCAAGCTATTCCACATATAGGAATGTGTTATTCTGTGTAGAAGAAGCTTCTGCTGCAAGTTTCTGGAGAGCAAATATTGATTGCATTTGACTTTTATCGTCCCCAGCCAGCCTGCCAATGCCATGGCATCTCTGAGGAAAGAAAAGCCGGCCAAAAAGGAAAATGAATTTGGGAGTTGGGGAAGTCTTGAAGAGTATCAAAACAGTTCTGTGGATTCTGAAACCAGCCTGTAGATTTGACTAGAGGAATAGGAGGCTTCTCACTTTCATGATTTATCTTTGTTTGAGAATCGGAAAAGGAGTTACATTGCTTAATTCTCAAGTCTTTTCTTTTCTTTATTTTGCAAAGTTACATGGCAAGTACGTCAACTAATGTTTTCTTCTTTTTTTTTTTTTTCCCATCAACTTTATGTTACACAGTCAACTACAGAATATATATATATATATATATGTAGGCAATTTATTGCAAGTTAATCATGCCACTACACTAGTGGCAAAAAGTCTTCTCAAATATTTTTTGGGGGGAGGGGAAGAAATGGTGGGGCGAAAAAGTCTTCTCAAATACTAATAACCGTATAAAGAAAGAAAACAAAAGGACTCACATAATTAATAATGTGCATGGAGATATATAATTATACAACAATACATGGAAGAGGTAGGTCCTTTCCAAGAAGATGGTTGTGCCAAAATAAGAATGCCAATTATATGGAATGGAATGTAGGTAAATAATTGGTCTCGAATATCTTTTTTTTTTTTCTTTTTGAGGAAATTGTATCTCTAATAATATCAATGAGCACGGAAGCAAGCTAGGTAGATTTTTCTTGTGTATGCAACTATGATGGGGTAGCAATTGATGGGAAGATTATTATCATTAAATTAAAAGAGGATTTTCTCCCTCCCTCTATGCACTTTATATTTGGGATTCTAGAACGTTGCATGAATATAGAAAACATGAATGCTTCTTCGCATCTAAACAAATCTTCAAACTATCGAATATGCTTCAACAATTTCTGACAACTACAAGCATATATAATTGTCTGATAAGTCACAGGTCAAATAAGCTGCAATGGTACCAATCAAAGTCGACAAATCACCGTAACTTTTACGTTGATTGTATTCACATGTTAATCACCAAGAGCAGCCGATCGAACAGCGGCTTCTTTTATCTTTATATACATGTGTGTTCTTTTCCTTTCTTTCTTTTTCGTCTTTTTGGATTACTATAAGGAAACTGTGGTGGCATGGGGTAAATAATTTGGAACAACAAGAACAAACTCATTTTTTGAAGAATCAAAGTTGCAGCGCAGCTCCTAGACCTAGACGAAGTTGCATCATGAACATTAATATTATTGATTGACTCGTGTTGATGGTTTCTTGAAATAACCTGCTGAATAAAAAAGAAAGGGGAAAAAAATTAAAGAAGAAAAAGGCAACCTCGCTCGCATTCATGTATAAATCAGCATCGGTTAATATATCATGATGGAAAATATAATCGAAAGAAGAAATCCACTTTTTTTTTTTTTTTTTTGTCGTCGTCGTCGTCTATATATAATTCTTGTGATCTGATTTAGTCAAGAGCATGTGGTTAAACCATTAGTTACACCGAAATGTAAAAAGCATTGGGTAATGGGAAGAAAATGATTACTAGCACTGGGTACTGTAGTCTCATTAACAATAGTAATAGTTTCTACTCCTACTATCTATCTATCTATCACAGCAAAATTCCTGCCTTTGCTTTGTTGAAACGAAAGCATAACATGAGGTGGGGATGGATACAGCCATATAGGAAGGAAGGAAGATAAGATTTAGAAACAAATTATACCAATTGGGTCCCTGTCATCGGCCATCACTAACGCAAGACAGCTTTAATCCACCTGCCCCTCGGCCCCTCTCCTTTCTTTGCTCTTTTTGGTCTTTTATAATACTCCCCATCCCAAAAGTAAAGCGTTTTTCATTGGATTCGATTTTTGCTTTGGTACTTCAACCACATACCAAGCAATCTGTATTCCATCTGCATTCACTTTTCTCTTACTATATCCGCTTTCACCCATTCACTAATCATCTTAAATTTTTCTTTTTCTAACCTTTTCTTGTCTTAAGTTGCAATTAGCATTGCCTCTTGCCACCTGTTACGCGCCCCCTTTTTATTTTTTATGCTCCAATATTAATTAGCAACCCTACAATGATGATTTGTTTTCCCCGTACAATGCTAATGCTGTGATCAGCGATGCATAATTAATGTAACCTAGTAGATAATTAACCCACTACATACAAGAACTGGATGCTCGGGGATTAACATTTTTGTGCTCATCATTCTCGATCGTTGTAAATAAACCAATAGAACTTCAAAAAAAAAATAACAAAAATAAAAGTTAACAGGAGGTGTGGTGGCAATCTTTGGACTGTTGGGCATATTAATTGAGTTACTCGGTTGGTTTGTACAGATTTTGACCGGATGTACCCCACCTTTGTTTGGTTTACAAACTTAACAATGGCAAAAAAGTAGTCCAAATTTGTGATGTGATTTTTTGCAGTAAGTTCACTGATCACTTCATCAATTGGAATATTGCATCAGTTTAAGCAAAGACCATCATCACACCCAGCTTTTTAAGGAGTGGATGCCCTGTTGAAGATAGATATCCTTCTCCTACCAGTCCTTTACTTTTTCCCTCCAGTTTAATGGTGGGCATATATTCTCGCCTGAAAAGGGTTATTAACGTAGCACCGTTAACCTGTTCCAAATTGGCAAGTTAAGTTGGACTGACTGAAGTTTACGTTGAAAAAAAAAATGTACGTACTGTATTCTATTCTATATATAAGGACTTTACTTCCTACCTAACTCCCGGCAATTAATCATTGGATCGTCATTCAAGGTCGACTGAAAATTATACTATAAAATTCAAACACCGCACGTTAGAAGCTTATGTGGTAAATCGTTTACGATCATCAGAACCAATAGAAGCGCTCCTATCCTATGGTCTGTGTATACTACCCACATAATTGATACTACACGAGTAGAGCTGTTAAATGGAACGAGTAATTCAAAAGCTCGATTGCGCTCGACTCAATAAGGCTCGAATTCGATTCGTTAATTGTGATAAATGAGTCGAGTTCGAACTCGAAATATACTCGTTTAATTAACGAGTCAAGTAAGTTCGATTCGTTTGTTATTTGAATAACTCGATTGATCTCGATGATGAAGGGCATACATGTCATTTTACAATTCAAAAGAATAAAAATTAAAAATTATAAGTTTTTATTGTGGTTAATTTGCATGAGTTCGAGGTCGAGCTCGTGCAAGCTCGGTTCATTTGTGATAAATGTTTCGAGCTCGAGTCATATGTCTCATTTGACGAGTCGAGTTCGACAGTCAAATACTCGACTTGATTAACAGCACTATACACGAGTATCATTGCGACTCAAACAAATTCGATTGAATTTACTATGAGTAAATTTTATATACAATATCAGTACATCCGGATGGATGATACATGATCAAATTTTTAAATGGATTAGCTTCTACCATGATTTGTGTTTTGACTGACTAATCCAGACAAATTTATGCTTTGCTAGACTGTCTTTATTACATTGGTTCACCAACAACGTGCACTCTTTTCGAACGTAGTGGGAAAAACAAACGCGTACTGTTTTTGTAAAGGCACGAAAATTCTTCTCACGGATCTCAACACGAGTTCAACAAATATAGCCTGCAGAGATAAATATCACTTTGTCATTTAATTTGCATCACAAATCATTAGCTCGTCTTCTTGCTTGTGCAATCTCTCTTGCATTTACTACAGTACAGCAGCCAAAAAAAAGGCCATTATTAACCGTAATTGAGCACCGGCTGCAGTTGAGTTACCATTTCGTTTTCTTTTTACCGCGCTGTACACTTTCGCCGACATTCGTCCAGCACATTTCTTCCAATGTCTGACTACTTGGAAATGCGAAAGACAAAACTTACGGGTATGTCGGTCTAGCTAGTGCAGAGTTGTGTAGAGAAAATGTTACATCTGTAGCATGGAGTTTAGTGGAAAAATTCAACTCCTAAGATGTGATCGGCTAAAGCATTAACAATTCTAAATCACTACTGTTTATCTAGGATAATTTTGCGTAGTGACAACAGATTTGACCAAAATGGCATTGTCACAGCATGTAATTTAAATGTGAAAATAATTTTTTTCAAAATAATAATATACCCTCCTCTCCAATTCCTTCAATATATCCTTGAGCTTATGCCACTTGTCTCACTTAATGTCAATGTCCCAGATTAATTTATCTTAACTAAAGTTTTCTAACCCCAGGTAAATTGGTCAAATGATTTTATCGTACAATAAAGGAAATGATTAGTCACCTGCTTCGATGCCAAATCCATCGGTAGCAGTTATCAATAATGGTAATTGCATGCAGGATAACATCAGGAAAAAAAAATGAAATTTCTGGATAAAGTATCTCTCTTCTTTTGTTTTTTTTTTCCCGACTATATTTCTTAATTTCTCCATTTCACCTCTAACAAATGAAAAAACAAAGATTTTACGATTTGAGCACAGCTAACCTCTTGCCGTTGAAACATAAATTCAGATTAACAAAGAAATAAAAAAAAATTGTGTTTAGCTGGCTTAATAATTTTACTTATCTATTATAATAAAATTGAGAAATCTTTTGTTAGACACCGTAAAGGCTTTTCGCTAACCAACAATTTTAGAGAATAAATTAAAGAAATTTATAGCAGTTGTTCTTGGCAAAAGAAAATGTACCTTCATAAAATGTACTCCGGACAACAAAACAATGCCATGGTCTAATATAAATGTAAAATACCAAGAAATTAATTCTTCATTGGTCAACTTAGAAAAATGTACGTCTAAAATTTAGGAAATGTCTTACTATTTCTAATTTCACTTTTCACCGGCCAACCATATAAAAAGATATAAACATATTATTAGTTCTATTTTTTAAAGACAATGCATCGTTAAGAAATTGATTTGTACAACCAAATTACAAATTGAAAAGTAAAAGTTTACTACATTGAAGAAATAATTTTGGGTTAGCCAATCCTAGTAATTTTAAATATATTTACTTGTAAAATGAGGGAGTGTGTCATTGCTTCAAAAGTTATTCACTACCAAACCGTATAAAAAAAAAAGAAAAGAATAATAGTTCATGTGAGTTTTACTTAGTAAAGTAAGAGTGACCATTAAAAAAATGCTTTTTTGTTTTGGAAAATAAAAAATATGCTATCACTTACTATGAAATGTCAACACTAAGAAAATAATTGATTTATCATTAGCAACCTAGTCAGTAATTGTAAATATCCATAATGGTAAAAGTAGTGAATGCTTCACCATTTCAAAATATTTTCACTAACCAACCATATTTAGTAGTTTAACTAGTAATCGAGACATATACTTTTTTTAAAAAAAAAAATTGAGTTCAAGTTATAATGGATTTCACGGTATAATGGGAAGAAGCTCACATTTGTTTCCTTGGTTTTTTGGAGGTGAAGAAAGAGAGAATATACATATATATAAGCAAGCATCGAGGGAATCCAAGAGGGATAGAAGTAAGAGTAGGTTAAGTACTTATTGTTGTAGAAAAAAGCAAGACAAGTGACATGATATTGAGGGAATCTGAGAGGAATGATAGGTAGGGGCTGAACGATTTTGTTAAATTCCAGAAGATGTAAAATTATTTAGGGTGTAATTCACTTTGAATATATTCTAAATATAAAATAACAAAATTTTATAAATCTCACGTATGACATGACGTTAAAATGATACGCCGAACCCTTAACACATTTCTTTTATCCAATCTTGACCGTGAATCCTTTAGAATAGGTCATTTTGATAATCATTATTGCCCCACGTCCATTGGAGAGGATCCGACTCCATCCAATAGTCAAAGATTGTGTGATAATTTGATTGTTTTCGAAAAAACATCTGTTGCGGCATTGCCATTATCGCCGGCCTTGACGAAATTGCATGCCGTAAGGTCCGTATCAACGCCTTGGGAGTATTTTGAACCTCCAGCAACTGCCTTTTTCCCCCAAAATAGATCAGAATCTATGTTGAGGTGAAGTTTGAGAGAATAGGATACCCTTAAAAGGAGGACGAAGGAACAATGACCAATCTAGGACCACCACCTACTCGTTCCAGTTTTCCTGTCTTGCACTAACAGAATCCGAACCATCTTTGTTTCGCTATTTTGGGGTTCTGCTTGTCGAGTTTTCTTTTGCTGGGTTGTCATGAAGTCCTATAATGCAAAAGTGCATGCATCATCATGATTATGGGCTTCGCTTTTGTTGTTTTCTATGTGGATGGCATCAGCGTTAGTACACAGATGCTCCAAACACTGACGCTAAGTGCTAACAAATTGGTGGCCTTTTCTGGGCTAGTGCACTGACCTCCAACCTTGTGCCAGCATGCTGAACATTTCCAGCGTTCCACAGCTGAACTTGATCACCGGCTCCCCATGCCTTCGCAGCTACTTGCAAGGCCTTTCTTGACCGCCATTCGGATCCTTACCAACTAGTATTTAACCTGATGCGATCCTGTTTTAGCTTTAAGCCTCAAATATGGAAACCTATAATAATTTCATCTTTTGTTCAGTTATGTTCTTCGAAGAAACAATTTTTTTTTTCAGTTCCCAACGCTAGATTTCTCAGAGAAGAGAACACAAATCATTACACTGATCCTGATTTTGCTGTGTAATTAATTGTTGAGAAACATTTATAGATTCACGGATTTCCTAAAATTTCTCTATAGCTAAGAAATATAAAGTAAGGAAACAAGACTGCTTACATCTCTCAAATCTGTATAGACTTTTGCAGACGGTAACAACCATTATCATATGCCTGCCTCAGTGCCCTTTTGTCTCTTTCAAATGCAACTAATATCGTCGAGGAAGACAACATTGAAACAAAGATTGACAATGATCAAGATATCCAGTTGGGCCGATATCAAACTATAATTCAAGGTTGGGCCATTAAAAGTACCAGTAGAAGGGATGAAGCACAAAAAAGCCCAATTTTTTTTTTTTTTTTTTATAAAAAAAAATCTCTATCATTCATTCCTGGTTTCAGAAACGTTTGTGAAACAGCAATTCATTAGCTGAATCAATACCATCCTTTGTCTCTGTTGTCGGGTTTAATGTTTGAAGATGTGAGGCATTTCTTCGGAGAGCCCAATTTAAGTTGATGTAACCAGGAGGTACTTCTATTCTATACTTGAAAGTTGGATCAGATTAGTTTACTAGAGTATTCAGAAAGGGAAACGGGCTGAGTTTTATTACAGTAAACTATGCCCCACTCATCCAGCGAGGATCATAATTTGGATATCAAAAATTTTCAAATAATATTTCGTTTGCATTATAAACACATTTTTAAAATCCATCATTTTATGTTCTCAATCACTTTTTTATCTCACATATATTATATCACAAAAAGTGTTACAATAATTATTTCAAATAATACGCTATCAAATAATTAAAATTTCTTTCACGTGAACAAGCCCAAACACAAACGTGAGTCAAGGACATGGAATCCAAGCATTAAAATGAAAGACAACTGGACTAGCAAGAAAAGGGAAGAACACTCTACTAGGAAAATTTCTAAAAGAGCACTTGATAGGATGGGGTAGGAAGGATAGGTGATAATTAATCCATCCTTGACGAAGGGAAAGCCTTACTCGATGAGAATTGTTGAAATAATTGCAGCAAAGAACGAAAATTAGGACAAGCTAAAACCATAACCAAGAAGTCAAACAAAATTAGCTATGAAATGTTGAAGAAGGCGGTTGATGCATCAAAAGTCAAAAACATTTATAATTAGATTGTACAATTTGTACAGCTTGCTGCCGTCTCTTCCACTTTTCCGTATTGCGTACAACTGTACCGGTTTCTGATAGCGAACAACTTGGGAGTACATGCAATTCTCGTTCTTTTCCAAAAGAAACGCGGCTAATTCAAACTTGGGATTGTCTTTATTTTCCAAAAAAAATTAATATTATTTGCTTGCATTACTAATATATTTTTAATTATATATATGACATCAAAAAAGAAAAATGCTACATTATTTTTTACAGAAAATTATCCTAAATAATTTACTATCTAAACACACACGGATCAATTGCATTGAGAATTCACTTGTTACCACTTTTTGAGATACAGACATTCAGTCATATATCCAATTTCTTTTTATTTTTGGACCTATGTTAGATATACACATGTTTAAAAAGAAATTTAAATACTTTATTCAATCACTTTTTTTTTTTTTATAATCTCGCAAACACATTAGTAACTAATAAGTCTATGTTACTGTAACATTTTTACAAAAGTACCCAAAAAGCAACTAGCCAAGCTGTTATTTTATCCCTTGTGGAAATCAAACACAAGATGACCATTCTAAGGAATTAGCAGTATTTAGATTGACCAAGTCCTCCGTCACCAGCTTCATCATAGCCATATATAGGGTGGGCTTTTGAAGATTCTTTTGGAACTAACTTCATCATTAGCTCTGGTCTTAGTTACAGATAATTAAAAAAATATATATAGCAGAACAGAAGGAAAAGCCACATAGTCTCGGACTGTTTGTTAATCACCTCAAGATTCCGGCGGGAGACAAAGCAAATCCATTTAATTAAATTTATCTATATTTATCCATGAATGAATAGATGAATATGGACCGAACAAATCAACAAAGGTTAAGGCGATCAAATGATGGATGTTATAATAATTTGTTAGCAAGAAATCAGAACACATTTTTTTGCTCAATTTGAATGTTTGATGTGGGCATAGGGATGCCATACCCAAGGCATAACTTTTTATATTACTTATGAGAGACCAACTATTGATTTTCATAAAACTATTGATGTTCCACTACTACTACTATTTTTAATTTATCTCCAATTTCTACTCTTAAGTCTTAACTAAGCTGACCCAACAGTAACATAGACTGTGATTTACATTTGGTACTCCGCTTAAAGTGGATCGGTTCCTATTGATCCATGCAAATCTTTTCCAGCCGATCCATGCAAATATCTAAATCACTCACTCAAAAAATTGGATGAAAAGAAACTGAAAGAAGAAATAAGAAGAGGAGGAGAGAAAAGGATAGTAGAACTAACCTTGTTTGGAAAGGCATTTTTCACCCAAAAAATTTCTCTGTGCTGTTATGAATATATTTTTTATCTCATATATATATATATATATATATATATTAAATTACTACAGTACATTTTTTACAAATAAAATTGCAATCCAAACAGAGTGCAAACCTGTTTATCTCAGACAGACAAAAGTGCAGGACAAAACAAAATGATACTACAAAGGCAGAAGGCACGTCCTGAACTCACGCTTGCTTTCATTCACATGGGTTGTTGCTGTATAACTTCCACAACTGCTCATGCACGTTATACTCTCAATTATCATCACTACTCTGCTAACATATTTATATGGAGGAGTACTATTTAAGTACCAGAAGAGTAAAACAATGAACAACTTACTATCCATAATAAAATATTAGTGATAAATATAATATAATAACATGGACAAGCATGCTTGAATTTCTCTACAATTTCCAACCATTAATCAGTGGAAGTAAAAAATAAAAATCACATTAATGATGTACAAAACAGTAGTGACTTTATCATTATTCCTTTGGTCCTTTTTTTAAAAAAAATAAAATAAAATTTTCCCCTCATAATCGCAAACTTGCTCTTCGCTTCCCTCGTCCGCATTTTGCAAATTTTATTAGGCGGGGTGGTCTTTCCTCTGTTGTTGGCTGGTTCTCATCCGGTTGGAACCCGGGACGACTCGGTGGCTACTTGCCCACCTACTTGCCATCTCCGTCACATCCTCCGGAGTAGACTCAGACTCAGTACCACCGCGACTCAGTAGTCAGTAGACTGGGTAATTCAGGACCCTCCCGGAATCAAATTTCCAAGAATTATTAAAGCAACCTTTAAGAAGAAAAATCCGGGTAAAAGAATCAGCTTCTGCCCACCCTCATTCATCAATCCCCCCCTCTCACCAAACGGACTTATCGGCAATCCCGTTGAGGAGGGGGCGTGACTCCGCTAGAAACTCAAGGTTGCTCCGCATGCCTACGTGGCAATATCTTTGGAACTCCTCCAAATTCATGAATCGGGCTGAGTTGCTGTGAGTCGACTCGAAGAGGGCCAGGTACCGGAGAACCTCTTCGAACAGGGACTCGTCACAGGGGATGGCCAGTGGCCCTGAGTTCGTAAACCCATATTCTTCCTCCGCCTGGAGCAATAGTTTCTTAAACAATGGATGGTTCAAGTACGTCGCCCGGACCACAAATCTTTTACAATCGGTCCCTACAGTGACGGCCACATGTCCAGCAGGTATATCCGACGGTAAGCGCTTGGCAGTCATTGATGCCTTCTTCCTCCACCGCCGTAGCATTTGGCGGAGTCTCACAATGTACCGGATTTTGCTGCACCCTGACATTTTTCTTTCTTTTTTTTTGTTTTGGTTATATTTCTTTCACGAGAGAGAGAGAGAGTTGAGGGAAGAGAACCTCTTAATAAGCTGAGAAGGCGAGGGGGCTCGGAAGGTGGGACGGCGGAGGATATATGTAGAGGTGGGGTTAGTAAATGCCCTTGGTTTCCTGAAATAATTACAAAATGGCAGCGGCTGTGTTGCCACATATTTAAATGGCTTTTAATTGGCTGTACTGCGGTTTGATTAATTGGCTGTACTGCGGTTTGATTGGATTACTCAAATTTACACTAGTTAAGGGATTCGAATATATTATTACAACCTTGTTTGTATTAGTAACTTTTTTGCAAAAAAAAAAAAATTTAAGTTTTTCGTAAACACATTTTTCAATCATTTTTTTACATCAAATATATCAAATCGTTACAGTACACTAATTTTGTTACATAACTTGATTGTGGTCAAACGTCTTTGAAGTAAAATTTATATTAAAATGTTAGATTTGATTAGACGGGCAAAATGAAGGGGGTTGCATATTAAGGCGATGCCAGAAAAATAAATATTACTTTTCTTTTGGCAATTACAAAGACACTTGTCTTGCTCGCTAGTACATGAATTCATCTACATGTTTGTTCTAAAAGATTTTGTATAGCGAAATAATTAAGTCTTTGTTTGGACAGTCGTTTTTCATCGAAAAATTGCATGTTTTCCATGATCACATTTCCTCATTATCTTTTTTCCTCACATACATCAAATCGTTACAGTAATTTTTCTACAAAAAATCCTAGAAAATGCAATCCAAACACGACCTTAGTTTCCCGAAAATTACTGGTCAGAAGAAAAAAAAAAGATGTTTAATGAGAATATAGGGGTGAATTGATTCTGACGATTTATAATTTATAGCATTTGGCTGCCGAATTTATAAATGGAAAAGTGTTGATTTTTAGGCTTTAAGGAATATTCTTATTTGCTCGCTTACTTTTAAATGTTCAGATGCGTTTTCATATGATTCTTAGACTCTATACAGGTTCTTCGTTTTCACTGCTGTCGCTATTTTGGTTTTTTTAATTTTATATATATATGAAATTTAAGAAAGTGTTTAAATATAAGGGATGTAATTTAAGTGTGCTACTGAGTGTCACAGGATATTTATTAGAAAATTCCATAATTTATTAACCATTAATTGTGCTTTGCCAAATTAAGTAATCTATTCTTATAATAACCAAAAAAAAAAAAGTAATCTATTCTCATTTGGTAAGTAATTAATTTGAACTACGCACATGAGTTGCCATGTTTTTTGGAAGATAAATCTTTTGTGGGGAAGTAATAAGTAAAATTTTAAATAAAGACACTTTTTCGGGTGTGCGTGTGTGTGTGTCCGCACTAGTTGTTGAACTTTTGACAAAAGAGCACAGGTTAGAAAAGGCCACACAAAAAAAAAAAACCGGGATACCGTTCCTATGTACGTAGTATCTACTAATAATAGAGGATAACCAACATATGTTGGTGCAAGTGGAAGGGCTTGCATCCCTTAACCATGAGGTCTCGAGTTTGAAATCCATGAGAATGGAAAAAATAATGTTGGGAGAGCTACCCCTTATGGGGTCTGACCCAACTCGAACAGGATTAGTTGTAAACCGTAAAACGGATTCGGACGCCTCGTTATCCCGACATCAACTTCTTAAACGTTGGCTGCTAAGCTCAAATGGTTGAAGATTTCTTATAAGGCCTTGCTTGGATTGCATTTTTCTAGATTTTTTTTTGTAGAAAAATTATTGTTGTGATTTAGTATATGTGAGGTAAAAAGGTGATTAAAAAATGTGTTTTCGAAAAAATGTAGCAATTTTTCTTTGAAGCAATCCAAACAAGGTATGTTTTTACAGTTTAGAGTAATTATTTGAAATTCTATATCTTAACCGTAATTATTGGAAAATTGCTACTTTCACTACTGGTGAACAATTGAGGCTTTAGAAGAAATAATAATGAAGTTCTGATCTAATGCTCGTGACTAAAAAGATCTTAGAATTTAGTAGTCTTAAGTCTCGCTAAATGTGTTTTTCAATTGAATGGTTTGTAATCAGTTTATATTGATCTCACTCACTATTGTTGTATATATATATATGTATGTATGTGTGATTGAAGCAGCCATAGATAGAGTCATAGTGGTGGCTGCACGAAGTTTGGAAGTCCAAACTCCAAACTCCAAAACCCGCCACATCACATGCAGAGAAGGACTGTAGGACTCTCTGTCTCTCTAGGGGGAGGGTAGTTGGGCCGAAAGAGGCAGATTCCTTTTAAAATAAAAAATATTTACTTAATACTACATCCCTTTAACTAAAAGCTCTCTATTCTGTATTCTCCACATCTGACCCATGTGCGAGGCTGCCCCATCTGCAGTTTCATCCGAACAAGCAGCCAAAATGAAAATGCTCCTCCTCTTAATTAATCACTTTTGTTTAGTAGTTTCTACCGAATCAAATTTCAGTTAAATCTCAATGTACAGTACTACGTGGTATGCACTGTTTGAAACTCAAACGTTTGGACATTGAAGGTGTGTGACATGTGGCGTTTGTCCGAACTTCAACAACAATAATGCATTTTGTTCTGATTTTTGGTATCCATAATGCTCTTTATTTGTAGGGATTTTGGATGTTTGAAGGTCCATAGTTGGTATCCGTAATTTGGCATTGAAGCCACTCATTGGAAGGAAAGCTCAAGGTCCCACGTTGTGCATTCTTGTTAAGTGAGAGTTAGAATGCATCCCCCTAAACCTCAATATTGCATTTAGTGCCCCCACTTGTTAAGATTTAAGGAGCACAACATTTATAATTATATACCTTGTTCAATGTTTTAATCAGATACCCCCCAAAAAAAAAAAAAAAAAAAAAAAAGCCAAGCTACACTTCTCCAACATATAAAATCCATACAACCATTTGACAATTTTGGTGCATGTATAATTTCATAAAAAAAAAAAAAAATTAGACTCACTTTCCTATCCTACTTTTGTTTTTATTTCACGACAATTACACTTTCCCCGATTTTGTTGCTTCTTACTAACTCTTCAATAAGTATTTGAAGATTTGGGAATATAATGAGCAAGAATTGTTATCTGTATTATGGATAGACAACAGTACTTGCGGGGATTTGGGGAATCAAGCTAAACTTCTTTCACTGCATAAAAATGGCTGCATTGGTCCCGTCCCAGGGTTAAAGGAGCATCGATCAATGATCCAGGTCAGTATGGTACTACTCCAATACAAGTATCAAGAAAGGAGGATGGGCCCCCAATGATTTGATGATGTGGCAGTGTCACTAGTGTTATCTGCTACGTTTCGGCGCGTATTTCAAAGAAATACCGTTATCTCACGTCAGCGTCAGGGGCTGATATGGCACCGTCTTGGGAGGCATCAGCACCGCCTCCAGCTACAGTTCATCTCCTATTGGTGCTCTGGTGGTAGTGGGGCACTGCACTGATCCACTGACCCCTTCCAATTGGGCCAATCACCAGTTGTCACTCAATATTCAAATAGCCCAATATGGCGGCATTTACATCAATATTTTAACAGCCCATGTTAAAACCTTTTTTGGGGGAGGGGCCTCAAGATAGGAATGGTAATTGGGACGGGTGTCCACATGGGACTAACGGGGAATTTCCACCTCCCTCCCCTCCCCTTTAGAAACGGAGCGGGGGAGTATATCCTCGCCCCATCTCCCGCCCTGTCATTAGATAAAAAATTTAATAAATATATGTCTAATTATATATATAATATTTAATTTAATTAATTATAAATTTATAATAATGATATTATTAGTTATATATATTATATAATATATATTGGTATATGTAATATAATTGATATTATCAATCATAATAATAATCATACATGTCTACTAATAGAAATTATTAATTAGTTATATTAAATTTATTAATACATTTTTACTAAATTTCTAATTACACTTGATACAATAACACTCTTTTTCTTAAACAAAAATACAATAATGATTTAGTGATTGTATTTGTGTCAAAAGTGAAAACTTGACTACTTTAATTGTATTTGTTTCATCAGGTTGAATTGTATTCAAATAGCTTTTATTTGATTATTTTTATGAGTTTTAATTATAAAATTATAATAAATAATAATTTGATGATATGTTGATATTTTAATACTTAATTATTTGTTAAAATTTGACTATAATTAAATTATATAACAAATAGAGGGAATTAATAGGCAAGGAGACGGGAGACGGGAGACGGGAGACGGGAGGCGGGGTAGGGGTCCCGTTGCCATCCCTACTCAGAAGTATTTGCAGCAAGGGCGTCTAGGTTCCGGGCAGCTGAGTTGTACTCAGCAGACTCGCAAGTTTTTTACGGCCCCTCCCCTCCACCCGCCGTGGCCACTTTTTTGTACGGCCCAGTTGGAATTGGTCTTTCGACGTGATTAGTTTATTCATTTCAATGTTGAACATGACGAAACTTACACACGAACGTCAAGATTTTTGAACGGCGGGCACTCGGTTCAGTACGGGTTCCAGCTATATAATAATTTGCAATCAGCTAAGTTTTTGGAAGTTTTTGTTTGGGGGGGGGGGGGGATGAGATAGATGAAAACAAAGAATGGTCTAGAAAAATGCTTAGGCGGGCCGGGCCGACCTCTGCATTTACAGCTAATAATCCTTTGATTATTCAACCATCGCTAAATATTCTCATTAGACACTTCCTAAAGCTTTAAACACCAGTTCACAAATTCCGCAACTGTGTTTTGTCGTAGAATAGAGAATGTCCAGTTCTATCCACGAATTTGCATCCAAGCTTTTTGGCTTTGCGAAGAATGCTGTGGGATTAAGCCCGACAATCTCGGTGGACGTATGCCCCTTTAGCAATAGCAGAATAGCTGTCACAGGCAATGGATATTATTGCTTAGCTCAACTCATTTTTGGCTTCATGCAAAAATTTGGAATCAACAACCACATAGCAGCTGCGCATCAAATGTTCAATGTTTGCTCAATATTCTTCTTGCTAATTGATTATATGCAGACAAAGCAACGTGAGGGCGTAAATCTTGCTCTTATGTACGTATACATGGCCTCGTACGCTGATCAGATTCCCGCATGGTTATGAGTAATAAACTAAGAAAGTTACATTGCGCCACGAGAAAACATCCATGGAACCTCAAGTCCACCTCACTTGATTGGCTCTTGCGTAATTATCTTTGACAAGCAAACCTTGATTTGATTGATCAACAACACGGTCAAATGAATGACAAATCAGTTGGGATAAAATTCATACTGACGATGGATCGGTACTTTATGACTTCTTATTTCCAGCTTTTGGGAACACGTAGAGATGACAGTTCTGAGCGATGCTAGTGCATTTCTGACACAAATGTGCATTAAGGGCAAAACTTTTTTATGAGAAGGAACCGACCAAACAGATTTGGAGAAATAAAAACAAGCTCGATCCAAGATTCACTGCAACAAAATGAGTTGGATTTGCAAATATTTATGAGCAACGCAGTTTTGGCAGAGCTTGGATTTACACCTCAAGATTTACTCCTCTCAAGAGTTGGTTCTAAGTTCATGACATAATTAATTAAGCAAAGGAGTTTGTGGCCTAAATCTTGCTCCTCAAACAAACTCATCTATGAGCAAGTGATGTAGTTCTTGTGAAGGTAGTAGTAGTACAACGCATATCGCCACGTCAAAAAAAACTAAGAGATTTTCTCAACCATCAATGGTGAAAGATTTCATTCATCATAGTACGTCCTCATGCTCATGGCTGTTGTGACTTGTAAAAGGAAGCAGTGTCATCATCAACTCCGTACATTTCGTCTCCTCCTTAATCAGTACTTAATTAAGAAAAGAAATCGGATTCATGAAACGGAGAAAACAGAAAACGCCAAAAGGTGCCCGCTTTGTTTGGTAGCGTACTGCTGGAGTAGTAAAATAGCGGTTCTAATTAAGCGGGGTTTAGTTTTAATCAGTTTAGCTTTTAGCAAGACGTGTCAATGAAACCGTGGCATGGCGACAGCAAAAAGATTCTTGATTTAGGGTAGCTTTTGTTATGATTAAATTGATGTAGCCAGCTTTATTCCATAAATAAATTAAACAAAAGCGAAAGCCGGACACCACACTTGGTAGACCCTCATTTTGTTGCTAATCCAGTCCTGCTGCCTGGCTTTTATGGGATGATAGTCTGCAAAAGAATCAATTTAAGATGACCGGATTAGTCAGAAAAGCATTAACTACATAACCAATTCCAATTTCCAAGCCCTTTTGCATAGTTGTATTTTAATTCAAATTTCACAATTCTAGCAAACGCCCAGATGCTGGTTTTCTCAGTCACAACTCACCCAACAAATAAATAGATGAATAAATAAATAAGAGAGCTAAAAATGGGGTCCAAATAATGATGGTGGGAATCCAGCATAAAAAGAATTGGAGGTAGGTTCAAATTCCAATAATAATGTAAATGAGTACGTTGATTAACTCCTCAACGCCAGACAGTTTCTGTATCTGGGAAGCATATTTCTTGGATGAATTTCCTGGCTAACCGTTCCAGAATCATGGAACGACCGACTGTCACATTCTACATGATTGGATCAACTGTCCAGGTGACTTGTAAGTGAAAGAACGGCCGTCTGTGTATCTGGATGACCACCAGCGTTTTGAAAACTTTTAGGGTGATCTGATGAATCTGTGAAAAGTTACTAGCTAGAGATGTTTACTAAATTATTAGTAACAGATTTCCAGGCCCTTAATTCGAGTTATTCACTTCTTATGTAATCTCCTCTTTGGTAGTTGGTACCTTGATCACAATTCAGGTAACAGAAATATCAGGAGTTAGCTGCCTTCAATCTGGAAGCGGAATTCTCCCATCCCTTCTCTTCAGTAGTTTGAGTTGTCGAGATCCTCGTTACTTGTAATTGTACCACTACTGGATTCGATGATGTTGGTCATATATTGTACTTTTGCGTATATGTTAAAGGTCTAAACAAAACACCGCTCTACAACTAAAAAGTTGAAGACAGTACAGATAAAACTGCACTGAAACCTATAGATTTCAGCCCCAAGTGTCTGCCTCAGGAGTGAGGCCTCCTTCTTTAGTAGCATCATGAATTGTATACAATTTACTACTGTTGACGTCAACGGCGCGAACCGAAAGCTTCGCTTGTTCCAGCTTTTCAGACCATCAATTCATAAACCCTCTTCTAACCCACCAATCCTGATTGATAGCGGCCAATGTTGTACATGTATAAACAATCTAACGACCACTCTGATTACGTAGAACTTGGAGTAACTTTTCATCCGTTCTTATTAAACTAAGTCATCCTATGGTGATTGAATGATTTTCACAACTATGATTGCAGGGTGCAGATCAAGTCCTTAAAAGATACTCACATGGGTTGGTGTAAGGGCTCTGCAGCCTGTATCAATAATCTATCTGATGTATAAAGTCAAAAGAACAATAGGCGTAGTAGGAGAGGCAGCGTAGCCCATTGCAGAGGATTATTATCCTTAGTTCTTACACATGGATTACGGATATAGGTCATTCCCGACAAATACGTATTACGTATCAGCCGATACCGATGCGTATCGGTCGAATCGTAACCAGAAGGGATCGATACGATACCGATCTCCGAATTACGGATATTACCATGTCCGCGGCGACTCACTCTGACTCAGCTAATATTGGCCGATTCGAATTCGTGATGCATGGTATCGACCGATATATCCAAGTCCACTCGGAGTCGATTCAGATATTTTTTCAAATTGTGTCTTTTTTTATATTTTCTAATTTTTGTAATTTTTTCAAATTTTTTGGAAACTTTCATGTATTATAATGTGCGTATCACCCGATATTCAACCGATATGCCGCGACGGATGTGAAACAACCGAGACCGCAACCCACGACCGCGAACGTGATAGGCGTAGTAGGAGAGGCAGCATAGCCTATTGCAGAGGATTAGTATTCTTAGTTCTTACACATGGATTAAGGATATAGGTCATTCCCGAGAAATACGTATTAGTCTTTATCCCTCTAGCTCCATCCATCCCTTGTGGGATTTCATATAAACTTTTCCTTCCGTGGTCCGCTGCATTATAGAGAAAAAGCATTTAAAGCAATGATGGACAAATGAGAGGAACAAGTTCCCCATTCAAGGATTTTGAGTCTAGGTGATCGTTGATTCAGCAACAGCAGCCACAATTTGATTGCACCAGAATCTAGTTCTTGAATAAAAGTAGACATTATTGAAGACGATTGTCAAGGGCTTCAAACCCAGGATGCAGGTTTCATCCTTCATTCTCTCGGTTGTAAGGAAATAATGGACTCCTATCTTTTGCAGAAAGTAGATGCTATAACTCTCGCGAGCATGCCCCGTCTTTTGCATCAAACGTACCAATCGTGGACCGTACTTCAATTCAGCAACCGTTGACACGATTAGCCTACTAAATCATGCAGGGGGCATATGACCTTATTCCTAGTGATTCCATTGTTTAGTGGACGATGCGGAGTTGAGGTTCGCTAGTCTTTCTCTCAATCACTTCCCATCATTCGATTCTTTAGTTAAAGCAAATGATTGAAAATGATTGATTGCAGCTTTAGCCAATTCCAAGAATAATAAACAAACGCTACAAGGCTTACCAGCGAAATAGATGAGATTCACATGGACTTCTGCCTCTCGGCGGAAGAATGGCAAAAAAAAAAAAGAATTAGCAGGTAAACGGATTTAACAAAAGAATTTTCATGTATTCAAATTCCTGAGAAAATAGTCAGGGAAGGCATATGCTATACAATCATATGTATTTCCAGATTCTCCATAGCCAAGACACAAAAATGTTTCAGCTAAATGAACCTCAATTGAGATCTTTCCCAGCAAAAACCTGTTCCATTTTCTCCTATTAGCGCAACCAGAAATATCACAGCTTCCAGTTTAGCTTCCAAAACGGGTGGTAAAATTCTTTTCCGGGTGCCGTCCAAGTTCAAGTTTCGTGTCATAAATTCGGAATAGCCATAATTAAAGTACTTGAAAATATCTTTGAGATCCATTCTTGGCAGGTCGGGAACTGGGGTTGTCAGAGGTTGGACAAATTAGAAAGAGGTAAACCAAACAAAGATTCGGCCTTTAACTGCTGCTCCTCTTCATTCAAATACTACTAACTACTTGATTAATAAAACCTGCCCAAGACCAAGAGAGGGGAGATGTGATGGAATCATACCCTTCTTAGGAATTAGGATGGAGAGTCTACTCTAGAAGCCATGTTATTGGCCCGGATTGCACGGGAGCTTTTGTCATAACGCTCTCTGTTTTCTTCCTATTATTAAAATCCAACCCGCACATGGCAGGAAGATGCAACTCCGGCCATCATTTACCAACCTGAAACTCCGCCATTTTCCCATCTCCATACTTCGTACAGCAAATTTCCTATTATTAAAAACGATTACTTTCCTTTACAGCTTTCGTTTTCCATTGGATTTATAGGAGGGACCCAAAGTGGAATATGGAGTGTTCAGAAAGGGACCCCGTACCCAATGCTGATCATCCATTCCCCTACAATATATTCTCTGATCTGATATATGGTTTACATAATTGTTGATTGGTTCTAATTATAAGTGCATTGGCAAATCCAATGTACTTACACCCTAAAACAGCAGATATGATTTTGTAAATCACAAAAAAAGTTCTTGCACTTTGTCTCACAAGCCCACCAAAAAACAAATAAACTTCGATCTCATAGGTTTTTGACGTCTCTAGAGTTTAGGTTACAAATAATAAAGGGCTATCTATCACGACGGGTCCCCCTAAAAAACACAATCCGAGTTTTATCCAAATGAGCGATCTAGATTCACAATCAGCTAAGATTTGCCTCCATCTTACTTGCTGTAATCATGAACCGACGACAGGAAGCGTTCAGCTGCCATCACTGCAAAAGAAAAACGGAGAATTTGAAATTTGTAAGATCCAATCTGTGCCAGTATTAGCCTGACGCAAGTGGCTAGAACAATTTTTGAAGCATTCGAGACAGTTCGGTTAACAATAAGAGCATTTTTGGACTGGTTAAGTCCAGTTCTCTTAAGATTTATTAGAGCAACTCAAAGCATTTCTCAACAATTAACCTAAACTTGCAATGCATACACGCATATGCATAGAATAATAATTTGCCTTTGAAACCATTCAACCCAACTTTCTTCGACCGATCATAGGGAGAAATATTTTGACACTGAGAGGATGAAGCCACTAATATTTTCCATTTAAACAAAGCCATGTTCTTAAATTTAAATAAATAAAAATAAAAAAAAAACAGTGACAAGCAGCACTTTTGTAGACTGCCTTTGCTTCTGCACAGCAGAAAACCTACCAAGCAATCAACGCAGAGTAGAAGCTGTTTCACTTTAGTGGCGCAAAATAACTGAAATCTAAAATCATATAGATACAAATCGTCCAATAGTATTACAACTCGACCTTTTTGCGGTAAGCAATCATCCTGGAAAGGGAAAAAGAAAATAAAGGGAAATTTCTCATGCCCGGGACAATTACACCTTTGAGAAATAACGAAGCATTTGCCTCCATAGCTGGAGATTTACATCGTGAACAGAGAATGACTAGGTATAATCAGCATCCATGACAACATCACCAGTAGACTTGCAGCTTTAAATTGCATTGCCTTCAAAACTCTCATATTCTTCACTTCAATAATGAACTATTATAGGCCCTTGATGCTCAAAGAAAGCTTTTAGAAAATGCTGGTATTACCTACACAATGGATGGCACACAAAATCCAAATACAATGAACATTAGTTCATCTAAATCAAGAAAAGAAAACATGAAACAATTGGCAGAGCCACCAAATCAAGATAGTATGCAAAATAAGAGCATAAAGGAAAATCACTTCAAGAGGGTGACTTGAAAAGCTGACAAGATGGCAAGCCAACAATACAGAGAAGAATGTTATTCAATTTTTCAATTTTCACAAGTAACAATTACCAAGCGTGGAACCTGCAAAATGTATGCACATCGACTTCAAGGAAATTTTCATCAATTCTCACTTTTCCTTCTCTTAGACTTCTTATTATGACTTTCAGTATTTACAGCAAATGTTTTCCCATCATTTGCGGCTTTATCAGGCTCTGAAATTTCTCCGGTTTGCTCGTTTGCTCTCCTCTTTTTAATTGTACTGCAATACCAGTTTTCGCAGACAACATCACTACTCGTCAAGCCAAATAGTAATAAACCGTAAGATAGACGCACTCATTTAAAACAAGATAAATAAACTCAGACCAAATTCATTTTTATGCCAAGTAGAATTTCAGACTAGAACCTGTCAGATTGTGACCATTCCTCCAAATGTCTTTCCAACCATTTAACACATCCTGTGTGAGCAGGAAGCAATGAGCCAGATACGTGCAGTATTTCTTCATCGAAGCTACAATGACAAGTTACGACATACAATTATTTAACCATTTCATCCAAATTTCATAGTGAAACTACTTAAATCTGCAAGTATTAAATTAATCTCGTGAAATATTCTTACCATATGAAGCACAACTAGGCTTTATGACTAATGCAAAAAAAGCAATCACAACAATCTTATACAGGATCCCAAATAACAGAAATTGGTCAATTTCACACAGAAGATCCTTTCTCTTCCCCCCCCCCCCCCCACACAACAAAACCCCAAAAAATGAAAAATCCAGGAAAAGGGTCTACTATTGAAACAATCTTAGAGATCATATTAGCCAGCCTTACAGTTCTGTGAAAAAGCCATCAGATGCAGTTTATGGAGATATTTTCCTACAACTTTTCCAATTGACCAGAAAAACATGATTCACATGACTTTTGGGCCCCTCTTGATATAAGGTCCAATATTTTCACAGAACGCATCACACATTATGCCGACCACAATGGCATATGCACATAAAGAGCAGGAAAGTCCACCAAAAAAAACAACAACAACAACAAATCATAGACAGAAAAACACATCTTTTACAAGCAACTTTCCAATTAAAGTGAGATCAACTGAAACAAAGGAACTTGAACACATGAACCCCAAGTTACAAATTAACTTGTAATCCAATTAGAATTCAGAACAAATGCAAAAGACATGCAAACATCCTTCATATCTCCCTGCTCTTCTTTTATCAAAAATCATAGAAAGACAACCAGGATACTAGATCTTTGCAGTGTGTCTAACCTAACAATATAAGACATTCTGCACAAGTACCTATAGGGATATTAAAATAGTGCACAGCCAACAAAAAATACAGTATTTAGAAGATCGGCCATTCTACCTTTTAACTACAAAGCGTATAATAGTTCCAATTTTGATCCTGTGTTTCTTGTGAATTGTACTCCGAAAGACTTCTTTGCCAGGTTTCTGCAGCAAAAGAGTTGACTTACATTGTAGTCGCATTTAGGAGCTTAAATACACACATACATACCAGCCTCCATCCCCCTAGTCCATGCCTCCCTCAACCAAATTAATAAACAGATAGAAGAGTAAACTTTTCACTTGTGAAAGCTCACAGCTTTGAACTTAAATTCCTCACGAATATCTTCGGCCATTATAGCAGCGGCAGAAAAACCAAGGATAACAACATGAATGGACTGTTCGCTAAGTCTAACTACCTCTCCCTCTGCAAAAGAGAAGCAACAGGGAAGCAATTACTGAGAAAGTTAAGCATCTGCAAGAAAACAGACAGTATTAACCAGTGCAACAGAATCCCCCCAGTGTCCGGGCGAATTTATCATCATTCAAGTTTAGTATTGTTTTAATACAATAAAAAATGTTGCAATCTAATAAGACAAACTTTGGGAGTACCTAAAACCATGTCTGGTTTTGGATGAAAAAGCAGCAGTTTTGTTTCTAGCCGCACTCCAAAATAAGGATGAACTCCCGGCAAAATCTTAGCCAAATTACTTGGGAAGTCCGTGTCATATGCCAATAAAACACCATCAAAAGTTTCATTGAACCTGGTACATGCATCAATTACCCAAGGTAAAAAAAAAAAAAAAGATAACTAAATTAACCACAAATTAAACAGATTCTGCAATGAACTAGCATAATGCTGCAATTATTCTACCATTCTATCACAAAACTCTATACTTTCTATGCTGGGCACAAAGATTAATGGTTAATACACAGTATAATTTAAGGTTCAAGGAATTTTTTCTTACCATGCCATAAAATCCAAGTATACTCTTTTGACAAATAAACCGTTTTTTCACTCCATTCTGTAACCAGTCAACAATGATTTCTCACATCCATGGGATTTACTGGAATATTAGCAATCAATCAAAAATTCATATTGGATTCCAATTAGGACAGGAAGGATTTTGACAAGTTTCACTAGAATGCGGGGAAAATATACAATGAAGCTAAAAGTACAATAAAAAACTTCCACAATCTTAGAAGAGTTCGAGAATTCGCAGGCTCTGATGTGCTAAGATATGTGAAAGCTGAGGAATTCAGTTATTGACCAAACAATACATGCAATCAATTTTCATGGGCCAGAATCAAGCTTTACGATTGGCAGCTAGGACATCAGCATTGAGTGCACATTCATCAAGATCATGTTGTATGATGACTCAAGCTAAAATACAAAACTACAACAAACCAAAATCGTAAAACCTGATGCATCCTTACATCAAGTTCCGCTTCAAGCTATTTGAACTCAAAACTTTTTAAATATCTATGCTTGACTCCATATGAAGATTCATCATTTTGAAAAAACAACACACAACAGCACAAAACTCTTAAACACAAGTCATGAATTTTGCATCAAATACCAGTTCAACGTATCGTTTGTGCGTACTAATCACAAATACGAACTCAAAGGTCCTAAATTGCCCAACTTAATAAAGACAATCAAAACACACAACAGATAGGCGTTTTACTATCTCAGTGGCACTTGTAAAGCACCTAAATGCACATAATTGCCATAACATGCTAACATCCGTTAGAAAATCACTCCTTAAGAAACTTATGGAGTATATTATCATAATAGCTTTGGCTTCCCAAGTTTTGTCAGAGTTGGCAGGTATGATTGCAGCTGGGTCTTTTCGCGTCATAACCATAGTACAAACTCACTTCCCAAAATAGCTGCACTTGAGCTTCATTCAGACCAGATAAATGAATAAATTGCCATTTTACAATCTCGGTGGCCAGCATGCTTTCATGCATTAAAACAACATTGTTCTATCCATTTTTTGCCAATAAGTTGACCAGCATGGAGAAGAACCTGGAGAACGAAAACTGAAATCTATGCAAACGAATTTATGCAAATTATAAACCTTCACCCAATCTTAATTGAGTTTTACAGTGGACGATACGCATTACAATTGGCAGCTAGCACAGCAGCATTGACTGACATTCATGACACTCACCAATAACGAAGATTAAGACTCAGTACGCAAGATTACTAAAGACCGGGATGCTAAAGAATACATTAAGTTCTGGATTTGAAGTTTCACTTAAAGGTATGAAATCTGCTTGAATGCAAAGAACCATCAACATGAACTCACCGTTCCTTAATAGCCGCGGTTGATTAAAAAACAAATAAGGAGAATTAACAAGAAACTAGAAATTAACTGCACTCTGTAACATAATTTTGGATAATTGAATTTGCAGAAATTAATTAAATTTATTACTTGAAAAGTAGAGAGCTGATTTCACCATGAATAGCATCGGCAACATTTTTGGCCTTGGATGGATGTAGATAGACTACCAATTTGGCGGCAGCCAACTTCAGCCCTTCCATTGCTTTAACCCACGAAGAGAATTGCTTTGTGTTGAGCAGGGAAACCCTAGGGATAATTTCATGAAGGTTTCTTCTACAATTTCACTGCCCTCCTCTAAAGTTTTGAAAATATCACTCACCTCCCTTATAAACTATTTTAGGTCCATGCTTACCTCATGATTGGTCAAATAACTTTTATATCCTTACAACTTAGGAAATATTACGTATTTATATGGAGATAAATAATTTAGTCACTTGTACTAAATTAATCATGAATTTGAATATAAAAAAAATTGAAAATCTTGAATACTAAATTTTATAACGATAATTGTTAACATTTTAAAATTCTTTTTCTATATTTTAGTAGTTCTTGTAATTTCTTTCTAAAAAAAAGGTTAAAATTTCTATTTAAATATATTCTTTCATAAAATTTTCATAAGAATAACAAGATGAATATGAAAAATACACAAAGAGAGGGTAAAGTATTAAAATATATATTTATAATTATATTTTATTAAGTTATGGATAAAATGCAATTGCACATAACCTATTCTTTCCTTTCTTTTCCAAAATATTTGGTAAATCTTTTCTTTCTTTGTATAAGTAACGCAAACAAGATGGTTAGAAAAAAAAAATTTCTACTTTGATTTATTTGCTTTTCCATTAAAATCATACCCTTTTATTAATCCAAACGCTTCTTGAGAATTATTATTTTTTAATTACAAATGATGAAAATTTCTTGTTAATCATTTGAAATAATGGACCCCATAAGTTAAAGAAATAATTCAAAATTCTAATACTAATAGCTAGTTTGGAAGTTGAGATTAGAAAAGAAAAGATGGGAAATGTTAAATTATGAAAGAAAAGTAAAGAAGAGAAGAGATTTTAATGTTGTTTGGAAATTAAGGTAGGAAAATGGATGATTTTGCATATACATATATATATATATGTCAATAAATTTTGTTCAGTACGCATTTGAGAACAAAATTGGCATTTAAAAAATTTTATTAGGCACTCTCAATTTTTTCGATACTTTCTGCCCAAAGGGTAACCATAACAGTAGGACCTCATCCGCTTAAATCAAATGCTTTTCCATAATTTTATATCCCTCAAAAACTCCCAAACGTTAGAAAAAGTGTTTTTTCTAATCAAATCACAGCTCCCAAATTAGCTATAAGAGTTTAGGAATTTTTCGCGTAAATTTTGATTCCAAATTAACAAGTTTTTCTCTCCAATACTTTGATTTTGCTATTTTATGTAGTACTATGAAAAATAGTCATTATTACTATATTCTATTACACTTATGATAGAGTTTAGTCTTTATTATCTATTTTTAACTTATACTTTCTTTTGATAACCAACTAGTAATAAGTTAAGGGGTATTTTTTGGTATGAAATATTCTTCTTACTTTTGAAATCATTTTTCTGATTGTTGATTTTGTTGAATTGGGCTAATTTGTTACAAGAACATTAGTTTTAAGGAAGGTTAATGATATTTTGAAAACTTTAGGTGAGGACAGTGAAACTGGTCATAAACCTCAAGGGAGGTTTCTGAAACTATCCCAAACCCTAGATAAACCCTTCTTATTTGAAGTTTCAAACTTGCCGGGTCTGGAAAAGGAAGCAGACGTTTACGGGCACGGGCCTAACATTTTCATCTGCCACAAGTTGCGGGCACCAGTTTTTGATCTTGACCCCAACTTCATAATGCTATTATTGCGTGACACCCAAAAATATGTTAGATTGAAACTACTGGGCCGTTTGACCCGCCTGGCGCTACGCATGCTATTGCTTGATTAAGAGTATCTTCCTGGCCCATGGAGTGTCTACTAACGCGTTGGCAAACAACAAGATATTTGTATGCGACTTAGTTCCGGTCTCTGATTGGCCCTAATAAAAAGGGACAGTAATCTTTCTTAAGAAGAAAAATAGCAGCATATTTTGTACATAAATTCGCTTGTTGGGGGAACTAAGGTAATTTGTCACACCCTTACCCTTTTATTTTGAAGAGCAATTTGTGATAAATGGGACTGTAAAACCCAAAATGCACCCTGAAATTAATAATTACTTTTGTTGTCGCTTTAAGTAACTAGGAAATAAATAACAAAAGTAAGTAGATGAGCAATTTAGTGCACCTAATATGTCAAAGGAAAATAGGAATGTTAGCGGTTACATATTGCTCTTAGCCATTAGTTTTTTCAAATCTATCGCTTGTTCTTTTTTCCCCCTCACATTTTAGATATTTTTATATCCAGACTTTTAGGCAAATTTCGTAGATTTTTAAATAGAATCCCATACTGAATGGAATCTATTTTTTTTTTTTTTTTTTTTGTAAATAGAGTCTCGAATCCCAAATCTCTCACATACACTCTCTCTTTTGAATTACTCATGCGTAGTATTTTGTCCATAACCTATAAAAAAAAAAACATCACATGAACATACAAGTATCTCACTTACTAATTCACATGCTAAGTGGAGTTCAATTGACATGTTAAATGAAGCCAAGTGGACTCTTATATGTTCACG
The DNA here is from genome assembly GCF_003713205.1 of Coffea eugenioides. NCBI lineage: Eukaryota > Viridiplantae > Streptophyta > Magnoliopsida > Gentianales > Rubiaceae > Coffea > Coffea eugenioides. The sequence goes on from NC_040044.1 coordinate 1,510,192, forward strand.
TGGAATCCTTTCATTAGTTAGGAAATAAGTATTAGACATGCTTTTTTATAGTTGTTTTGAGCATATATAAAACTTTTCATTAGTAAAAGGATTAACAAGTTAATTACCCTATTGGAGGAAGAAATAGATTGAATGGTATGAAAAAAAGTATAAATAAGAGAATCTTGATTGATTCTAGACATCCCATACTAAATAAAGAAATAAGAAAAAAAAAATTTAATTACCCGAATCTCCCAAATTAAACTGGGAGTGAGTGGGTGCGACCAACGAAGCGAGTAGTACCGCCTGCGCTGGATTGGTCTGCTGGTGGAAGTAGCCTCCTTAGGTGAGTTTCACCTGAGTTCAATCCCAGGCAGCAACCCAATTGTTATCTTCTTCAGCATCTATCGGGTCCGCTTTGCTGGAGCGCTGTGGAATTAGTCAGGTGTAGACCCGAATACCCACAGTGATGAAAAAAAAAAAAAAAAAAACCGAAGCGAGTAGTACAGGAGGTATGAAGGATAAGTGGGCTGGACTGGAGTGGGACAAAACGGGGCTCTCTAATGTGTTGTGATTCGTACTTGATCGTCATCAGAGGAAGCAATACAAGTGTCTCCCTCTATCCCTACACGCACTACTGTTGCTATGTTCCCCTGGCAGCACGCTCAAAATTCCCCTTGCCTTCTTTCCTTCTGTCAATTATAACCACTGGTGTCTGGACCCCTCCTCCTATTATGTGTTTGTCTCTCTTAATACCCCCTCCTAATCACTCCCTTTGTTTTTACCCAAATAAATACTCTCTTATTATGTCCCAAATCATAATCTTAATCATTCCAGTGTTCCATAAAGTTCCTGCAATTTTTTGACCCATCTATTATGAAAAAGTGCTTCCTCTGTGATGGAATGTCATGATTGCACCACTTACACTCCTGTAATTATTGATCTCCTAAACCTGGAAATACCCACGTATAGACTTTTACTGCATAGTCTTCCTCTTCTTCTTCTACCTGCTTTTTTTTTTTTGAGAGATGACATGTTTCTGGCCATCAAATTGAACGCACTTTACAAGATCTACGGAGAAAGAGGAAAAGAAAAAGGTAGGATTGGTTGCATTGCATATCATCTTTTCATCTTAAAAAAAGAATCATATAACAAAAACAGTAGCGTTACACTTTTTATTTTTTCCCCTAAAAAAATTTCCAAATCATCTTCTACCTGAACACGCTAAATCGTCATTCTATTAAGTGCTTGCAGCTTTGGAGTCCATCTCGCAGATGTAGAGGTGCCACATGGATAATTCATACAAGTTCAATAAGTATGTCAAATTGAATAAACACACCTATATACCCACTTAATAAATGAACATGAATATACCTAATTGCCTATTTATGACCTGCTTAAAATTCTACTTACTTTTTTTTTTTTTTTGGGTCTAGATGTTGTTTGACAAGTGAAAACAACATTTTATTGTTATTGAGTTTGCTAGAAATTCAAATTCATCCACTTAATGTTCACAAAAAATTGAGTTCGAACGTGCAATTTTTCGATTAGATGGATTTGATTGAGTCATCCACCTAAACCTATTTAAAATTTATTGCGCATTCAAATTCACTTATTAATGGATGGATGTGGATAAAGTAATATAATTGAATTGTAATTTACACCTATACGTACCTGGAAGCATATAACCAACTCATACCATATTGCTTAACAAATGGCACGCAAAAAATTAAAAGCGCAACTCATAAATCATAGTAATTTGCGTTATCTGTATGCTCAAGTTACGTAATTTGATGAGGAGCAGTTCTTCCTTTTCGCTCTCTCTTCTGTCATTGCCATATTGCTTAATCTCCACACTTCAACTCATACCACATACGGCCTACAGGTACAGGTCGTCCCTGTGGTTGCAGATTGAGGGTAGCCCACTTCAAATCATCATAAGCAACCGCAGCAGCCGGATGTCCTGGCTTTTGCTCTATAAAACTTTCTTCTTCTTCTTTTTTTTTTTGGGTGGTAAATGATTGACATTAATTTGTGCATGATCTAGAATGGATTTGACGAAGGCGCAGGATGGAGCACAATAATGCCAGTGTCCTCCTTATTCAACGTTGTAAATTATCACAATTGACCAAAATTAATCACGAGTAGCAAATCCAGAACTTAATGATGGAATGGACAGATCCACATCGGCTGATATGACTCTCCAGCTATGTATCTCTCACTTTTTTTTCCTTCCTTTATGCTGTTCTTTTTGTGCATGACTTACTTTTGTAAATTCATTTGCATTTTTCATAAAGTGATTGCTACTAATTAATGGATACTAGTCATATGAGCCATCTATCTCCCGATTGTCGTAAAGGTCCAAAAAAAAAAGGCACCCCACATCCAAATCCAAACCATAATAAAAGGCTAAAACCGTGGGGCTCTTCAATTTATTTGAAAGAATATCTCAGCTTTACCAGTATTCATCGTGATCTTACTGTCGTAGAACAGAATGTAGACCGATGCCTGGACCACTCTACAAACAGGAGATACGTTCGACATCAGTACTAGAATTTTGGCTTTTTTTCACCGTCCTCGTCCAGCTCAGTGGTGCTTTCAGTACAGTACAGGGATAAAAAATAAAAAAATTTAAAAAACGGAGGGAGAGAGAGAGAGAGAGTACGATACCAAGCCTATAAACCCCATTAATAATTCATTGTCCATGATTATGGTTTGTTCTCGATTGATTATAAATTTTAATTTTGGATAATCAGTGCTTGTGATACTACCGATTGCTTTTGTATTTTTTAATAACGAAAAAGGTACTAAAATTTATAATCACTCAAAATAATAGATTTTTGCTGATTCTGATTAATCTCTATGATCATTTTCTATAATCAGATTTTTGCAAAATTTAAACACAATTGAGAACAAGGCCTATATTTGTTGGAATTGCTGTGGATCTAATCTGATGGTATTTAGCAAGCAGTTGGTCATGTTATTAATTTTGCAACGATCAATTATCCCTATAATCTGCAAGGCACTCACTAATTGCAAACTTCTGCGCATTAAGTAGCAATATGTGCATCACTTTAGTACTCAAAATTTGTGCAGTACGAAAAAGGAAGCTCATTCTTATTCTGATTGTTTCATTTCTCTCCTGAGTAATCTTAGCCTGATTTATTAAAACAACGGATCACAACTTGGTAGCACTTCGAAAGGGGAGGAGGGAGCTGTTCCTTCCTTATCTGCTAACTTTAGTTACAATAATTTCAAAAAAGTTCTCAAAATTTTTAAATTATACGTTTCAAAATATCTAAAAATTTATACACTTCAAACAATTTTTCTACAACTTTTACAATAAAATTTTAGACAAACACCTAAAGAACTCATTTGCCAAACCGAGAATTTTGATACCACCTTTAAGTAGATGCCAAATAGGATATTTAACGTCCTCCAACCTCTAGACTTGATAGAATTAATTTGTCTTTCATGTTTTTGTTTGTTGTTTTGATAGATGGTACTAGTATATAGGATCAACACAAAGAAGAACGAAGGACGACACTTTCAACTTCCAATAAAGGTTAATAAAACAATCACCTTATCCTGAGGCTGCTGCAGATAGAACCAGATTTCCTTTTTTTTTTCTTATAAATTACCTGGCCCTCTTCACCTGATGTCTTGAACTGTATCACATGGACAGAGAAGCGATAGATAGATTTGTAGGCCAAATTTACCTCCGTACGTAGGGAATTCCTAGCACCAGTAAGGAGGGGTATTTAGTATTTACTACTACCAGTACTTTCGTGGGATGCTTGCTTATTACAGTCCATAGGACCCAAATTAAGGCAAAATCCATGTCGTGGGACCCGGTGGGAAGCATGTGCATGATCGACACGTGTGATGAGATTAAGGGTGGGGGATTAAGAGGTATCGAGAGTACCACAAAATTGAGGAATAATCAATAATGTGGTGCTGGGATTGCGGCGAGTTTAATTTCCAAAGGTATTGAAAAGTGTGCAAAGTGCAAACGAACCCTCCAATCCAATTCCTTACTCCTCACTATACAGAGTAGAGTAGAGTAGATCGCAGGTAGTGGGAAGAGGAGGAGGAGTAGTTCGCAACTTCGCGTGCTACTGGGATTTCGATTTCGGAGAAGAGTTTGGACCGTTGGATCAAGTGAGCATCCACACACGCATGCATGCATGCATCATACTTACTCTGTGGTCCCCATCCATTTAAGCACGTGGCTTGCGCAGGATTGATGCGAATTTGTGGATCAAGGATAAATCTGCAGTGTCACTACTAAATACTACACGGTAATATTTTTATTTTTACATGCATCCCATTTAATCTAAATAAATTTAAGCCTTGTTTGGATTGTCATTTATTTTTTTAAATATTTTTTGTAAATACATTTTCAATCATCTTTTTATCTCATATATATTAAATCGTCATAATACATTATTCTACAAAAAATTCACTAAATAACAATTCAAACAGATTCTTAAATCTGAATCTAAAAATATGAATATATATATATATATATATATATATATATATCAGTACATAGAATATTAATCCTTTTTTCGACTTTCGCCCTGAGGTGGGAGTGGGAACTGCCATTGTTAACACTCTGAAGTTTATAATTATGTAGTGTCATGCTATGAGATCCCAACTCATATTCAAATTTAATACTGCATTTGCATTAATCTCTGAACTCTTAGTGGTTCAGAAAGAAAAAAGCACAAATTAAATCTGAGCTGTTAATTGTACATCCTTGTCCTAGCTCTATAACTGATGACATAATTCCAGGGAAAAAATCGTCATTACTTCCATGCAAGACTGAAGAGAAAACAGCGGGCCTTGCATTTGTAGAAATTGCAAAAGGGCAGATTTTGAATGGGACTGAAAAGCGAGCCTGGCAAGTAGTAGTACACTAGCTTTTTTTTTTTGCAGAAATCCGACCAAAAATTTGGATCAAAAGGCGGTGGGAAACTTGGAATAACTTGTTCTGGGTTTGGTGCAGGTTCACATCTATTTGATTCACCCAATAAGATAAGCTTAGTATAGAACACTGAGTCAATAATTACATTTGAACTTTTTTTTTTTTTTCAAAAAAGAATTACTACATTCGAACTTTTGTCATAAACATAATTGATAAATAAAAATCAATACAAATCATTTGCTCACTTTGGCTATCCTCTGCATCCTGTGCAGGAGTCATCTTTCAGATTAAAGGACTAAAAGGAGATGATAAAAACGAATCCACCTTTACTGCAGGATATATTAAGAAAACTGGGGGCTCTATTCAGATTATGTTCTCTTTTTTGAACTGTTCAGAAAAATAATAATAAATACTACTCCTACCATATAAAGTAGGCGATGTAAAAATGCTTGCGGTTTTAAGGATGATTAATGTCGCTTATCGTCCGCTGAACGGAACATTCTTTTGATAACAACCCAAAAAAAAAAAAAACCTTATTAATTGCTTTTCGTTGTAACTAAAACGGTTTGAGCAGACCTGCGCCAGAATGAACCATTAAATGAATGGCACGTGGCCAGTTTCACTAACATGCGCCTCTCATAAATTTGTCGTGAACCGCAGGCGTGGCCGAACGGTCAAACATCAGAAGGGAAAGCACAGTGAAAAAGGTAGGCCCCAATGAAAAGGGCAGAGATCCCACGAAGAAATTTGCATTGAAAAATCATCCCAGGAAAAGCAATGCAAACTTTACAAAGTCGTGGAATCTGAATCTCTTGGTTCTTGAAATACATTAAGAACTCGGAGCATTTCCTCGATATGCCCAATTTTTGCACTCTTAATCCCTTGGCTTCATTTTTAATTCTACTTTAGTCTGTCAATTTTCAACAATATCATATTTGGTCCCTAAATTCTTATTTTCATTCTATTTTGGTCTCTCGTGTTTTTGTATTAAAACGTTTGGTCCTTTATGCACCTAAAGTGTAACCATTTGAAGACAAAACAATTATTAGATGTAGTTTTCATACGATTAAGTGCAACAAATGTACTTAAAAAGAAAAACATATAAGTTTTGATAAATACTTAGGTAAATCTAGTATGCAGTCATTTATAATTTAAATAGTATAGTTAAAAATTACATGACTTTTTTATATCATCACAATCATAGATAAGTATTTTGTTAATATGATACTATTAGATATATCACATATTTCAAAATGTCTCATTTCAAGTTCAAAAAGCCATTTATGAAGTCAACCCATTTTTTTCAAAGTGTTGGGAGCAGTTAGTTCAATTTTTAATCAATAGTTGTCAGGTGATCAAGGTACCTATTTGGCTCGATTTTTTCAAGTTAGGGCTAGATTAGGAATTGTATTTTCAATCTATTAATTGGTACAAGCCACTACAAAGGTTTTTACAAGCCAAATACTGATGCTAGTGTGTTCAGCAACAATACTTATGGTAGAGGCATCTTTCGAGATTGTAATAGTGACATTATTGTTTCTCTCTTCGAGAAGTTCAAAAACTTTGGACATTTTTTTACTACTTAGAGCTATGCTTTTGCTTCATGGGTTGCAATTATGTGTTTCTTAGGGTTATCATGCTATATAAGTGGAAGTGGATTTAACTGCACTTATTAGGTTGTTAAGTTCCAGTTCAAAAGCTAAGTGGCCTTTGTGCAAATATTTGAAATAGATTCAGATCACCCTTAATGTCTTCAAATAATCTATCTCTCGTGTTTACCGTAAATCTTGAGGGTCTTGCCTCGTTTTCACTTAGATCATGTAGTTGTTTTCCCTCATTCCATCATTTTTCATCTAGAATTCAGGCATTAATTAATTTAAATAGAATTATTTTGCCATACTTAAAATTACACATTGTGAGCTGAGAGAGTTGCACTCCTTATTTCATTTATTTATTTCTTTGTACTGAAGGCTAGGTCCTTGTTCTCTCCGCATTTTGTTGATAATTTAATAAAATAACCCCTCCATGTAAACGGAATTTGCTAAAAAAAATTATCACATGATTTACAAGGAAACTAAATAAATTATAGCTACTTGAGAATTTTTGTATAGTGATGCCAAATTCGATTAACAATAAAAGACATACGAATAAGTTTGGATCATGGCTAAAACTGATGATGACGTTTGTTAGATACGGTATTACTATTTCATATGATGAAATAGTCAATAGCAAAAATCTAACATTTAACAAGAAATTAATTGTGCCCAAGAAAGAGCTGATTTCCTCTTCGCCCTTCGTATACTTGAAAGACCGGTCCCAAATCCCAACCTGTCATGTACTAAAGAAGAAACACAAGGGACGCAACAAATTTGGTCTAAACCTTGAGGACTGAGAGTCAAATTTTTTAAAAAAAGGAGTCAAATCCCTCGATATCCACGTGCTAAAATGCGCCTCGCATCTGTCTCATTCCCATGTCCCAAATAGCACTCCCTCCATTTCTTTTTTAATTCGAAACTACAAAAGAAAACGGGAAAAATTCAAAGATTTGTTTTCTTTACTACTGGACCAGTGGATATATGCACGCAAGAAACGGTGGAGATGGTAGTAGAATACTTCAGTTATTAATTCTGACACGATCGATTTCGTGTTGGGATAGCTTTCCCCTGCTGCATTTATCCCATTTTTATTTACTCGTCACAAAGTTTTATTCATCAGATTCCTAAAGCTGCAAAAAAATCCACCCATATCCAGTGTATATGAGCTGGGCTGGGTAAGACCATGCATTCACACTAATCCTTTTCAGTTTTAGGTTCATTTACTCAATCAAGAAATAGAAATTAGTAGAAAAAACCCAGAAGAAAATGGGCTATCTTTGGAGAAAAGTTTTTGGTAAAAAAGAGTGAAACTTTTGTGTCAATTATGATGAATGAGAGAGACAAATGGGAAAAGAAAAAGGGAAAGGCAAAACAAGGGGTGGGCCGAATAGGACTGGGATGGGCGGGTAGTTTCAGAGCTTAGAAGAGAGGAATCAGAATAATGATCACTTTCATTGAAAGGTCGGTTTCTTTTGAGGATAGGTAGAAAAAGAGAACAGATAAAAGGGATATCAAAGGCACACTTGATAAATGATAATCCGACCACTCGCTAATATTTAGTCATGCTTTGATCCGCGTGCTTTGATACCAACTGACCGGCCCCGGTCTTGGCCCTGCTCCCGGACCTCCTTTTATTTCTCTTCTTTGTTTTTAGGGGGAGTTCATTTTCAAAAATTTCCCTTTCGCTGTGATGGCGTTGTTGATGGAGAGAAGCCCCACTTAGATTTTCAGTACCTTTTGCAGGGCTTTTGTTCCTTGGTTTTGGATTATTTGGGCATGCTCTCTCCCTCTCTCTCGTGTGTCAAATGGATTGTTTTCTCACATAGTGTTACTTCTAGATTCTCTAATCAGCTGTGTTCACTTGTTGGTCTTTTGGCGTAATCCTCAGTTTCTCTCAGAAATATCATGTTAGGCTAGTACTTTGACATGGGTTTGTTGGTGCCTATTAATAAAGTTGAAGAAAGTATGAAGAAGAATCTTTAAAAGGGGTAAAGGGATATTTCTCTTTGCTTTGAAGAATTATGTGATCCCTTTTCAGGTGTGTTAGTGGTTTGCTATCTCTGGTCCTTCTTTTGAGCTTGTATTACTCCCTTAGGATGGGTGGAAAGACTGGAACTTTTTGTGATGTTGATCAGTTGCATGGCATATTAAAGGGTTCTTTCTGATTTGATTGCTAGGTTCACTGCTTGAGCAAAGATGAGTTCTTTTACTGTGTTATTGAGTTGAAATAGAAGAGGTACCGGCCAAGATGGGTGCCGTTGAAGAGAAGATCAAAGGAGGAGCTTTGGTTCCCGGAGTACAGAACAGTCTACTTGAGGAGATGAAACTGTTGAAGGAAATGCAGGATCAGTCTGGTTAGTTCCCTAAACTGATTCTTATTTGTCTCATAACTCTTAAATTGAATAATGTCTTCACCAGTTAGAGGCTCGAGAGAGAGGTAATCTTCAATATTCTGGCTTTAGCATTTGTCTCTTGACATTATTCTGATCGGAGTCTTATTCTTTGCTGAACCTGAATTTCCATAGGAATTAGAAAGCCAATAAATTCGGAGCTGTGGCACGCATGTGCTGGTCCACTGGTGATGCTGCCTCAGGTGGGAAGCCTTGTGTATTATTTTCCACAAGGTCACAGCGAGCAGGTTAGTAGTTCATTTTGTTGCTACTAAGTTCAACAGAGTTATCATGTTAAAGAAACAGGTAAAACGCTGCTTGTTTTCAGTTTGCACTTGCATTGAATTTATCACGTTTCTGGCGGAAATTTCACATGCTTTGGTAGAGTGCGGTAAATTGGATGCTTGTTTATGACAGGCGAAGTGATTCTTTCTAAAGTTCAAGTGGAATGTTACCTTTTAGGAGATGGCCTTAGGGATGGGAAAAGGTTTTCAGTGCACCCGAAAACAAGAAAAAGAAGAGGCCTAGAAATAAGGAATCTTATAAGCTCACAATGCCAGTTTACTGCTGCTTTGACAAAAGTGGCTCTGAGGTCTGAGAAATTGCTGACAAATTGGGGATTTTTTTTGGTAAATAACAGCTTGGTGAATGATATAAATGAACTATTAATTAAATTTAGACAGTGTGTGCAATACCTTGGTTGTAGGCTTCATCGACTATTGAAGTAGCCAGACCATTTCCAGATTTGGTGCTTTTAAGTTTTCAAGCTTTAGTGTTAGGTACAATATGTTGTGGACTTTCCAGATTATTTAGAACTTTGCAGGATTATGATCACTAAAAATGGATGACTAAACTTAGAATAGATTAAATGTGCTATCATAGGGATGTATCAGGAGTATGATCTACTTTTGATATGATTAAAATGTTAATACATGCAGTCTCTTTGGATGCTTTTCTGGGTTACCGAGTTGGTTTTTTGGGCTAATGGGATTTTGCTTTCATTGACACAGGTTTCAGTTTCAACAAATAGAACAGCAACGTCTCAAATCCCGAATTATCCCAATCTCCCCTCCCAACTTTTGTGTCAAGTGCACAATGTCACACAACATGTATGTGCTCTCAGAGATGTTTTCAGGAATCTCTCTATATAAAATCTTCGCTAATGTGTACAAGTCATTGACATTTCTCGTGGCATTCTTTGGTTGTGATAGGCAGATAAGGATACTGATGAGATTTATGCCCAAATGAGCCTTCAACCTGTGAACTCTGTAAGCTCAGAGTTGAAAAACTGTTTTTACTTGTCATAATATGAAATCAGCTAAGCCTAGAATGAAATAAATAAACAAACTCCTTTTAAGTTCTTTTACCTTAGAAAAAGTTTCCTTGACGGAATTTCTTCTGTTTCTGCACCAGGATAAAGATATTTTTCCCATGCCAGACTTTGGAATAAAGCCAAGCAAACATCCTACCGAATTCTTTTGCAAGACTCTGACCGCAAGTGACACTAGCACACATGGTGGCTTCTCAGTTCCTCGAAGGGCAGCTGAAAAACTCTTTCCTCAACTGGTGAGGTTTCTTATTGCTTGAGATATCTTTTGCCAGCTTCTGTTCATGGATCATCTACTCCATCCATTGATTTTTCTTATCTCCATATTCAATCGTGCCATTTTAGGATTACTCAATGCAACCTCCAACTCAAGAGCTTGTTGTCCGAGACTTGCACGATAATACCTGGACTTTTCGTCATATATACCGAGGTGAGCATTCTCTGATTTCCCTCTTAAATTTCACTCTATATATTATTTCATGCTTGTTTCATTGATACTAGGATTGCCTAGCACAATTTCGTCTGTAACGATAAGGTTCATTGAAAAATAATCTTCACATTGATAGTCTCCATATTTCTACAATGTCCAATTTTCTATTATTCATTGATAACTTGCAATTAACCATTCCAACCAGGAAGCCAATGACATGCAGACATGTTTGTCATAATTGTATTGTAATATAGCAGGGTTGTCCTTGTTGAGGCCGGATTAAGTCTTACATTATTATTATCCAATACTGACCTGAAGTCAGAATTGATCTTCAGCATTGACCTTTTCTCATTTTACTTTTATTGACTGTTGCTTTTAATACTTTGGTTTCTTATGTAGGCCAGCCAAAGCGGCATCTTCTTACTACTGGTTGGAGCATGTTTGTTGGAACAAAGAGACTTAGAGCAGGTGATTCTGTTCTGTTTATAAGGTAATTTCAAGTCAAATCAACTGACTGTTGGTTATTTTTCGATTTCCAATGCGTGGCATTTCTTGAGATGGTTGGATTTTTTTTTATTTTTTTCAAGCCATAAAGTGATGTTATTACAAATTCTGATGAGCATGTGCATTTCTCTGTTTGAGGAAAAGAAATGGAAACTCATTGTTGCGTGCAATGCGACTATTGATCTTCATAAATTATTTGGTGCTGATTATTGGAATAATACGGTTCATCACATAAAATTTAGTTTTTTAGTTGGCTTCATGTGTGGTTATTCATGATAGAAAAAGTGTTCGAAATACTCACAGATCAAGAATGTGTAATTCATTGATTTTTGAAGATTAGTAATGAACGACGCTATTTGTGATAGGGATGAGAAGTCACAGTTATTGCTTGGAGTGAGGCGTGCTAACCGTCAACAGGCTGCTTTACCATCATCGGTACTCTCTGCTGATAGCATGCATATAGGAGTCCTTGCTGCCGCAGCTCATGCTGCTGCAAATAGGAGTCCGTTTACAATTTTCTACAATCCCAGGTACTTTGCAAATATTTTGTTACAATAATTATTTTTATATGATCAATCATTATTTGAAAAAAACGAGTACCCTTTGGTGAAATTTGTACTTTCACAGGGCATGTCCTTCTGAATTTGTCATCCCTTTGGCAAGATATCGAAAATCAGTATATGGAACACAGCTTTCAGCTGGTATGAGGTTTGGAATGATGTTTGAAACTGAGGAATCAAGTAAGCGAAGGTAAGTTCTGTTGTCATTGGCTGTTTACTGAACAAGGTCCCTTTTGACTTCGGTTTTCTCAAACTTTTCTGTTTCATGGACAGATATATGGGTACAATTGTTGGCATAAGTGACTTGGATCCACTGAGATGGCCTGGTTCCAAGTGGCGAAGTCTTCAGGTAAAGTGTATTGGGACTAATGTTGGATACTTCAAGAACAGTCAATTTGGCAAATTCGGCAAGTTTTGCTTTCATATTTGCTTATTGAACTTTACCTCTGTTCAAACAACAGGTAGAGTGGGATGAGCCTGGTTGTGGGGATAAGCAGAATAGAGTGAGTCCTTGGGAGATTGAAACCCCTGAAAGTCTCTTCATTTTTCCTTCTCTGACTGCAGGTCTTAAACGACCTTTCCAATCTGCATTTTTGGGTAAGTTTCTTCTTATGATGTCTTGTGGCCAGCCCCTGTATTAAAGTGATACTAACCAAATCAAAATAATCTTGCATCAGGAGCACAAACTGAATGGGAAAGTTTAGTTAACAAACCTTTTCTTCGAGTTCCAGGAAATCTTAGTGGGGATATTGTGTGTCCTTCTGTTTCCAACCCATGGTCAGAACAACTAATGAAGATGCTGATAAGACCCAATTGTGTCGACAATCTTCCCAGCACTGCATCTTCTCTACTAGAAGCAAATGCTAAGGTTTCTCCAGTGCTGGAGGCTGAAAAGATTACGCAGGCAGTAATCAAGCAAAAGGCTGAGATTATTCCTCGAGATCATGTATCTTCGCAAAGTGAGAGTATTCAGCAAAGCCATCTTGACCAAGCCAACAACTCAAAACTGAACTTTTCATCCCAATCAGTTCTACCTGGGAAACCACAACATCTGGACAAACTTGGAAACCAAACACCTTCTGTAATTCATACCGAAGCTACCAAACTAGAGCCTGAGCTGCAATCTGATCAGTTGAGCCAATATTCATCACTTGGACACTGTAACGATGATAGATTGGTAGTTAAGCCTGCAAATTCGCATAATCTCGTAAATGATATCGTATTATTGAATCAGAATAATAATATGCTAGCAGTGCAAGCAAGTCCAAAGATGATGCAGGCACAGTTGGACTCGCATCTTCTCCAGTCTCTGCCAAGTGATGCATCCCAAGAAGAAAATTCGATCGCCAATGGTCTATTTGTGTACCCAGATCACAATGAATGGAATTTATATCCTTCATCTTGCCAATCTCTGGCTGGGCTTCTCAAACCTCCTGGATCTTCATCTGCTGCAATTAGGAAGCATGATCAGCCAGTTATATTATCAGGAGGATTGGGCCCTGAACTTTCGACAATTGAAGAATTGTGGAATAACCAATTTAATAATACGAAATTTTTGTCCCAGACAAACCCCCTTGTTGCATTACCTCAGCATGATCTACCCAACCTTCACCTTTTAGCCAGCTCATTTGGTTTAAAAGATTTGTCAAATGAGAGCTCTAACCAAAGTGATATGTATAGTTGTCTAAATTTTGATGGAAATAACAGTGGAAGCACAGTGGTTGATCCTTCTGTTTCAAGCACAGCATTGGATGAATTCTGCACGCTAAAGAATTCTAATTTCCAGAGTCCTTCGGATTACCTCATGGGAAACTTCAATTCGTGCCAGGATGTTCAATCTCAGATTACCTCTACAAGCTTGGCTGATTCTCAAGCTTTCTCTGTGCAAGAATTTGTTGATAACTCGGGTGGTACGTCTTCAAGCGATGTAGATTTTGATGAGAGCAATGCTTTGCCAAATAGCTCCTGGCAGCAAACAACTCCAAGGGTGCGAACGTATACAAAGGTAAGCAATTTGTTGCATGCAGCAAGTTGTGCATTTGGTTGTGGAGTATTTGCAAAAGTATTGAGTTGAATGTAGTAATTTTTATAATAAACGAAGAGGTAATGTCATTGCATCTACTTCCGAGATATGTTCAACCACTTTGTTGGTTGACTGGAGTATCTCGGTTACCCATTGTTCATAGCAAAAGATTGTGGAGTCATACCTCTAGTAAGTGGTCGCCCATTGTCAAGTTTGTTTCTGGAATGCTGACAGATGTTATGGACCTGTAGAATATTCTTCCTGCTAAGTCACTGACTCTCTATGGAAGATTATTTGGCATACACTTATTCATGTCTGTTTGGCTTTCAACTTTTCAGCTTGCCTTGTGCATGTTATGCATGCCATTGCTGTTATCTTTTCCAAATTTTTAATGGCTTTCGCTTATTTTACTTCCTCAATGATGGAATGCGTATTGGCTGATAGATCCAAAAGGCTGGATCTGTTGGAAGGTCAATTGACGTCTCAAGTTTCAAGAATTATGATGAACTATGTTCTGCAATTGAGCGGATGTTTGGTCTCAAGGGACTGCTAAACGACTCGAAAGGTTCTGGCTGGAAACTGGTGTATGTGGATTTTGAGAATGATGTGCTTCTTGTTGGGGATGATCCTTGGGAGTAAGTTGCTTTTCTATTCTGTGTCTATAGAAAGCCTTGTGTATCATCAACATCAGAAGGCACGTTTAGTTTCTTGCTGTAAATTTATTGCAGATATTGTCCTGGAGACACTACTTGCGAGCAAAATTTCTCTCTCAGATTTACTATATTACTCCATGATTATGCAGCATAGCATGTATGGCGAATCAGAGCAATTATGTTTGCTGACAAAGGTTTTGTTTTTTCATCCTGAAATGGAATTACAGGGAATTTGTTGGTTGTGTCAAGTGCATCAGAATCCTATCACCCTCTGAGGTTCAGCAAATGGGTGAAGAGGGAATGCAACTTCTAAACTCTGTCTCAGAAGCAGGACGTTCTTGTGATGGCCTTGGCTAATATGTGAGAAAGCACGCCTGCTTTTGAAATCGCGGTGCTTTGTTGCCCCTCCTCGCTGATGCTGAGATAAAGTCTGATTTTCAACTCTGCTTAATCCATGCATCGCAGTATCATGTTGGTTTGCAGCGTAGATGCTAATAAATGTATTAATGTAATGTATGTACAACCTTATCAGGTGGTGTAGAGTAGTATTGTAGTTTGAGCTTTCTTTTAATGCTTGTCTTGTGTTATGGAAACGTACCAGTAGTTTGAGCATTTTTAAATGCAAGTCTTGTATGATGGAAACGTATCAGGTTCTGTAGTAGCGAGTGGCGACATTTTTAGCATATGAAGCTATTATGGGAAGACAATTTGCAGTTCATACACGCTAGTGTGGAAATAGACCTCTCCAGAAAACTGGTTACAAGTGTTGTGTTCAAGGAATGAACCAAATCCTATGCAGAAGTAAGGCAACTCTGTTTTATTATTATTTCTCAACTTTCATCACGTAGGGATTCGTATTTTGCATTTCAAACAAGCTACAATTAAGAGAAACAGCTTCCCATTTGCTTCACCTTACATCACCTTTCTTCCGCTTCGCTTCGCTACTTAACATTTCAGGCATTTGAAAGATGCCTCCTAAGGATGTACATTGTACCGAGGTTCAGAGAAAAACAGGAGAGTTAATAATCTGGAAAAGCGCTTAAAGAGGGAACTGTGGCCCTGGCAGTAGCGTATATCTTCCATGGCAATGAACCAAATACCATTAAACAATTGAATGCCCCCTCAGGAGTTTTTGTTGTCTAAATTAACAGGCCCAACCATGCAGACGGTCAAACATACAACACTTGAATATTTGGAGATGATGGTTAAAATGAAGTTGACATAGCTGAAGCATGACATTCACTCTTACAAACTCCCAAAATCAAGTGCTAAAATGGAAGAAATAGAGGCCCCAGAAGAGAGCCAACAACTCTGCTTGCAAGTGGACAAGTCTTTAGTTGGTGAGAACTAGGCCTAGAGCTTAATAATTAGGGCTACAATCAACTTTGCAAACTTAATGTTAACTGTTGATCTCCATCGTAATACAAGTTATTGACAGAGACTGAACTTGTCTCTTTTAGACGAGTCGGATGAGCCTGAATAATACTCTTGAACCCTTGGGAGAGTATTGATCCTTGGGAAATTGAGAACCCTGGCAGTCTTCCAAATAATACTCTTGAACGATGTCCAAAAAGAACAAAAACTATCTTTTAAAGAAACCTACGAGAGATATGCTATAACTGTATCACTGATAAAGATGGTCTACACTTATCAGGAATATCTGGGACTCGCCACTGTATCAGATTGCTAGTCTGTATAGTCTGATGGATGATAGAATGCATACAGAAAACAACCAGCTTGAGAATTATCATTTAAGAGAGTAGGTCTACTTTGTGGGTTGGGGAACTGAATTGTTGGAACTTCTGTCGTTCTGGCTGAACCCCTTGGAAACATTTTTACTGGCTGAAATGGATTAAGAAGGCCTAATATGGCAACCAACCAGTAGGATTAACCAGAAAGACCAAGAATGAAATCTAATCAAAACTGTAGGGCTTTCTAATCGTGTCTAACATTTCCCTGTGCAAGGGTACTAAAGCTGAATGCTGGCAACTATGGAGGAAGAGGGAGGAGGATTTTCAACAATTTTTGCAAGAATGGTCGTAGGAGCTGCTTGTCAGGCCAGCTGGATTTTAATACTTTATCCTTCCCTGGAAATCCAGATAAAAAAGCTTGAAAGCATCAAATACCTCGCCATATACTCTGCAGAGTCTCCTTGTCGACCAAAAGCTGACACATGCTATGACAGCTAAGAATTATTTCTCTCAAAGTTAGGTCGTAGAAACCATTCGATGAACCAGATGCAAAATTGGCACATGCCCGCTAGTCATGATGAACCTTAAAAACCTATTCTAGAGATATGGAATCTCTACGCTAACAGATCTAATTACGGACAGAAGAACCAAACACAATAAAAAGCTTAACAAAAGGCAATGATCCAGAAACAACGAGCACAAAGTCCTGAACATTGAAAAGCATAAACAGCATTTGAGGACCATTTTGTATCTCAATGAAATGCCTCGAGCACTTATGCAGCAAAAGCCCTTAAATAGGTGATTGAAGAAATCAAGCAGAATCTTTTGACGGTCAGAAGCCAACACCCACCAAAAGCATTCAACAACTGGGCTTATCAGTGAGATAAAAAAGTTCACTGGAAGCACCTTAGTGACCCACATTGCAAGTTCATCCAGATATAAGCCTCAGGTTGTGCTGAAAATTTTCAAAATATTGAATAAATTGATATTACAAATGACCTTGTCAATAAAAATCCAACTAAGAAGACATCTTTCTTTAAAAATTCATCAAGAAGAAAGTAAAACAAATTTATAAAGTAAACAGATATACAACACTTGGAAATTGGCAGAGCCTATCATCATGTATGTTGCTGATTGCAGTCGAGAAAGATATAACCAATTCACCTTGCTTATTTCACATTGCAAAGAAATATATGAGGCAGTTAAGAAATAAGATAACAGCCAAAATATCTATTGTGGAGTCTATTGCTAGATAAGCTATTCTTACCTCTTAATATGCAGGGACCAGTCCTAATTCATTGTACCCTTACTGGTTTCTGAAGAACAGCAGAGAGGTAAACTTCTGCTTTTCCTGATCCATTGATCTTCTCTCCCACTACCCATTTAAGCTTCTTGTAGCCGAATTGTTCAATTATCCGAGTTAAAGCTGTTTTCTTGTCATCATTAGAGCAGTAAAAGTTATCCAACCAAAGCAATCCGCCGGCTCTCAGTATTCTATCAATGTCAAACATCAAGAACTCCAACTTCTCAGGGCGGCCCCCAACATCCAATCCATTCGCAGCATGAATCAAATCGAACACATTATCATAGAAAGGGAACCTATGATCTAAACTCAAGAACACAGGAAAGAGCCCTCTTGCAGCAATGAATTCATTAAATGGTGCATCAATATTCAAAGTGGCAGTAACTACAGTCACGTTCCTTTCAGCCATTCTAGCAGCAAAAGTCCCAGAACCTCCACCAATATCAAATCCAATTCTAATACCACCACTCCCCAAGGCTAATACATCATCAATAAGGAAATCATTTTTGCCTCTTGCCTTAATATACTTTTGAGTTTCATAACCATTTACGATATCAAAACAACCAGCACAATCCCTATTCAACTTCTTGCTATTCAAACAAGCTAAATTCTTGCAAGTAAGACCACTCCAACTGTAAACCTTTTCACTAACACTTTTCCAAAGTGAAATAGGAAAAGGTTGGAGACCCACCTTAGGAATAGTCTTAGCAAAGCACCTCCTCCTAGGCAATGGCTCACATCCCCGCAAAATCAGCTTTTGGCCAAGACTCCAATCATCAGGACAAGGTCCACTGACCTTATAATTCATGTACTGAGACAGCAAATCCACAGATTTCTCGCAAGAATGCCCCACAGAAGCTACCATTTCAGTGATCCCAGTTCTTGAATCTTTTCCCAGAGGCAGCAAATGGTGCTGCAAGAAAGCTTTTAGCTCATTTGCAGTATTGGGTCTGGAAAGATCGATGCTTTCATAACCTAAGAGCTCCTTTTCCATCTGGGCGAGCTTCTTTTGAGAAGATTCAATCTCCCTGAGGATCAAGGAGACTTGTTCGGATATCAAAGATATGTTCTTTTGAGTATGGTGAATTGAGTGGTTGGTCAGAGGGTCCTTAGGGGAGTAAGTGAAAGCATACAAAGCAAAAAGATTGGTAGTGATTACAGAAAAAAGCATCAGCACATTCACTGCCGAGGAGCACAGAGAAGCCCTCTTGAATCTTGCTGTTCCATCACCTATTTTCAGCGAAACAGAGCCCATCTTTGCTCTGCTTTCTTGCTGAACTGAATCGGAAATCACAAGCCCGTGAAAGAGAGAGTGAGCTTTGTGAGAGTCTTGACAGTGAGTGAGCCAGCAAGTGGGAGAGAAAAGATTAAAAAGTTGATTATGATATTAAGAAGAAATTAAGACAATAAACTTGGGAGTCAGATACTCGTCGGTTGGGCTATGATAGGGGATGCTTTATTGTAAGACGTGTACGTGTATGAAATCGATTGGACCTTTGTGGGGTCTGGTCCAGAATGACCTGAATCCGCTCTCCTCCATCCTCCGGTCCTGGTGAGCTCGCGGAAAAGATGGAATGCCCATGGGCTAAGATTTGCTTGATCAATTGATCCGGAGAAGTGAAAATAATAATGTATTGAAGTGGCACGGTTGTTTTGCTAATTAATGGAGTATTATGACAAAGGGTGTCGGACCCACGAGTCAAATCACTCCAAAGAAAGCAAAGGGTTGTCAACGGGGGGGCGTTAATGCGCTTTGCACTTAGCAACTGAAGAGAAGACGGGAAGACTGATCTGACCACGACTGGTCTCCAATCTCCCATCATCACTGGATGTAAACCTCAGGCACGAGAACATTAGTTAGTGTCAAACATCCACTCGTCCAGTCCAGTAGTTTAATTTACCATTCACTTTAGAGCTTGCCATGAAAAACAAGCCCAAAAGAGAAGCAGGGAGAACAATCGGCAATGTCCTGCTGTTCCCCTTCAGCCATTTGATTCTTTAAAGTATTGAATCTAATTTCTTGAGCAATGTTGCCCTCGCTTGGTTTATGTTATTACCGTCGAAATATTGTGAAAGCATCAATTTTCAACTCGTAAAATGGACTTAAAATCTGGTTTATGTGTGGCACAAATACAAGTAAAAACTAGAAGTGTCATGTGCTTTTCTTAGTATCCTGCTTTATAACTTCACATTATATGAAATCTTCAACCGTAAAGTGACTTGATACAACGGAAGAGGAATTGCATGAACTGGATTGGTTTCGAAATTTGCAACCTCCCACTGACACTTAAAAAAAAAAAACTTTATATAAACTAGTGTTATAAACTTAATATAAACTAGTTTTGACTCCAAATTGTTGGAGGAAAAGTCGTGGTAAGAAGAAAAGAGAAAATGAAAATGTTAGCACTAAATTATCAGAAGTTTTCAAAAACTGAAAATCATAGCTGCGGAAACTCTCTTCCCTTCTGCTTTTCTTTTCAGTTGTTGTTTGGAATCTTATGTGTTGTAGTCTTGTTGAGAACAAATAGATGAATTAAAAAGAGGGAGGGATTAAGAGTTAAATAAAGAAAGTCACAGTTATTTAATTAATGTATCTCACTACTGTGCTTTTTTTTTTTGGGTCATTTATTAGTATAACCCATTGCTTTACTCTGCTCAATTTGGTGCACAAGACCCAATTAGGGGGTAGATTAACTAAATAATAATAACATTAATAACAACTAAATAAAATTGAAAAAGTGTTTGGGTCATAACTTTGATTGTCTTGGGCTTGGGTCAGGTCCAGGGAGCGTAAAGCCCAGACCAGTAAAGATATTCATAAAGCTTTTTTTTCAATTTTTTTTTGGCCTTCCCCTTCTCCGTCGGTAGAGTTCAAGCCTTCAGCCAGCAGAACGTGTAGAGAAGTTTGTGTGGAAGGTTGAAGAAAGAAGAGGAAACCAGAGGAAGGAAAAGGGGAAGAATAATGGGGCAATCATCATCGACAGAACAAATTTCAGGGGTTCAACGGGAGGCAGAATCATTGGCAGCATCTACTGGGGCTCTTCCGACTCTTCAGAAAGCATTTTCCCGTCTCTCTGATCCCCAAACGGAACTTATCCCTCTTGATTCCCTCCAGGTAGGTGCTTATTACTCAATCTCCACGAAATCCCCGTTAGAATTATCATCCCAAGTTCCCTTTACATCAAGTAAATAAGTCTAACTGATCGTACCAATTTCAGCTATCATTCTTTAGTTGATTCTTTGTTTTTGGCGGTGTTTAGACTTTTGTTTTTTCGGATTTTCTTATTTAACTCATTCATGCTCATATGCAACTAAACGCCCAGTTCGTAGTTGCCGAAAAATATTTTTTTTTCAATGATTTTGATGTTTGTCGCACCTCTGTTATGATATGATAATTGATACGCGGGATAATTGTTTTACTTCTTCGTATTAATATTCTTCAGAGCCAAAAAGTGTGCCATCTGATGATTTTGATGTTTGATGAACCTCTTATGTGAGCTCATATTTCCATACTTTCTTTCTCTCATCGTATTAGTTTAGGATTCCAATTGGTTAAATCAACTGTTTTTCCAACTGAAATGCTTACATTCCTTCTCTATGGACAATAGAAATGCTTTGGCCTCATTATTGAGGACCAATCATCAACAACTGAAGGAAGTATAGTGCCAAAAGAATTTCCGGTGCTCTTGAGTCACGTGGGTTCTGCCATTGTGGACCAATTCTTCTTGACTGAGAAAGGAGGGGTCAGTTGGGTTGAGTTTTTGAGAGGTTACGTGAATTGCTGTGGAAGGACAGTTACTTCAGCTTCATTTAATAATTTATTCAAGGTGTTTGTTATCGCACATAACAAGGCTGGCCTTCCTGTGGGGCTGCAATTTGATCCAGCTGAAGATGATGGTAAAATGAGTGGATCCTTGTTGCCCACTGATTTAGTTATGCTTCTTTGGATGTGTTGGATTATGTCATGCGATTCAAGGAAGTTGCAATCTTCTACCAGCCCTGGGAGTAGTGGTCTTCCAGATATTCATCACTTGGTGCTGTCAGCTGTTGAGTCATGTGCAGAATCAAGCAATAAATTTGATCTATGGAACTCAAGAATTTCTGGTTTGGATGTTCAACTTCTTGCTGCAAAATTTCACATGTGGGCAGTGAAGACAGTGCCATATCTTGCAGACTGCCTGGCGCATTTTGTGTATACAAGATTGGGTTACTTTACAACCCATGAGGTACCTTTTCCTTGAGATTTTCTGGATGTGTTATCTTTGCTTTTTCTGAACCTTTTCTTGTATCTTCCTTCGCATGTTTAGAAGTCAGGATTGGGTGTTATATGGTCTAACAAGTGGTAAGGACAAATCACAACTTGTTTTACATGATTTAATTTGGTAAATGCAACATTCTTTGAGGCGAACAGATTATCTATTTTGAGCTCTTTAGAAATCGGAAGTTGTAAACCATGTGTCTCTCTCATGATGACTTGTTCTGGAAATAGGTTTGTGCTTTCAATTCCTTTATTCAATATTCAGTTGTAACTCTTTTTGTGTAATGTGTCAAACTAAATAGTTATTTTGGGTTCTGGCTCTTTGAGAACTCTTCATTGTCCCAGCCCATGCTTGTTAATGTCATTCTGGGGTCCCATAAGGTGAGTGTTTTTGGATGTTCTGATAGTGTCTGCAGTTTATTAGAGTAGTTGACTTCTTGTGTGTCCCCATCTGACACAAAATTGATAATACAAAGCTGTAGAATGGCATTGTCAAACAATGTGGACAATAAGTACATATTAAGCTTATACAGTATGCTGACTCTGGATACCTAATTGGCAGGGCAAATCGGAGGATTTGTGCTTCCCTGTGCATGCCAATTCTGCAGCAGAAGTTTGCAATACCCACCTTCTTACATGTGGAAGGGCTTGGGCTGTATCACTGACCCTAAGTGGTACTCTAAATGAAGAGATTTTAAAAGCATGCTTCCCAAGTGAAACAGATGGGATATGCGAAAATCTACTTTACAAGTTGCTCTCTCTCTCTCTTGTGTGTTTGTTATAGTTTACCTACGTCTTTTTGCTACTATTAATTTCAATTTCTGTGTACTTTTTCACCTTTTTAATTCTCCACTTCAAGTTATATGTTTAGCTATGCACCTAGTTGCTTCTGATGGACCTGTGATCTTGAGAAATGTGTAATATAACTTGCATGAATATGGGTGATTTAGGTGCACCTGAAAATTTTCTTTCAGGAAAAAGTGCTCTTTAGATATAATAAGGGTTTTAAGAGTAAAAGCCTGACTTGCTGACATGTGGGATTTTTCCATTGGACTTGCAAACTTTATGTTGGCCGACACCTGCAGTTGGTAGCCTCATGATCTTTTATTAATTATGTGCAGGTCATCTCTCCACGGGAAAGGTTTAAATAGATTCTGGTCACATGTTGAGGGTTATAATGGGCCAGTGTTAGTGCTCATTGCTGCTTGCAAGAATGATAACAATGAAAGGAGGTCAATTTTTGGTGCCCTCACACATCAGGGTTTTGAAAATAGGGATGCATTCTACGGAAGTTCTGGTAGCCTCTATGCAATAGATCCTGTCTTTCGTGTTTACTTGTCTTCAGGTAGGTAAACACTAAACAGAATTCTTTTTATTTTTATTTTTATTTTTTAATTTAGAATGAACACAAATTGCATTCTCTCAGCAAGTTAGGAGAAATCCATCTCTTTACTTATGTAAGGTTAAAAAATTGTTACTATTCCTTTGCAGGGAGGGAAAAAAATTTTGTGTACAGCCACTTGCATCCAACTATGAGGGCATATGACCCTCATCCAAAGCCAGCTGGAATGGCATTTGGAGGATCCATTGGGAATGAGAGAATACTTATGGATGAGGATTTTGTTAGAGTTACTTTTCGTCATCATGCTGTTGACAAAACTTATCAACATGGTCCCCTCATCCCTGATCAGGTACAGTTTTAATGATGTTCAGGTTGCTAGAGACAATCACTTTTACCTGCAAGTCATCATGTATGCCTTTTTTTTCCACTGATTACTGGGTACTGGGATTCTTGTTGTCCTAGAACCAATTTCTTGGTTCACTATAGAAATTGGTGGCACTAAGGTTTTTCGTGCTCTTTTTTGTCTTGCTTCATGGAGATGAAAATTACAATAAGCAACTACTCTGAAAGAAACAAGCAAACCATGGGATGCATATTGGGATATGTTGTATGATCTATGAGAAGACTATAATTTTGTAGTCTATATTCATCTCATACTTCCATCGTCCTCAAGTAGCGAGCAGATGCCAACCTGACCTCATCCAATTGCCATGTAGTAGAACCCTTCAGTACTATTTGTTTACTTAAAAGTCCTTACAGTTAATGATAGTATTGTACTCAACTCTTTCTCTATTGCAATTAGGAATACAAATTATCTAGTGGAATGGTGGTAATTGCCCCTTTATGTTTCACTCCTGGTTCAGTGGGATAATGTTAAACTGAGTACCCCTCAACCATCGGGCACACTTAATAGTATTGCTTTTTTGTTATCTGAGGGTAACTTGAGTGACTTTGTAGTATCTATGAAGACTTATAGTTTCCCTATTCCAGGGGTTTTTACCACTTGAAGCTTCAGTTTTAGAGGTGGAGGTATGGGGATTAGGAGGAAGAACAGCAAAAGAAGTCCAAAATTCATACAAGAAGCGAGAAGAGCTTTTCACTGAGCAAAGACGGAAGGTAGATAAAGGGAATGGACACTTCTGCGTTTGAAACTTGATCAAATCAGAACTATTTTAGATTAATTATTCAAGTATTTCTTTCTAATTTCTGTGCAGGTTGACTTGAAGACGTTTGGAAACTGGGAGGACTCGCCTGAGAAGATGATGATGGACATGGTATCTGATCCCAATATAGTCCGACGGGAAGATCGATAGAAAAGCGGATAGTTTATGTTAAGCCAGACTATTGATGGCTAAGCGGATCTTTTATTTTAAGCCAGACTGTTAAATGGCGACAGTATCCCCTTGTTTTTCCTTTTCTTCCTTTTACCTTTTCACCAGGCTGTGATTTTAGGGTTCAATAGAAAACTACTTAGATTCGGATGTACAGAAATTTGTGAATATATGGATTGTGGAGAAATTTGACTTCGGCCCGAGGCAGGAAGTCTGTTTTACTGATTGCTCACCACTGTTTCACTTGGGTCCTACTGTATTAGTTCTTTTTTGTCAACAGATAATCGGAAGCAATTATTGCCGCCGGGCATTTACTTGCATACTCAAGCGATATACGTCCGCAGCAACACTTGTCTGAAATGTTCGGTTATTTAATCGGAAGCAATTATTGCTCTTGGGCATGCAAGCCAAGCGATATAGGTCTGGAGCAACACTTATCTGAAATGTTCAGTTATAGAACATTCAACCATGCCTTGATGCAAGCCTTCATCCGTTTTTTCCAAATTGAAGGAATTAGAAAACCTCGAGCAGATTTCCTGATTCATCTAAATATTCCTCCAGCCCTTCTCAGTGCATTCCATCATTTCCTGTCTTGTCCAAAATTCCAAGTGATTTATAAATTTCCTAACTGATTTAAAATTACGAAGGGGAAATAGAAGAATGGAAAGCTGATGAAACAGATTGTGGATCCAGTTTAAAAGTATGAGCCTTCAATAACGCAGATGTACAAACTATTTGTCTTCAAAATTGAGATTCAAGTCACAACTAAAAGACTCGGCCCTATTGCTCAATTAATATCCTTGACATTGCTGACTGCAGTCACTGCTTCTTCTCTTCTGCTTTCTTCGGCTGGAACAGAAAAACAAGCACAAAGAATTATGTACTCAAAGCCGTGTATACTTTAGATTACTACTAGAGTATACAATCTGCTATAGAAAATTAATCCTGCGCCTACAATCAAGCAAAATATTTCCATTCACGACATTCAGCACCATGCAGATGATTTGAAATAATGTCATGTAATAAAGGGAACTTGAACATTGAGAAGGGTAAATGGCGAAAGTGGTTACTAAACTATCAAAAATGGCATGGCTCGGTCACCGAACTTCTTTTTTTCCTCGACCAAAAGGTCATTTAACTCCTTAAAACAAGCCTTTGGGATCATTCTCTGAAATCACCTGCAATGTAAGACATTTTTGTCTCTAAAATTGTACAATACCAGGTCAAATGTGCTTCTTTACTGTTGGTTTACTAGCGAAATTGGACGATACGACCCAAAAGACCCACTTTAAGGAGTTGAATGACCATTTTGGCATAATAAAAAAAAATGTGTTCAATGACCAAACCGTGCTATTTTAGATAGTTAAGTGATAATTTTTGCCATGTACTCTATTGAGAATGATGCTGCTAATTCAATAGGCATTACCATGCGGCCCTTACGTCCAATTATGAACCACTAATAAAAATGGCATACTTTATGAGCTCAAAGCTATTCAAACTAAACTCAACAGAACCACTATACAAATTGCTTGGCCATTCATTTCTTGATCTATGGATGGGTAAGAGAGCTAGTACCATCAATCTGAGCTAGAAATTACCTAATCCAAGTCGAGTACTTTTAACGGTTTAGTGAACCAAAGCTCTCACTCATTCAAGGCTTATCAGTGTAAGGGTCAAATACATGGAACGAAGAGCTACATCTAAGAGGGACACAGGAATTTAACACCACCGCGTCATGGCAACAGTAGCTCGCAGTCCATCAAAGCATTTACTTCGAGTATGAAAATCACCACCCCACCAGAGTACTTAAATGCCAAAAACAAAAAGTTGAAATACACGTCGTGAAATACACTTGTACTTTTTGTTTTTGGCATTTACAAGGTAAAATAGGCCAAAAAAAAAAAGTTGAAATCGTAATGAATGAGAAGCCCAATTCGATATAAAAATTGCACATTATTTCTATTTTCAGCTACAAGAAGAGAGAGTTTCAGCTCTTTGTATTTCTCAAGAATCTAAAGCTGATATGCACTATCAAATTGCACATTATTTGCATTTATATTAGCATTTTTTCACAATTTAACTTCTAGCGTTGTTTATAAAATGAAGAACATGTTGAGCATGAAAGCTAAAACTTGGCAGACTCCAATAAAAGAGACCTAAAGTTTAGCAGAAAAATTAAATTTTGATCATGAATTTTGCTTCATAATCCTCCGAAAAAAAAAAAGCAAAAGGAAAATCATATAAGCCCATAATCAACATCTATCTACAAAAATCATCATGAATATTGCTTCATTAACCTCAAGGTTAATGAGATATACTCATCAAGCACACACCTTGTTCGACCAAATGCCACAGCCACTCCCAACCCACATTAAAATTATAATCAAGGGAAAAACCCCAAAAAATGGAAACAGAAGCTACCTTAATACCAGCGAATGGTTGGTTGAGCTCTTCCTCAGGTATAATGACAGGCCACCGCTCCCCAGCCTCTCGGAACATTTGCTCGGTCTCCAGGTACTGACCCTTCTCCAGAATCATGTTCCGGATGGTCTGCGCTGGAGTGGCGGTGGCGTCAAATTTCTCCTCAACTCCGTTGACGAAGGTGACGGTGATTTGAGGCGGTTGATCGTCGGTCCGGCGCTTAACTTGGACCTGGCAAGCTGGGTTCGATTCCTTAGCCTTGCGGGCGTTGCATTGAGCCAAAAACTCCATACACGCCGCCGTCCGTGGATCCAATGCGTTGAACTCGATCCTCACCTTCGACAAGAACTTCAACATTTTCCCCACCTTTCCTTTTTCCTATTCTTCTGTTTCTCTCGCTTGAGGTTTTGCACAAACCAGGTCGAACTCTCCTTTACTCAGTCCCACATCGGTCCTCTTAATAACGATCCTTTTCTTTTAATTGATTTTTTGGCGGCTAAGCGGGCATCACACCGCGGACGAAGTGAGCGGGTCAGGACCACCACCTGTGTGAGTTTGGACCCAGGAAAGTCCCCGGGCCGTTACTGTAGAGATACAGGCTCGGCAACGAGCAAACTGACTGGACTGGGGAGTCCGTTGGGCTGAGACGCGTGTGGAGCCTTGTGACTCCCGTCCAGAAGTACCTTGGCCGAAAAACAGTTATTCACTTGGTCCACTGAGACTAACAGAACGGGGCTTATGATCCGTGGTGTTCGCCTTTTGGGCCAACAGTGTTGCTTTGAAGTATTGTTTTTCGGACGGCAAATTTGGGCCCTCAAATGCGAGAATAATTCGTTGTTTGGCTCTTTTTTTTAACCCCTAAATTGTGGTTAACTTTGTTCTCTCTATTTGTCAAATTCATTTTGAATTAAGGATATACGGATTCATATATTTTTCTTCGTATTACAATTTAATATTTAAATCTCATACATTAGCTTCCAATTTAGTATGTTAATTTCCATCCTTCAGCATTGGATCATACTTTTATTTTGAGCACAATGCGGTTGTTGTTTGATCACATTTTTAGTTTGTGGCAGGGATTCGATTCAATAAAACAAACTGCTAATCCGGGTATAGAAATATAAGAAGCCGTAAAACAAAAGAAAAAAAAAACTAGTTAAATGCGAAAATTGTTTTAGCTTCTCTCTCCCTTTTTAACTTTCCGAATAAACTTTAAGTTGTAGTTTTGTCTAAAATTATCACGTCAATGCACATAAACATATCAGAAAGCAAAAGGATTGAAAGAATAATGAGTGGAAAGACCCAAAAAAAAAAAAAAGGAAAAAAATTGAACTGCATATGTGTTATTCCCACTGTAAATATCCACAAATTCAATAGTTACGAACTTTTGAGCATCTTTCTCAGAACACAACAATCATCGCTGATCAAACTTCCAAAGATGTTCAACCGATATCAGACATTGAAAGGCAGGAAACAAGGAAAAGGTCACATTATGAAATTCCGGGAACCATGTCAAATAAATGCCAACTATCAAGTTGCACATTTGCAAAACGTCAAAATAATCTCAACCGATCAGAAATAAATAAATTAAAAATTGATTCTTTTGCTGTATAGTATTAAAAATGAAAACAAAAGAAAACGGCCCACTACAATTAGCATTCCACCCAAAAAACAAAAAATGATATACATGGAGATGCTAACTGTACGGATTATGTACCAGTGATCTCCCTATCCATTTTCATTCTCTTAGCACTTTGTGAATCTGGCATTCCATTAACCCTCTGCTGGGGTGATGATTCATCATGTTGATATGCACAGTTGGCTCCATTCCGACATCCCCTTGAACTGTTAAAATACATACAAGGCTTCATTATTTTGGGTTTCATATCTCTGGATTTCGGGTTATTTAAGGGTTCTCTGGCCGAGAGCAAGGGAGTGTTGCTGCGGTTGTTGTAATGTAGCATTGGTTCTTGTCTATCTCCTCCATGTTGCTGGATCAGGCTCTTATAATAGTTAATATCCTTTGCAACAGGAGCCCCTACAGATGGAGATGGAGCTGAGACAACATCAGGTACTGGCGGCCGCATATTGGAAATAGATGCAATCCGACTCGGAGGGTAGAAGACTCCACCAGAAGCAGCTGTAACAGGAGGTGCAACAACTTCTGGTCTGCTAATGTGGGCTAAAGGCCGATCTGTTCTACTAATAGAAATCTGAGACTGATCAGATAAACTTATTCCTGGTGTCATTGGCCTGGGCCTATTTGGCATGCTAGGGCCTGGTATACTCTGTGTGGTTGTTGATGCGATATTTGGAATTGCAGTGGCTGGCACATTCTGCATGCTTGCAACAGGCATTCGAGTACTGATAGATGCCATATGCTGCATATTAGTTGGCACATTCTGCATGCTGGTCGCTGGCATGGTTTGTGTACTAGTGGAGGATCCATGGTTCTTGACCAATTGTTCAACCATTTTTGGGTCACTCAGAATTTTGATGAGCAAGTCGCGGTCAATCATATTTCCTTGATTGGTGTTGGTCATTACCGCACTCAAGGCAGCATGTGCAGCTGCTACAACATCAAGATCCACTCCAGTGATTACCTCAGTTGCAGGGGCTCTCTGGGGATGATTAATTGTCACATGAGATGAGGAAGCTCCAGGTGTCAAGGGCTGGGACTGTAAGCTGAGGGGAAGAGTGTTCATTGTCACAGAATCAAATAATGCATTTGTAGGTGCAGGTGCATCTTCATCTTCAATAGGAGTGATGGGAATATGAGTAACTGGTTCATCAGAAGAGATTTCTGCACCCGCATCAGTAGAAGGACTGCATGGAAATAGATGTAATTTGAGGAAAAACTTTACATGCTAATAAGTCTCAAAACACATACAAATATAAAGCACCTAGTAAGAAAGAAAACCCACTCTGGAGGAATAGCAGATGGTCGTGGATAAATTGCCTCAAGCACTGTGTTCTCCCGCCTATTTTCACGTTCAACTTCTACACTTTCTTCTCCAGCAACCACTCTCCAAGCATCATCCAATACAAACTGCCAAATCCAAAGGAACAAACAGAATGTTACAACAAGGAACGGGTTCTGCAACCCAAATTACATGATCGTGCACCTGCAAATTGTCTTCAATTAGTATGCTTTATCATGCACTTTAAGAGACAGTTCACATTACTACAAAGAGTGATTTCCAAGAAAATTTTCTTTTTCCACAAAGACGTACAAAACTTTAAGCTTGGAATCTTACGAGCAACTTTGTTTTTGCATACATATGACTTTATGCTAAATTGAAAACCAAAGTGGAAACAAACTCACACAATCTAAACGAATATAAATTCAGTGGGAAACTCGTGAGACAATTAGTTATCGTCCTACCCCGTAATTCAGGAAATATCCAAAACCTAAACGAAAATCTGTTCTTTCACCCCATGTGACATCCTCTATTCCATAAAACACAAACTAAAACTGCAGATTTTCAACTCCATGCAAGTATACAACTCCACATTACACCCAAAAATAATTTAAAAAAAAAAGTAGCACCATAAGTCATCTTTGTTTCTACTCAATCATATTTTGATCACAAATTTGATTAAAAATTATCCTCTTTCCCAGTGTTATTCTTCCTTTCCCCATACATGGAAAGAATGGCTCAAGAGTTTAAAGAGAAATATAAACGCCACAAATTCAGTGGAAAAAGTCTCTTACTCTAGGAGGGCATTTCCATTTGATAAGAGGTATTTGGGGTAATTTATTCCAAAGGAGATTTGCAGGCTGAGTTCCTTCAAAGCCTGGTGGTAAATTGTCATCAGACACTAAGGAATTTGAGTTTGATGACCATGATGTCTTTGCTTGGAGGTGATCCTGACACCCAAACCCAACTTGTGCAGGAGTCTCTTCCGATAAAAACAGTCTTACCTATTAAAAGAAATACATTAATCCATCAAACACAAATATAAATCAATCATATAAGTTTGTAAGTACCACATTATCAAGAAAGGGACAAGCAGATAAAATACTCCCATGAAAATTTTGATAGTGTATCCATTAAAGCATGCAAACAATAAAGCAATAAAAGAATGAAAAGACACAGAACTTCCAGAATAACCAGATAAAGTTGCAAAAGAATATGAACAACCAAGTAAAGAAATTTAAAGTAGAAAACTTGACAGACAAATTGTCTGGTTAGAACTACTACAAAAAGCAGATTGCCAGCAAAAGCAATTTCCACATTAAACCACACTTCCCAAGTTCCAAAACACTTCAGTAGCTCCAATCAATTTTGGCCTTAGAATACTTTCACCCCACTTGTCTCCCTCTCTCCCCTCCCTCCACAAATTGCCACAATCCAAACCACCTCATCCCAGATGCAAAAACACAGATGAGCATGACTGCTTCCCAAGAAAGTGGTAGCATCCTTGCATCCATTTGTCTAACCTCATTCACCAGTGACAAGGCAGCTTATCTGTGACCAGCTTTGGAAGCATGTGTGGAACCGTATTGTCCAAAGAACAATAAAATTTTGAACATTGGCAACCCTGTGCTGCACATACTACACAGTTCTTGATGCTCAGATGCACAATGAAGTCTGGAGACTGTCATAGAAAAGTAAAGGACTAGATGAATATGATAAAATAGAAAATACATGTCTTCTTGGAACTGAAAACCCAATTTTTTATTTTAAAGCAGCGAGATGATATAAACCTCTTGACCAAGACAGATATGCAAGTTGCCCCTGATCCACTCAACCATCACTCACTTTCTTTCAAGATTCTGAAAATCAAGAACTATAGATGGCATCAACAATATCAGATGTTATACACTACTTGAATGCTGATGCGCTTGTCACGGGGAAAAGTTAATAGAGTTCAATGTCTACCAATGTCTAGGATTACATCTTTTGCAGATTGTTCACTCCTTCCCAAGTGTCGTTTTGGAAAATCCCCCGATTGAAGTATACTATACTAATCATCCACAGTTGTTTAAGCATGGACATAGGTTAACATGCCAAGTCAAGCTCCTTCTAGACCCCAGCTCAGCACAGTTCATTCTTCCTACTGTTTGAATTTTTTTTTTTTTTTTTTTTTGGTGCAAACCTCTTCAACCCACCAAGAAATTAGTACATCCGAACATAATATTGACCTGTCACTGTACCACTGCCCTCAAATCCCGAATTCAGTGTCATGTGCAGACAAACCATCTTATCTTAATCAAAAGGCTGGTATGCTTACGGTTGTAATATATTCTTGTCTGATATTCCAGAAACACCTGCTCCATACTATTATCATCATCACACGTCAGGAGAGATTATCTTAAAAGTCCATGAGAAAAAGTTTAACCTCCACTTCTAGCTTTTTGTATAGATTACTCATGAATAATGCAATAATTCTATCATACAAAAGTTCAAAAGAAGCAGACATTAACCTTGGAATTCCCTAAACTTTGAGTGCTACCCAACTACAAGCCACAAACTGAAGTAACTCCAGCATACGCATTTTCTCATACCCTAGCCATTGCTCATATTTCCTACTTGCACAGCCTCTTGCCCATTTCAAGACCCATAATACAACAACACTTGTAGCAAACATGCCTGACCTAAACCAATCTTTCAAAGTTATTTGTGCAATAGTTTACCAACTGAAAGTCACCAAAACGCTTGAGGTAATCCAGTCTCTCAGAGTATCTCTGCAACAGTACTTCATTGAAACACAAATAAGTTAAAAGTTTTCTTAAGCTTACAGAAGAATACGAAGGCTTTGTTTCTCCTGAATAGTCATTTATACTATATAAGCTGGCAAAACTTCCACCTATATTCTTATTCCACCCTGTTATGTAATCTCATGCTGGAAAAAGAAGGCATAGCACTAAAGCCCTTTCAAGATTTAAGTTAATTACTTATCCAGGTTATTATAAATAAACCACTTCTCTTCATTCACAGGTCACAGCATTCAGAAACTTGTAGGAAAAATGCCATAGAATCTTTCAGTTGATTCAATTATCACCTTTTAAATGACCAAAAGCATGAGCTTAGCACCCAAAGAAACATCTAATTTAGTCTTTCCTATTAGTTGGGGAAACAAGATTGGTGTAAGAATTTCACGTTATGAGTGTCATCAACCTTTACAAAGTCACAATCGAAAAGGATACAATCTTCTTTGTAAAGTGTTTGAAGTTATTATTGACTTGTTTGCAGCAATCTTGCCTTAGGATATTGATCCAGAATTTATATAAGTGAAGGCAATTTACCAATCAAACTAACTCTATTCATTAGAAGCATTTTGAAATCACACTAACCTAAGTTAGATCGATTAAAGTCAAATTCAGCATCATGCCTTTAACTATTATAAACATTTTCTACTTCCAAACTACCAAAAACTTGAAATACGATCCAAATTTAGTTCAATGGACTTCAATTTCAAATAATATCACCATTTAGATCATTGGAATTCCCAATTTAAATTTATAGATAGTAAAAAGATTGTTCCTTTTCTTCAAACTACATTCTTTCTCGAGCTTTAGTTTCCGAATTAGAACTTGGCAAAGCCAAAGGATTGAAACACATTTTCATTTCATTAGCAACTCCAGTACAAAAATAAAAAGGAAAATATCCAATTCGGTTTCACTTACTAACCACATCCAAACAGAACAAGATACAAACTTTACTGATATACTTACAAGAATAAAATATTTTTTGTACAATATCCGTAGCCCACGCTAATTTTTTTACCCGGTTTATTTAGAGTAAACCTCTCCAAAATGAAAAGAAGAAACCCAATCTCTCAATCAACATTGATAATGGAAGTTGTCTTTTATCCCCAATTGTTTAAAAAGAAAATAATCAATATGCAAGGAAAAAAAAATTAAGGATTTTTAACAAAAAACATATATGTTTACCTGACAAAGATTATCATCGGAAGGCCATCTAACCCTTTTTGATTTCTGCGATCCTCCCATTATTACATATAACAATA
Organism: Coffea eugenioides; assembly: GCF_003713205.1. NCBI lineage: Eukaryota > Viridiplantae > Streptophyta > Magnoliopsida > Gentianales > Rubiaceae > Coffea > Coffea eugenioides. Next base: position 1,543,907 of record NC_040044.1, read on the forward strand.
TAGTACCAATCAAAGTTATCTTAACTACCCAAACTCTATAGGGGGATTTATTATCAATTGTCTTTTTCAAAACCCTTAAACCCCTAATTCTTTTACTAACCAATCCACAAAAACAGGCCGATGTTTGTCCGGAGACCGATTATTCTTCTCGATATATACACATCAATACAAAACCTGCATGTAAACTTATCGAAGAGGGATATGTAAATGGGCGAAGAGGAGAGAGATCGATCCAAGGTAACCCTAAATAGGAACCCTAGATCCTTTGCCTTTATTAAGTTTTTATTTTGTTTTTGCCTCTCTTGTTTTTTATTTTCTTTTTCTACAACGATTTCGTTGGAACCTGCCAGTGGTCCCCAGTACAGCGCGTGAATTAACGTGACTGGGACCGTCACCTGCCTTCTTTTATAGACAGAGTGTGGGACTCAACACTCTGTTTTGTTCTGGTTTTGGATTTGGTTTTAGATTCCTCACTTTACGGCAGAAGCCAAAACGACGACGGTTCCCGATTTTGAACATTGCGTACTATCAACGTACGATTTTTGCCGATTGACCGTAACGCCTCCTCAGATTGGAAGTCTTGATGTTTGAATTCTTGATAGGCCGTCCCATTTGTCTAATATAAATTATTCAAATCTTTTTTCAAACTGTAATTTTGGATTTGCCTGTTTTTTCTTTTCATATGATTATAGCTGTACAGATTTTTCTATTACGAAATAAAACTGTAGCCAAATGACATGAATTGTCATTAAACAATTTAAATTTTTTATTTTGGCTAATAATTAATTTTCTTCAATCAATTTAAAAATATACACCTTTAGTCAGTCAACTATACAAACGCATATTTTTTTTAGTTACTTAACTTTCTGTCTAGAAATTATATGTTTTTATTAGTTATGCGACCACCTCACTAAATAAAAGAATTAAGTGGACCAAAACAGGAATTTTATATTAATTTGGTAACCATTTACTTCATCATTTGCTCTAATCGTATATTAGTAAATTAGAAAAACCCCTAAATGTAAGAAGGCAGCTTTGGCCCAAAAAGAGAATCTGTATAAGCGGCTAATTAGCACACCCTTGCCCGGCACCAGTTCCATTTGAAGTCCAAACTTAGTTCCGCGCAGTCCAACGGCCCATTCTCCTGGCAAATGCTGGGCTATTCAGCCCGTTTCATCTATAATACCACGTAATAGAGGTCGATCCGAATTCTTTTTTTAGTATTTTTAATCGTGTTCTTACTGTTGACCTTTTTCTTTTCTTTTTCTTTTTTTGTTTTTTGTGTTTGAGTGATGGTTAAAATCAAATTTTTGTTGTCAAAGTAATAATATTCCACTGAGAGCCATGTTGAAGAATTAGTTCAAGTAAATTGGGGCTGCACGCGTTCAAATATGAGAGAGCTGATCAAAGTCACTTTAATCAGATTTGGAAGATTCGTGAATTCTCCAGTAGGATTTGTTGTAAACAACAAACAATGCTGATTTGGAAGAGAATCTGTAAACTCAGAGTCATTTTTGGTGCAAAGAGAACAAAATGTGTGAACACTCTAAACTAAACTAGTTTGATTTTGGAGTTAGGTCCTACTGCGTCACCACACCTGTAAAATTTTGATTAGGTTATCGTCAGTTTCAAATGTTGGTGGTTCTTACCGTGGATTACTGGTGGTCACGGTTCTGGATAAAAATAATTTTAGAATTCTCCACTGAAGTGTATGTTAATATCACTTGGCACTCAAAAAATTTTAAAAATGCTATTAATTTCCCTTAAAATCATACCTTTTGTAACAATCTCATCCTTGTATCATTAAAATATTCTTATAATAATCATTTAATAAGAGAGATATTTTATTCTCCTAATTCTCCTTTTTTGTTTTGTCTTATATTAAATTTTCTACCAATTTGATTATAATAAAAGATTTATATATTTTACTTAAAAATTTCTCTTTATTAATGTTTTGCCTAAAAATTGTTAAAATAGCAAAGATAATTTTGTCAATTTATATGCTCTGATAGTAATCAATGGTCTTTCTACCCAAAAAAAAAAAAAATCAATGGTCCCATCTATAAATTGTAAAATGGAAGTTAAGTAATATTTCTAAAATTTTAAGAATGCCAAATGACATTATCATAAATCTTAAGAAGGGTTTCTAAAATTATTTTTTGGTAAAAAGTATACCTTCTTACAAATTCAATTGGCAAAAATATACACTCAATAGTTAAAAAAGATCGATTAAGTTAACCAATTATATAATTTGAGGATCATTCATTTTTTCCCCTCCATTTTTTGTGCATATTGTTCAACTTCACTCAAACTCAAGTCAAGGCTCTTCTTTCAAAATTGAACTACCACTAAAAAGGGCAACACTCATAACAAGAGATTACTTCTGACCTTTTCTAACAGAAGTTAGAAATTCGACTTTTATAAACCTAACTTCCAGAAAAAACCTCAAAAGCCGGCAACTCTTGGTTCTCAAAAGCCGGCAACTCTTGAGGTCCTCCCAGAGACTTATAAACCCAAACCCAGAAGAAACAAGAGATTACTTTAGTCATTTTTTAAAAACATTTTCTTGGTACATTACATATGGCCCAACTGTGACATTTTTTTAAATTGTTTTTAGTGAAATAAGAGATCTCGAATCTAGAGCCTCTCACTTGCATCCCTTCTTTCGAACCACTCAACCCAATCCTTCCCCCACCCAACTGTAGCTTAAACTCAAACACTCTCAACAAGAAATTACTTTAATAATCTTTTCTTAAAAACGAATTTTTGGCATGCATTGCCCGACTGTAGCTTAAACTCAAGACCTCTCAGCCCAGAGATGACACTGTTCCACTGAGGGAAACTCCTTGGTAATTTCATCGTTTGATTCCAGCAGAACCATCATACACATGGTCCTCATCGTCCTCCCGTTAAAAGTCCGACCAAACAACTTCTGCAGTGCTTTAGGAATATTTTGGTGCCGAAGTAGTCAACATGATTCGGGCATACAACCGGATCATGACTTAAAAACTTAGCCAAGCAGCCATTTCTTTTAATTATATATTGCCCCACACAAAATCGTGTCAAGATGCAGTGATCAATCACAAATTACAGCAAGCATACAGGCAAACCTTACCACGAATCTTCACTAGGCAAAGCAGGGGAAAATAAACAAAAGAAGAAATTAAGAGCAATTTGTTAATTTACATGAAATTTGTCTCTTCACATCTCTCCGCCTCTGAAAAGTATGAGCCTGAGGTACCAGTTTTAGTATGAATCATAAAGAGCAAAATGCCAGAAATCACCAGCAGATGGCCAGTCCTGTAAATTGGTCAAATCCGCGCAAATAAACCTTCAAGGAATCTTGAGCATCATGTGCATTGTGTCATCGATATGTTCATCTTAGCCACTTCCTCTCTGGAAAAAAAGTAAAATCTCATTGTGAACAAAAAGATACAAGGCTACAAGCCAAACATCAACCGCATACAAATAAAAAACCACAGACAATATTAAAATAATAAATTTTACAAAAAAAGAAGAAAAAAAAGCCAACACTGGATGAAACACATAATAATGATTACACATGAAATCAACTTTTCAACAAGCTCTCTGTAGAGCTAAAAAAACCAAAATACCTTGAGGAGAATGAGTTCCATTTCCCTTGGCAGCCTGCTGTGCCTGAGACAGAGACCGCTGGACACGAGGTGACCCCTGTCTTGTGTTTGAACCAGATAGGGATTGTCTTTTTTTAATGTACACATCCTTGTACTGCGTATCAGGACTTGATCTTGGAGAGTTATTAGCAAGAGCTTTGGCTCTTGCTGATTCTGTTGCTTGCATATAACTCGGCAGAGAGTTGCTACTACTACTTTCCCTTGGTTCTTGATCACCATGATCAGTTTTAGCTGTCCCAAAGGAGTTGCGCCGCTTCCCTGCTTTATGCTCCCTCGATAAATGCTCTGAGCTACTTCTTGCACCATTATCTTCATTAGGTTCCAATTGGGATTCTTTACCAGTAGATACAGGTCCATGTTTATGTTTGGTACCATGCTTCCCACTCCTGATTCTCTTGGGCTTCACTGACACCTGACTAGAAGGTGTTCCATGGGATTCAGGGATTGTTACATGGCTTCTTGGAGAAGCTTCAGGTGATGATTTAGACACTGGATGGCTTGACTCAGATTCCATCTCCACAAGCACACCAGTGGCAATAGAATCTGGCTTCTCCTCTATCTCAGATGATTCAACAGTCACTATAGAGCTCACATGCTCGGATTCAACAGCAGTACTGTTCTCCTGTTTCTCTGGCTGACTCGAATTTGAGTGTGATACATCTCTCTCCGAGAGTATGGACTCAACCTTTTCATCAACTTCCAAGTTTAGACTGCTCTTAGGATTTTCAGTGCCGTACTCCGAACTTTTGGTTTCCTTCTCAAAATCAACCACTCCAACCTCAGACCTATCCGGAGAATCAAGTGTGGAAGAAATAGAAAGTTCAGTCCCACATTCAGAGCCACCAACTTGAATTCCAGAAGTTTGGGGAATAGAACTTTCAGCATGATCAATTTCCCTGGCACCAAATGCATGATTTGTGCCAGGTAAAACAGCATCCATAGAATAATCTACACCAGCATCTTGATTGGACAAACCAACTGATTTTCCTAAATTGGCAGCTGAACTAAGTTCTTCAAACTTCGATTGAACTGCAATAAATGCAGGATTTGATGCCTTTCTTGATACGGATGAAGATTTCTTTCCATCAATTTCAGAACCTTCAGGTGCAGTTCTCTCGGACACGTCCACATGCTGCCTGCGTTCCATTTCAGATTGATCATGAAATGAATCAGGCTCAGCTTTGCAAACATCAGATGCTCTATGATCATCAGGTAGAGATTCTAATGTGTTATTGCTCAAATTTGCTTGTTCAACATTTTGAGGATGGGACTGCTTGTGGCTGTGACTCACTGAAGATACGGTTGGCCTGCATTCTTGAAAGTTGTAGCTGTCTGCATCATATGTGTTGACATTATTATCAGCTTCGGAAGCCAGTGACAATGCTTCAGCACTACTCTTGATGTCTCTTGATTGACAATTTTCTGGAGATGATACTGCAGTTTCTAGTTGGCAGTCTGCTTCCACGATGTCGTCCTTACCTTGTTGATCTTTAGCAAACTCTAATTTCTGTGACTGTCCATTTTCCACTGATGCAACGGACATCCAGCGCTCCAACCATTTCCAGGCTGAGTCCGACTTGGAAGGATCACACTTGATATTGATGGTTTTGGTCTTGGGTGTTGATTCCAGAAGCTTACGCCAAGAAGAGTAACAGAAAACAAGATACAACAGAATAAGATTCTCAACCATCCAATCTTAATAAGATTAAATAAAAGACATAGGAATCATAATAACTTCTTTTACCTGACGTGCAAATGCATTACTTAGCAACTTCTCTATGGAAGTATATGTGTATGGCTCGGTCCCCGTATTTTCTTTCTCCTGAACACATTGAAGAACATTTAGACAAATATTTAAAAGACAACACAGTAAAATTTTAGATACAAAATTTCTCTTCCTCAAACTTTTCCATCAGGCAAGTCAGCCTGACAATAAGACATCTTCAAAGTACAATCCAGAAATAATACCAACAACCACAAATTGTCTAGATCACAATGAATTTTTCTAGAAAATCATTTTGCATACTATTTATACAAGACAAAAAAAAAAAAAAAAAACAAACTTTACCCTTAATCCTCGTCCTAAATATGCAGGATGGACCAACAACTCATGCAGGTACTTGTCTAAAAGTCAATCAATGGAAACAGAAATAACCACCATGATAAACTTAACTCACGATGAAATTGTGAAAAGTGATAACTTGAGCTGAACTTTTACCATGAATGAACCATGATTGTTAATTCCATTCTTTTCATCTAAATTTTCTTCAATGTTTGACCGTTTTAGAAGCAAGCGAGCACGGCGTTTTCGGACAAGCGCTTGCATTTTAACAATGGCTTTGACACATCGAAGGCTACCCACAGCATGCCGCCTAACTATGTGTCCACGTACAGCAGCTTGCAACTTAATTATATTCTTATGCTTCAATAACACTCTTTGAGCCTGGAAACATAAGAAACACATAATAAAAATCTATTTTCATCTTAAGTTAAACAATCAATACGTTGAAAGCCTCACCAGATATCTCCTAACTGCAGATTGGATGACAATTACAATTGCTTCATCCAGGATGCTGGCAATTCCGTTCTCATCCTCGGCAGAAGCTATAGCTGATGATGATTTTGAATCCACAGGAATTTGCACCTCGTTTTTCTCCTCTGTCCATTGAGCAGCAGAGGTTTTATCTCGAATAGTAGAGCTAGCCTGCGTCTGCAAGCTGACAGCAGCAGTATCCGGATCAGTCTTGCTCACAAAAGGTGTTTCTGAGGTAACAGAGTTGCTCAGCACTCGATGTCTTGCAGATCTTTTCCGGAAACTCCACCTACTTCTATCACTTGAGCCCTTACTCTGTAAGCAGCAAAATCATCGGAAGTAGGGAGGAGGAAAAAGAATAAAACGAAGAGATAGCATACCAATGAGAAAAATGCTACTACTTGTTTAATCATGCACGTATTCGCACAACAACGAGAAAAATGCGCAAGTGTGAAGAAAATTTAGGTTAACAGCATACGCTAACAAAGACTCTAAAGGTGCAAGTTCCTAATTATCAATTGTGATCTTTTATCAGAAACAGAAGAAAGCTAGCTTCTTCCAAGAAGAATCACACTTGGTCAGGACTCACAATGCTCCAAAGAGCCCACAACACATGTTAATTTTGCTGACACACAACATATATCCATACTTTTGGAAGTTTCTTTCAAGACATTATCCTGCTGGAAGGTAGCTGCAAAAAGAAGACAGCAAAATGCATGATAAGCAATCAGTACATAATTAACCAATTTATTCAGAAGTTGAGAAGCCAGGAAACCACAACCATTTCAGTCAGATGACTTTGATGCTGGTTATAGGAAATAAAAGGTGGGTGGAAGTCACTAATAACTGCAGCGCACAATAAAAGTTCCTTCTGAAATTAATATAGAATACCCCCTAGACATAAACCGGATAAGATACTAGCAAACATTACACTCATGTTGTACAATTTCATCTACCCTCCAATTGACAGATGAAATAGCCATCAACCTGATTTTCAATTGATGGTTTACAAAATTGAATAATTAAACAAGCATTTAGCCACCCTGCTACCAAGACTCACAAGCAGCCATGACTATGGTGGACAATAAGCTCAGGCGCTCATCTTTTTCTTCACATGGGCAGACTCAGGGAGGAAACACAAGAAATGCTCTGTTTAGATGTAAATGAATTAACATATTTATGTAGGTAGATATTTGGCCTTAAAACCACTAGTAACTTCTAATAATGCTTGTGCAGCATCAGCCATGAACCTGGCAGAGCAGCCTGTTATTTCTAATTTTGTTGTAGTTTGTAAGTAGATGAGAGAAACATGTTCTTTTCTTTAGAGTAAACTTAAATAATATGTCCAAAACTCAACATACATTAATTAGAATTACTTGCATGCATTTCATTGCTGGCAACACAAGTCACCTCAAGCATGTACGCCATATCCATGCTACTATATCTTGCAAAATATTGTTAGGCAATAAAATCTTGACAAAACTTGTTATGAGCAGAAAAATATGAATATCTCAATAATTTTGCAGAAAATAACAACGTAAAAATTGCCACTAGACAAGGTTCTTGCATTTCTTGTTCCCTCTTTTAGTAAGGCGCACCATGAGACGCATTGAACTACTGACTCATCCCAGGTTTTCAAAGTGATTGGTTCAATTCCACAAATTAAATTTAATAGATAGATAAGTAATAACCTAGAAGCATTGAACACACATCCTCCAACTTTTAAGAAAGGAACAATCTCACTAAATGACCACTATTTAAGACAAAGCAGAAACAACAAGAAGTATCTTCTCTGGATAGTCCATGTCAATCTAGCAATGGACTACACATTTAGAACTATGCATAGCTTCACAATCAAACTGCTGCACTGTAAAAGCTCCCTTACAGTGTCCCTGATAAATTTAAAGCTAAATCTGCAGCAATTCAGGACCAACAATATAGAACATCTTGATACTCCTCCGCTAGCAACTATAATCTGTTCTAATAGAAAGAAGCTAGTTGAAGGTTTGAAGAAAGACAAGATATCAGGTTCACAGTCTAAAATCTAACAAAAAGCAAGATAATTCCAGGTGGAAAGGAAAGGAATCAACAAGATAACTTCCTGTACACAGATAAATTTCCTTCTGAGACACGGATTCCCTTAATATTGCAAATCCTGTAGCACCATATATCCACAATGACTAATCACAAGCGAATTTAAGATTCAAATCCTAAACCCCAGCCCTCATTCCTCAATATCCTAATTGATTCAGTTATGCAATAAAATGAATCCATTTACACTAAGCAAAGCCACTGGAAATCAAAAGTCATTCTACACACTTTTCGTCGATAAATGAAATGCAGAGGAAGGAGGACAAATAAAACTCGAAACAGTGGGATATGTAGGATTCTATCTTTCCAGAATCGAAGATCTACTTCTAATACCTCGTTAACATTCAGCATTTACCAATGCAATACACTATCAAAGGATCTTGGCAAAGTGAACAGTGACACCGAATTAAATCTTTTGAAGTAATAGTCATAGCTAATTACTTCTGGGGAAACAACTAACAACATCGATTTCATACCTCGGCCGTGGCAGACTAATCGCATGAATTAAGATTCCCTAATGATATATATACTCAACGGGAGAAACCAACTAATTGCGTAATAATATGCTTTTTAGTATGAAATTAATAGTGCACTTGAATCTCTAAATTACATTTTTCGTTTCATCCCTAAACTTGCCGGGTAAACAAAAGTAAGATTTTAGTTAAACCTTAATCCATCTGAAATACGGCTCCAACTTCTGAATTTCCTAGCTCGCCAGTTCATTCACAATATTGGCATACCTCCATACCAATCCTCAGATATTACCTCAATCTCCATGTCTACTCGCAAAGATCCTTACTTTTCTCATCTCCAGAAAGAATGGAAAAATCACGACAGTTCCTCATCAGAAGTCAAAAACTTCATAACAAAACAGCGGAGGAATAACAAACCAAACCAGTAACCGAAGCATATACCTCAGGAGCTTGAAGATCATCTCTGTCGACGGAGTCATTGTTGCCGGCGCAATTGATGAGCTTGAAACATGAAGCTGTGCCAGATCTCACCATTCTATCGATCGATTTTCTCTAATGTCGTGATCTCACTCACACAGTACACACACTTCTCACAGTCTCCAGCAGAGTAGTAGAACTTCTACTGCTTGGAGTCACTCTAAAGTTGGTCTTTGTTATGGGAAATTGTACCCAAGGCAGGACACACTGGGGGAGAGAGAGAGAGAGAGGAAGTTTTAGGAACGCCGGACCTCAACCCTCTCCTGAAATCCAGCTCAATATTGCTTTACGAGTCCGCCAAGGTCCTCGTTTTCTTTTCGTCTCTCTATATATATATCCGTTGAGATTTCAAAGCCAGAGATGAGTGGCGAGTGAGATAAAAAGCAGCAGTGTTTGGAAATCCGATTAACAAAAGTTGTCAGATCCATACTGTTACTAATTTTCCTTTTTCTTTGTTGTTTCTGAATTAAAAAACAATTATTGATTAGTACAAAATTGAAATATCGGGTAAAGCTTTTTTTTTTAAAAAAAATATCACGATAAATTGCTTACTTTTTTTGCTTTATCTCGTGTCAACAGCGGACAAAGAATGTAAAGTACCATGCCTAGAGGTACTTGTGTTTCTTTATCCGTTACATGTGTTTTAGTGTTTACACCGTAAAAAGTTTGATACTTGCCTTTTTCTCTCTCTACATTTTTCTTTTTTCTTTTTAAGTTTTTCGTGGATTACCTTATGTCTAAACAGTATTATGATATATTATTATTATTTTCGCACGGATATGATACCAACAAAAATGGATGTGTTTGCATTGGCATTATTTTTAAAAAAATTATTTAATTACATCACTAATACTTTTTTTTTTTAGAAGATACTTTAGAAAAAAAAAAAAGCAAACTAATTTTTACTATTGGTATTTAAACAAGTAATCCTCGTATGTATCCAGTTTGCTTTTACCCTTTTCTTTTTATAGATTATGGTTAACTTTGAATTAAAAACTCAACGCGTTGCAAATGTATTCAAGTACGTGTGCCTTTTGGTGACAGATCCGTTTGGATTTGCCTTTTTTTTAAATTTTCGTACAAATGTGTACTATAATAATTTGACGTATGTGTGATAAAATGATGATTAAGAAACGTATTTATGTAAAAAATTTTGTGTTAATAAACTACGATCCAAACGTTTTATTCTTATTGACTTTTCCGTTGAACTTTGCAAAAAGATATTTTAGGAGGTACGTGCATAAAAAAATATGGTAAAAAATCTTCTGCACATAGATTTATCACCCGCCCATAGAAAAACACAAGAAATTCAACATATCGGTAAAATTTGTAGAAATGGTCAACGTAAAGCTTATATAGAAAATTCTTTAAAATACGTTAAGATGGATGTTCTTAAAAATGTATTTTGCAGTCAACAGCTAACAATTTTGACCACGGGGGAAGGGGTTAAACAAGATTTCCTACCATATTATTTTAATTCCACAAAACGTACTTCCTACTGCCCACTGCCAAACTACCATTTTTTTAAAACGTTTTCATCACTTAAATAAATTTTGAAAAAGAAGCATTTGTTAGTTTGCTAACATAACGTAATCGTGTGGGATGAATCCACTTATTAGAGCTTATTCAAGAAAAGAGGAACTTTGTCATGAACCTAATTTTAAAAGAGAAGCATGCAAAACGATTGCAGCAATGAAATTACAATAAATGCATCGTAGATGAGACCATTAACAGGATAACAAATATGTTGCCCGAACGAGTTTGCCCCTTGCAAAAGCAGACTCCATGCAGTTGCCTATCATTTCTTTTTTCATAAACTAATAACCACGTATGGTACGGCATTTCTTATATCAAGTTGAAGCTTTCTTAACATGGCCAGTTCCACATAACAGCCACAAAATTCGTTCAAGTATGATTTATGGTCATCTTTAACAGAAATACTTAGCTAAATGTTGTGCCCAGAATCTCGTGAAAATTTTAGGAAAATAACAAAGCAAACAGTTGGTAATATCCTTTGGGAAATATATTGTGTTTGGATAGGAAATTATTTGAAACATTTAGTGTAATACTTTTTATGATATGATAAATGTGAGATAAAAAGGTGGTTGAACAAATTTTAAAAAAAAAATTGATTGAAAAATGTGTTTATGATACAAACAAATAAGCGTACAGAAACATGCAAATACATCTAATCCTCCCTTTTTTTTTTTGGTTAATCATGCTCCTTCTGTCATTTTAATAACATAGTTTTCATTTATAAGACTATATGATAAAATAGAGCGTGAGAGAGTACGGATAATAAAAAATGGAGTGTAAATTACATTTTCCTACCTTTTTTATAATGCATAATAGTATTCAAACAAAGCACGTCAAGTCAGTGAACTAAAACGGAAGTACATTATTATTATTATGATTCTTATCATGAAGGAAACAACCTAATTAGATTAGCTTACGGAAGTACGCATGGAGATGATTGCATTCTATGATAGATGGAAAGAGAATTTTTTCTTTGTTCTTGATTTTAGTGCATCATACAAATGCTCGAATACAATACCGGGTTTGCCAAATGCTCAGGAAATAAAATGATGAATTGGATTTGGATGCATAAACAAGCATTGTCGATAACTTTTAGCACTACAAGAATGAGCCTTTGACCCCACAGGAAGGATAAGATCACCACACCATAATCATCAATCTTCAAATTGTCATTAATTGGTGACTGCAGTTGCAATCATCTCCCCACCTGAATAGTTGTTACCACTTACAACTTAAAAGCCGGGTCATTGCTAATTATGTCGGATTAATTGGTTAATCAACTGAACCAGCATGATTAGCCAATGGACCGTAATCTGATGCCATTATTACCCAGGATGTTTGGTCATAATCCTGCATGATTAGAGTGAATAAAGCAAGCGCGAGAAGAAGAGGAAGATGGTGACTCGTAACACATCACACGATAGACCTGCCGAGAAAGTCAAAATGATAGCGAATCATAGAGCAGAACCGCGGCGGGGGTTGGGGCCCAGGGTGGGACCATTCATGCGAGCGGATAGGAATCATGACCTCCGGGACAGGTAACCATCAGGATTTGGAGGACTAGTAATTTATTTAATTAAACGGTAACGTTAAACAGGGTAAACGGAGGTTATGGTGTGATGCACTATCCTTTTAGTTTGACAAACACCAAGCAACTGAAATTTGGATCGAGTGCTCCGAATTTGAAAGTAGCTTTTCTTAATCGAATTTATTTTGGAGTAACTAAAATTTCCATAATAATTTTCACTCTTTCTATGATTGTTAACAAATTGTTAGATGATAGCGTTCGAAATAAGTTTTTTTTTTTTTGAAAAAAAAATGGTTGTTATTTAGTTCAGATAAATACATATTAGTTTATAGTTCGACCTTAAGTATGATCAGTAAAATAAGATGTAAAAATGAAATAATGACCTGTATAACTTTAATTTTATTCTTTTTTAGTTGATATAGATTTTAATTTGATTAATAATAGTTTATAAATTTAAATATTTTGTAATTTGGAATTCAGGTTAGACATGCTTAGCACGGATCAGAATACTAATTATATACATATCTCTACGTATATATAAAGAATTGTTCAAAGAGCTGTTTTATAGTACAACATAATTGTGAAAATGCTCATTACTTCAAAGTTGGCAAGATCTTGACATCTGTTCAAGGACCGCAATATTATGGCTCGAGCACCAAATATTCGTAGATATTGGCTCAAATATAGTACTGTAGTATCTCCAGCTCCAGGCCTTATCTTTAACCTTTTCTAATAGTAGTTTCCCAGTGAACTGAACACAAGTGCTGCTGGACGGCAGGACTGAGGCTGAGGTCTCCAACAGATCAGACCAGTGTGAGGTAACCAAACCATCTTGACAGCTATTTTGTTCGGTTGGGCACGTGTCTGCGATCCAAAACCGACACGTTATGGCACACGAGTCCGATTCAGCTATGTGTCTGGTCTGGGCAGGGCTAATGCGGGTTACTTTATGCCCAACTCTGCTGCGCATGCCATGTCAGATATCTGCTTCAATTAAGAAGGCCGCCATTATATCTTTCCATGGGACCCACCAGGATTCCCACCGCTGGACCGCTCCACCATCGTCATTTGGCATTTAGCTCAAAAGAAAAGGACGATCAACACTTAAATTAAAGTAATAATTTTAGAAACCTTCCTTGAGGTTTTTAACTATTGCAAGAAGCTCCCTTCTAGTTTGAAAAATTACACTTACCTCCAATATGATTAGCATTTCAGTAACAATACAGACCCAGTATGCGAAATTTATCCTAAAAAAATCCTAAAATACTCCTTTGTTACTTAGAAGTGGGAAAACTCACTAATAAATTTCTTCCACGTTGCAACTATACCACTCTAACGGACTCAATAAATCACTTCAGTTTAATTTCCATATTCTCACAGTTTTGACAGCCTATCATTGTTGTTCCAAAGCTTTCCATGCAAATCAATTATGACATATTTTTACCTTCATTTAGCGCGGCAACAAATCTGGTCCAACAGCTTGTCATTTGAAAATTTCAATTCAATAATACTTACACAAAAAAGGAACACCAAAAAAAAAAGATAAAGGATCTATTTCTATAACAATGAGGATTTGAGATGTATTAGATGGCAGTTGCGAAAATAGTGGATTATGAGATACAGGAAAAAGAATATAGGAGAAACGGTCAGAGAGAAAAAATAATAGTTTATTTTGTGTGGCAGTCGTTGTCTTAGACTAGTTGTAGTTGTATAATTTTTTTTTGTATGAATTATTTATAAGTGAAGGATATTATAGTCATTTTACTACATAAAGGGATGTTAGTGTAATTATTCAAGCCTAAAGGGAGGTGAGTGAAATTGTCAAATGAGAGGTTTATGAAATTATCCCTAAATTAAAAACATGCTTAATTCTACGCCTTTTTTTCTTCTTCTATATATAAAGTATGAACAATGGGTTCGGTGTTAAAGTAATGTGTCATTTTTTTAGTTTTCTAATTTCTTCCTCACAAAAGTGAAGATTTATAAGAATAATTACTTAAATGTAGTGCTAACTTCTAATATTTCCATTTCTACTAACTTCTATTTTTTAATTCGTTTTCCAAAAATAATCATAAACTATTCTGCAAAACAAAAAAAAACTTCTAATGATTTTTATTGGTTTTAATAAAACAATTTAAAATTTTCTTAATTTACATACTCGTAGAATGTGCTTTTCTCACTGGTATTACATAATCTCAAACTCATCCCCCGTTTATTTCTTTCCATTTGTACAGTTTGAAATATCTCTTCAAAAAAATAAACACAAGTAGAGTACTATTTTCTTCGAGATTAAAAGATTAATGATGTAAAACTTATTAGATTTTATTAGCAAACTCTAAAATTAGATGGGGAGAACCTGGAGAGTATTTACACTTGATATTTCATTTTAAGAAAATAGTTCAAGACACCCCTCACATATCATCGAATGAATTTTTTCATCATTCATTTTTAAAATATGAACTTTACGTCATTTACAAATTCAAATTACCAGAATTTGATCTCACATTAAGTTTTTGACCAATTTCTAACTTGAAATCGTTATGTGATCTACATGTAGTCATTTTTTATATACAAAAATATCAAATTTCACATTTTTAGCAACAAAAAAAATATGGATTAAGTCGGAAAAAAATGAATATGATTCGGGTCATATCTTACTTTTTTAGGACCAAAACTGAATATGAATCAGATCACTTTTTTAACTATAAATGGAATATAATCTTTTTACTCCTTAAAAAATAAAAAGATTATATGTGGATCAAATTATAGATTCAGAGACAAAAGTAGCCGACAGGACCAAATTTTATCGACTTAATTTTTGTAAATGACGTAAAATTGCGATTTTAAAAATGAAGGATGAACAAATTAATTTGACAAAATGTGAAGGGTGGTTTGAACAAATTTTCCTCAATTGTCTTTTAGTTTAGCAGATCTCTCTATTTGGTTATGTCCTTATATATTACAACTTCCCTTCTTAGCCACTTCATATGCAAGTTTGATATTTTCAACATAAGGAGCAATGTTGAAGAAAAGTGTTACCCCAAAAAAATTTTTTGGCTCAACTTCGTGTTTTATTTCACAAGGCAAAATAACAAAAAATGTCCTACCTAAAAGTAAACTAAAAGGTGACAAAAAAATCAATTTCCCCTCAAAAAGAAAATAATAAAAAAAAGAGCGGGAAGCCAAATGGTTGACGGAGTAATTGTCCAAAAGGGGGATGAATACTACGAATAATCATCACTACAAAAAAAAAAAAAAAAAAAAAGGTATCTTATGGCATACATCTTCCATGCAATCCCACATTCTGAAAATTGGACGTTGTGGGGCTTATGGCCATCAAATTAGCTTTATTTAACTTCTGATCTTAAGTTATATTAAACTGCAGCCACCTCAATTGTCCGACTCAAGAAGGTATAAAAGGACTTGATCGAACTCAGAAGGCACAAAGACTTGCTCGATTCGTTAAAACTCGTGGCTCTAATTTATCTCGCGTGCCAAACCAAGTCACTTGTTCTCTGAAGGACCAACTTTGATTAGAATAGTCTTATATGGGGGAAAAAAATAAAATAAAATCTAGCTTAAGAAAAGGAAATAAAGCGGGGGGGACAAAGGAAAAGAATAAAAGAAGTGGAATAATCAACTGGAGGTGGTTGGTTTGGTCCTCGGTCTACACTGGGCATAGCAATTAGAGCAGCGAGACGAGATGTCTGCATCTAATGACCATCACATCTCTCTCTCTATTGTACAAATTTCAATTTGCAGAATGAAGGTGACAAACAAGAGGATACCTTACACATTAAATGTACTAAGCACAGGCATGAATGCAGATCATGTGGGTGATAGATAGCCAACAACGCAACAAATTCAATTTAATAAGTTTGTTGTTCCAACTTAATATTTGTTTAATGCCATCCTATGTGAACTGGATATGCCGACTTAGTTGTCTGGTCCCTCTCCGTGATAATTTCCCTCATTTTGTTTCCCTTCAATGAAAGCACCAAACTAGCTCAAGAAAACATACGCTCAGTCTAACTAAAGCCTTTTTTTGCTCTTCGCCTGCTTCTCCTCCATTCGACATTTATGTTTCTACGATCAGTTATAAAGTTTTTTTTTTGTGGGGTTTGGAATTCGTTACTTAATCAAGGAAACCAGCCTTTGAAGGCATAAAATGGTTCTTCCATGCTTGTTATAGGTTGGGGAACATCTTTTAAGGCAATACGTCACGGTCGAAAACTGCAGAGGCATGCCTTAATGGTCATTACTTGAAGGTGGAGAATACCACGCTGCTTGTGGGCAATTAGCAAGTAACAAGGAATTAGGTACAACAAGAGCAGGGGTCATTCTCAAGCGTGTAGCTTTCTTTTTTCAAAAGAAGTAGAGGTGTGGTCATTGTGGTGGTGGAGCCTTGGTCACATGGAGAAACCTTCAATCATTACAAACCACGGACTGATTCAAGGCTCCTTTTTTCTTGGTGCGAATTATTACTGCATCCTCTTCATCAATAAAGTCCAGCCACTTTGAGTTGAGAGTCTCAATGTCTGTTGTGGACAACTGGAGGACTTGAACATTCGTACGGATCTGGCTACAATCTCGTTGGTGCATCGTTCAACTTCAAGAAGGGGGGTAAGGTAATACAAATCCTTGGACCGAAAAAAAGAAATTGATAAAAATCCCTTCAGCGAGTTGAGAGATCAACTTAGTTATTAGATCGTATAAAGCGATGGACAGTTCATCTCCTGAAGATTCAAATACATTGATGAAACAAACAACTGCTGCACATTACCCGTAGCGTTTCAGCCCAGATGTCCTCGTGTGCCTTTCTTCTCAATTATTATGATTAAATCGCTTTTATGATTGCGAAGAGAAGGCCCAGTAGGATTAATCAGATTGTGATGTAAAAAAGCTTCCCCCGATTCCAACATTCTTTGTTGGCAGTGAGACCACAACTGACAACCTCTGCTCAGCAAGCGGAAACCTGCTTACAGCTTTCCATACTTGGCAGCAAACATGAGTGAAGGTAGGACCCTGAAGAAACATCCAACCAATTCAAGTGGGGATCAGTTTTAACGTGCATTGCAGGATAGTCTTTCTTTCCCTTCAAATGTTATCAAGCAACTATGCGAACCAGTCTTCCCAACCAACCTGGCACATTTCCTCCACATAGCATGTTCCACTCACAAACCATCACCTGCTAACTCACTGGAAGAAGACCAGAAACCTCAAACTTCTATTCAACATGCAATACTAGGCACCACTTAAAGTTCTTTGCCTCGCTACTACGCTACCCAATCTTTGAAACAAAGAATATAAGAAGTAAGAAAAATTCTTCTTTTTCCCTGGAAAGTAATAATGTAAGGTACAAGGCACATCCTTAAAACGCTATTGTCATCAAATTCAAGATGACCATTTCCAAAGAAACAATCATATCCTGATAAAATGCAAAGGGGAAAAGCACATTTAAAATAATAAAAAAAAAGATGATACGAAAGACTGCAGATGCAGCAGCCAACAAGGACATAGTACACCACCCCAGGTGGAAAACAAAATTGCTCCATCGGCAGAAAACTGTAGATCATGATTTTTGGGGTCTTCCCCTTTTCCCTGACTTTGCTGGGGTGCTCTCGGAACTTTTCTTAGCAGACGAGGGACGCCCTCGGCCCCTCCCGCTGCCCTTCTTGTCACCCGATGATTTGCCAATGCTCTTGCCTCGACCTCTGGCATTCTGCTTCCTTTTGTTCTCAGCTTGCCCATTCAATTTTCCTTCATCCTCATCACTAGCATCGTCACTAGATTCGCCATCTTCTTCAGACTCTGGTAGATCTTTTGAATTTTTCCTTTTCTTGGAATTTTCAGCACCCTTTTTTGCTTTTTTCAGAGCCAGTGTATTATTCTGTGGTTCTTCATTTGCTGCAGGAACAATATTCAAAATCAGAGGAGTGTTGGCAATGCCGGATCTGCAAACTAAGATTTTCTAAGAAATTAAGTCCATCAGATATGCT
The DNA here is from genome assembly GCF_003713205.1 of Coffea eugenioides. Lineage (NCBI taxonomy): Eukaryota > Viridiplantae > Streptophyta > Magnoliopsida > Gentianales > Rubiaceae > Coffea > Coffea eugenioides. The sequence continues at coordinate 1,562,197 of NC_040044.1, forward strand.
TATGTGTCTTGAACCCCATCTACATAACAGAACAGCTAGTCCAACCATATATGAAAATCCTAAGAGATCACGTTCAAGATCTCCCAACTAGTTGCTGAATATACAACGCACTAATGCCTAAACATATGCACAACATTCAGAAACAACACCCTATTCATAATTTTGCTAGTCAATACCTTCAAAAGAGGCTTTGCCATCATACACGTCCAGCTGCCAAAAGTAAATGGACAAAGATTATATTCTGGCGGAACTGGGTAAAACACAGTGATGCAATTTTTAAAGAAGCTGATCCTTAAAAATAAATATACACAAAAAAAAGAAGAATAAGATAGAAATACATACACACACTATAATATGGTCTCCTCACATTGCCACACCCGCCCAAACCCCAAAAAAAAACACACACAAAAAGAAAAACTCGTGCATCATAATTATCAGAAGCATCACGTCAGATCAGACTCCTATTAAAGGATGTAACTGCATGATACTCAGCACCTAACATAAGGATACTCTATGACCAAATACCAATAACAGTAGATATCCTTATGTTAAATCTTCCGGCATTTCAGTTGTAACTACCTCACAATAGATCCTACAATTAAACTTCAACCACTTCGTCTCCCTATTAACCCCATTCTTGATAAATCCAAGAAACCATCCCCTCCATATAGGAATTTGTTACTTAATTAAAAAAGAGAGAGAGGAGCAAAGTTTTTACCCGCTCAAGTCGATCATCAACATTAGTCCTATCAACTAATACCATTGAGTGGGCAAATCCACACAATAGATCCTACAATTAAACTTCAACCACTTCGTCTCCCTATATAACCATCCCCTCCATATAGGAATTTGTTATTTAATTAAAAACAAAAAAGAGAGAGATGAGCAAAGTTTTTACCTGCTCAAGTCGATCATCAACATTAGTCCTATCAACTACTACCATTGAGTGGGCAAATCCAGATGCAACACTACATTGGCGAACAAAAGAAAGCTCAAATAAGCTCTTGCTACATTAATTTGTGACCTATTTAAATGTATTTAGTGGTGAATTACCAACCTGATAACATGCATGCCCTCCAGAATGTCGACCTTTTTGGGAACTGCAGAAGATCTGCAATGAAAAAGAAACAGAAAACATAAGTAACACTGACAGAGGAACACTGGTAAAAACGAAAAATGATTATCAGTAGGACGTCAACCATACTTCTGCCCCTCAGGTCCATATCCCAGCTCCCCTGATTGTGCATGTCCCCAACTTATACACGAGCGATCGGCACCAACAAAATGGTGCATACCACCTGAATCCATACAGCGTAGATGCCAGCCACTTCAGAACATAGGTTATATGAGAACAACCCTGTTAGTCTCCATGTGGAATAATTAAGGGCAAAATTATACCATATCAAAGCTAGATTGAACAAATTCAATATAAGTGTATAAATGGCAAAATTTAATATGAGAATGCAATAAACCAATCAGCTAAATTCTTTTTGTCCATTAACATCTTACATCATTTTCATGTTCATTTTAACTTTCAAAGGGAGAAAGATGCAGTGCTCGTAAAAGTGGGAGATTTCCCCTGATAGAAAGCAACACATTAACATCAATGAGAGACAAGAATTGATGAAGAGTAACTCATGTACGCTGCTTATGACTTGAAATCGCTGTATATGTATGTGTGCCCAGCCAAATGAAGAAAACTACACCGAGAAAGAGGTAATGATAAAGATTCAAGACATGTACACAACCTTAAATCCATTAGAGGCTTAGGATACATCCAGTCATCCCCCGTGTTCTTTATCTTGCCCCACATGTAAAGCTGTCCTCCCCCTGCAAAAACAACTACCATAAGTACCTGATTTATATTGAAGAAGAAGAAGAAACTTTCCAGTATTATAGTGGTCTTATACCCTCTGATTGAAATCAGTGCCTCAATATTTTATCTATTATTTAAAGGACTTAAGCAGAGACCTTTTCACTTTTAAGGATATACATTCTAGGAGCTTGGCCCCAGTTAGAGTTATCTTCTGTATGATGCCATACCAGCATACCAGCAGAAGAGGTTGAGGCTCACAAAATGGCAACAATAAAATTTAGAGTATCATGTAGCACTGAAAATAGCCAATAAAGGAGTGGCTTATTGTACCAGCAGTACATGCAGAGTTGACAGAACCAGCAGAAACGACTGCATCTGGAGGCAGAACATTATGCCTAGTGAAGACATCAACACGGCGGGGAACCCATTCATCCTTCTGCTCTCTATGGCCAAGTCTGTAATTAGCAGACCAGCAAAATTCAAGATGACCATGGGGAAAAGAGACAGCTAATCAGAAAGGCCCACACCTTCTTGATATTGACTTAATGAGTTGACTTAAAATCTAGAATACAAACCTCCCATAACCACCAAATCCCCATCTACGCCAGAAAATAAAAAAAATGAAAGTCAGTACGTAGCACATGGTAGCAATTGAATGAACAAAACTTAATAGCAGATCACTAAACATGCAACTCAACTTACGTGTAAACATAACCATTCTTATCCACTGCCACTGAATTAAATGTTAAAAACTCAAGTCAGATGTATATTAACAGCATTTTGGAAATAACTATAAAGGTTCATTACACTTTTATAAGATAGACGGTATGAAGATAATCTCACAAACCTGTATGATTTGTTCCGCATGCAACTTTAACTATGGTTTCTCCAGCAAGAGAAGCTACAGCTCTGGGGCGGGGTTGAGCTTCATATGCAAGCCTCACTGAGCTATCTTTTGTATTGTACTGCAGAAAAGGGATTAAAAAAATCCTTTACAATAATTATAGCAACACCACTTATGCAAACATCACTTATATGAACTACAAATCAATTGCTGGCGTGACAATGTACAGTTGGATGCAGCATACCCTTTTTCATGAGACCCGTAAATGCTTGTAGTCATTAGATTGCATCTTAATATCGAGTGGCATGAAACCCACAACATTCACAGTTTGGTTTAAGCCAACACTAACACAATGGACAATGTTTCTTAAGGAGTTCAGCCTGGTAAATGTTCTCAGGCTTTGTTTCAAGCATAAAGAACACAGCCCATCGATCATTTCTAGGTTAGACACTATCAAGTATGTGATACAAAATCAACTTTTCGAAGATTCTAGCTTTGACAGCCAGAACCTTTTTCTCTCTTGGTATAAATCTCTCTCTCTGATATGTATGGAAACAATCCAAATATGTCTAAAGAGCAACTTAACACATACCTCATTATCTGTTCCATGACCAAGTTGACCATATTGTGGCAGACCAGCAGTTCTGAAAAAATTACAGAGCTTGTCAACGGATGAAATCATCAAAGAGTAGCTCCACATTAGTACATGCAGAAGGAGAAAACATTCCCAAACCATACACTATAGATGCTCCTTCAACAGAAGTCAACCACACAGTGAAGTCAGCCCCACAAGCAGTGTTACTAACATCAGACACATGACATCGGACAGGTGATAATTCAACTTCTGCAACAAAGGCAAAGGTAGGCAAGTTACAAAGCCCTTATAGTAAGGTACATACAACTTTGTATTACCATGTCCAGAGCAACATTCACATAAAAGACCACATATAAGTGAGACTAGATCACTAAATTTGATATTAATCCATTTCAGTGCATCAAGCATACTGTTCACAAAAAGCACCAATTTAATCAACTGTCAGAATATTGATACAAGGCACAGCAAAGAAGAACACAAACCATTTTTAGCAGAACCGGTACCCAGCTGTCCATGCTTGTTCCAACCAAAAGCAAGAGAGTCACCATCTTCAGTCACCACTACAGTGTGGCTTCTTCCTGCCCCTGCTGTAATGACTTTATGCCTGGTAAAAAAGAGTTTAGCAATTTAATTAGTCTCCATTAGTGAGGGAGATGGTAAAGAATTAAAAAAAGGATAGATAATGAGGGTCAACAGAGTTCAAACTAAAACCCTAAATTATGTATCAAAAAGGGCTGCAGTAAGATATTCCCAAAGCAATTCAAGCAAAGTACAAGAACCATGAGCTCATACCACCGGAATTCAGATGGAAAATACCAAAGAAAGGATTATAATGAGCTAGTACGCCACTAACTTGGAGAGTCCTGAAACAACAGTGGGCCTATCACGCTGAATTTTGTCTCCATGACCAAGCTGCCCCTTCTGCACATTTTTAACAACATAGAAACCACATAATATTTTTTACAGATACTTCTACACAAAAATATTACTGGGAGAAAAACTTTGAACTGAAACTCAAAAATCACCTCATTGCGGCCCCAGGTGTAGCAACGTCCATCAACATCCAAAGCCACACAGTGACAAGAAGCTAAAGGCACACATTACACCCGGGAACAAAATATCAGTATTATGAAAGATCCTGGTACACATTTAGAGCAAGAGGCATGCTTGAATTGTTGCCATATTAGCTGCATTTTTCTTTTGACCTAAAAATGACAAGCCAAACAAGTCTACAGCCACTAGCGTCGAAGATGTATAAATTTCAAAGCTCTTTTCACTTCATTCAGGTAAAACTGAAACTAGCATACCAAAAAATGGCAGGACTAGAGCTACATGCAGTAAATAAACGCAAAGGTAAAATATTTAGCACAAAATAAAAGGAAAAGACTGAAGCTAAATCAGCGACTGAGGAAAAGAAAAACAAAAAAGCTAAGAAGCTTACTGCAGCCAGAGGCAACGAAAGAAATATTAATGCCAATAAGAGGGCGGAGCCGAGTCGGAGAAATTAAGTTCCCTTCCAAACCTTTGCGCCGACCAACTGCGTCCCAAGCAGTGGCCCCACAGAACAAGAGCTCTCCACCCTTCACAGCCTGCTCTTCCTCCTCCACCTTCTTCTCCGGCTCCACAGCTGCCATCTATCTCCGGCAAACTAAACGACCAAAACCCTATTAGGTATGAAAAGACCTTTCACTTTTTTTTTATATATATAAAGCAAACAAAGAAACTCCGAGATCCAACCGCAATTACCCGATTGCCGCCGAATGAAGGTTCAAAAAGAGCTTGCAATCGACGGAGCAACGGCTAGTTTACGGGAATCGGCGGTTAGGGTTTAAGTAAGCCCTAGATCAGAGAGAAAACCTCATTCGAAACCCTACGAACAATGCCAACAAGAGTAAGCACTTTTTTTGTGTTTGTTGGAGTTGTTATTATTATTATTTTTTGTTTCCTTTTGGATTAAAGAAAAAAGTGAAAGAGATATATCTGCGAAGACAGGGATTGTGGGTTTTCCGAGAATGCGACTTTTATGAGTAATAAATGAATGAATCTAATTAAAGAATACAGCTTTACAATTTGGTGGATAAAAAAAAAAAAAAAAAGAGTAGATGGGATGGGATATATACTTGAATTGTTGCTCAAGTGAGTGACTTCACCTGTTTCCTTACTTTAAGCGTACAAATATTTTTCAAAAATCTGTCGTTCTTCTTTCCTTTTATAGCAGTATAATTGTACCATTTGTTTACTCGGCGTCGAAATCCAGTCCGGGCATAAATGGTAGTGCGGTACTACTTTTTATGGGCTTGGTATGACTTTTATCTGGTCACCGTCGGATCAATTTCCTGTTTGTTTTTGTTGCAGGGTTTCGGCCTCATAAAGCTTCCCGCAAATTTCGTCATTGGGGCAATATATGGGCGGAAGGGGCAATTGGACTCGAGGGAGGGGGAGGAGGGCTGCTTTTTAACTTGTTGGCCAAATCTTCGAACAAGCCTTGTGAGCCCGCCGTATGCCTTGTACGGTTGAACTGTTGGACATTTCACTTTCAGGATGAAGTGACTTGATTCCCATTCAATTCTTTTGGCTATATTCTCCCCCTTTTTTTCTCATTTTTTTACTATTTTAATAACATGTTAAAGAGTTTTTCTAACGATGTCCTATAAGAAAACACGTAAATTATACATAACTTACCTTATGAATACATATATAACTATTATTATTATTCTATCTCATATTATAAGTTTTTTCTATTTAACTTTATATTTGCAAAATATTAATATTGAGTGTGTTTGGATGGTTGTTTATTTTTGGGATAATTTTTTGAAAAAAATACTATAACACTTTTTTATTGTGTGATGCATGTAAGATAATAAGGCGATTGAAAAATATGTCAATAATACAAGTAAATAAATTTGTGCAAATAATCCACTATCCAAACAAAATATTGATTTTGGTTTTTTGCTTGCATTATTTTGAATAGAAAATAGGGAACATATTTTCAATTTTGAATAGAAGAAGGATGTGTTTAGAGTTTATTAATAGAAGATAACTTGATGAGATGTAGCAATATCTACTTTATGTTCTTCTAGGCTTCGTTTGAATTAACTGTTTTTTAAGGTGTTTTTGAAAAATTTTACTGTAGTAGTATATATGAAAAATTTTTACTATAATAATTTTTTGAAATATTTGATATATTGTATAAATGAGATGTTTTTTGAATTATTGTGTATTACTGTAGTATTATATTTGAAAATTTTATTTTTGAAAAAATGGCCAATCCAAACGGAGTCGTTTATAGACCTCACCTTCTGTGTCAAGATGTCAACTTTCAAGCATTCTTCTCCATCTTTTTTGGGAAAATCGTTCAAAACGTCCCTCACATTTTACAGGATGACTTTTTTCGTCCCCCAATTTTAAAAGTGTAATTTTACGTCCCTTACAAATTCACATTGACCAAATTTGGTCCCTACCTAGGTTTCCGACTAGTTTTTGATCGGAATCCACCACGTGACTTGCATGTGATCAATTTTTAAGGGTAAAATTGTCAAATCAAATTTTTACATAATTTGATTCATAATCCCTCACACTTCACAAAAATAAATTTTTTCGTCCCTAACATTTTACAAAATGAATTGTTTCGTTCCTCACATTTCAAAAAATGAATGTTTCTATCTCTCACATTTTTCAAAATGAATTTTTTCATCCCTCATTGATCATGTGTATGAATAGTTTTTTTCTATAAATCTACGTATATATCTATTTGATTTTATCTGAACAGTATAAATAACATGGAATTTATCTCTATTAAATTTCATCTAAACATACTAATTGTAGTTATATACAAACTATTCAATAGATATATATATAGGGGTTTAAAACTAATGATTTTGTTTGAAATCCATGTATATATTTATATGATTTCACCATTTGAACCTATTCAATATTTGTGATATTTTTCTTTTGATAATAATTTATTTATTGAATTGTATAATAAGGTCATCTAATTAATGGGTTCTAACTCGAATTTTATAATTGTGCTAACAAAATTCAGTTTAAATATGAAATTTCTATTCGACACTTTTAAGACTAACAGTTGAATTACTTACCTTGTGATTGTCTTAAAATTTGAAAGTGCCAGTCATTTATTTCTTTTTGTCATACTTTTCTTTTGTTTACTTTTTCTATCCAAATTTAATTCGATATAAACAGTCGATAATATTTAGGATTAAATGTCTTCTTTATTTTCAATATTCGAGTAAAAGAAAATGAATATAAGTGAAAAACTAACAATTTTTTTAAACCCATATATATATCTATTTGATTTCACTTGAACAGTACGAATAATATGTAATATATCTCTATTTGATTTCATATGCTATTCGTACTGTTCAGGTAAAATCAAATAAATATATACATGAATTTTAAAAAAATTATTCACACACATGATCAATAAAGGATGAAAAAATTCATTTTGTGAAATGTAAGGAACGAAAAATTTTATTTTATGAAATGTGAGGGATTATGAATCGAATTATATAAAATTAGATTTAACAATTTTGCCCTTAAAATATGATCACGTGCAAGGCACGTGGTGAATTCCGACAAAAAACTAGTTGAAAATCTAAACAGGGACCAAATTTGACCAATGTGAATTTGTAAAGGACATAAAATTACATTTTAAAAGTAAGGGACGAAAAAAGTTATTTTGTAAAATGTGAGGGACGTTTTGAACAATTTTCCCATCTTTTTTGAAGTTCAGAATTCCCCCCACGTTAACTTTGCTAACAGAAAATTTGATGAAAGGCAACTCCACATAACTTTCCTGAATATGAGTTTCTTCACCAATTAAAACACGATATAAAATGTACATCAACAAAGACAACGTTGGAATGTTCAAAATCTATTTTGTATACCTATCCACCACCTATTTTACAAACAAAGAAGTTCTGGGGAGCCACAACCACAAGATGGAAGAGTTTCCTATTGGCTGCACCACTGTCCGCAGTACAGAGCGGCAGGTCTAAGTATTCCTAAATATTTATAAAGCAATCCAATGAAGAAAGCCACTGGTTCATTGGATAAATAACCCAAAATAAAGTATGCAACAAGCAGTTAAGGAGCCACAAATTGTACGGAACGTTTCAGTTTTTCTAACACAGGAAGATCGTCCTGAGTCTACGAGCTCTATCTATATGGCAAAGTTTTCCGATTCGTTAGGAAATGCCCAAGAATGCTGAATTTTCGTTCAGCTGACTAAGCTGAAGTAGGTGTTGCCGAAGTTGTTGTTGCAGTTTTGGATGTTGCAACAGATAATTGTTGGATTTGACTGGATTGATGGTGCTGCAGCTGGAGTACATGATGCTTCATGGGTAGCTGCTGAATCATGGAAGTCGATGACCCATCATCTTCACCAAGCTCAGCAGCTGCAAGCTTTAGACGCTGCACTTCTGCGGTCAATGCCTCGTGAAGAGCTGCCATAAATATACCAACATGAATAATTGTTCTACCCAAGACTAAAATGAAGGGGGGAAAAATTTATCTGTACAATAATATCTTGTGCCTATTAATAGTTGTTTGTAACTGCATAATACAAGACAGGCAAACTCATCATATCTGCACAACAACAGGGCAAAAGCACGCATTACATACCAAGTCACTCTTCATAACAAATTGCCATATAAGCAGGCTAAAGAGGAGCATCAACCAAGCATTTATAAAGAGGTCTCGCATTCTAGTCTTCAATAAGCCACAAGCTGGAAGGAGGTGTTTGAGAGGAGTAGCCCTTAAATAATCCAATCATGTAACTTATCATGATTCTATCTTGAATGGTCAAACTGCTACTTTTAGGTCTCACACATCCATAATTAAACTCATACAAAGTTCAGTCACAATAACTTCCCCCCCCCCCCCCTGGCTGAGCCTCCTCCTCCCTTTACCCCACCCAGCAAAATGCCCCAACACGCAAATAAATAAATAAGCACTACGTCACAGTCCACACCTGACACAAGAATTGGTAAAATAAAGAGTTTTAGGCCCTAAATCTTTTGATATTGACCGTATTGCCAATTTTCTATCAAAGAATTGCACTTGTTTTTACGATAACAGGTTTGCAGATACTAATAATTTGGAAGATTTATCTGAGCTCCAAAACTATCATGACACAGACTTTCAACAAACTAGGGAGGTGCAATGTAAGTCAGCAAATGGAGAAACAGAACCAAATCATCTTTAATAATCAGGACTCAGTGGACTGTGCATAATAATATTGTTGCATTCATAAATCCAAACGAATTTCAAATCACTCCTCCACCCACCCCCCCCCCCCCCCTCTTCTTCGCCAAAAGAAATTTACGAAAAGGGTTCTGTAGCAAACACACATAATTCAAAGGTTATACAGAGATTCCAGTAGATCAACAATGTAGACAAACTATCAGCAAAGAATCAAGGGAGGAAGTGCAAATACCATCTCTAAGTCGTGCCTGTTGCTCCATGGCTTGAAGACGAAATTTCAGCTCATTGTTTTGATTTGTAAGCTCAGAAAAATCTTTCTGTAAGGAAAAAAAAACATAGACAATTACCATAGGATCAAGGCTACCTCCTTAAGAAAAAAACTAGTCCTAAGCATTTGTGGCCAAGGCATTGATTTCCATAGGGCTGACTGGGATTTTAGTACTGGATTTCCATAAACTCATGTGCAAACCTGAAGAACAGTAAGTTGTGCAGATAGTGTAGTGGCCTCGGTTTGCAGTGTCAGCACCTTGTGTTCCAATTCTGAGATGTATCGCAACTTGCGCTCCTTAGAACGAGCAGCTGACTGACGATTAGCTAGTACCCTGGATAAACAATTTCAACCGTGTAAATGAGACATCCAATCTACAAATGTAACTTCAAAAAAATTCATCAGTTCAAATTCATATCCAGTACACATACCTCTTGGCACGTTTTGGATCTGATAAGGCAATTTCAGCAAGTCTCTCATCTGTCATAATCTTTTTTACCTCAGCTTCACTAAATTCACCATTTCCAAAGTCCAAGCTAAACTGAGCTGAGTTTTCACTGGCCAAATTGCTTGGTGAGAGTTGACTGACATGAATCCCAGCAGCGATAGGTAACTTTGGTGACACTTCATTGAAATGCAAACTTCCAAAGGCACTATCAACTGAAAGGCTTCTAAAGTGGCGAGCAGCAGGAGCAATATCCCCAGTAGCACTCCTTTTGTTTCCTTCTGCTGAACCTGTCCCATCGAATTTAGTACTATTTGCCTTTGAGATGCTTTGGGCTTCAGTATTACTATTCTCACCACCACATTTCTTCATGCCACTAACCATGCTTCTTTTATCTTTCTCATCAGTTCTAGAAGGATTTAGACTATCTGCATTGTCCAATTTCAAATAAGATTGAAACAAGTCATTCACAATCTCTCCCTCCAATCTTCTCTGACCCATGCTGTTGAAATTGCTGTTACCTTCACTAATTGCATCCATTTCTTGCTTTTGCAAATGAATGGCCTTATCCATTCCAACTTTATCACTTCCGAAGGCTGTTTTGCCCGATATTCCCTGACCGCTTATTGGTACCAATTGAGGTGAAGTCTGAATCATAACATTGAACCCCAAGGGAACATCGCTACTGGATCGCCTATGGCCTTTTCGAGGCGGAAGACCCTCAAAATTGCCTCGAAAATTATTCTCAAATGTAACGGAGGGACCACCAACCACTGGCGGAACTCGAGAACTAACATCCACTTCATCCATTGACACGTCCTTGATACTTGAGTTGGAGGCCAATGAGGATTCGCTATGAGGCAACGGGCTCAATGGGGGCAAGCTATGATTAGCAAAAAATGCAGGTTGAGATGTAGACCTGGAGTGCGAACTCCCCGCGCCATAGTTCTGATTCATGGGTTGCTTACAATTCAACTGAGCCATCAAAATTCTGATTACAAATACGCAAGAAGTATATCCTCCCTCGTCAAATCCTAAATTATCCTCTAGCCCCCAGAAGTTTAGTGCTGATTCAATGGGCCACTGAATTGAGCCTCAAAGAACAAGCAAATGCCCAAAATCTCTGAAACTGGAGTAAGAATATAGCTAGTCAACTACTGAAGTGTATCAAACAAAGCAGGGTTTTTCTTGCCCCCACCCCCCGGCCTAAACCCAAAACCCCAAAACAAATGAAGGAGCAAAAATTCCGGCATTTTACTAATTCTATCAAAAACCCAATTAAATCAAATAAACCAAGAGCTAAAATCAGAGAAAACTCAGAACTTTGATTCATTTCCACTCAATAACTCTTATCCATCCAAAACCCTACAACTCTACGAGAAACGAAAGAAAATTAAGCCGATAGAAAACTTTTTCTAGAAACACAAAAGTGATTTACCTTACAGCATCAGAAATGCAGCCAATCAAACCATCGATCAGCGGAGCCGCGTTGAAAAGAAAATGAGGAAGAAGGAAAGAAATGGGAATTATCGCTTACTTTATATTGAAAACAAGCGAATTTCCCGCTGAAACTGGCGGTGATTACGTTAAATAGTAGCAGAAGAAAAAGGTGTTCTGGAAAAGACAAAAAACTTCGGATTGCATAGAAAATGACGAAAGTGCAAAATGGAAGCAGAAGCGTTTTTTTTATTTATACATTAATCTCTGCTTTCTTGCTATCTCAGTGCAGGCCGTACGAAGTTAACAAGCTGAGGAGTGAGAGGCACAAAATTGGAGTTATAACAAAGATGGTGACGTGGGAGTTTGTGGGAAAGTCCGCGGTGAATTTGGCGTGAATTTCAGGTGAATGTACAGTCGACTCTTTTGCATAGTTGCATTTTTCACTCCTCACTTTTCAGCCGAACCGTGTTGGGCTTTCTTGGATGGCCTGCAGGGGGACAATGCTCAGCCCGAATTTGCTGACAGGAAACTGCCATATGGAAACCACGTTTGTGTGACACTTCATCAAAATATATTTGTGGTGTAAAGCCTTTCATTTTCCAAATTCCCCTTCTAGCTTTGACTTCTTGCTTTCTATAGCGATAGAATACAACCCGAATTTTTGACACTCTCAGCCCGATCGCCCTCGAGCTTGGCACTTTATTGTTAAAGGACTATGCTTTGACACTGCAAATCAAAATGAAATTTACTTTCTTTTTTTTTTACATGATAAAAATGAAAAACATAAGTTGATTAGAGCAAATTAACTGTCTTTCTTGTTTTGACTCTTAAAGATAAGATGATGTTATTAAATGAGACGAGATTTTATCTCATAAAATCACTTTCCAAGAATGAAAACACGCAAACCAACAGCTTTTGGACCGGTGACGGGTGAGTCAAGATTTTAAACTTTATCTCCCATCAATTATTATAATAAGTATATCTTCCAAGAAATCCAGATGAGTGCGTAGTCTAATCCAGTGATGGTTTAGTTCTCATCTGTCTCTCATGGGTTTAATTGGGCCTCTCTATATAGATTGGGATAGAGTAGGATATAGATAAAATAAAAAATTGATGAATGACCAAAAAAAAAGAATGAAAACACGCATAAATCATAGAATGTCAAAGTTTCTGTATAAGAGTGCATCATTATTGGAAAGTTTCCCCAAGAGTTTTGGCTACGGAATTGAGGATGAACAAGTGCACCCATGGCTTAAAGTTTGTGAAACCAATTAAAGAATACGCTCAATTTCATAATATATTATATATATTATTTTCAAAGACACTTGCAAATTACTGCTAATCCCTTCCTTTTTTTTTCGAAACGCTGAGTTGTATTACTCATGTCAAAAGTATGTATAATCTGAGCAAATACTCAAGGATACTTTATAGTTTGTGCATCTTAGCTTGGTGGAACTGGATAAGTCCATTCCACATCTTAATTACTGCTAATCTCACAATATTAACTTCTGTTGAGAATTAAGACCCTTAAGGATATTACAGGCATACCCTTGAGGAAAAGAGATTTGCCAAAATCAAAAATTTGTCACCTTAGAGGGGGTCATATTGAAGTTTTCACGAGCTCCTTCTGCTTTTTTTAAAAAAGTTTTTAGGAGCCTTAGAGGATCAAATTGGCATTATCCTTTTGAGCCATTTTTTCTGTCAAGAAGTCAATTGACTCTTACTGACTCAACAAACCTAAACCCCAGAGCATATTCCAAAAGCCGGCAACTCTTGGAGCAGCCCAAGGAGACTTATCTACCCAACAAACCCCAACCCCTTCCCCGATGTGGGACTAGAACTCACACAACCATCCTTTTGAGCCATTTGATTTGCCTTTTTGTGGAGAAAAGTTTTGGAAAAAGGCGGACCCAAGCCATTGGATCAAATGTGTACAAGGACAAATTAAAAAAGTGGTATGGCACGAATCTTAAGAACATCTAATGGACGGCTCAGGAGTCAGGACGAGGGATTCGCGGTCACTCCTCACCAGCAGTCATTTCGCACTTCCCCTATCATTTTCAAATATTTTTAAAGGATAATATCAGAAACCTCCTTTGACGTTTCCATTAATATCACTTGACACCTTTAATGTTTTAAAAAATCACGTACCCCTAATAATTGTAAAAAGATTACATTAATTTTCACTTGATATATAATTTACATATCAAATAAATAGAATTCAAAAAATAAAAAAAAAGAGAAACAAAAGTCACTTTCTTCATTTTCTCCTTTCTTCAATATTTTCCTTTATTCATTTTTTTTGGATGACTATGAGGTTTTTATTTGTAAATTATACATAGTATATTAAATGTTGTTTGCCTTTTAGTTTTTGTAATTGTGATAGAGAGTGGTATGATTTTTTTGTTTATTTTTAGTTAATTTTTATGATAATCAACACAATTTAAAGGTTTGAGCAGGGTTGAGAAGAAGTTGAAAAAAAATATAAGACTCATAAGAAAATGATTCTGAACATATATAGTTAAATTGGTGTTGATATATTTCTTTGTAAATATTTTTTTTAAAATTTATATTTTTATGGACTATAACACTTTGACGTGGTAGTATTATTAGAAATTATTTTTTAGATGATGATTTTCTTAGAGTAAACAAAGTGGATTTGGAGTATTTTTATTTAGCAAATAAAAGGGTGGTCTAGTATTTTTCAAAATTTTGTTACACAAATAACAAAAGGAAGGGAGGTAAATAATTTTTTAAAATTTTAAGGATGTTAGGTAACATTTTAGAAAAACGTTAGGGGAGGTTTCTGATATGATCCCTATTTTTAAAACATCCCTATGCGTAGCAGTTTTTTTTTTTTTTTTTTGAAAAAAAAGGTGATGGCATGGTGGCGTTGACACTTGAGAGAAAGGTCCTGTAAATAGTGAAAAAACAAAGAACGTTAAAAACAGGAGAGAGAGAGAGAGAGTGTGTGTGTGCGCGTGTGTGTTGAGTTGATGTTGGAGTAATGGGGGCTTAATCTCTTGTTTGCCCTTACAACAACTGTTCTTTCGTCATAGATATTTCTTCAATCACCTTCTCCTTCGATTTAGGGTTTTGACTCTTTTGCTTTCTCTCTATAGTCTCTGCAACTCTTTGCTCCATGATATTTCACTGTGAGCTTTCGATTAACTTATGATCTCTGTTTAATCCTGGCTGTTACTTGATTTTTCTACTCATCGTTTTTTGTGTTAGCTTCTTACTTGATTTGGTTGACTGTTTATTTTATGTCAATACAACTGTGTTTGCATTGATTAATTTGCGCTCTTTCCTTTTTTTTTTTATTTTATTTTGTCCCCTGCTGAGTTTTAATCAAGTTGATTGGATATCTTTTTTTCTTTCTTTTTCAAGCCAGTAGTTTTAGTTCGTTTTTCCCCAAGTGTGATGCAGGTTGAAGTTCATTTTTGGTGAACTTGAGCTTTTTAGAGCATTGAAGGTTTGAAATTTTAGCTGTAAATTCAGCTTCGGAAGCCGTTAAAGTTCATTTCAGTTGACAGACTTTCCTTCTCCGCTCCTTTGTTGGGGTTTTCGGGATCTTAATTTTCCTTCTTTTCTTTTTTTAAAGCTGAGTTACTGTTGTTCTTTCTTTCCCAAATGAGATCTAAATAAGATGAAGTGTGCATTGAAGGGAAATGGAGAGGATAACATTGACGGGGTGCTGAATATTGTAATGTTCTTTTGGTTCCGACAAATATGTAAAAACTGTAGGTGTAAAGGCTTACTTGATTTCTTCTTGTTAGCTTTGCTTCCCATTGAGAAGGGAACAATTTTACCAGTACAACTATTGGTGGAAAAGTGCCTATTTGATGAAACTCTAGTTTACTCAAGGTTCATACTGCCCTTAAAATGGACCGTTAGACTGGTTCTATTATTACTCTAAAAGTTATGCCGTTATGCATGATAAAGAAAATCTAGATACTTTTGGGGTGGACTAATTTCTCATGTTGCTGGTTTGCGATTTGGAAGTGCTCTCAGAAACTTGCTGCTCAAAGTTAGCTTATAGAACCTCCTTCAGCTACGAAAGTGGTTCACCCATTGCCACTCTGTGTCACATTTTGGTCATTGGTTTATTGGAAATACGTGCTGCATTTGCTTTCTCAATATTCCCCTTGTTTCTGTCTCATAACGTGTCTGCAAATGCTTTTTTGCAGATGCTCATGTACTTGTGTCTGCAACAAAAAGTAGGATAAAAATCCTAACAAGGTTCATTTGTAACAGATAGAATTTTAATTATTTCTAGAAGAGTTTGAACACACTTGGTTATGATGTAGGAAATATATGCTAATTGCAATTTTGACTACTGTCTTCCAGAAGAATTATTGTCTTATAAATTATTGGTCATTGATTCTGTATGAGCTTTCCAGGTGTATTTCATTTGTGCTTCTTGTTGGGGTTTTCTGTTTTATCAGGATGTCAATCCTTTGATATCCGTCAGGCAGAAGTGACTTAGAAATATAGTGTAGTTCTATTGTATGTAAATAGTATGTGCGTACTTTCTACTTGCTCGGTTTTCTTATGCCTTAAGAAATTGTTTGTTTTTAAGTCAAAGATATTGTGTTATAATGAGTTTGTTTTACTGGATATCATGCTGACACACAAGTGAATTTTTCCAAGCAGGAATTTTACGGAATATGAGTTTCAGTTCATGATCCTCCTGCTTGGGTTAATGGTATCATTCATTTCTACTTTGTAATTTTTTGTATAGAAAAGTATAGAGTTTGCATCCTTTAGAAATTTTTGGGAATCTTTTTAGATATGCTGTTCTTAAATGTTTGGTTGCAGGGCCTGAGTGGTTGTTTCATGCCTACCTGAGTCCATGTTGCACCTATAGTACTGGTTGGAAAGTTCATACTGATACCAGCCGCTAGTCCTGTTGTTTGTTACAGATGGATGATAGTGGGCATCGTGAGAATGGGCGTCATAAGCCACCTCAGGGTCAGGTTAGATTCGACATGTTATGGATCAGTGATACGGTTTTATTTTTACTACATTTTCTTTAGTAAATCCTACATGGGAGAGAAATGGATTCTATAGTATCTGTACTATGGAATGCTATCTATAGGTGCTAATTATAACTATTTTGATGCATTTGTTTCAGTGGTTAATGCAGCATCAGCCATCAATGAAACAAATCATGGCCATTATGGCTGAAAGAGATGCTGCTATCCAGGAGAGGAATTTGGCTCTTTCTGAGAAGAAGGCTGCTTTGGCAGAACGAGACATGGCTATCCTGCAGAGGGATTCAGCAATAGCTGAAAGAAATAATGCCATTATGGAACGCGATAATGCAATTGCCACTCTTCAGTATCGCGAAAACTCTATAAATAGTGGTAATATGTCTCCCTGCCCACCAGGATGCCAAATTACACGTGGTGTGAAGCATATGCACCATCCTCAGCAGCACGTACACCACCAGCCCCAAGTAAATGAACCTCCATATGGTAGCAGAGATATGCCCATAAGTGATGCTATTCCAATATCACCTGGTTTGCTGGAGCCTGCAAAGTCCAGGAGGACAAAACGAACCAAGGATCCGAAGGCAGTAACATCAACTAAGAAGGCTTCAAAGTCATCGAAGAAGGTTAAAAGGGAGGGTGAGGACCTCAACAAAACAATGTTTGGCAAGTCACATGAGTGGAAGCCTGGGCAGGAAGTGGGTAGTGGCACTGATGACCTGAACAGACAACTAGGTGTCTCGAAGCCAGACTGGAAGGATCAGGACCTGGGTTTGAACCAGGTTGCTTTTGACGAGTCAACCATGCCAGTGCCTGTGTGCTCCTGCACAGGAGTTCTCAGGCCATGCTACAAGTGGGGAAATGGAGGCTGGCAATCATCTTGTTGTACCACCAATTTGTCTATGTATCCATTGCCAGCAGTGCCTAATAAGCGTCATGCCAGAATTGGTGGTCGGAAGATGAGTGGAAGTGCTTTTAACAAACTGCTGAGTCGCCTAGCAGCAGAAGGCCACGATCTGTCAAACCCTGTTGACCTTAAAGAGCACTGGGCGAAACATGGCACAAATCGCTACATTACCATCAAATAAATGTAAGTTGAAGTTTATAGGGGGAAAGGTTGTCAGCCAC
The DNA here is from genome assembly GCF_003713205.1 of Coffea eugenioides. Classification (NCBI taxonomy): domain Eukaryota; kingdom Viridiplantae; phylum Streptophyta; class Magnoliopsida; order Gentianales; family Rubiaceae; genus Coffea; species Coffea eugenioides. The sequence goes on from NC_040044.1 coordinate 1,579,949, forward strand.
TACTGACAATTATATATATTTGATTTGGAATTGTCAGGGGAAAAATTATTCGTTTAGTTAACGAAGTAATTGGAGTTTTCCCTTTTTTATTGGTGCCAATCAATTCTCTCCTTCACCCCTAATCTTCCCTTTCTGGATAATCTGAAGAATTAAGCTGTCTGCGTCTCCCCTTTTTCCTTTTTGTAATGTTGGTCGGGGAAAAGATGCAGGGCTATTGAAAAGTGATAGATAAATGAGCATGTGTATGGGCTGTATGGGCCATGGGGTAAGGTTGGACCCTTATTGCTTGTAACTAGTATCAAGTGTAGAGATCCGCTGTATTTCTCCTGTATTAAGGTACATGGTACATGTTAATTGTGTTATTATTTTCTGTTTAGATTTTGCTTTCAATATAGATCACTGGCAATTTCTCGAGCATCGATATTGATCACTGGCAATTGCTATTGACCCCTTTCCGGTTCTATGCTGACAATGAGTTAGTGCTGATTTTGACTAGAGCTGCAAATGAGCCGAGTTGAGATTTGGACTTATCGAGCCGAGCTCGACTTAATAACAAATGAACTCGAGCTCGACGAGTCAAGAAAATTGAGTTCGAGCTCAACTCGACCAAGGAAAAGTCATGCTCGAGCTCGACTCGACAAGCCTCACGAGCAACTTGAATTGTTAGCTCGTAATGTGACTCGAATTTCTGACTCGTAAACAGCTCAGTAACTCGAGTTTAATCTAATAAAAATAACAAATAATTATTTTTTTAATAAATAATAAAATATTATGAATATATATGTAATTTTATTATTAAAATAAAAAATATATATATGTACACGAGCTAACGAACTTAATATTTTGAGTTCGAACTCGAGCTCGAGTTTCGATTTTGCTAGCTCTAGCTCGAGTCGAGTCGAGCTTTGACTCGCGAGCGGTTCGATTCATTTGCAGCCTTAGTTTTGACCATGCACGTTTCAATTCACTGGATATTCGGATGGATCCAAAAAACAGTTCCCATGTAGCAAAAGAAATGCATTAGCACTGCAATCCTGTTTCAGGCATTCCTTCCCGCCTTGCCATGAGTTTTTAGCGAAGGGCTCGGGTAGAATGGAAAAACGATGAATATTTTGTTTGTAAAACCCACTTTTGGATGACGTGTATTCAGTGAGGAATGTAAGTGGTAATTGTGAATTAGTGATGAATGGACGTAGCTGGTAAAAGATTCGGAACTTTTCATCATTTATCCATAAAACGTAGTGCACAGAGCCCATTAGAGGAAGAGAAAGCTAATTGTCCGACTCCTAAACTATTTTCATTGCACTCAATAATAAATTATTGTAAATAAATCCCTCAACAAAAAAGTTTCACGTTTAAGGAATTTTGTCAAATTTAGTCGTTGATACCGATAGAACGAAGAATAAAATTAACTGAACACAAGAGTTTTTTAATGGTAAAGTATGTAGGGAACCATTAAACGATTTTCATTGTCAAGTTTTGGCTCTTAATTTATCTCAGAGTAACCCCTTAGTCATAAGTGGGACTCGGGGCACGGACGGTTGCAGGTGCAACCGTCCCTGTCAATTGTAGTCATTATCAACTGGCCGTAACTTTCTTTGTATATCGTGTAACTTTTTTTTCACATGATGTATTTTCACAAAAGATAGTGGTGGGCCCCACACTTGGCGCGGAAATCGAGTTACATGGTGTAATCTCAACCGCACAAAATTGTGAGGGCCAATCTTGGCTCTTAACCGTGCAGGGACGGTCATACTGATGACCGTCCCTGCCCCAAATCCGTCATAAGTGTATCTAGAACTGAAGATATTTATGTCCAACCACTTAGTATAACCGTCGAGACCAGAACCAAAAGGGTTAAGAAGAAATATAGACTTCATTTTACCATTATTAGATTCAGCCTTTAACAATGTTGACTAATGAAGTATATTTTTCGTCTTATCTTTTCTGATTCTAGTTATGATGGTTATATTAAATGATTTGACAAAAATGCCCTTTGGTTCCAACTGCACTCATTACACGGGCAAAAAGTTTGGAAGGCCCTCAAACTATTATGTTAGTAGATTTTTAACCCTTCAACTATTAAGTATATATTTTTAACCCTCCAACTTGTAAAAAGGTATATTTTAGAAACCTCTTCAAGATTTATGTTAATATCACTTAGCATTCATAAAGTTTCAAAAATATCACTGACCTCCCTTAAAATCATATCTTTTGTAATGATTTCACCCTTGTGTCATTAAACTATTCTTATAATAATCATTTAACTAGAGAGATATATTTTTCTCTCAATTCTACCTATTTGTGTTGTTGTCTTATTTTGAATTTTCTAACAAGTTGGTTATAATGTAACATTTACAAGTTTTACCTAAAAATTTTCTTTTCATTATGTTTTGCCTAAAAATTGTTAAAGTAGTGAAGATAATTTTTTAAATTCACACAATATGATAGTGATTAATGGTCCATTCTACTAATATGGAAGTTGAGTGATGTTTTTGAAACTTCAAGAGTGCCAAATGATATTACCATAAATCTCAAAGAAGATTTCTAAAATTATCTAAACCTAAAAGGGTAAAGAATATGCCTTTTTACAAGTCAAGAGGTAAACATATGCACTTAATAATTAGAGAGCTTAAAGTTGATCAACGACATAGTTTGAGAACTATTTAGTTTGATCAACGACATAGGTTTTTTACCCTACTACTAAAATAGTTGGCATGGTGCTATGAGACAATTGATATTAGGGGCCAAAACTTAACAATGTGAATAGTTTAAGGGTTTTCTATACACTTTATTTCACGTTCTGTTGATATTAATAGCTAAGTTTGATGGAAGTATTTGAACATGACGCCTTTTTGTTGATGGAATTCGTTATGGTAATATATTGTTGAGAGACCAAAAGAGTGCATGCAAATAGTTTAGGGGTTGGTTGAATAATTTTCTCTCAAATTAGAGAACAATTGTACTAAAAAATACAAAAAATTGATATTTTATTTATTTATATTGTTCGTGAAAACGTATGCAAATGCAATTATAACTAAAACAGTATAGTTCTTCGACTAAATATGTGATTTGTAGCAATAGGTAAAAGTTCAAATGACCCTGGAATTTATTACATTTTTCGGCTAAAATTTTAAAAACTAAATATTATTGATCTAACTGCATGAAATATAAGATTTTCAAATGCTTATAAGAAACCTCTTAGATCATATAATTCGCACTTGAACTCACAAAATTATAGTTCAAAACTCTAGAATTGTACTAAGATCGGGATCGAAATCATAATTTTGAATCATAAAATCATAAGATCGTAATAGTAAGATTGGGAGTTTAACATTCATGCCCAAAATTCATTTATCTATCTATCTTATATGAGGATAAGATGTCCTAAATTTCTCTAGGGCTTGTTTTTGTTCAAGGAGTTACAAGTTAATTTGAGTTTGCTTTGCTTTATCTATCTATCCTATTTGAGGGTAAAATGTCCTAAATTTTTGTTCAAGTACTTACGAGTTAATTTGAGTTTACTTTAGGTTTGTTTGGATAGAGTATTATTTGAAACATAATTATTTGAAATAATTACTGTAACACTTTTTATGATGTGATGTATGTGAGATAAAAAGGTGGTTGAAAATATAAGGTCTTGGTTGGAAAGCAATTTTTCAAAGAAAATTTGTTACGTTTTTATAAACACATTTTCCAATTATTTTTTTTACCTCATATATATTAAATCGCTACAGTGATTTTTTAACAAAAAAATGCAATTCAAACGTGGCCTAAAAATATGGATTGAGAAATGTGTTTATAATGCAAGCGAAATGTTAATTTACAAAATTTGATATCTTTCTCAAACGAATTTGAGCATGAGTTCAATCTCCTTAAATTCAAGATATATTAGGATAGGAAGAATAGGGATAGGATTGTAAGTTATTTGGGATTATTTGGGATATTTTTACTGTAACACTTTTTTGTGATGTGATGTATGTGAGATAAAAAGCTATTGGAAAGATAAAAAGGTGTATTGGAAATTGTAAAGATGATGTAAGCAAATAAAATTGGGAAAATATGAAGCAATCCAAACAAACCCGGAGAATGTTAGAAAAAAAAAAGGTTCAGTCCTCTGAAATTTTTATCGTGCCGATTGTGAGTACTAGTATTTGTCAAGTTCAGGTTCGGTGTGCATTCTTCAATGTATATATATTTTTAAAAGCCTTCACTTTTCAATGTATATTTTATGTCTTTCAACAATTATTTCCTTTTTTTTTCCTTAATATTTTTCTCATTTCTTTATATTTGTTATATTGTTGTATTTTGTCTTTCTCCTTTACTTTGTTTTAAATTTTTTGTTTAAAACAGTATAAGTAATTTACTTTTGGTAAAGTTTAAACTAGGACATATCTGTCATTTAACTACATTCATTAAGGGAGTTTAAGAACCGTCATTGATGAGGGGGCGTAAATGTAATTTGGTCAAGCCACAAGATTTCTTTGGTAATATGGAACAGACCTTAGGGGAGGTAAATGTAATTAACCCTAAAAATTAATAGGCCAAGAGTTTGGGAGCCAGTTTAAACCTTGAACGGTGAGAGAAACGTGCCTGCCACCAGAACCAATGGACTAAACTCGCCAGAGCATGAAACAGACACAGAAGAAGCACAGGTTTCAGCGATCCGAGTGAACCAAAAGGCAACCAATGAGAGGGCTTTCTTGCAATACGACAGCCAATGAGAAGCGAGCACGCGGATCGAAATATTTTTCAAATAGCTGGGACATTTCCTCTTCCCATACGCAACCGTTGAAACACTCCCAAGTCCACGTCCCCGATTTAACCGACCTTCAGGTCCTTCACCCACCCCACCCTGCTTCCTCGCAGCTATATATATATATATATATATACCAACCCCCTGGTTCGGTTTCTCTCGCTCCTGCGTTCGTTACAGTTTAATCCTTCTAGCGACCGGGGATTCTCTTCTATTCCCCCTTAGTAAAGGTAAGCTGCATCTTATGTGTGTGTGTGTGTGCGTGTTTTTTTTTTAAAGATTTATTGTCAAGATATGGGGTGTAATTTTTCATATGGTGGTTGTAGATTTGTGTAAGAAATGGCTCGTACCAAGCAAACCGCTCGTAAGTCAACCGGTGGAAAGGCTCCCAGGAAACAGCTCGCCACCAAGGTCTATATTTTACTCTCAATTCTTGTTTGGCGTTCTTGAGAAATTGATAAGTAGCACTAGCATTTGAAGATTTTAGGGGTTCGAATTGTACTAAATTTATGTTGTTCTTTCTTTTAAAGGCCGCAAGGAAGTCTGCACCTACCACCGGCGGAGTCAAGAAGCCTCACCGTTACCGCCCTGGAACCGTTGCTCTGCGGTAATTAATTATACCCTAATTCTCAGCTAATATGTGTAGCCAAGTCACTTAATTGAGTAATTTACCTGTTAATTTTTTTCTTCTTATTTTTCTATTCAATGAACAGAGAAATCCGAAAGTATCAAAAGAGCACCGAGCTTCTGATCCGAAAGTTGCCTTTCCAGCGCCTGGTCCGAGAAATCGCCCAGGATTTCAAGGTAAAATTGGAACTGTTGTATAAATTATATGTGCGGTAGTCTGGAATATCCTGTGGAGAATTGATAACTGATATTATTTTTTTTTGATTTTTTTTTTGGGGGGGCCAAATTGCAGACAGATTTGAGGTTCCAGAGTCATGCAGTACTGGCGCTGCAGGAGGCTGCTGAGGCGTACCTGGTGGGTTTGTTCGAGGACACAAACTTGTGTGCCATCCACGCCAAGAGGGTAACCATCATGCCCAAGGATATCCAGCTTGCCCGGCGGATTCGTGGAGAACGTGCTTAAGACATCCTAGACAACATTTATGTGCTGAAACAGTGGCCTTTTCCTTGGACGAGCTAATAAATACTATACTTGGTAGAAACTTATTTAGATACATATGGCTTCCGTATTGATTTAGTTAGTTACTCTGGCTTAATTCCTAATTGGCGTTTATAGTTTTTGTAAATCTCTAGTGTTTTCATAACTTTACAGTTTAAGGATTCTATATGTTCAGTTTAACATGGATGTTTGATCCCCGTCCCAATTGGTGTTTAATATTTCTGATTAGTTTGCTCCTGATTTGTCTTGCAATCGTCGTCAGAGGGATATTCAATGTCTGTCTAACGTGGTTGTCGGCAGAAAAGTCGCTTTCTCCTTTGCCTGGACTCGAGATTATGATTTCCAGAAAGTCTGCTTTCAATCGTTGTTCGTTTTTCAATCATATGACAAAGAATCTCTTTCCACTTGTGCTGCCCCAATTTAGGTTTAATTGGAGTATCACAGATTTCTCAATTAAGTATAATAATTGGATTAAGATTCATCCAAAGGACAGAGAGGGAGTGGGGCTGAAAAAAAATGAAATGCAAATGGTAGGTTTCAAAATGGAGGACGTCCATATGAAAGTTCTCTTAACGACTTACCAGCAAAGCCTCTTACAACCTGAGCAAAAATATTTGCCGCGGCAGAGGCTGGAGAGCTGTGCTGAAGTGGATGAGTACCAAGAGCCAAAAAGAAAATTATCTAAGATAGAGGATGGAAGTAAGACACAGAACGGGTCAATGGCAGCAGGCGCAAGTCCGTCGTCGGAGGCTGCCGTTTAACTGTGGCTTCCTTTTACGGGGAAAATTGTGTTGGCTCCTTCTCTCTTTAAAGTAGATTAAAGTAGTTTATTCAAATGTTATAATTTAAAGTAGATTAGAGTAATTTATACAAATATTATCGTTGTGATAAAAAAAAAGCAGGGACGTAGAGAAAGAAAGTAAAATACCTAAGTAAATTGGAAATGATACGAGAGAAGATTAACGCGGCCCTTGTACACCGATGACATGCACAAATCGAGAAAATGCGCTTCTCCTGCTCTGATCTTGTTAGTCCAAAGGGATTATGAAAATGGTAGAATGCTAATAACATCTCTCATTTTTTTATTCTTAATTTTTTTATTTTTATCCCAGATACATTTTACAATTTTTTTTTTTTAAATCAAAGCCAAAACCTGGGTTTTTAATCCAAACACACGTGGGTCGTGTTGGCTGCGTGCTCATGAACTTCCGATTGTCAAATGGGCCTCTGCAATTGTTCTTCTTTTAGGGCTGGGCTTTGGGTTGATGTCCAGGCCGGATATTGTGTCTGTATATGGATCTTATGAGAATTGAAGCCCTAACTAGGGACCTGGGGGTGGTCATAATCTGATGCACTCTGAAGGGAACAATGCTAGTTAATTTGTACTGGTGTGGTGTGGTGTGGTGTAGATTTTATTAGGCTGGATGAATGACCAGCCACATGGACCTGGGAAAGGGCCGCACTTTTACATATTCGGACACGATCGTCGCAATATCCTATGGATCGGTACTCTTCTCCAATAGGCTACCGGCATTCTAGCAATGTAAAATTCTAAGCTGTGTTGAGGCCTGAAATTTAACAAGAAGGATTTGTCCCAAATGCACTCGACACCAAAGCCTCATTCATTAGATTCCTAGACGTATTACCCTAACACCTCCTGCAGTGACATGAGATTGCAGGCGTTTCTGCCCAAGTCATTCTAGTTAATATAAAAATCTTATTTAACTTCTTTGACCTAAAGTTCATGCAATTTTGGGCTTATCGTAAACTAATTGCATTTTTTTTTTGACACAGGGGTGTCCGGGTCAATCCTTACGGAGCCCGACTAATTTCCTACGGCCCGAGCTTGGCGCCCCAACCCAACCAAGGCACGATAAGTGCACAGGCGTCCTCATAGCGCAGTTTCGAACCCGGGACCTGAAGGTCTCAAGGGAACGCTGCTACCATGTGGCTAAACTCGTGGGGGGGTAAACTAAGGCCTTGTTTGGATTGCCGATTTCCGTCGAAAAATTACGTCGTTTTTCGTGATCACATTTCTCTATTACCTTTTTCCCTCATATACATCAAATCGCTACAGTAATTTTTTCATGAAAAATCACGGAAAATGCAATCCAAACACAACCTAAGGTGGCGTTTGGTTCGCACATTGGAATCGGATTTGGATTCGGAATCGGATATCTTGGGTTTGGAATGAGCTCATTCATTCCAATACATCTGTTTGGTTCAAGTATCTGAAATATGTATCATTACTATAGTTGATGTTTGGTTCGTCGGCTCTTTCATAATGGAATATAATAAATATATTATAAACCACATCGTAAATGATAGTCATTGGCTCTTTGTAAATGAGATATAAGAAATTTTCACTAATTAAATATATTAGTACAAATGTATTAGTAAATTTAGTATAACTAATTAATAATTTCTGTTAGTAAATATGTATAATTATTAGTATAATTGATAATATATAAAATAGTAAATAAATTAATATACATTATATAATACATATAACTAATAATATTATTATTATAAGTTTGTAACTAATTAAATTAAATATTATATATAATTAAATATAAATATACTAATGTTATAATATAAATATACAAATGTTATAATATAAATATATAATTATAAATATATAAAATATAAATATTAATTGTACTAATATTTTATACAAATATAATGCATATTAATATTAAATATAATTTTTATTATATATTATTATATTTAAAATAATAAATATAAATATAATTATATAATTTATTAATATAATATACATGTATATATTATAATTATATGCACATATAATATACATTTATAAATATACATATATATTATAAATATATTATTATATTATATTAATAAATTTATAATATATATTATATAAATATAATTATATTTAACTAAATAATTATAATATATAATATAATAATATCATTATTATAAGTTTGTAACTAATTAAATTAAATATTATATATAATTAATTATAATTATACAAATGTTATAATATAAATATATAATTATAATCATATAATGTATAAATATTAATTGTAGTAATATTTTATATAAATATAATGTATATTAATATTAAATATAGTTATTATTATATATATTATATTTAAAATAATAAATATAATTATATAATTTATTAATATTATATACATTTATATATTATAATTATATGCACATATAATATACATTTATAAATATACATATATATTATAAATATATTATTATATAATATTAATAAATTTATAATATATATTATATAAATATAATTGTATTTAACTAAATAATTATAATATATATTTATATAACATACTAATATTATAATAAAATAATATATATATTATATATTATAATATAATTATAAATATATAATATATATAAATATTATGTAATTATAAGATTTTGGAATCACACTTGGGTTTTGGACAAAACCCACCAACTTACTAAGGAATGGTGGAATGCTAAATTTTTAGATATAATTCCAAAATTTCAATTCCGATAGTAGTGAATCAAACATGAATCATGGAGTTTATTCCAATTCCCCGTTTCGAAACCCTTTTACCAAACGCCACCTAATTGCATGAGTGAATAAAATTCACATTCCTTCACTCCTGCATTAGTAAAAATCAATCAGCTTTTATCCCTGGTAGGCAAATTTTAGATAACATTATGATTTCCCATGAGTTTCTACATTATCTCAAAAACAAAAGGCTTGGGAAAGAGGGTTTTATGGCTGTGAAATTAGACATGTCAAAAGCTTATGACAGGGTAGAATGGAGATTCCTGGCAGCTGTGATGCAGAAGATGGGATTCAATGACAAATGGAGGAGCTGGATAATGGAATGCATTTCATATGTTTCATACTCTTTCATGATCAATGGAGAGGTGAAGGAATATGTGATACCACAGAGGGGAATTAGACAGGGCGACCCACTGTCACCCTATCTATTCCTGCTTTGCTCTGAAGGCTTCACTAATCTCCTACAGAAGGTAGCAACTGAAAGAAGTATTGAAGGCATGCGGATCAATAGACAAGGGCCTCGACTAACTCACTTGTTTTTTGCAGACGACTCTTTGATATTTTGCAAAGCTGACTATCAGAATGCATCAGAGCTGAGACGGATACTCTAGGTGTACGAAAGAGGCACTGGCCAGCTGATCAACCTAGAAAAATTCTCAGTCATTTTCAGCACGAATCTGGAGCAGGAAGCCAAGATGGAAGTCTGTCAAGCACTTGGAAATATCCAGAAGGTCAACCAAGGCAAGTACTTGGGACTCCCAATGGTGGTCACAGGATCGAAACAACAACTTTTTGGCTATATTAGAGACAACATCCAGTAGCGATTGAAGAAATGGAAAAACAAGTTGTTAAGTGCGGCAGGCAAAGAGGTTATGCTCAAATCAGTAGCAATGGCAATGCCAACATACACGATGTCATGCTTCAAGATGCCAAAGAAGATATGCAAAGAGATTAATGCTGTGATGGCAAACTATTGGTGGGGAGAGGCAAATGGAAGGAACAAGATGCATTGGAGATCTTGGAATAAAATGTCACTGGACAGGAAGGATGGAGGATTGGGATTTCTAGATCTAGAGGCATTCAATACAGCTCTATTGGGGAAGCAAGTTTGGAGGCTAATCACACAACCAAATCTGCTGGTTAGTAAAGTACTTAAGGACAAATGCCATCCCAAACAATCGCTTCTCAAGTGCAAAGTAGCAAGGAATGCATCCTGGATTTGGAAGGGTCTGATGGAAGCAAGGCAACTGATAGAGCTAGGAACCAGGAGAAGGATAGGCAATGGAAAGAGTACCTATATTTGGGAAGATAGCTGGATGCCAGATAACAATCAAGGAAAGGTTACCTCACAAAAACCACAGGGGTGTAATTTGGTTAAAGTAGAGGAGCTGATCATCCAGTATAGATGGAACAAAAATCTGATATTCAGAAATTTTAGCTCCAAGGAGGCAGAGTGCATTCTAAGCATCCCCATAAGCCTAACCAACAGAGAGGACAACAACAACTGGATCCATAGTTCAAATGGGAATTACACAGTGAGATCAGCTTATAGAATACAATCTGAAGGCCAAATGGAACGAGAGCAAGAAGCCACGGAGGTAACTGGTACAAGTTGGAGCTCGAATAGAAAGAAATGTTGGAAGCATCTCTGGAAACTGAACATCAAGCATAAGGTGAAGATTTTCTTGTGGAAATGCCTAAACCAGGTGTTACCAGTACGACAACTCATCTACGATAGAACCAAACAAGGTGATCCAATATGCAGAATCTGTGGTGAGCAAGGTGAGACGATAGAGCATGCTTTGCTTAATTGCAACCAAGTCAAACTAGTGTGGAAAATGTCACCTATTCAGTGGGAAGGAATACTAGACCAGCATGATTGTTTTAGCAGGTGGTGGGCTACAATGATGGAAGCTAGCACGAGAAGTGAGGGTAACAAACATATCTCCCTAACAGCGAACATCCTTTGGCAAATCTGGAAAAGTAGGAATGAAAAGGAATTCAATGCCAAGCAGCACCCCCCTATGAGAACAATACAGACATCTCAGGAGGAATGGTTGGAATATGAAGAGGCATTGACAAAGACCTCAAGCACGAGTACAAAAGAAACAAGAGAACAGATGGAATCCCCCCAGCATCATGAGGAAATGGAAGGCATACTGAGATTAAGGTTTGCAACAGAAAAGAGTAAAGACACGCCTCAAGTTGGAATAGGCGTCACTGTCTCCAGGGACAATCAAAACATGATACGAGGCTGGACTTTACAGGAAAGAAGCTCTGGTCACCAAGTCATGGACGAATTAACAGCCATCAAACTACTGATGTGTAAAGCTACTGTCCAAAAAATGGAAAGGATTGAAATGCAAATCCAGAACAAGCTAACGTACAATCTCATTCAGCAAAGGAAATCTCAGGATATGCGAATGGCCACTCTGATGGAGGATATTTACAGCCTTCAGTCCTTGTTTCGCATGTGCTCATTTTGTTTAGTAAATAGGAATAGTAACCATATTAGTCACCGGATTAGCGTGCAAGCGCTAGAATTCATAGAAGACCAGGAATTTTGGATTCCTCAGTGTTAGGGTACACTGATTGTAAAGTTATTTCAAGTCTTTACTTGAATCTGTACAGGTTTATTATCTATAGAATCACTTAACGTTTCGAAGAAAAAAAGAATAAAATTCACATTTACATCAAAATCATGTCATGTCATTTTACCTCGAATGTAGCAAAGAAGTACACAACTAGATGGAAACTGGACAAATTTCCAAACTGAAGGGTGGCAAGTTTTTATGATAGGAACAGTAGTGGTATTCAATAATGTGATCACGGGAGATTATCCTCTATGTCTAAATATTTTATTACATTGCGACGTTCCCCTTATTCGTAAATTAAGCTGGATTTGGCAGTCAAGTTTTTATTCCGTTGTCATCCTAATCTGAGATATCGAAAAACGGAAGGAAACGTTTGGATCTCGGTGAACGACAAAATGGGCTCACGGCCGATGAGTTCATTTATGGATCCTTCCTTCCTTCCACCACTGGTGAAGACTGAAGAATCATGACATAATTAAGCATTCATATCAAATTTTTACCCGGTACCTAGCCTAAGGGCTAAGCCCCGCTCCATATAGTAATGAGCATTGGCATAGCTGAAACAAACGCATTATTCACACGAAATTCTTGACGAACCCGCCCTTTTTTTTTTTTTTTTTTTTTGGAAGAGGGTGGGGGCGCACTAGCTAAGAACCCTGTTACTTCTGTCACTCGAGAAGTTTGTTTTATTGGTCAGAAGTGTTCTTGCTTTAAAAAAGTAAATGACAAATCAGGGTGTCGCGTTAGTCCTTTTTCCTTTTATCTCATGATGGGCAGAAAATCCCAAAATATGGCCGGACTGACCCGTGAAGTTTGAAATCCCGGCATGGTCTTGGAGACCTGTGACGTGCAAACCGCCTTTCTGATTCTTTCCTTTGCGCTGTACTTGTGCAGAAGGTGGAAGTAGGATGTCTTTTTCCCAGATAACAAAAGAGAAATATTTAAGCTTTAAGACTTTGCTTGCACGGACATGCAAGTTTCCCATTTCGATTTAGTCATCGGATGGATGAACATGATTGTTCTTTGTCCTTTGTTTGAGTGTAAGCAATAAAAGCAGTTCTGTAATAAACTGTTTCCGCCACACAGATCATTTAGAATTGAAAAGATACTTCGTTATATAGATATGATCCAATAATGGAGAAGGCTTATCTGGTTTATGCTAAACAGCCATTTGCAGCACAACATCAAAATTAAAGAGCATGTATGTATCCATGTTGGCTCTTCGTATGATTAATTAGCATCAACAGATGTATTTTGCACCAATTGGGAGTTTCATTTTGATTAGGGATAATATCAGAAGCCTTCCTTCACCTGAGGTTTCTCTTAATATCAGTTGGTAACATCACTTGTAAAGAAATACTTCAGCACCAATTCAACTTTATATGATTAAAACCAATTCTTTATGAACCTAATTTTTTAAATCTCTTTTGAGGGCATGACTTAAACTTTTGACTTGTACTAAACCTCTATAAAAATCAAATCAAAATGAACAAAGAAATCGTACTGCACTCTATCACAATCACTTAAAAAAAATTTAAAAAATTCAGTTTGCAATAATTTACAAAATAAAAAAAAGCGCATAGTCATCTAAAAAAATGGACAAAATAGATTGTTGAAAAAAGAGGAAAGAAAAGAAAGTGACTTTGTTTCTTTTTCTTTAATTTTTTAAACTCCATTTATTTGACATGCAAGTCATGTATAAAGTGAGAATTAATATAGTCATTTTACAATAAACAAGGGAGGCAAGTGATATTTTTAAAAATCTCAAAAATACTAATTAAGTGCTATTAAGAGAAACCTCCCATAAGATAAGATTTCTAATATTACCCCTTTTGATTATCCAGGAATTGCTATTCTTTATTATGCTACTTATAGCAGCAAGTCTTGGTAAAATGTAAACGATGTATGTGTTCAAGTTTTCTGGCCCCCACACGTATTAGTTGATCTGCACAAAATTAAAGAGCTCTATCACATTGGAAAACATGAAATCATTGTCGTATTGCATTTGTTAGTAATGGTCTTCCAGCGCAAGATTGTCGTACCAAAGTTTGATGGTATGCGTTTCAATCGCGCTCCGTAGATTTCAACCACAAAAGTTCACTTTAAATGTAAGACCTACCCCATAAAAAATGTCTCCAGCGAACTCACCAGCAGGTACGTACCTTCGGGGCCAAACCTTAATTAGTTACCTCCTCCCAAGAGTCAAGAGTGATTGCGCTTTATCGAAATAGATATGCCAGCAATTATCAACTATCACGGAGGAAGATTTAAGTTGTTCATTTTCTGAAAGGGATTTAAACCTTGCTTAATTAGAAGTTAGAAATTGAGTAATCCATGACAAGAATTGATTTCCGATTTCTATAAATGAGCTGAAGCTGACACTTTGCTTCTCGTCCTGCGCTAGAAAACGAAATGTGGGTCTAAAGCTTAGCTGTTGTCGCCTGGAAATGTAATGGATGATGATTTAGAGAGAATTGAATTCATGCACTCTGAATCTGATCGATCAATTGGAGACCAATTATATCTGATCCAGTATAGGACGAACCTTTTAACCACTTGATGTGATTAGGGGTGCAAACGAGCCGAACTCGAGTCGAGCTTTGGCTAATTGAGCCGAGCTCGAGTTAATTTTGTGAAGCTCGAACTCGAGCTCGAGTTAATTTTGTGAAGCTCGAACTCGAGCTCGAGCTCGATCTTAAAAAATAAAAAAAATAATAATAATTATTTTATTTTTAAAAAATAAAAAAAAATTAAAAAAATCAATAAAATAATAATTTTTTTAATAAATAATAAAATATTAGGGATATATATGTAATTTTACTATTAAAATAAAAAAAAATATATATATATAATTGAGCTCGCGAGCCAACGAGCTTAATATTTTTGAACTCGAGCTCGAGCTCGAGATCGACTTAATTAGCTCGAGCTCGATATTGACGAGCTCGTATTCGAGCCGCTCGCGATCGGCTCGATTCGCGAAACACCCCTAGATGTGATCATACTATCGAGCATAATTAATTATTAGCTCCATGCATGAAAACTTGTGACAGAGACATCCGAACATTTGCACTTAAGACTCACCGTTAGGCGTGCTAAAATTTATACGTCAACGATTGGTTCATTTGAACACCAACTTCCTTGTGCTCTGAGATTGGCAAAATTGAGTGCTCGATGATACGTGAATTTTGTATGCTATAAAAGTATTCCTTATGTTTTGAAAAGTCTAGTAGATGCAGATTTTAAGGGAATTTGTTTCCCTCGTTTTGTACCTATAACTTAAGTTTGTTTAATATATAGTCCCTTTTATTACCAAAAAAAAAAAAAAGAACACCAACTTTTTGGACATCTGCTAAATACTGGACACCAACTATTAAGAATCAAAGTTGTTTTTGTTAACAAATGTCAAAGAATTGCATGTTAACTTTTTTCTTTCAGAGTAAAAGTTCCCTCCATTCAATAGCTGTGATTCATTATGATATAAGAACGTATTCTGCGGTCTTCATGAGGATCACCACCTATGTGATTGTGGGCTTGAAAAGTATGCCAAAATTAACTGGTTTTTCGAAGCTTTTCTCCGGAGGGCAGAGACTTGATGGCGATTATTGATTGAGGTGGTCACCAATCACCGTGACATAGTTGAACTGGTCATCTCCAAGCAACTTGCTGACAGTGTGCGCCAGACAAAATTAAGGGACATGTGGAGGACTTCTTGTAATTAAGAACGAGGAAAGAACTGATCATATATATGGAGGTGGTAGTAGTCCTCCGATCTTTGCTTTCTATCTCGTTCTCAAGTTTGCATGGAAAGAAAATGACCTATTCTTCAACACTAAGACATTAATATTGTCCCTTCGAAAGAGTTCTAGTATAGACAAATGACAAATTACTACTAAATGACGAAATGACGAAAGAGTTCTAAGCTGTCTCGTGACACTAAAGGAACAGACGACATTGTTCTTTCTCAATTCTTTATCCTTGGAAGTCATTATACGTATCTAAAAATGTTCTCCAACCAAATCGTTCATGAACCATAACAAATTACTACTAGTATTTTCTATATCATCTTGAATAGAATGAATGAGGTCTTCAGGTATGCCTTAATCCCACCCATGTTTTATTATCTTGTCGGGAAGTTTGGCACAAGTAGAGCATTTCGTACTCTGAACCATTGGGACATGATGTTTATGAAGGAGAAATAGCAATATAATAAAAAGTGGGACAGAGAATGGCACAGAGTGTGGGACAGAAGATCCGTTGCGCAAGGAAACTGAAAACTAATTCAATGATAAAGGATTCACTGCTTTGTTAAAATCAAATGTACTACTACTCCCATGCAACCGAGGAATAATTACTATTGTCGTAAATACGTATTAAAACAGATGCACAACAAATTCAATGTACGTACGTATTACGTATTACATATGGTGTGAGTCCTATGAGTTGGAAGCCTTATTCCCTATGTATAATCCCTGTGCAAATGAATTATATGAGAGGATATTATTTTTTACTGTCTATAATTAAATATTTACTGGAGATGGACCCAAATGCCTTGGCTCGGAATATCTTGGTGCACCACAAAGAGAAGATAGAACCCGGATGGTGCAAGGCTGCTGGTGCTAGGTGTCAAAACAGCCGCCGTTTGATAAGTTGAATTCCCAGCGATTTTCACATTGTCACCACCAAGCACCAAAAGCCTCTGATTCATAGAGAACGAATGTGTGTTAAAAGAGGGTGCAGCCATTGTCACCGTGACCAAATTCCCCTTTAGCTGCCCTGAAACGGAGAACCGGATCACCAACTGTTGCCCATACCCGATTTGAGATTGCGACGCGGGTGAGATGATCCGTGGGCGCAAGTCGGCAACTCCGGGATCCAGATACGAGGGTGAAAAGGCTTCTAAGCTTAATTCAGTAGGGTAAAGTACTCCGGTAAAATTGTACAACATGTGCGGGTTGCTACCACCAACGAGTACCCGACCATCACGAAGCAAAATTGCGGTAGAGTGATACATCCTCGGAATGGTGGACGGATTTTGTACCTCGAATCTTGACCCAATTGTCTTGTTGGGTCGATAAATAACCGGGCTGAGAACCGGGTTACGACCGTATTCCCAACCAGCAGTCCCAGCTGATGCCCCATTAATCATCACAACGTGGCCATTTGGTAGTAACAACATATCACCCATGACCCTAGCCAACGGCATGGTCTCCATCACCCATTGTGGGTTTGGATCGTTTATGCTAATCCTACCGCAAGTATTCAATGCACCCATGAAGTTACCCTTTTGTGCGCTAGCGTACGCACCCTTCGGCGCGCCGCCGCACACCAAAACTTCAGCTTGAATGGCCGGCCCCTGAAGGTTCCTCAGCGGTAGAAGAACAGCAGAACCCGTACTGGGATAGCACCTAGGATTACCATCAGGCAGCTGTGGGTAGTTTTTCACCACGATATTTTTCTTATAGTTCAGCAAAATAGCTCGATTGTTCGCGAAAATGAACAAATTTCCATCCACATTTAGGAAGACAAATGGATACAGGTTGTTCTCTACCACAGGATCATTGGTCTGGACGAGAAACCGCAGATTAAAGACTTGGTTAGTTGCCGCTGTCTTGGGATAAAACTCATAGTTGAACTGGCGGCGGCCACCGATGATGATCTGGCTGGAGTCGGGTAAAATATGATTTGTAGCATACCATCTCCTTTGTATTAGCCCGTTATTAATTTCTTGCCAGTCACAGTTGCTACCAGAACTGCATGGCTTGTAAAGTCGAACCACGTGGTCCCCATCATTGAAGCCGCCGGTCTGGACGAAAGTGCCGTCGGGCATGAGGGAGCCGGAGGAGCACCAGACATCAGTGAGGACTGTGAGGGGGCGAAAGGAGTTTGTAGCGACGTCGTATTCAACAGAATGCGCAGTGCAGTCAACTTTCAGGACTTGCTCTTGGGGGTCATACCTGCATTTGCCACTGGCCAGCGAAATATTGGAGGGGCCAAAATCTGTCCTGTCATAAATGACCACTTTGTCATTGTTGAGGAGTTGCATGTGCATGGATGTGATACCAATGCTTGATTGGAGTAGAGCCCACTGGCCTCCGGTGGTGGCGGCCTCCGCAAGTTTCCGGTGACATGGGTGCAGAAGTAGCACTAGTAGTAGAACCAGGCGGTGGCAGGGGGGAGAGGAACGTATCAGTTGAGTTCGAGTCATGAGAGTTTGTTCCTATGGAAGTTTTTTGGACACTTTCGAGGGTTGAGAGAAGTAGCGTGATGTTCTTTTGGCTGGATAAGTCGTATAGTGGGGTGAATGCATGCCAGCGCTATAAATACATAATTCAATAGTAAATTGGAATTCTTCAAATTTTTATATGCTGCAGGAGTGTATTTACTACTTACTAGGGCAAGAGAAGTACTGCTGCTTGTTTATCTATGTCGAGAATAATAGTAGAATTCTTGGCTTTGTGCATTGTAAAGTTGGGTGGTGAGAAATGAAGTTATGGCATCCAAGCAGGCAAGCAAGCAAACGCGTACAAGAGAATTTATGGGGACGGGGCACTGATTATTAGTCTTTTTCCACATGATTTTTAAGTATCCTAACTAAGGTAATAATGTACGTACATTATGGAAAATGGTGCCATTTATTATGTCAATTAAGAATTACAGGAAATGGTACATTGGTTAACAAAAATAGTGAATGTATTAGTGATTAATGCCTAGCAGATTAAGGTGACAAGTTAACTGGATCTATAGTCCCCATTCACAGATTCTAATATCAAAATTAGTTGCACTACTTCTTGCCTTGGTGGAAACTAGAAATGCTGAATAGTTTTCATGCATGTAAAATGCTACCTGCGTTGAGTTGGACGACAAACTCTGTCAAAAGACACCACCTAATTGATTCTTCTGAAAAAAGAACAATAATTTCCCTTTCCTGACTGTTGTTTGTCAAAAAAGAAAGAAGAGAAAACGTCCAATTGAGAGAGAAAAGTTTATTAGAATATCGAATATGTAGGCCTGTCTGTATTGCCGGATAAGTTTTGAAGGGTGATTAATTAGAGAGTTGGTAGCCAGGAGTACCAGTTACTAACTAGATGCCTTTCTGTGGCTACCATTACGCGTAATCACTGTTTCGAGCCATCTACAGCAAAATAGTAAGGGTGCCAGAACATTTATGTTTGAGCCATTTTGTTGAATTTCAGTGTTAAAATAGCCATAAACAAATCTATCCATCTGAGCAATACACTTAAATTTTCAAAGGCAAAAGATGCCTCATAACATAACCTTTGACGCGTAATAGAGAGAAGATCAAGTATCTTTTGAGTTGCCAAACTTCATCAATTCCTGAGTAGTGTTAGTGATCAAACTTGCAATCTTAGATAGCCAAGTGACGTGTTTTGCCGTCCATGTTCCATTATAGCAGCCTCATTATTCATTCATAGTGTTAATTTTCCGCTTTACAAAAACTGAAGCTGACACTTAAATCATAAATAAATGTCAGGTACCCGATGATTGGGCCATTCGGGCAAAGAACCTAATAGGCAGCAATTCAATCCTCGTCTGGTTGTTCGTCGCTTGAAAAGGTTGGTTACGCATCTTTACCGAAGAAGGAATGCTGAACATTATAGGCCATTTGAAAGCGCAGGATTAATCATAATCCATGAGTTTGCTGCCCCTTCTTCCTTTTTTTTCGTAATTTTTTTTTGGCGACATATGAAAGTCTGCTTTCAAATGGTACGTTTTCAGAAATGCTTCTTGCGATAGTCGGTTACGTCTTGGACTTAATGTGGAAAGACGAAAAGGACTCGAGGATAACCATTACCATTTTGTTTGAACTTCGCCTTTCTG
This sequence comes from Coffea eugenioides, assembly GCF_003713205.1. Taxonomy (NCBI): domain Eukaryota; kingdom Viridiplantae; phylum Streptophyta; class Magnoliopsida; order Gentianales; family Rubiaceae; genus Coffea; species Coffea eugenioides. The sequence continues at coordinate 1,599,793 of NC_040044.1, forward strand.
CTCAATTGAGATACCAAATCGTCCCCTAACAATTCCCATACGATATAATACTAGTGTCTTGTTGGATGTGAATTTAAGGAGTAAGGAGGAGGGGCGTTGGTTGCACATTTAATGTGGGAATAGAAATATTCAAGCTAGCTAGCATCTCTGCGTCTGAAACCATGTCAGTAGTAAGTATCAGAGTCACATTTGGTCAGCAAGATTTACTGATCATTGAAATTAAGGGGACGAAAAAAAATAAAAAATCAAGAACTTTGTCCTCTTCAGAGATTCAGGATTCATTAAACAAAAAGATTAAGGATATCTGGCCCCAGTAAGAGGTACTCCATATGGTTTTGTTTGTTCTTCTGTTTTTTTTCTTCTTTTCCTACGCGAAAAACAGCGGTGCAAAGATAAAGAGTTGAATATATAAGCTCGCAGCTTTAGGTTGGATGGTTCAATTAAGAATTGTTTGCGCCCAAAAAAAAAAAAAGATGCTTTAAGTAGAAATTTTGCTTTTGCAATGCATCCTTTTACCCTCTCAAATGAAAATGAAAATTTATGATTAATCTTGAAGACTTAGGAGGCAAATTTACCCTCTCCATCTTCTCTTTTTGTGTGTGTGTGTGTTTCTTCAACTATTGAGTTTTTGGTACATATACTAATCCCGTGAACAGAACTATTAGGTTAGAGGTTCTTTTGTTGTTGGTCCCGATGGATTGACCTACAAAACGTGTTCTCCTTGTTTGGAATAGTTATTAATGATTTGCTTAGAATCTTTTTGTTTTCCTTCCTAGGATCAACCATGGCTATGCCGATGTGTTCGGGTCCCCCTTTTTCATTTGTGGTTGGCTCCACAATTTGCTGTGTCCAATTCTACTTCATTCCAGGATACCAACCAAAAACGCCCCTATCAGTAGTGTTTTTTTATGGTTTTTAATTTTTTTGTTAAATACCATCCAAAAAGGTAATGCAAAAACGCTTACCAAGGTTCTTAGAATGAATGGAATTTCTACATTTTGTCAAGTCCTTTTTTTATCTACACTAGGAGGTATAAAACGCGCGATGCGCGTAGGTAACTAAAGACAATATGCCCTGCCAAATATGTCAAATATGCGTTGGTAATAGTGCTTAGCATGCCCCATTGAATGTAAAAAAAAAGTTGAAATTATAAGTTTAATTGCACTAATTGTTGGAAGATAAAAATGGATTGTGCAAAGCATACATTATATTAGAGACTGGAATAATTGTAATTATAGAATGGTTGCAAATTTGATGAATATCGTATAAATAAGGTGCATAGGGAGATTAATTCTTCAAAGTAGAAGATGGTGGTAGATAATAAATTGAGATTTAAATGGAAAATGGGAAATGCCATGTATACACAAAGTTGAATATAATGAAGTACAGTTACAAAAGTCATGGCCTGGTGGATAGAGAGTAGTATTTCGCCATTGCGAAAATCATGATTTGTAACAAAGTGACATTTGTCACTCACAGAATTCTATCCACCTTATCAACTATTTTTATCCCCTCACTTCATTAGTAGCGAGAATGACACACAAGCATTACGCCCCTTCAATGCCTTTTACATTACTACAGTTTTTTGGCCAAGCCCAAGCAATAACGCTCGAAGCAAATATATCTCAGCCCAAACAACAAATTACCCTGTTGGCCAAAATGATTTTACCTCAATATGAAAATATAAATTGAATTGACAAAAGAAGAATCCTTCATTCAAAGGTTGGAAATTGGAACAAGCTTCAGTACAGTATACACTGATTATTTATACAAACATTTGACAGAACAAAGAAAGCAGGCAACAACAAAAGAAGAAAAATTAATAGATAATATCTTTGTCCATTTAATAAATGTATAGATAACAAACTCTTATCAAAACTCTGCAGAGTAGCTCCTAGTAGGCAAAGGCAAAGTACTTTACATGCACAAACTACAATACTCGCAAGATATACATAACATATGTGCCAAAGCATTTGCGATAATGTTCAACTTTCTTATTAGTCAGTTTTTCACAATATCATTCTAGTTACTGAGCCTAGTGAACAATGCTGCATTTTCCAATTAGAAAATAATAGCAAAGTGCAACAGGCCAAGGTTTCGCAACATTGATGTTAGCAAAAGCCATATATACATATGCCAATACAGTCATAGCTGAAGGTGATAATCTAAATCTTTTCAGCTCCATTGATCCGCATCACAGCTAAAGGCTTCCAACAAGTTGTTGAGGCCACATAGTTCTGATAAATATGTTGCAACAAGCTGTTTTATCCAGTTCACAACTGGTATGTTTGTAGTATTTTTTCCTCGTTCGAATAGGATACAACACTTGATAAATTGTGTGATATTAACTCCATCAGAAGCAATAAGCCTGCAATTCATGATCAGAGATTTCTTAACAGCTTTAAATCTATAAAGTGAAATCAAGAGAGTTGCAGTACATTGGAAAGTTTCAAATGAGAAAATAACCAAGTCCTTATTAAAGAAATGATCAAATCAAATTATTTTTCTGATTTCTTAAACGCATTTTTTTCCTAGAGAAAAGAGGGGGGGTTTAACTTTAAGATACATGTAAAGCAATAAATGACATCGAAACTGCAAGATGATAACCAGAGAGATATTTAGAGAATTCACGACTGAGTATCTCAAGATTATTACTTGCGGTGGCCAATCTAGAGAAAAAAATGAGAAAGCCTCTGGTGCATCATAGAGGCTGATAAAGGAATTTAAACCGACAAGATTATCTTTTTGCAATAAGTATATAAATTATACTCTACTAAAAATTAACAAGGAAAACTATAGCTCAATAGCATGTTAAGGTTGCAGAACAAAACCAACTTGTAAACAGACAACCCATGTCCCATTTTCTCTGCCATATAACCAGAGGGATATTTAAAGAAGCATGGAAAATTTTCAAAAATTAATACATTTAGAAATAAGTTCTAGACGGTAAACTGGCACATTAACACACAATGAAGACACAACTCAAGAATATACAATCATCAAACAATGGGAATTACTCAACTAAAATAAGCCTAATCCAATCTTTAACCGTGCTTATAAAAACAGCCAATAGGGAGAAAGAGGGACGAGAGGGCATACTATTTCCAGTTGGGAGGAAATATCTTTCTTGCTTGATCAAATGATACAAAGGAAATTTTGGTGCAACTTCTGCCAGCCAAAAAAAAATCTAATATTATAATAACTTCAACAATAAGAGTAGAAATGCAACATTAAAGATGATGTTGATTTATTTTCATTCTTATTATTACATATATTGTGAGCCTTGAGGATACCTAAGACCTTGCTGTGAGTGACAATTTTAAATCGCACCACATCTAATAATATTTATTCTGACATGCTGTCATTGCCTTCTTTGCCAAGCAGACGCAATTTTCAACCTATCCAATATACACTTAATAAAACAATCAAAAGAAAAGAACAATATGAAATGTATACATGCACATCAAGAAAAGTAGCAAAATAATGAAACTCAACTACCATCTTGGTAGGAGATCTTGAGCCAGCTCAAGGGAGTTCTCTTGTAAGGGAGATTTGATGTAGAAATGCTCTTACAAGATGGTACATGTAATTAAATAAAGTCTTTGCATTACAAATGAATTAAAATGAGCATGAATGATTGCATTGTTTGTTTGCTTGCGAAAGATAGAGAGAAAACAGACCTGCAACGGTGCATGTGAAAGGGCACAAACCTTGTCAGGCCTTAATCCTTAATCCTAGCCAAGGAACAGAAACAGAAATATAAGGTGAACAAATTGAAGAATCAGGATTTGAAATTCTACTAACCCAACATACAGAAAGTAAATATTCCTTGCTATCCTTCCTCTATTATTGTGAATTTAGATAATTAGAAAAATCCATCTTATTCCATTGTACCTGGCAATAAATTCAGAAAATGACACGAAATAAGCCAAGATGAGCGTGAAAAAGAGCAAAAAATCAAGCAAAGGAAAACTAAAGGTGCCAGAAACAAGGAATTAAAAAAAATAAAATGTAAAGGAAGAAGAATCGTGGGATTACAGATTGTAGAACATTATGGTAAATACGACAAACAATTGATGGTGCCACTGGAGCTTTCATCATAGGCTTTTTTGTACTGTGGCTGCATTTGAGGAAAAAAATACTAAATATCCATTAAAACATAAGAGTAAAGAAAAAAGAGAAGGGGGAAAAGTCATAGAGTCGCCAATTTGGCACATGACAATCTATGGTGGTGGAGGAGGAGCTTTGCTTCATTTACAGATTTGGAAGCTTCCAATGACTTTTGGAAAACAAATAGTTCAGCTCTCTTAGTAATCAAGTGATTGATCAGAAAAAAAAGGAAAGAAAAGAGGAAAAGAATAAAAAGGGAGAAAAAAAATATCAAAGAAAGAATCAAGGAAACTTTAGCTTTGCAATTGATCAAAGAAGGAGAGAGAGGGGATTGACAACTTCTTTTTAGAGGAGAGGGTACAAGTGGCCTGGAGTTGCAGCGTGGAGGGATATGAGAGAGAGCCAGGCTTTCTTCGTCAATTACCAGTTCCTCCACCTATGCACGAATTGCTAATATCTGGACAAACATCATAACAGCTACGTATCAATGTAAAACAATCATAAGGTTATATTAGCATAAATAAGTTTGTAAAAGAATATCATATTAGAAACTGTATCATCTCAGCTGGATCATACATTTCAGTTCGTATAATCACTAATCTGTCAATTAAGTTGATGGGTATGCCACGAGGACGTCATATATATTCCTTTACACACCAAAAAACAAAAAAAGATTTCAATTTAGCTAAAAATAGGATTTCCAGCAATTTTCTGCAATCAGACTATAAAGATTAAGATGCGGGCAACTATTGGTGAAAAATACACTCTTCTACTGGCGAAAGACTGTAGGAAGACTACTGCAACATTATTCGGCAAAGGGATGCCTATGCGTATGTCACCTATTGATGAAATTGAGAAATAGATAATGTACAACAGAATCCAAAGTTTCATCCCCTTCCCCCTTTCTCCTCGGGCAGAAAAAAGAAAGCTGTCTTAAGCATTAATCAATCATTGATTAATTACAAATTAACTTCAACATATACATGTGGAAGGTAACACCAGTATGTGACCTACACATTCAGAGAGCATCTACAATAATTTTAAATAATTCAGAGGATGAACTAAGATTGAGAATAAATGTTAAGAGCACCTATGCAAAATTAAGTGATTCAAGTCTACGCTCTTGATGTTCCACTGAGATTATAGCAACCAATAATTAAAGAAATGAAAGGATGAAAATCAAGATATAATTCAAAGAACTACACCAGCGTTGCTTTATACCTGACATTACATATTCCTCTATTTGCGGGAAAAATCACTATTGGTGATAGAAAACTTTCTAGAGCACGGTTCAAGTATGAAAAGCATTCCATATCCAACATATCAACCTGCAAATAAGATGCTTCAAATACTTAGAACATACCAAAATAACACCCAAACTCATTCATAATAATGTGTATATATATATATAGATGAACCTCATCAATAAACAAGACTCCTTGAACAAGCTCTGCAACACCATCATCAATATAACGGTTCACAACTTGCGATTGACATCTTTTGTAAGATGAAACAACATACAACACAAAATACCAAATCCAAGCATCGACTTTTTGTAGTGATAAAAGTTATCACCTTTCTCCTGAACATTAAGTTAACATTTTACATTTTATAGTCCAGAACAGTTACTTCGTACAACATAAGCATGCTTCTACTAAGTGGTAATGGTTTCAATCTTCTGTACATCTATATTTGCTCTTTCATTTATTAATTTCTTGGCTGTAGGTACTTTTAACATATATATTCGCCATCAGGGTCAGCAAAAGTCTGCAACATTGTTTTGAAACACCACCAGTTTTTCAAAAAAATCCCCTAAAAAATGCAAAAAAATTCAACCAGCCAAGGGGGACTGGTTTCTCTGGATTATTTGGTCCTTCTACGAGTGCAATACTGTTGAAAATTTTGAGCAAAATCTATCGTGTTTATCGAAGAATAAAATATCATAGCTATATATATATATATATATATATATAGAAATTCCAAATTCAGTCAGTACTGCACTCGTAGAAGGACCAAATAATCCAGAGAAACCAGTCCTCCAGTATTTCGTACACATAATTATTACAATTTGCATAAAAAATTTAACAAAGAGTGAAAATAAATCTCAATATACAGGGAGGAGCTATGTAAGTTTACAAACGACTATAAACAAGAATACGAGCTAAATCTTCAAAAAAAAATGACATCAAAGTTCACAAATTAGTGTACTCAAATAAATATTACCAGAACAATTCATTCCGAGGAAGAAAGCATATATACTTTGTGGCAAGCTGTTTCCTTGGAGCCTTTCCTCCGGTGGACTTGCCAGCTGTTTGCTTCGTACGAGCCATTTTGATTGAGAAGAAACTGCAAAAGGTCTCAAAAATTAAATAAGAGAAAGCCAAATAAGATGAAATTAAACTGCTAAGTTCAAAAAATCAGAAAATAAGGAAGTAAACGGAATGCCCTAGGGTTTCGATGTTTTTCAAACCTGAATGAACTCTGACCGACTATTTGATTTCTTCGATTTGCTCTTAATCTGGCCGCTAAAGAAGCTCTTATAGACAGCTGAATTAGAATTTGAACGGGTTAATTGGACATAGACCCCTGAGCTTGGCGCATATAGCCAATAGATCCCTATAATTGAAATGGGTGGCATTGAATCAAGTAATGAGATTCCAAGTTGATCTACTAATCTACACTTGTGTGGATCTTCAATCGTCTAGACGTTGTTTAGAAGCTTGAAGAGATCCCGAAGAGAAAAGTTTAGCTCAATTAGTTTAGCTCATAGTAATCTGGCGATTCGACAGGGAAAAAGGAAAGAAAAGAGGAGAAAAGACTGAGAAAGGCTAAAGATTGAAATCACAGAATAAGAAAGTAAAGGAGGAGAAGACAGAAATTTTGAGAGGAAGGAGGAAGGTACGAAACAAGGAGCGGCGGAGAGAACTGGAGAGTCTTGATTCTTTACCCTAGGTTTTGGATGGGGAGAAACGCGTGTCCAACTCCTTAAATCTATTTTTATTTTGACATCGATCACCTGATGGAACGATGTCGTCTTTAAAAATCACGAGCAACTCACGAGGGCCAACGAAAACGAAGAAGGGCAGACGAAAAAAAGAGCCTCAGACCAAAACCACCCACTCGCTCTTATTCTATATATGTTGAAAAATTTGAAGAGCCACAGCCCTCCGTCTCTCTACCTGAAAGAGTGGGTAGGGGAATGGAGAGAATGAGCAAAAGGAATGGAGTTGGCTGCCAAATATTCCTCCCTCACCTTGCTAGAAAAAAGAAAAGGGCCAAACTGCTAGCGTTAGCTTCCATCCATCTTTCGGTGCCTGCAAATGACAAACTGGAAAAGGAGAAAATCTTGACGCTTGCCAAACTGTTATGATTCACAGAGCACTAGAAAAAGAAAAGAAAAGGCCAAACAAATAATAATAAAAAAAAAGGAAAGCACGTATCTCTGCTTCACATTTCCTATTGCAAATTGATTCGATTTAAATTTTTATTTCTAGAGGAATTTTTGTCAGTAAAATGACAAAATCATACTACTGTTTTCCATGTCTAAATTGAATTTGAATTTGTATATGTGTTCTTGTAGGGGCATGTTTCCTTCACTAAGTCAAAATCCTCTAGACCACCGACGAGCTTGAAAAATACTTTACTCTTTTTTTTTTTTAAAGGAAGCTTGGAAAATACTTACTACTAGTCTAGTAGTAGACGTAGTATGGATACAAACGGATTTGGGGCAGGGACGGTCATCAGTATGACCGTCCCTGCACGGTTAAGGGCCAATATTTGCCCTCAAAATTTTGTGCGGCTGAGATTACACCATGTAACTCGATTTCCGCGTCAAGTGTGGGGCCCACCACTATCTGTTGTGAAAATACATCCTGTGAAAAAGAAGTTACACGATGTACAAAGAAAGTTACGCGCAGTTGATAATGACTAAAATTGCTCTGGACGGTTGCACCTGCAACCGTCCGTGCCCCGAGTCCGGATACAAACATATGGGGATATGATAACACAGAAGCATGTTTTATTTGCTTCAATCATTTTTCGTTTTTGTACATTAGAATCGAAGGGACCAGCCAGAGTTAATTGGCGTGGACGGACAAGTAAAGACTGTGTTCTTTTGGGTCTTCGGATGGGCTGTGGGCCACTGGTGTTGGGCGTCGAGTTGGAATTTGAATTGGCCCAGTTGTTCTCGTATTATGCTACAATTTAAAACTCTTTTTTTTTTTTTTTGAGAGGGTACTACCATTAAAAACTTCGAACCGTTAATATATATAGTTGTACAACTTCTAAACCAACAGGACTGGGGACAGAGAGGAAATTAAAATTCATGAATTCATAAATCCGGACCAGCATTAAATTTTTATTTAAGAAAGAAGTAAGTATCTCTTTTCTTTGGGTCCATTACCCAGGCTAGCTACCAGGCACAACTTGCTACACCATCAGTTTGGTACCACTTTTGTCAAATCAGCTATTTGGAGTCATGTTTCAATTTTTCTAATAAAGAATTGCTTCTTTTTTTTTAAAACAAAGTTATGCATTTACTGGACAAGAAAGCACAGTTATGATGGCAAGACATTTTACCTGTAGATTATGGTTCGAATCATCCAGAGAGTAGATTATAGGTTCGAATAATCCAGAAAGTAGATAAAGAACTGCCTTGCATTCACAAAATTGAAGCCAATCTGGGCTGGGTCTTAGAACTAGAATTTATTTTTTTGTATCCTAACTTTTCAATCAGACTAATCTCCTAAAATTGTGTAGTATCTTACTCTAAGAATACATAGCGAGGTAGCACACAAATATCGATTACGGGACTTGCTAGAAATCGTCAAATTACGGAACCAGTCCGAGGGAGAAATGAGAAGTAGATTAGAAGAAGTTGGAAATGTAATATAAACTAACATCCCCATGATCACAAAAATCAACATTGCCATTTTGCCATCAGCATCACCTCGACGATTTTGGCAGCTGTCGACTAGACATACATTTAATGGCAGAGGAAAATTTGAGGAAGCAACCCACATATAGCTCCAAGGGATCGATCATCTTCTTGTTGTTACTCGGCATTCCACTGGGCAGTATGATTCGAATTCGCATAGTCAATTCACAGGTCGCACTCATTTTATTATTAAAAACACAATAATATGTTTATTAAAAAAAAAACATAGTCAAGCCAATAAAAAATCCAACATCAAAAAAGAAAAATGTAAACTAGTATTTCTAAGATCTCTTAGAAGTCTAGCCTTTCCTTGGCTCAGTTTTTTGGGGAGTCCAATCTTGAAAAGCAGTAAAAGTCTCTAGCGGGATATCGAACACATGCATGCATTCTGATTTGGGTAAACAAAATGCATTTATTTAAAAACTAAAACGCCAAATCTAAAAACTGACAACAGCTTTTCTTTGGAGCATGCAACTCGTTGAAGCAATTGAGCACTAATTGAACAGTTTTTCGAGCCTTTACTCGCACATGTAAATTTCCTTTAATTAATGAAAAAATCCTATCGTTCCGTTTAAAAAAAAAATGCAACTCATTAATGCGGGCCGTGTTCAAATCTACTACCAAGGAGCAAACTTTGGACCACGAGTCCAGGTCCCGAAAATTGCCCAAGATCTTGAAAATACACTTGGCTAAGCTGACGTAAGAGATGACAAAGGATAAGGTCATCAAGTCCTGGCTCTGCAACTGAAGCATAGGACAGGAAGCATGCGCTCCCTACTATTAGAAGGCATTATTTTTTACCATCAAAACAGAGCTTCCATAACATCCAGCGTTAAGTATTAATTATACATGGCCGGTAGAAGTAGCCAACTGCATTTAGCATCCTAAAATCTTAGATTAGAGCACATAAAACAGGTTAAAAAAAAAAACGAAACAAAATGCGTTAATGTTTGACACGGAGGACACAAAGTCGAAATCACATTAATAATTATATTTGCTGATTAAAACCATTGAATGTCTGTCCGTACGACCGGATTTCAAGTGACAGTTTGAGGAGGATACAGTTCCCACATTGCCACAGTTGTGTCTTCTGACGAGGAGGCTAATAATTTGCTATCAGCGGAGAACGAAACAGCATTACACTGCAAAAAAAAGTACCCGCTATACATAAGATGAGATCAAGCACCCCTACAGAAATAACAAGCTCTATAACCTCTAAAGGCCGATTGAACTTCTGGGCAAGTATCATTGAACTTCAACTCCTACGTGCAGCTTGGAGAAAGTAAATCTCTCTCTTACCTTTTTCATCTTAGCATGTAAGCAGTAAATGAGACACAATCAACCATTAATGCATCGATGTTCCAGAAAAACAAGTTAGCTGCACTTCTAATAACTAATTCAAACAAATAACCTTCCCAGAACAGTGATTGGTCAAACAAAATCGCTTATCTTCAAAAGGAGTACAATTCTAGTGTTTTGGATGAAAAAACTATACAACAAGCAACGGATATAGATTAGAAAAGCTGGCATACCGTGGCATGATGATATTTCAATATGGCCAATGCAATTCCTTTCCGATAATTGTAAACCCTGACTCTGTCACCAAAGGGATGAACATATACTGCTTAAGATTGGTAAAAAATTCTCAAATTCTTGGTCTGATAAGTAGTACGTGATATGCTTTATTGGAACTTTAACGTATAGAATTCAGATAATGCAGGAATGCCAAAACCATGACTATAATTCAAAGAAGCCAATCTTATCAGAAACAACCACCAGAACTCAACAAGGCTGGTTTTACACCCATCCACCCAAGGGGCAGGGGAGGAGATGAGATTATTTCTGTGCTTTTGAAAGATCCAGCAGAACTTGGAATGAGTTTAAAAAATACATGGACGAAGGGCAAATATACCTCATCTCCTCCCCAATTTCTCTATAATGAATAAAATTTTATGTAAAGTAGCACACAAATAATTGTTACATTCGATGCCATAGATTTGCTCTCATACTGATGAGCTACCATATGGAAAAAACAAAGATGATTTTTCTGAACAGGGCAGCTCACAGAAAAAGTTCAAGAGTGACTAACCGGTGATCCCAGCCAGCAAATGCAGCAATTTTGCCATCTGGCCGGATTGATGTTCCTGCTATTCCAGGTCGCTCCAATGTAATTTCTTTCTTGACCAGTGCTGATCCCTATATCGCAAGCCGGTAGAAAGATGAATAACTTAGAAATTTGAAATTCAAGACGTTAAAAATGACAAAAAGTCTCTTCCTCCTGCCCGCTGGCCGCTGCTCAAAGAAATATTGCATGTCAATGATGCCTATCACATGCAGCTCAAGTTCAAACTACAATTCAATCATCATTTTTAGACCAACTGCAATTTAAATCCTTCAAAATTGCAAACCACAAAGTTCTGAACTTGTTTTTAAGTAAGGTGCATCTAACACACTACAAACGAGCATAACATCTCGTGATCACTTGGCATTTGCCAGACGAGGAGGAGAAGACTATTATGAGACCACTTGGAAGTCAAGAATGCAAAATTAAGGAAAACAGTAATCCTCACACTAAGAAAATTAAAGTTCAAAATAGGCACCTTCTGATGTTAAATAGTCACCAATTGCAAAACAAAAGATTGCTGGATTGAGGTATATTAGCATCAAATTTACTTCAAGAACAGGAAATGAAAACACCATAGAGGAGCTGCCAACAAATGGCACATGATATTTTTATCTTGTCTTATATTTCATTTTTGCAAGGCAAAGGCAGCAATGACTAACAGCAGCATGCCACATCCTGTTAGCTGAAAGTGTAAAAATGCCATGCAATAAAGTGACTTAACAAGCTAGGGATAAGAATTTATCAAGCCTGAATTTACCAATTGATAATCCAAAGAGAAAAACACAAGTTTTTCATCAGCAGCTCCAGAGATACCACCACTGCATGCCCCATCAATACAAAGGCTCAAAACTGCAAAAAAGGAACAAGATCTCAATTTTTATTTTTTGTTGGGTTTCTTGGGGAGAGAGAAGTTGCAATCAACAAATAACATGATGTATATGGAGCCCGCACCAGTATACCTGGTTCTTTATGAAACTTAACAGAATTCATTGGAACCCCTGGATTCCTTACATCCCACCAAGCCATGGAACCATCCTCATATCTAAAATATTGAAACTATAAAGGGAGTGAATAAACTTCATTTGATAGTTTAAGAATTTCAATCAGATGTAAGGTACATCTGCTCCATGCAGACTCTAAGCAGCTGTTCCAGTGACATCAAGCTTCTACCAATCACAGCAACTCAAAAAATTATAAAGCCATTGAATCAGATAAAATGCGGCAAACAGTCATAGAGATGGTTTTTTAGGGGAAAAAGGGTTGTTGATTGTACCATGTTTGTGACAAGAATCATAATTCCAAGACCAAAGGATGACAAAGAAAAGGCTGGATGTTATATATCAATAAAGGGGCTGTACTTTGTGTATCCTTTTTCAAAAAAAAAAAACCATGAGGCTTTGACTGAAAGTTTCTTGTTCATATGGTGAATTTGCTTCATGTCTAAAAGCTAAGATTTTTGGTAAGGAGTAGTAACCTGAATGCAAAAAAAGTTTGGGTGATTTTCATCAGTTATGCTGAGTGACAGAGGTGGGAGCAGCTTCAACCAGTTAAATATGCTGAAAATCATTCTTTAAGGAAACTTGAACCACACTCATCAGGAAATATCCAATGATAAAGATAGCATTCATGGGTTTCCCCAATCATTTGTTGTCATGCCATCATGAGCACAAGCCCTTCCCCCAATTCTATAAGCGTTTCTACCCTATTGCAATAGAAGCTGAGTCCCAAAGCAGAAAAAAGATGAGCAAATAAAATGAAGACAAACCCGGTCAAAACATTTAGGTAGCCCTGTGATTCAGGAGATAAAAATGCTTGAAGCGCCATGCACATTCCTGGGGTGAGATATCAAATTAGGGGCAGATAGACAGAACTTCCAGCATGGAAAATAAAGGGAGACAACCACAGGGCTAGCCTACATATTGTCACACTTTCATTAACATAGAAAAGAGGGGGGGGGGGGAATAAGCAAAAAAATAAATAAGATGAGCCTTCAGTATATATGAAATAAATAGAAATTACAAGCAAATTCTATTTCCAGTATAGTAATCCAGAGCATTCAACAGGTCACTTTGCAAAGTAAGTGCAGGTCATCATTTACAGAGTCAGAGTTTAAGAAAGTGAGAGACCATTTACATGGTGAGAAAAAAAATGGAGAATGCCAAACAGCAAAGTCAAAACCCCTCCATGGTTCAAGTCCTCGGAGCTAAAATCTTAAATCATTAATGATTGTAAGGACAAACTAAAACTATAAGGATCCAAGGTCATAAAAATATGGGGTAAAGCACTTTTGATATTTGTCAAAAAATTTCTAAAATTATCTTAAGGTGTAATAGCATTTACATAGCAACTGAAAGTATGCTGTGCTGGCACTTTAGAATATATATTCTATACGGATTTTAAACTTTTTTTCCATTTTCTAGGGATAGGCTTCACAACTGAACCAAGCAGCAGACAACTCTTAGAACTGCATCAACATGTAACATATTCTATTTACTGTCTAAGCAACTTTCATCTCGAAAAGAGCCGATGGGTATGAAGATATGTTATTAACAATAGAATATCCTGATTGATCACTTTACAAGATTGAAATTATGCAATAATGCTAAAGAATGTTGAGTCCAAATAGATGTCCAAATAAATTAAAGGTCCAAAAAATCAATGTCGAACAGTAACTTCAAAAACTTTCTTCAGAAACTATTAGTTGGCAGATACATGAATTTTCTCTAATATGATGTGGTAAAAATCAAAGTCCATATGAGTGATCATGAGCTCTTGAACAATCAATATAGGGTATCGTATTACACCCCCATCAGACGTTACTTCTTTTGAATCGTCTCTTTTCTATATTCAGTGTCAATATGCAATTTTCAATTTTCATACTATTGTCTAATTTTGTGCACTAATAAGTGACTCCGAAGATGGGGGATGTACATAAATGACCTAAAATCATGTTTAAACATATGGAGTACATTATCAATTAGTAAACTACACTGTTAACAAATAAAATATAGCAATTTCACTAAACCAGTAAAACATTGGCAGATAGTTAAGAATCTGACCTCTAGCCTTCGTAGTTGTGTTAGGCAAGCCAGAAGACAAATGAGGTAGTTGCAGAAACTTCTCAGCACTTGCTAGATCCCAAAGCTCAACCTAGCATGTTTGATCACAGAGGTCATATCCACGGAAACTATAGATGCATGATAAGCTGCTTTTAGAGGCAAGAACTAACCACAGAAGACTGCTCCCCTGAAACGGCAACATATTTTGGTCCTTTTACTTGCTCACTATCTAAGATATAAAAAGATATATATCAGTCAATCTTCATCAGTGTCGTCACCGCCATGCACTTTTGAGGAGAACTAAATTTCCTAAACAATATTTCCTTATAGATGAGCTTGAAAGTAGGATAAATATGACAGATAATTTGTCTTCAGGATGAATTTCTTCAAGTGCCAAACTAAAACTTCTCAGGGAGAATGCTACAGAACCACCTGAGTGGAACCATAAGATAAGAAAAGTGAAATATAAAGCATAGTTCATAAATTTGAAAAGCAGCATGAGGTTAAGAGAAGGGAAGCTCATTGGGAACATCAGTACAGGTAGATTGTACATAACGATGGACATAAAGAAGGTTGAGAGCAATGGGATCATAAAGAGGAGAGAGAAGAAGAGAGTATAGAAGAGACCTTCTATACTCTCCATTTGATTTCCTTGAAATGTAGTTTCCCCACCCTCTGCATCTTGGCAATTCTCTGGTACTCCAGTTTGGCATGGGCCAAAGGCAAATTTCTTTACCAATGAAAGCTTGCAGAAATGGTAAGAGTTTGTTTTAATTGTAACTAATGGATTCCTGTTCAAGCAAAAACTAGATTTTAACCTGCTTGTTTATATTGAAAAGGGAAAAAGGGCAGAAATCAGCTCATTTCAACTTAAAGTGAAAAAATAAGTAATGCATGCAGCAAGCTAAAAAGGTCAATGCCAAAAGAGATTGTCAAGTAATTTTCAAGTATTTTTTGTTTGCTTCAAAATCCAGTACAACTTAAATGCGTCAATTCTTCTCAGTCACATAAGAAGTTACTAGAATTAAAGTTGGATAATTTTTTCTCTCATGAGCATACAAACCTCACCAGTCCTCTATACCTGCTTTACTTGTTGGACCATGAAACATTCAAAAGAAATTTCAACTCAAACCAGTCGATGAGAACAGTTCAAAGAGATAAATAAAGCATAGAAATTTCAACACAAGAAGGAGCTGATGGACAAATAGAACCTCCACTGTTTATTTGCAATTGGACCACTTACTGGCAAAAGATATTTGTTGTGTTACCCCAATTTGCTGTTCGAAAATGGTATACCAAGCATAGGCACGTTCTTACCTTTCCCAATGCTTTGAGTTTTAAAAAAGGAGTCATAGGATCTGATCCAATTAATTGCTGCTCGAACCTCTTGGGGATGATTAATACTCCATATGGTTAACTTTCCTTTGCAAGCTTGATTTGGTTCATTCATTAATCCAACTCCCACACGGAGAGGAGGCAGCAGAGAAACATGCAAAAAATCTATTCTACTTCCAATTATCAGTTGATCGACTTGTACCTCTAGAATATAAGGTGAAGCAATCTAGCTTATGACAATTTTCAAACCAAAACTGCCATATTCAAGCACTAAGAACTGACATTATGCTTACATTTCATTAGATTTTGCATCTTAGGAACAACTGAACCCCAAAATCACACATAAACAAGTAGAAACCAGAAGGAAAGCTAAATACCTGGAGAGATCCCCATCTCCAATATCCCAATACTTCACAGTTCCATCCCTGCCCTGACTGCATATATCAGAGCCACAGAGACCAATAAGCACCAAAAGAAACCAGAAATGCATGAAGTCACTTTGAGCCACATAAACACAGACAAGTAACCTACAAAATTGTAATCCATGTATGATGACACAAACCAATATAAAGTATGTGAGTAAAGGAAATGAACCTAACTACTTTGTCGTCTCCAATCAAAGGACTAGCCGCAAGACCAATAATCCCGTGTGCTGCATTATGCACCCTGTAATCATTCACAAAATTTTATCACATCTCATGTGTCATAATAATTCTCATGATCTTTGTATTTTTCTTTTATTGATCACTTTTCAGTTACCTTTTTGACTTTGGTTATGCATTCACAAAACCAAAAGTGAAAGACAGACTTTTAAATCAATAGATAATTTCTTATACTTCATAATCCGGCTTCCATAATTGTGACCAACATAAAAATAACAAAGGGTTATTTGAATAGTTCATTGGGAACATATTTCGTGTAAGAAATAATACAAAATAATGCGTCCTATCTGACTAAATTCTAATTCATTACAATGCAGATGAAATTGTCCGGCGCTGTACACTATCCCAAATGCGCAATTCACCATCTGCAGCCCTGTAGAAAAACAAGCACCAACCAATTATACGCAAGAAGTATCTAGGAGCACGTCTGAATCTATGCAATGAATGTTCAACGGTCATTTAACAATTTCAGCTAGAAGTACGGCAAAGTGAACTTTTTACACAAGTACACACCCAGAGAACAGTATGTTCTTGGAGGGATGGAAACAGACGTCCATAACAGATGCACGGTGGCCTCTGAGCACAGCTACCGGGTCCGGCGGAGGTCTCTTGCTCATTCTGTAATCTTCCTCTTCCTTTATGGCTTTCCAACGCAAAGCCTGCCATTGCAGCATTTTGTCAACCACCTTATCAGAATTACAGAATCTCTACCGTTGCACATCCGTTTAATTAAAAAGAAAAAGGAGAAAGAGTTCAATTACTTTTCATTAATATAGGTAATTATGAACAAGATATGCACTCCAAGGAAAATTTTCTGGTATTAATTTTGTACGAGTAAACAGAAGGCATACTGAATAATGCTGTCCTTACTTGTGGGAGGGTGTGGAAGCGTGCAATTTCTTCGAAGTTCTAGTCTCTAGATTCTGATTCCACGAATTTCCAATCATAATCAGACGTTTGGAATTTGGTGTGGGATTAAATATTAAGGGATGGATCAGTTGACTTTAGATAGAAAGATTAACATGTTAATTAATGGTTTGGTGAGAAGGTCCATTTTTGAGCTTTCCCGTCAAGTCCTCGCGTCAACGGCGAATACGAAGGCGTGAGTTTCCTGTCACGTCCACTTTTGAGCTTTCCCGTCAAGTCCTACGCAAGGATGGATTGAACGATTCGGTTCTGGACCTTCTGGCTTAGAGGGTTTTGAGACAAAAATAGATTAGAGAATTTGAAATTTCTATTTCTTCTCTTTTTTGGAAATTCGTGAAAGAAACTAAACAATTTCGGACATACAAGTCATCAACCGTGAAAATTGGTTTATCTGGAGTCAAAATATCGTGAAGACACGTGGGCAAAAGAAAATAGAATGGAAAAAGCATAAATCCTTCATTGATACTAAGCGGATCCATAATTTGCTTTTACCATTAAATTAACTATGAGCTTATGAACTTAAAACCTCCTAAAATCAGGGCATATGTTTTGTAAGAGATGGCTTGAAAGTAAGCAATTGTACGTACAGCCGTAGAAAAGTTATAGATAATACAAAAGATGTACAGTAAAATTCTCTCATTATAAAAGAAAAAGGGAAAAAAAGAATGCTAAAAGGCTCTTAATAGAAAGCGTTCTTTAAATCATTTTTTTTCAGATATATGAGAAGAACATTTTTTTTTTCAAATATATGCGAAGAGTAGGATAAAATGTAAATTCATCTCTAATAACTCTGGATGGTCTTATTTGTCTTTTAAATTAGTCAATTTAAATCTAAGAGTTAAAATATAAATCACCTATTTTATTCTTCTTTAACATTTTGTCATGTGGATTAAAAGCTTTTATTTTACTTTTTTCTTTCCTGAACCCCCAAAGTATTCTATAGGCATAGGAAGTGGTCATAAAGTTTGAGTTTGTGACAATTTCATATTTCAAATAATGCCTTTTAACCTATTGGTTGGTTATAATTATTTTTTTTAAAGAAAAAGGAAGTTTTGGACTTTTTGTTATACTCCATCCGTTCCAATTATTTAGTCATGTTTGACGAATCCAACCTTTTAAAAATAATGGTTTGATTTTAATATTTGCACTTTTTTTTTTCAAATTTACCTTCATAAATTCAAATTTTAAATTTAAATGGTAACATGTATATGATTAGAAAGAAGAACCGGAGAGGATTGGGTTGGATAGTACAAGGGGAAAGAGTCTAAATTAGAGGTCTCGGATTCGAGTCCTCTCGCATAAACTACAAAAAAAAAAGATTTGAAATAAGGGTTATATTGGAAAGAAAAATTAAAAGATATTTTGATTTTTTCAATATCTTAAATATTTTTAGATATTTTAAAATGAAAAGTATGATACTTTCAATAAGACGAAGAAGTATTATGCCTTCAAAATGCACCCACGGAAATAAAAGGTTACGCCTTCAAATAAAAACACGCGAAAAGCGCACCATTCCAATTTTCCGGTAAAATAAGCCAACTCATTATCTTTAATTAACTAACAAAAAAGATTATCATGTACTGTACTAAATTTGTTAATCACAATAATCTTGGAAAGAAGCAAAAGTAAAAAAGAGAAAACGAAAAACACGAAAAATCATCCACCATCTCACTCTACACTAGAAGCAGCGCGCTCGAGAATTCAGCCGACGACGATCCCATCTCAAAAGTCACGTACCACAGGAAACGCTTAACGCTCGCTCCTTACTCCGTCTTGGCGTCTTCGTTTTCCGTTAATGCAGAAAAAAGCCCTATTCATAGCTCCACCACTTCAGGTCTGATCCTCCTCCTTTTCACGCCTTCTGTCGGTTGAGTTCGTATCCTTTCGCACAAAACCCTAGCTTTCACTTCTGTTTTTTTTTAATTCTTGTGATTTTGTAAATAGCTGTAATTTCTGTTGTATAAGTGGAACTAATGAGTATGAAAACTGCCGAATGGATGACTCAATTGTTTTGAAGTCGATATTTTAATTCTTTTTGAGAATAGGTAGTGTTTTAATTTTCCTGTGAAAATTTTGGGTTTGAGTGGCGGTCGCAGTTTGTGAAAGAGCTGAGAATTTTGCTGTCGATTTTATTTTAGGGTTGAGTTACTTGTGAATTGACAGATGAAGGTATATTGTTTTGGTTTCTGGTAAATGTGATATTGAAGTTTGCTTGTTTGGATTCCCTCAGGAATAATTGAATGATTGCATGATGGCTCCAGTTTGAGGAGAATTTGGGGCTGGGGTTCGATGTGGAGAGACGCTGTTCAAAAACCCTAGGGTTAGTGAGGATGGAAGGGGAAGAAAAAAACAAGGTTGGTTTGAAGAAAAGGGTAAAGCGGATTGAAATTGGGATTGATTCGGATGATGATGAACCTATTGGGTCATTTTTGAAGCTGAAAAGTAAAAGAAACCCCAAAAAGAATAAGGTGGTTTCAGATGGCGAAGACAAAGGGAAAGGAGTTGATAAATTGTCGGTTGAAGATCAGGATTTGGTTGGCATGGACGACACATTAGCAAGCTTTAGGAAGAAGCTGAGAGCTCCTAAGAAGGAAGGTGGGCCTGCTCTGGTGGTTGGAGGGGGGTTAGCTAGTACTGTGGCAGAACCATCAGTTCAATCTTTTACCAGACCGGGTCTTGGAGATTTGGTTTCAAAGGTTATAGAAAAAGTCAAAGTAGACGATGATGGATATACAGTTGACAAAGGCTTAGGACTGGGGGCTAGAAGGAAAGATAGAAGACCCAAAGTTGCAGCAGTGTCAAAGGATGTCAGTGCTGACTCTGTGTCTAACAATATTTCAGATTGCCAGCCTTCTGGTGAGGGTTCATGTGAGAATGAGAAGGATGGGGATTTAGGGCTAGGAGACGGTCCTAGTAACTGCTTAGAGGAAGGCTTAGAAGATCGGTTATCTGCCTTTTTCCGCAAGGCGCAATCTGGTTTCATTAGGAAATCGTGCAATTCTTTGAGATTGAAATCTGGAAATGAAACTCAAATTTCCCGTAATGGTGTCTCAGAAGATATTATGCCTGAGTCAACTAGCAAGTCTCGATCTGCTTCGAAGTTGGCCAATGAAATAGCTGAGTCTAAACAGTATTCACATCTAGCATCTGGTAGAGGTAAGATAGGTTTAACAGTGGGTGCTGATAAGGATGATGAAATTTTGCAGCAAAAATTTTCCAGTAGATCCAGTGACGATGTAGATGACACATCATCTGAAAGAATTTCATATAATTTAGTTCCCATGTCTAAAATCCAAGGATCTCAATCTAGTTTAAGGGGGTGTTCTGATACCTTCATGCAAGTCCAAGGTGCTGGATTGACTTCTCATACACAGATTTCATGTAGCTCTGAGCACTGTTCAGGGGAAAGAACTAGTGCTTTATTGCACGCAATGGAAGTTCCAGTTGCTGTTTCTGTGTCGGAAGGATTGGAGAACCATCATACTGATGAGGGTCCTTTGGCGCGAGTGCACAATAATGGGCAAAATTTACGGTCAGATTTTACTTCAAGTAATGATGCATCAAACTTGGAGCTGAGAACCTGCAATAGTGTTGGTAAACAGTTTCTGCAGGTTTGTTTAGATGACGACACACTAAACAGGTCATGTGAGGATAAATTCCCAAGCTCCAATAGAAAGGTCTGTGGAGAGACTTTGGAACTATCAATATCTCAAATGGGAGATGAAACAACATTTGCGGGGAAGATGGATACGGCTGATGATTCAAATTCTGGTCCGCCTGGGCAATATTCTGCTCAAGCTCATGTATTTTCTACAGCTGATTCACCCAATAAGATTTCAAATCATGACATGGAAATTTGCACTGCCGAGCCAGATACTGCTTCAGTTTCTTCAGAAAAGGAAGATGTCATGGAGGGTAGTTTATCTCCAGCATCAGCTTGTGGAATCACCCAGTATGAATTTGCTCCTCGAGTGAAGCAACAGGACGGACCCCTAAGGCACGTGGGTGAAGCCGATCAGCTTTCTCAATGTCAAACTCCCAATGACTCTTTAATCTTGATTGATAAATGCAGTTCTGGCTTTTACCAAAATAAACCTTTTGATGGAGTGTCAAAAGACGCATCCTTTCCAAGTCTGGACTATTTTTCTGCTGAGGAAGAGGTTAAGGGAGCCTCTTCACCATCAGACATGCCAGATTCTAATGACAGTTATGCAGAAGATGCAGGATTGTTTCCTGATCCCGATAATAAAACCAACAGCACAGAAGTTGGTGGGCGCCGCAAGCCTAGGAAGCGTAGGCTTGGAGATATGGCGTATGAGGGTGATGCTGACTGGGAGATCCTAATCCATGGGCAAGATTTTCTCATTGACCGTCAGGTTGGAGATGATTTCCAGTCTTCCACAGCAAGGGAAAAATTGAGTCCTTCTCTGTCTAACACTTCAGAAACTGAAAATGGAGGAGCAGCAGCCATATCAGCTGGCCTAAGAGCTCATGCAGTTGGTCCAGTTGAAAAACTTAAGTTTAAGGAGGTACTGAAGCGCAAAGGAGGGCTGCAGGAATATCTAGACTGCAGGTCATTACTTAACTTTAATATGCTTGTGTTTGCAAAAATTTCTCTCCTTATATTTGCCTGTTTTATTTAGATGTTTGCATACGCCATCTTTTACCATATGTTTGCAGTTACGTTGTAAAGATTTGAGGATGTGATATTTATAATCACCTACTATCAACTATCAACTCCTATTTGCCTTTGACGGGTATTACATGTTTGATAGTACCTTTGTTGTTTTCACTTGATCAGGTGTTTCTGATTTTCTTTCCTCTTTATTGTTTTGTTGCTGAGCCTGATAAGATTCTTGTGGCTCTAATTGTGAATTGTAACAATTAGGTTAGTTTGATTTAAAACTGGCCTAGTTTGTTGATTATGAAGTAATTTGTTTTGATATCATTTCTCTGCCATATGCTATTCCTTAATCTCACTTGGCTTTATTGAGGAATAAGGTTCGAGTAAAGTAGCATCCATGCCCTAAGTTAGTGGTAGAGAATTTCGTCGTGTAAGAAACCTACACTACTCTATTTTGACCTAAGAACCAGTTGTCCAACAATTGGACCAGAGAAGAACTTCACATTTATGAAGCAAGGAGATGGTCAGAGTTGGAATGGATGAATCAGCCATACATATGTATGTAGTAAATACGAGCTTTATGGTGGCTTAAGCACCAATGTGGGATTGCATTATGAACTCAGTTTCTTGGAAAAGAACTTTGTTTGGGTTTCTGTGCCTGGCCGTAAGACAGTGGACTATAATAGTTTTGTATTGCTGGTCCTTTTTCCACTATTTAAATTCGAGATTGCAAACTTACTACTAACTTTTTTGATGCTGTTTTCAAGTTAATCCTCAAGCTTTGAATACATCTATTGTTAAGTTTGTACCAAATCTTAAGCATGGATTCGGCCTAAATGTACAACTTTGTGGATAAATTTTTGTTAATATCAGAGTTTTATTTTCTGCTAGGGATGGCTAGCCAATTATGTTTATCTTGATTTCCTTATTGAGAGTAAAAGCAGCAAATGTAGCTGTTTCTGTAAGCTGCATTACTTCATGTTGCTTTCTGCTTAGCTTTGTCAAGTGGTAAGCTTTTCATGTTGAAAGAATGCCATTTTGGATTAATCATCTCGTTGCTCAAGCAAAATTAGTAAATACAAGGATGTGATCCTTAACACGTATTAGTTATCCTACTAACTGTACATCATTTTGCTCTAAGATTCTTCGATTTCATGTATAACCTTGTTCAGGTCTCTGTAGGAAGAAGATATTAAAATCACTTTCAGTACCTAGTATCCGCTTCATAATGAAAGTTGTTTGGGATAATTAGACTAGTTAATTTTGTACTTAATAATACATTGTTTGACATGGCTTAATGAACAACGTTCACTTCAAATTTCTTTTATTTTCTGTTTTATTCAATTGATCCATGCTGTCAATTGATTATATCTGTTTTTGTAGTTTGCTGCTTCAAAATTTTCTAGCTCTTATTTTGGACCTTTTTCAATATGGTGTAGGAATAACATTCTAAGTCTTTGGAACAAAGATGTCAGTCGCATTTTGCCACTCTCAGAATGTGGAGTGTCTGATACAGCTTTGGTGGATGAATCACCACGTGCTTCGCTAGTTAGAGATATCTATGCATTTCTTGACCAATGGGTAAGTTTGAAGCATAAATTGTTTTCTTTTATGCTTGTTAAGTTTAGTGCATTGCATTTTAACTTAATTTAGGGGTCACATTTTGATGTGTTTCCAAGATTCATGTTTGAAATTCCTACCACCTTTTGACAGGGTTATATAAATTTTGGTGTTGCTTTGGAAAAGGCCGAAAATGGTTCTGCACATAGCTTGAAACTTTTAAAGGAGGAAAAATTTGTGGAGAGATCCGGGGCTCCTGTTGCTGATGCAAATGATGGAGTTTGCTTTATCCTTGGGAGGATTAGAGATCCAGAGAGTTCCAAAATGGAGAAGAATGACACTGCATTGGGTGATGAGAAACAGGTAATGGCTAAATCCCAGTTAGATGAGGGACACATTAATCTTCAGGCTGCGGAAATTTCTGCCCAGACTGATCATGAGGGGTTTCCTGCTGTCAATTATGAGGAAAATGGTGTTTTTGATGCAAAAATACCTGGTGAAACAGTCAGTTCAGATTATTTGGGTTCAAATCCTTCTAGTGAAGATGAGAAGAGTAGAATACTTCCTGTGGAAAATCCTGATTCATTTCCTACAAGTGAAGCACAGGTTGGCAGATTGTTGTCTTGTGGTCTTTCACAACTTGAAAAAGATTCTAATCGTCAACCTAGCTCGTGTGATGACCAGAGTCATTTTGGGATATGTGATTTAGATACCAGAAAAAGAATTATTGTTGTAGGAGCTGGGCCTGCAGGTTTAATGGCTGCAAGGCACTTGAAGCGTCAAGGTTTTCATGTCACCGTGCTTGAGGCTAGGAGTAGAATTGGGGGTCGAGTTTATACCGATCGCTCATCTTTATCAGTTCCAGTGGATCTTGGTGCTAGCATTATTACTGGTGTTGAGGCTGATGTAGCTACTGAAAGAAGAGCTGACCCTTCTTCATTGGTTTGTGCTCAATTGGGCCTTGAGTTGACTGTCTTGAATAGTGATTGTCCTCTTTATGATACAGCAACTGGTCAAAAAGTTCCGGCCAATCTCGATGAAGCATTGGAAGCAGAATACAACAGCCTCCTAGATGACATGATATTGTTGATAGCTCAGAGGGGGGAGAATGCAATGCGGATGTCTCTTGAGGAGGGTCTAGAATATGCCCTCAAAAGACGTTGTATGGCTCGTTTTGGAAGGGGAAAGAGTCTCATGAATACTGAACTGCCTAAATCTTTGGATGCTGTTATGGCCTTTGAAAAATTTTCTACCGATGATGAAGTTCCACAGGGTGATAGTGGTGAAACAGAGATCTTGGCTCCTCTTGAGAGAAGGGTTATGGATTGGCATTTTGCCAATCTGGAATATGGTTGTGCTGCATTGCTTAAAGAAGTCTCTCTTCCTCACTGGAACCAAGATGACGATTATGGAGGATTTGGTGGAGCTCATTGTATGATTAAAGGGGGTTATGGCACTGTCGTTGATTCATTGGGGGAAGGACTTAGCGTCAACTTAAATCATGTTGTAACAGATATTATTTATGGGCAGACAGATGGCATGAGCAATGATGACAAGTCTAAGAAGGTCAAAGTTTTTACAGCAAATGGCAGTGAGTTTTCTGGTGATGCAATCCTGATAACAGTGCCTCTGGGATGCTTGAAAGCTGAAACCATCAAGTTTTCTCCACCATTACCGCAGTGGAAGTATTTGTCAATCCAGCGGCTTGGTTTTGGTGTTCTTAATAAAGTTGTCATGGAATTCTCCGAGGTTTTTTGGGATGATTCGATTGATTACTTTGGTGCCACTGCTGAAGAAACAAGTCAAAGAGGATGGTGCTTTATGTTCTGGAATGTCAAGAAAACTGTTGGGGCCCCTGTTCTTATAGCCTTAGTTGTTGGCAAAGCTGCTATGGATGGCCAAAAGATGAGCTCTTCTGATCATGTAAACCATGCTTTATTTGTTCTACGTAAGCTTTTTGGAGAGACGGCTGTACCTGATCCAGTTGCTTCAGTAGTGACTGACTGGGGGCGGGACCCTTACAGTTATGGGGCTTACTCCTATGTTGCTGTGGGGTCATCTGGAGAGGACTATGATATGTTAGGTAGGCCTGTTGAGAATTGTTTATTTTTTGCTGGTGAAGCTACTTGTAAGGAGCATCCGGACACAGTTGGCGGGGCAATGATGAGTGGACTTCGTGAGGCTGTCCGCATCATTGACATATTGAACACTGGAACTGATTATACAGCTGAAGCAGAGGCCATGGAGGCCGCAAAGAGACATTCAGACATTGAGAGGAGTGAAATTAGGGACATCATGAACAGACTTGAGGCTTATTCTTTGGATCAGACTCAAATATTGACCAAGAAGAGTTTGCTACAGGATTTATTTTACAGTGCAAAAACTACTGCAGGAAGATTGCATGTGGCAAAGCAGTTGCTGAAGCTTCCCGTTCAAGTCTTGAAATCCTTTGCTGGAAACAAAGATGGCCTAAGCATGCTTAACTCATGGATGCTGGTATGTTTTACTGGAATGTTTCCTTGTGTCATTGATCATTGATCATTGATGTCAACTTTATGTTATGAATGTCATGTGTCTACTTATTTTTTGGTGGTTTGACTTCTGATTCTTACAAACAGGACTCCATGGGGAAGGATGGCACTCAGCTATTGCGTCATTGTGTCCGTCTACTTGTACTTGTTTCGACTGATTTGCTTGCAGTTCGACTTTCAGGTGATTGGAAGTTTCTTTGTTATTCATTGATTTTTTGAAAATACAAATCTCTCCCTGTGAAAACAAAGTACCCTTCTTTCTTTTTGATTCTCTAATAATCACATAAAGGTCTATTTTATAGGGAAGATGGGTTTTAAGATCATGCTGTAGTTCTATCCCTGTTGATTCTCTTAGCATTTTATTGGTTGAAGCTCCAGTAGTTGAATTCCTTCAGTAACTGGTCTCTCTCTTACAGTTAAAGAAAAATGATTTATACCTGTATCATGATTAGAAGTTAAAGTCTCGGGAAAGGCTGAATATTTGTCACATATTAGAAGTTAAAGTCTCAGGAAAGGCTGAAAGAAAAATATTTCCATGTTCAAAAGGTTGATTAGGTATTTCATGGCATGAAGTTGTTCTTGTCAGATGCATGCCTTGTCCCTTTCTTTCCCAAGTTAATTTCCATGCGGATCCTAGGCTTAAATTCCAATTTGCAAGTCTTAAAGATTTATTCACTATGCTATCTCTCATTGTCTTTTAGGAATTGGGAAGACTGTAAAAGAAAAAGTATGTGTACACACCAGCCGTGATATTCGTGCTATAGCAAGCCAGCTTGTTCGTGTGTGGATTGAAATATTCCGCAAAAAGAAGGCCTCAAAATTGAGGCTGCCAAGTGGTGTTGATTCTTTTAAGAATAGATCATCTCAAGCTCTGGGGAAACCACCTTTGCGGACAAATCACATTGCTCCAGAGAACAGAGGAAGTCCAAAAGTTTCGTCTTCTAGGAATCATTTAGCCTCAAGTTCTAATGTTATAAGACCAACAGTTGAAGCTAAACCATCAAGTTCTGAAGGTTCAGTGGAAAGGCAAAATGCAACAGGAGAGGAAACTAAGGAAAAAGAGGAAAAAGCTGCATTTGCTGCAAAAGAAGCATCCCTTGCTGCGGCTCTTGCTGCTGCCAAGGTTTGTTTGTTCCTAATAAAAAATGCTGCTTTTTATTTGCATATCTCTTTTGTTTTTGGAGTTGAAGGGGATGGAGCATTTGTTTGGAAAGGATGATAGAAATTTCCACTAATCAAGTTGTGCATTTGATACATTGTAAAGGAAAATTTTTTGGGCCATGGTTTCTAGATGCTGGCTAGCTGGGAATGGACTGATTAATAACAAAGATCCTCCACTTTTTGTATGAATGTACTTTATATGGCTAAACTTTTATTTTTTGTTTTCATCAATACTGAAACTGTTATAAATACTTGAGCATTTTACGAATCAATGAACATGAACATGATGTTGGCCTGCAGGTGAAGTAGCATTTAAAAGCTTTGGCATGTTGCCATCACTGAACGCAAGTTATTTAGGAATCAATAAGTCAATTTGTTACCTGCCCTTTTATGGTTAATATCCAAACAACACTTGCCCCCCTTCCCCCCAGGGCGGTCATACTGCAGCTGCTGGCACTGAGTCAGCCAGGGCGCTAAACATTTGACTATCGCCCGTGTTTAACTTATATTTGGCTTTGCCTCATCTGTAATTGCTGTGCATTTATCTAGGGCATTGCCACATTGCTTATTTTCTTGTGCCTTGCTTTCCAATCTGGTGTGGTCTGTTGATTAAATGGTATCTTTTGATAACCACGTATGTCATGAGGGTTTCCTTTTTTGACTTTATTGGACTCCCTTTTTTGTTGCAGTTTAAAGCTTTTGACTTTTGACTTTGCAAATTCTTCATACCTGACTTTTGGGTGTTTTTGAACTTTGCTGCACCTTGATTGATTTGGTTGACTTGCCATATTTTGAAAAGTGTATTCGTTGTTGGGACTTCTTATCTTTTCCTGCCCCCAACCCTTCCCTTCTTTTTTCGATGGCTGGGCTTGGAGGGTCAATTGGCTCTTAAGATTGGGTGCCTTCCCATGCTCATTAACTACTCTTATAGGCATCTTGAGAAATTTTTTAGTGACTGAATGATTATTCCCTATCTCAGGCATATGCTTCTTCTGGTGCCAAGAGTGGCTTGTCTTTGCATCTTCCCAAGATACCTTCTTTTCACAAATTTGCTAGACGGGAACAGTACTCACGTATGGATGACGCTGATATCAGAAGGAATTGGTCTGCTGGTGCATTTGGGAAACAAGACTGTCTATCAGAAATAGATTCCAGGAACTGCAGAGTCAGGGACTGGTCTGTCGATTTCTCTGCTACTGGTGTCAACCTTGATCCCTCAAGAATGTCTGTTGATAATCATTCACAGCATAGCCAGTCAAATGAGATTGGCTGCCAGTTGAACTTTAGAGAGCACTCAGGGGAAAGTGTGGCTGTTGACAACAGCCTATTCACCAAAGCTTGGGTTGATAGTGCTGGTAGTGTTGGAACAAAAGATTACAATGACATTGAGAGATGGCAATGTCAGGCAGCTGCTGCTAATTCTGATTTCTACCATCAGACAATGCACTTAACTGATGAGGAGGATTCAACATTAAAGTTACCTGCTAAGAAGCCAGATGGCCCAGCAAATGAGAGCTCAGTTTCACAAGTTACCGTTAATAAGGAATTGGTGAAAAATCAACTTAGAGGAGCTGAGCGTATCAAACAGGCTGTTGTGGAATATGTCGCTTCATTACTCATGCCTCTCTATAAAGCAAGGAAACTTGACAGAGATGGTTACAAGACAATAATGAAGAAAACTGCTACTAAGGTTGATATTCCTCCTCTTTTTACTTTTAGTTCTCACTTTTTTCTACAATCACCTTAACGGTAAGTAGCAAAGTGCTGCTTTGCTCTGTGATTTCTTCTTGTTTGGATATTGAGTCATTTCTGTTATGCAGCAGATATGGAAAAATTAGCAGAAAGTTTCAGTCTTCATGCTGCCTTTTCACTAAGTGGTTTTAAATTTCCTTCTCTGATAGTTTATGCTATGAATTTAACATTGTTTGAGCAAATTTCAGGTAATGGAACAAGCCACTGATGCTGAGAAAGCAATGTCTGTTTCCGAATTTCTTGATTTTAAACGGAAAAACAAGGTAAAGCTTCATTTATTCATTTGTGAAATATCTTGTAGATCTGTTTTGTCAACATTAGATTGCTTCCAGAGTCGATGCATTATCATGCTGTAAACTGCAAATGGATGCTTGGGTTTGAATGTTTCTACAATTTTTGTAAAATGTCCTCTCTTGAAGGCTTGAAAATCCTGGTGTTAATACACAGCTTGTTGCTATAACAGGAAAGCCTCTTTGCACAGTTTTTTCTTTTTCTTTGGGCTGGGTTTTTTTTTCCTGTCTTGGTGGTGGTTGGCTTTCTAGGAAATTTGTTTAATGAGATATGAAATTATGGTGGACTTTTTTATTCTTAAGTGTCTGTCCTCCATGAACTTTGTCCAAAAGAAGTGAAACTGAACCGACATGAGGAGATTCTTCTTGTCTCATTACTAGCTTATGATTACTCAGGTTTGGGGTTTGCCTGCCTGTCTCTGTCCAAACAGTTAGCATTATTTCTTTTTCTTCTAGTCAACTTTCTCTATTCTTGCTTTTGTTTTCTCAAGTGGTTAGCTAATTAATTCTTCATCTCTCCATTTTGTTGCATGTGTTGCTTTCAGACATTTGGTCAAATAATAGTTACTTCTGTAATTTCTGTTTAATTTTGCAAGTTTCTTTGCATTCTCCGATGCAGATTCGTGCATTTGTGGACAAATTGATTGAAAGACACATGACGATGAAGCCAGCTGTGAAATCATGATGATTGTCTGGAATGGCTGGTCATAGTTTTTTGGTGGCTTATCTGATGGTTGGGGAAGCAGAAGATTGTTCCCTTATGGATCTTTCCTCGGCTTCCACCTGCATGTGAGAATGAGGCGTCCTTTGGATTTGCCTTGACTTCTTTATCCAAGCTACCCAACAAGCTTTTGGTAAATTAAAGGATGCAGCTCAGGATGGAACTCTAATAGTTCTTGTGACTGTGTTCCAATCTACACAGTTATGTTGGGGCGACCAAATCCTACTATTGTTTCTTCAAAAAAATGTCAGGTTTAATGCAATATGTCCCAAAATGTGACAGGAAATTACATTACAGGATGGCAAAGGCCTCCTGTGGTGAAAATTTGAACATGGGTGCTATATGAAATGTTATGGATTTAAATCCCACCTGATAGGCATCAGTCTCTTCTGAGACACAAGAACAGAATACATTTAGGATTGTTCATCATAATTCATCAGTTGTATCTTTTAGGTTAGAAAGTGAAGACCCCTAATTTTTCCATTCAGGGATCCTTGTAGATGAGAAATGACATGTTTTCCTAATTTTGACATATGTACAGCTCAGAATTGTTTTAATGGCTACAGGAGTACAGACATTTGCCGTACTTATTCCAAGGCATTTATGCTCTCTTGCTTTATTATATTTTCTGGTTCTACAAAGATTTCAGAAATGGAATTATTGCTTTAATTTTCAATTATATGATCAAATATAACTTTTCATTTGGGTGTTGTGTTGTTTTTAAGGAGTACAGCTTCATGCTTCTTCTTTTACTTGGAGCTGCTGGCCATCCATATGAATGGCGAGTTAAGAAACAAGTTTGACCATGTTGTGTTGTAAGACCGTTCACCAAGTTCTGAAGATGACGAACGGACACAGTGGCATTTGGGTAGGTTACTTTAAGAGGCGACTTAATGTTTATATAGGCATGGGAATACAGTGAATAGGTAAGGTGCTTCTTTTGTCTCAATAATTTAACCCAAATGCATTGTAAAGATCTGCTGATGACGATACATGATGGAGATGCTGATTGGAGTCTTGCGCTTCAATGGTACTAATTTTCACACTCTCCCTTCTGTTATTGTCCTGTTATTCACTTGCACATTTTATTCTTGTTTGCAGATAAAGATAAAGCAGGCCGTGGCTTTTTAACCTTTTGCATTGAGCACTTTGGTTCTTGTTCAGATTTTTCTCCAATAATTTTTGGGTAAAATCTGGTCCATCCCAAGCGTATTACACACACTGTTTTTTGTTCTTTTCCTGGAATACATTTAGGAATTTTCTTAGTACTTTGTTCTTGAGGGTGGAATCAGAGTGATTATATGTATCCAAGTGTGTTTACTATCTGTGCTGAATTGTTCATGATATAGTTTAGTCCCATACTTTGGAAAGGGAAAAATGATGTTTATTTATTAAAAATTCTTTACCCCAAAGTTTACCTGTTCCCGACACATGGATTGCTTTTCTTTGACATTCATGGATTGCTCCTCTTCCTTTCCTCATCCCTCCAATTAGTTTGCTTTCTCTCTCTGTTTTCAGAATCAACCTATTCAACTATGTACTTGAAGACTTTGTGAGGTGTATTGTTGGCGAAATGGTTTACCAAATCCTTTTAAGAGGTGAGGATAAATTAGGTTGGTCCCTCAGAATTAAATACTTGACAAATTCTGAAGGAACTGTTTTGCTTTTAGCTCTTGGTGAATGCCTTGGATGTATAATCCAGCAACCTAATGTTTATTTCGTACATCAAAATTTGGAAAGTGATATTTGCATCCCAAGTTAAGCCTCTTGCACTCCTTGGAGGCATATTATTTACTGAGTGGATTGGACTGCAAGAGGCTAAAATGGGAGTGCAAATATCAATTTCCTAAAATTTTTATGTACCATTGTGTGATAAGCATTTATTGGATCGTGGTTGCACCAGAAAACATTGCTCAGATCTCTGTTGTTGCTTTTGTACTAGGTTATATGCTTTTGCATTGTGGAGAATTTGCTTCAAAAAATAGTGGTGAACTTAAGCTTAATTCGACAGGATGATCCACCGTGCAAATTGGAGTTGAGAATTTTTTTTCGTTTCAAATTGTCATTAAATTGTAATTTGGTGTTAGATATGGATCTTTTTGGTAAGTTTGAATGTTCTTTTCTGTTGATTCACTGGGCATTTTCCTAGATTTGCTATGTATTTCAAATGGTATTTGTACAACCGCGTGTTCCACTGCTTAATGGGCCGAGGAGTGAAACGAGCTCAATATCAAGAATTAGTTGGTGATGAGACTGAAAAGAGTGTACTCTTTGCTGGTGTTGCTGTGCGTCTGTTGCCTTGATTCTGCCATTTTTAGCAAGCAGCTTTTGGCTCTTCCTAATGATAAAGCAATTACAAAATTTAACCCGCAGGAGGTTTGGGGGAGGAGCTTGTACAATTGTTAGCCATAATTTTACTTTATAGTGTAAGCACACTAGCAAATGAAGTGTGTAAACCAAACTGAAATAACAACTCTTATGAACTCAAAAGAACAAGTTTGAAACATCTACTTTTTGCATGTTTTCAGGAGCTGGGTTAAAAGTGTTTTTTTTTTTTTTAATACACTTCTTGTTTTAGTGCATAGAACGGATGTACTAGTGTGATGCATGTGTTAGCGCCTAGATCGTAGAGCATAATCGTGTATAATGGTGTGGTTGACGATTGTGGGGACACTTAATCCCAATTGATAGCATAATGCCCAGAACAACTTTTTGTGTCCTGCATGTTATTGTGTTTTTTCTGCTAATCCTTTCTGATAAATGTTTATTTGCATGTATGTACAAGTTGAAAGCAAATCGATTTCAGTGTAGTGTTTTTCTTTTGGAATATAATCAGGAAATGCTTTTCTTGGGCTTTAGTCTCGCTCCCTTCTGCCTTTTAGTCTTCTGTAAAGACTAGAAAAAAGGGGGCGTTGGTGGGTTACAAATATTACTTTGTGATCATTACACCCTTAATAAAGTTTTTCTATATTTAATGTATAATACCCGATATGTATACATTGTCAGTGTACAATCTACATGTATTTTAACCTAACAATCAATAATAAAGTGTGTTTAATTATCAAATAAAACATAAAAGTAGTATTGTCATTAACCTTAATAATAATAATATGCCACTTAGATTCCCTCTTTTTTTCTTAAAAAAAAATATTCACACTCCAATTTTATTTTAATAAAACATGCCCCTAGTATGCAGCTTATTATCAAACATATATAACTTTATGAATTTTATACATTAAAATTTTATCTAAATTCCATTTTTTTTAATTTCAGACTCCAATTTTTTAGTTATATCAGAATGATCCCTAAAACAGAGTTATACACAGTAATCGCTTGCCAATGACATCTAAATTGAGCGTCTTCTCATTCGTAATCACGTTTGCACCATTCTTCCGGTCCACTCCCGATCATAATTGATTGATTCATAATTGATTGGTAGTATTTTAAAATAAACCGAGCAAAGGGGGGGGGAGGGTCCCCCTGAGATAGAGACAGCTTCGAAACCAAACAGGTCTACGACTCTCCTGCCCGCAGGAGCCGTGAACCAAAAAAAAAAAAAAAAAAAAAAAAAAGAAAGGGGAAAAAAATCTCCATCTCAGATCCAACCCTCTTTTTCTACTCCTCTCCGTCTCTTCCTCTCTGATTAGATCCAATCCACTCCGGAAACATGTCTTCGACCTTCAGCGGCGATGAAACGGCACCGTTCTTCGGCTTCCTGGGGGCTGCCGCTGCTTTAGTCTTCTCCTGTAAACAAACACTGCCTACTTTTTTTTATGCTAAGACATTCCTCTTCTCGTCCAGATCTAGGCTTACAATTGCTAAGTTTCGGTGATATTTTGGTTTCCTTGTTCATCTTTTTTTTGTGTGTGTGTGTGTTTTTTAATGGCTTGGTAGGTATGGGAGCGGCGTATGGGACGGCGAAGAGTGGAGTAGGGGTGGCGTCGATGGGTGTGATGAGGCCGGAGCTGGTGATGAAGTCCATTGTTCCCGTGGTTATGGCTGGTGTGCTTGGTATTTACGGGCTTATTATTGCTGTGATTATTAGCACGGGCATCAACCCTAAGACCAAGGCTTACTATCTCTTTGATGGTTATGCTCATCTCTCTTCTGGTCTTGCTTGTGGCCTCGCTGGCCTTTCTGCTGGTATGGCAATTGGAATTGTTGGTGATGCCGGTGTTAGGTATATTTACCCTCTCCTTGACTAATTTGCCAAGACTTTGTTTTACTTACTTAATATTTTGCATCTGATCTTAGGGCCAAAAAGATGTGTTTGATTGTGCGTTCTGAATTCTGATGATAGTTCAGGAACGTTTCTTTCTTCCGCAATTTTTGAATGAATATTTTCTCTAGCTTGATTATGTGGTAGTTCTTTATTTGCGTGCTTATTATGTATTATATTGTTTATTTCCAATTTAAGTGTAATATATGCTAAAGTGAATGGTTAACTCTCCTATTATCTGGCCCATAGAATAGTGGCTTGACAATCAACTTGATAAAAGCTTTTGCCTAGGATTTGAATATCCAGTGTATATAACTTACTAATTTTTACATTGTAAGAATTTTTTTTTTTAATTTTATGCGGCGTCTGTGTGAGTTAAAATTTGATTTGATTGGAATTTAGCTTATGAGGGTTTGGTACTTAAATTACTTCTGAAATTGATCTATTCAGTATACCTGCTGCTTTGGCATTTTCATGTTATTATGCTTAACTTTTCTTTGCGTTTATTCCTTTGGTTCTTAAAATGTGTGGTTTGAAGAAATTAAAGCTCTATCTGAGATATATGTGTTAATGTTGTTTTCATAATACAGAGTTACATCTGTACTACTACTGTGATTCTTGGGGAATCATCTTAGTACAATCTGTATGATTGAATATTCACTTTTTGGGAACATGTAAATGTTCAATCAAATGCACCTGGTGGATGTGTCTAGCGAAAAACTTAAGGTAGTATAAGTTGGAGTAGTTTGTAAAATATGATAACCTTTGGCAGGAGGAGAAGAGGTAGCTTTATATAACTAAGTTGGGTATAAAAACTCAATCTTACAATATCCCATCAGGTTTTATAGTTGATCTTGCAAAGGGGTCTAGCATTCTAGGACAAGGTTTGTTATGTTACTCCTTTTGCATTAAGCTTTTGCTGATTTCATTGTTTGCCCTTTTTGTCATGTTGCTCAGTATGGACAAGGGAAAGTTCCTATTTATGCTGTACTGAAACCTGTTTTTTGTGTTCATTATTGGAGTACTGTTCCTGTGAGATGGATTGAAATCTCTACCCGTTTAGGCTCTTATAAATGCAGTTATATGGTTGCCATTAGCTTTAACCGTCGTGGTTCTGCGCTGGAGAGATCTTTATGATTCTGATTTCTTCTTATCTTTTGCAGAGCCAATGCGCAACAACCTAAGCTTTTCGTGGGTATGATTCTCATCCTTATTTTTGCTGAAGCCCTGGCTCTCTACGGTCTGATTGTTGGCATCATCCTCTCTTCTCGAGCTGGTCAATCAAGAGCAGATTAGAACTGGATTATAGTTAGCTGACGCTTTGTGGTGCTAGTAATTGATAAAGGACTATATTACGTTCTCGGGTTAGAGGTGGTTATCCTGTTGCGGGAGTTACTTTTGCTCTAAAAGCTTTTATACGTGCAAATCCATTGCTCAACCTCAAGAATTGTTGTGGTCTTCGCATGTAGATTTTGGGTTTAAAATTCTTTCTTGAATAAAGCCTCTGTACTGTTGTTTGGTGCTGCACCTTGTCAAAACTGGATTGTTGAATTGTGTAACGCTACTATCTAGTATTATCTACATTAGCTATTTGAGGACCTAAACGTTTCGCTATATTATCTTTAATCTCCAAATGTGATTCCGGCATATACTCTCTTTGTCTATTGTCTTGTAAGCCCTTGGTATTTGCCCAGTATTGCATTTTGGGGTAATTCATTTTATTTCCTGAAATAGGATCTGCATTTTTCTGTCGTTTAAATGGTTGTGTTCCCTGCCTACTAGAGCCGAAGTTCCTTTCTGCACAAGTAAATCAACCACATCCTAGCTTTCAAAGGATTATCTCATTATTGTGTGTAAAGTCATATAGCTTTCAAAAGCTTTTATTGTGGTCAAAAGGGCATCTATAAATACGTCAGGTAAATTCTCTATAAATTAATAATTTTGAATCATATAAAATTTATTAATTCAAAGAGATATTAATTAATTGATAAATTAGTAATTTATTAATTTACTGAGTGTACTTATAATTTAAAGAAACACTCATTTAATTTTAAATTTTTATTTTATTTTATAAAAATATAAATTACTCTATTAATAAAAGGAGGTTAAAAGTCTAATATGTACTTGATTTGCATGTATAATTTCTTATTACAATACGAGAATTCAAGTAATGCAACAGGAAGAATTAAGGATGGGAGTCAGGTAGATTTAGATTAAAAAAAAAATAAGACACTCATATTTTAGTAAAATATGATATCTTATTTTAGTGAATTATTAATTTATTATATAAATAAGACTAGAAAGTTATGTAAGGTTTTTCACAAAAAAATTTTATTTTATTATTTTATCAAACTTATTAATTTAGCCCATTAATTCAAGTTGGGACCATAAAAAAGTTATTATTTAATAGAGGTTATTAATTTATCGGATATTGATTTATAGAGATTTTAGTGTAATAAATTGTTCAAGAGAGGCAATTATGATGCAGAATCCAAAACAAAACGGAGTGCACATAAAAGCTAAATATGGTAATTCATTTTTTTTTTTTGTTTACGAAAACACAAGACAGAATTTCTCCCCTTTTCCCCGTAAACCCAAATTATATATACGTTTTACTACTGTATTTCACAAATTTTGCCTCTTCCCAAATTATTATATACGTCTAACTACTGTATTTCACAAATTTCCTAGCTAAGCGAAGGGGCCGTGATGGTGAGATTGAGACAACATCAGGAACAGCGTTGAACATATCAAGCCAGATTAGCCTACGTCGCTGGAAAGACCCCCAGATCCAATCTCTCATCCTCCTTGGACCCTCCTACCAGATCTAATCCCAAGAAAATGTCTTCGACTTTCAGTGGCGATGAGACCGCACCCTTCTTTGGCTTT
This sequence comes from Coffea eugenioides, assembly GCF_003713205.1. NCBI lineage: Eukaryota > Viridiplantae > Streptophyta > Magnoliopsida > Gentianales > Rubiaceae > Coffea > Coffea eugenioides. The sequence goes on from NC_040044.1 coordinate 1,636,694, forward strand.
CTCGGCGCTGCTGCTGCCCTAGTCTTTTCATGTACCAATATGCTCTCTTTTCTTTTCTTGCCCTCTTCAATCAACTGGGGATTAGAATTAGGATTCGATATTAATTGTTTGAATTTTCGGATTTGGTAGGTATGGGAGCAGCTTATGGGACGGCCAAGAGTGGCGTAGGAGTGGCGTCGATGGGAGTGATGAGGCCGGAGCTGGTGATGAAGTCTATAGTTCCGGTGGTCATGGCTGGTGTGCTTGGTATCTACGGATTGATTATTGCCGTGATTATAAGTACCGGAATCAACCCTAAGACTAAAGCTTACTATCTCTTCGATGGTTACGCTCACCTTTCTTCTGGTCTTGCTTGTGGCCTCGCTGGTCTTTCTGCTGGTATGGCTATCGGAATCGTCGGTGATGCCGGCGTCAGGTATTACTTTACTCTTTCCTTCCCTTCCCTGACTTTTCTCTGCATGATTATTAAGTAACTAGCCTGGGTTTTTGGATTGTTCGTACATTGTGATCGTGCTTAGTTGAATTCTTAGCTTGTTTCATGAGTATCTATTCTAGCTTGGTTATCAATTACTGGTAGTAAATCTACCTCTTTATCATGCGAGATTTTTTTTCTTACTCGATTTTCTCAGTAATTTTGGGTCTGTTTGATTGGGTGTAAGATATTTTCCGGTCAAAAATATTTTCCAAAGAAAATTTTTTCAAAGAAAATAAATGTTTTCCTATTCATTTTTCGGTGTTTGGTTGACTAATTTGGTCTCCTAGAAATTGAAGCCAGTTAGATCCCATATGTCCAACCCACCACAACAACACCTTGCATCCTAGCATACCGTTTGCTCTGTCATACCCACCACCAGCAAAGCCGCCTACCATCCATGTTCTTTCCCCGCATTGTCACCACAGCTGCAAAAAGCCTCCTCCCAGTATTTACCATCACCACCATTGCCACCACTTCCTTCTTGCCAGCCCCGGCACCATCCCTACCCATTCCCATAGTAAAAGAAAATTATCATCAATGGGGAAGTCTCATGAAACAATAACAAATTATTCAAAAATTCCAATTTGCTGGTAAATAATATTGCCGAAATTAAGATTCATCAGATTGGTTCCTCAATGAAGGAGTATCTTTCCTCAAAGATTTATACCTCAATATCAAAATCATGATCAGATAGGTAATCAAATTGAGAGATGTAAAAGTCACCCTTGATTGACGAAGCAAGAATTTGGGCCTTCAGAGAGAGATTGCTGTGGAGAAGTGCCAACAAGATCACCAATGAATCATATGGGTAAAGATTGAGTAACCTTAATAATGGCCTGTGAAGGGTAGTCGACACCTCATTATCCTTGCATTAAATGAAGTGGCAGAACGTGAGTAAAATGTATTCATTATGGCAAGAAAGGAAGTTGTTTTACATCCGCCAGTGTAAAATATTTTTCAGCAGAAAAGATTTTGCCACACACTTGTGCAACCAAACATTGGAAGTTCCAGAAAATATTTTCATTCCAATCAAACAGACCTATAGTGTAGTTGAATTGTGAATTGCACTATAATCTTCTCGGTTTGCAGCGTTCAATTATTTTTTATTTGTATGTCGTTGATTTTGATCTTTTCCTCTTTTCCTGAGCTTTGAATTTTTGCTGGACATCACTAATTACCTAGGTGTTACATTATACCAAGGTAGATCTGTTTAGACTTAAAAGAGCTTGATTTAAGCTTCTATAGCTAGTGTCAATCTCCGTTCAGAAATCAATGCAGGTAATACTGTTGAAGTAGTTCGAAAACTATGATATATTGCTGCTATAGACATCTTAGTTGAGATAATGAGTAATGTATCCATGTTACAGAAGGTTCTGAATATGGTTGTCCAGGGATAGAAATAAAATTTTAATTTATTTTAGTACTGGCAATAACTTATAGGCTACTACTGTCGTCGCTGATGCTTCGTCATTTACTGTATCTTCTTTTGCGCTGTGTGTCTTCAGAGTGTTATGTAGTTGAGAAGCTTTTAGTGCACCATCTCTTGAGGCATTGTATATTAGCATTTTTTGGGATGCATTTTTATCAAGCATTTCTCATATGCATATGATTATAACTCTACTTTTTACTTGCCTACTGCAGAGCCAATGCTCAACAGCCGAAGCTTTTTGTGGGTATGATTCTTATTCTTATTTTTGCCGAAGCCTTGGCTCTTTATGGCCTTATTGTTGGCATCATCCTCTCTTCTCGGGCTGGTCAATCAAGAGCAGATTAGAAGAGGAACTTATTTTAGTGGAGACTTTCTGGTGTTTATCCTCGATTAAGGACTATGTTTATGTTTTCTCCATTTAGGGATGGTCACCCAGTTGGATAAAAGTCCAAGTCTCTCTAAGATTATATACATGCAAGGCCATTGCTCAATCTGAATTGTTGTTTTATTAGGTTGTGGAAATTGGATTTAGACTTTTTGGTTTGAATAACATCTGTGTTGTGTTACTTAGTGCCTCATTATCTGTAAGTTGGATTGGATTGTGTAACACTATCATCTTAATTAGTCTGTTGAGACTTAAATCTTTCACTAGTTGAGTCTCTGTTTGCAACAGTAAATCTGGGAATCTTGTGTATACTCCTGTGTAAGGCAGTTGATTGCGCCAGTGTTCGTGTTTCAGTTTTGTAACTTGTCTATTGGGGGGTTTCGTTTGGTTTTCTGTCTGAGGCAAATGTTGTAGGCAGTGTTTGGATTGAGGGAATGGGAGGGAAATGAGTGGAGGGGAATTGGAGGGATTTGATTTTTGTTGATTGGATTGATTTTTGAAACGGGAAAGGAAAGGATATGGAGGGGAAGGATCTTTATTTTGTTGATTGAAATAATTTAAAATTTTTTAAAAGGTAGTTTTTTCATTTTTTTTTTTCAATAAATTAACACTTGATCTTTTCCTTCTTCAATCCAAGCAAAAATTTAGTATTTTTTTCCTTTGCTTCGGCAAATAAGATGGATGGAAATCACTTTCATTTTTTTTCCCTTTTCTATTGGTATCCGTTCCCTTCTTTTCCTTCAATCCAAACGGTGCCTAATAGAGCTAGTGCACCTGTTTCAAGACGAACCGTATCGGACCAAGGCTATGTGCATTTTGCACCCGTTTTAACTTTGTTTGTATATAGTGTAATTTATTTACAATATCGTGTAATTTTAAAACAAAATTTTGTGGTTTCCATACATGTTAAAAATGAAGTACAAGATGAGATCTGGATCGTACAATATTTTTTTGGTCAAATCTTGTCCGTGAACTGTCAAAAAACGGTTGTTTCCTGCAACCGTTCCTGCCCCTCTTCCAACCGTATCCGCTCCAATGATCTCCTTTGTCTCCTCTTACGAGTTGGCCTTTGCTCCGGCAACCAATTCGAGCATCTATTTATTTGAACTTGATTGGTATATTTACTTTTAATACTCTATTCTCATTCCTATCAGAATTTAATCTGGGACTGAACTGTATCCAACAAGAATGTATATTAACATTCTTAACCGGTCTGAACTTATTGAATAAATGTAAACAAACAAAGGTTAAGTTTGCTCATGTGTATTTAGAGTAAAATTAAGGGTTTTTTCCCCTATATTGACCTGATTAAAAAATGTCCTTAGCACTAAAACTATAACAAAAAAAACAAAGAGAAAAGTAATAAATTTTCTTCTTGGGAGAAAGGCATAAAGGTAATTAAATCTTTTTGATGATCCTTAGTTAAGTAATACTCCACATAAGAAACAGCAGAAATGCTGGAATCAGCTTCCTCTTCTTTTTTTTTTTTTCGAAATGAAACGTTAATTTTCATTTTCTTTTATAAGAAAATAACTAGAAAAGTAAATGCATTCTTGATTAAAAATCGGAGGGAGGGAAGCAGCAACGTCATCCCTGACGTGGACCAACAATGTGAACGCCTCTTCTCCTCTATTCAGAAGATTCATTCAGGTCGTTATTTTATTTTGACTGCGTGTTTTATTATTAATTGCTAGCATTACTTGCAGGAAAAACCAGAGACGAAAGTAAGCAAAGGAAAAAGGGTCCGTTCCGTCGGGGGAAGTCACCTAGATCCTTCGCACCATCGCGCTATATATATATATATACGAGTCACAATGCTCGGAGAACAACAGCAGTGAAATGAAATTTGGACTTGGACTCGCTCTTTTGAAAATCGCATGAAACTTAGGAGGCCAAACAGCAGGTGGTCAAAGAAGATATCGCTGGCGAGCATGGCGGAGGGAATTGCTTCTCCTGCTGCCGCAGCAGCAACCACCTCTCAAACTGCAACCTCTACCGCCGCCACAACGGCCGAGTCAATTAGCAAGAAGAGATCGCTATGGCCTTCCATTCTTCGTTGGATACCTACCTCCACCGACCACATCATCAGAGCTGAGAAACGCCTCCTGTCTGTTGTAAAGTAATCTATCTCTCTTCCATTTCTTCCCCACTTCCGGATTTTTGGGACAGTTTCAATGTAATCTCCTTCTCAATTTAGTATTCCGATTTTGCCGTTGAATTTCTAATTTGCTGTTCAATGCCAAGTGTAATTGATGCGGCGGATTATTGATTCGATATGAATATAAGCCTCCCGACATATTTTATGAATTTATGATTGCTTTTGCAATTGATCGAATTTTACATGTTAAGAGTAGGAAAAGAAAAATGTCTTTTTGTTTGATCATTTCTAGCTTGAAAGTTCATCAAGGATTAGATTCTGATCGTTTAATTTTCAATTTGGATCCGTTTAGCGTTAACTTGGAGAAAACTAGCGACTAAAGCTAGGTAATTGTTTGGCATCTCTGGTTTCGGCCATCTCAATTAGTGCACTGTTTGGCAGTTTTGGTTACTGATGCAATGTCATTAATTTGTGTTTGGGTTGAATGGCAGGACTCCATATATTCAAGAACACGTTAACATAGGATCTGGTCCACCAGGTTCTAAAGTCAGGTGGTTTCGCTCTGTTAGCAATGACCCAAAATTTATCAATACACTAACTTTCGACAGCAAAGAGGGTTCTCCCACTCTTGTTATGGTACATGGATACGGTGCTTCCCAAGGTTTCTTCTTTCGGAACTTTGATACTCTTGCAGCTCATTTCAAAGTCATTGCTATTGATCAGCTTGGGTGAGTTTAGGGCCTGTAAATTTCGGCATCCAATCCTGCTTGAAACACAAGTTATCTTTACATACTTTTAGAAGCACTTGCAATGTTGGAGATGTGGGAAAATGACATACTTTGATTGTACATTGAAAGATATGAAGAGAACAAAATTTTTCAATAGCATCGGGAACTTTTTATGGTATGCTTTGTAGTGAACAAGATCCAAAGTGAAATTCGCTATTAAGTATGAAATTATGTATATTTTTACATAGAAATAATGCACACTTACCTTTACTAATTAAAACTGGATACATTAAAATGTTTATATTAATTGCACTGAGACTAAACATGATGACGGGCATTATTGAGAATTTTGATAAAGTTAGAGGAGTTTTAGATTTAGTAGACGTCTTCTAAAAAATGGATTGAATTACCAACATTTTACCAGCTGTTTTTTTCAAAATATATATACAAAACCTGAAAGTTGATGGTTTTCATAGTTAAGAACATGTAGAAATTATGATTAGGTACTCTATTTTTATGAATGTCGTCTTCCTTTTTTGCAGTTGGGGTGGATCAAGCAGGCCTGACTTCATGTGCAAAAGTACAGAAGGTCTGTTGTGGATTTATTAGCCCAATCTTTTATCTAAATCCCAAAATTTCTTCACTGACATTTCTTGTCAATCATGATAATCATGCATAATTTTGCTGGAATTTGTAATGCAGAAACTGAGGCATGGTTTATTGATTCCTTAGAGGAATGGCGCAAAGCCAAGAATCTTAGCAATTTTATTTTACTTGGTCATTCATTTGGCGGGTATGTTGCTGCAAAATATGCTCTCAAGGTAATTACTTCTCATGCTATGTCTCTGCTCGTACCGGCGTATAAGATGACTGCTATCAATTCCTGATATTCACTTCATTCTCTTGAAGCATCCTGAGCACATTCAGCACTTGATTTTAGTTGGACCTGCTGGATTTGCTTCAGAAAATGATTACAAGAGTGAATGGCTTACTCGTTTTAGAGCAACGTGGAAAGGAGCCGTTTTGAATCATCTGTGGGAGTCTAACTTCACTCCACAGAAAATTGTAAGGTGATGACAGGTCTCTTGCTCTGCATCTAGAATTTAATTTAATTTGTTTGATACTGCTCTTTATCTTCATTTTTTCTGTTTAGCTTAAAGAGGGCAGCCATTTTTAGGTTCTTTCATATGCTAACATCAATTTTTTATGCCCCTGACAAAACTGCGTCATCTTAGAGCTTGTCACTCATTGACTTTGATATTCCTCCCATTGTGGTTTATCTTCTAGATTCCTACCATACACTGGCAGTTTATGATGACTCTAGCAGATGTACAGATAATCTTTCTTCTCTTTGTAAAACTACTATCTTTTTTTGCAGTCCTTGGTCCTTTCTTTGAGTGCCTGAAAGATTAAGTTTTATATTTAGCATTAGCAGTTAAGTGATACCCAATATGTCCTTGCGGAAATTGCATCTCCGACGTCTTCTCATGCATGACTGGATAAAGATTATGCTACAAGTATCTCTTCTTAGTAATACAAGTATGTTACAAGTATCTCTTCTTAGTAATATAAGCTGCCTGTTTTATTGGGAAAGCAATTCAGAGGGCATGCTGTTATGTAGCAGCAAACCAATTTATAAAGTAGTTTCCATCTAATAAATGATCATACAGTGGTTCTTTATGCATGAGTGGCAGGTTAACTGTGGTGGTTGCTTCTTTCTCAGTCGATGGAACTTTTTTTTACTTGAGCTTGAAGTGTGGCATACTCATGTTCTACATCAACTGATAAATATAGTTACCATGGATTAAATATACCAAAAGTCTGGAATTCACTTTTGTTGTTGGGAATTCTGTATGTAGAGGTTTAGGCCCCTGGGGACCAGATATGGTCCGCAAATATACAAGTGCTCGGTTTGGTTCTCGCGCACAGGGATCTGTTCTGACTGAGGAGGAATCCAGATTACTCACAGGTAGGATAATATCAAATGTTTTTCATTGTGGCACAGTATGAAAAGTTCCTCATAATGACTATTTCTGGATTGAAGATTATGTATACCACACTTTAGCAGCCAAAGCTAGCGGAGAACTGTGTTTAAAGTACATATTTTCGTTCGGAGCATTTGCTAGGATGCCTCTTGTCCAAAGGTGAGAGGGTTATAATACTTTCTTCTCCTCTCTCATTCTTTACTTTTTCCCAATATTTGTAACAGAATTCCACTGCAGTTTTCTTATTAGCATCTTAAAAGAGTTAATCATGTGAATTTTCTTGTGGGCAGCAGTTATGAATGCTTTCCACAAGTTATTCGGTAATTAAAAGTTGCATATTTGACTGGAAATTAAAGACCAGAATAACCATATGACTGCATTGTTGCCTTTTTGTGGCATGGGGATCATTGATCCTTAGCTAAAACAGCATTTGCTTCTGTGGAAGACAAGGCATATATCTGATTTCCTTGGAAATGTAGTGGGTGATAACTGGTCTGCCAAGTTCCAACTTTGCAAGTCTTGGATATCTCTGAGAGATACTTGCAACCAATATTACAATATCTTCAAACAGAACTGCGATTAGCTTTTTATTTCCTTGGTTCCATTTTTACTTTTCCCTTTCCCTCGTAATTTTATTCATTTAAAGTCTGCATGGGACGGGTTGCAATAGTACTTGCAAAAGAGCCTAATATTTTATTCTCTTGAAGTGCTGGATTAAGAGGCAGACTGTAGAATGCTTGTAGCTGTATTCTTCAAAGTTTAGATCCAGTATATTAATTTGAGCGACTAAGATAGAGTGACAATTTGCTAGAGAAACTGTTCATCAATAACATTTTGCTCTTCAAATCTTGTCTAAATAGCTTGGCTTGAATAGAACTGTCTATTTTTCGTATTGTTTCTATGTTAAGGTGTAAACAATCCTGTCATCTTTTTGAGTGCAGGGCATCAGAATGGAAGGTGCCAACTTCCTTTATTTATGGTTTCCAGGATTGGATGAATTATCAAGCGGCGCAAGAAGCTCGCCAGCATATGAGGGTTCCATGCGAAATCATAAGGGTCCCTCAGGTCTGTATCTCTCCTTTATGTGCGATATGAGGGGAACAAGCAAAGTAGTTACTTTCATTTTTTTTGCTTTCTTTAACTTTTATCGCTTGATTAGACACATAATTTAATAATTTATATTCTGATTAAAAATGATGGTAAAGGTGGTCTTTTTGTGACTACAGGCTGGCCATTTTGTATTTATAGACGCTCCGGATGGTTTCCATTCAGCGGTTCTGTATGCTTGCAGGAGGTTTTTGTCCCCTGATCCTGACAGTGAGTCCCTCCCTGAGGGCCTGACAACTGCTTAGATGAAGAATTCAATGTTGTATTTACTAAATGTAATTCTTAGTGTACTAAAGAGCATCATTCTTTTGAGCGCAGGCTGCCACTTATTGTATCATTAATTCAAGCCTTTAAATGTATTTGTTTGGTCTTGGGCTCTATGCATTATTTTAAATGCGCCGAGATCTTTGTAAAATTCTGACATAGGACGAAAGAAAATAAAATGTATGATTTTAAATTCGTTCATTGGGCTTGTTGGTGTCATTAGCTTAATTTGCCTTTTCAAACTTCTATTTCCATTTCCATATCATGGTTTGGGCAATCTCTCAATGACCGTCTTATTTTTCCCGCTGGGACAAACTGAATGTCAACCCAACTGAAGTAACTGAGAAGTGACCTTCCGTTTCCTTTCGTCAGAAGCTCGCAAGACTCCGATTGGACGAGAGGACCGATGGTTCCGCTCCATGCTTCAAGTCACCACTTGGTCAACCAGTTATAGACCTATAAGCTTTCAAGCTTATAAATTGTCATAGTCGAAATTGCGGCGATGGTGATTGTATTCGGAACCAGTCACGGTGCCACTTTTCCTTTGACACAAGATAGACAATATATATATATATATACCCTCCATTAATCTCACTCTATCGCCCATTAATTTGACATTGTATTGAGATTGGGTAAAAAGCAAATATGGGCAATGAAATAAGATCTATGGGCATTGTATTTTTGTCTATGTTATTGTAGTGCCAACATCAATTAGTATCCATTCTTCTTCTTTTTTTTTTTTTTTCTGAAAATGATAATAATTGTATAACTTATTCTATCCTAAACTAGAAAGGAGGGGAGCCTAAGGCACTGAGCTTGGTTAATTAGTATCCATTCTAAACCGGTGGTAGGAAGAGTAAAAACTGTACATTCATTAGCTTAGAATCTGGAATTCAAATCTACTGACAGTAAAAGTCACTTTATCTTCACTCCTAAAACTGTACATTCATTAATTTGACTGCGCATGAAATAGAGACTAATATTTACAGTAGCCTCTCTCTCTCTCTCTCTCTCTCTATTTTAAATTTGAAACTCCTTTTTTTTTCTTTTGACATGTGACATGCATGTAGATTTACTAGCACAAAAAAATTCTCCCTATTGTAGAAAAGATTAAGGGATAATTTTAGAAACCTCCCATAAGATTTTTGGCAATATCACTGACCTCCCCTGAGGTTTTCAGAATTACACTAATCTCCCTTGAGATTTAGCATTTGATAACAAAATCAGCCCATGTTAGGAAAAGTGAACATAAAAAAGTGTTTTCAAGAGAGAGAAGGAGTTTTGTTCCCACAAATGCGCCTCTTGTAGGGGTACAAGTTGTATTTAGTGAAATAATGGAAACTAATAAAAGCCAGAAATAAATTAGAAAAAGTGAAGGGATATTAGTGAAATAAGGAAAAAAGAGTCAGAAGGAGCATCAAACCATTTTTGCTCAAAACTGTAGCAACGGCTGTTGCTTTCTTTTGCAATGGTTAAAATTGAATACCTTTGCAATAGTATACAAAGACATGAATCAGCATGAAGAAGGAAGACATTTTCACTTTAAGCATCGGCATTTAAGGTGAAAAAGAGTGATTTCTTGCAGAAATTAGGGTGAAAAAAGTGATTTAAATGGGTTCACGAGAAATGCATAAACTAATTAAGTTATTTGTCATATGTTCAAGTTGCAACATCATAGATCCATTAAATGACACATGCAAGTTAAGAACTGAAATAATCATCTATGAAACCTAACTAGTAAGAAGGTGCAAACCAGATTCTGCAATCCAAGAGAATTATCATCAGTTCAGATTTTATAACCATATCAGTAGCTCTACTCTAAGCAAATAGTAATGCAATCTAAGACTATCCAAAGCATCGTCAACCTTAAAGCAATTCAGGCAGAGAGCGAGAATTGCAAAATCATTATTGTTTAATCATAGTTTCACGTAGCACCATATTAATGGATGTGCCCTAACCACTCATTTATCAGATTTTAGTCTTCTAATGACACATAATGTACAGGGTATAATAAAATTTTGCACCATATGACGTAAGCAACTGGGCCCCAAATTCTGTCAGGAAAGATCAATGAAATTGTATCCTAAATAGGAGTAATGGAGACCCAAAGGGACTGGACTGGGGGTTTCTCCAAGACGGACCTTAAAAGATTTCGTGAAGCAATAAAATCACAAGGCAAATGGCAATATGGCATGGCAAGGGCGGGGGTCCATAGTCATACATGCCCTGTCAAGTGTCAACCCACTTATATAACAGCTACAAACTGCGTGAAGCGAATATCTATAAGGGCCGACCCGAAGTTCATGTGAATGACTGACTACCACTATCCTCTTACAGTAACAGTAGTAGCAGTAATTAAGATATAGAACAGAAGCAGACAAACAAATTTATACTCGGATGTACTAGTATCTAAGAGGACATTCACGGATCCTGCGTCACTGACTTGCCCTTTCCCAATAATTAAAGTCCGTTTCAGGCTCTCTTCTGGCTCATATGCCTAACGGCTACTTTCCCTGACCCCTTTGGAAACTAGTGACTGTAGTAGTGGGTATATAATAGACCACGTGGCATTCCCCATTGAACAACTCACGCTTTTGGCGGGAATCTGATATGGGGTCCCCTCCGAGTTCCCGGAAAATTATTCCACTCCACTACCTAGTAGTAGCTACCGCACTATCAAGGTCAAGGGCCTCAAAGCATTAAAATCCGGAGGAAGAAATTAGTGAGAGAATACTAGAAATAAATAAACAAATATCAAGAATGATTTTGGGGGGAAAATTGCACAAGAATGATTTCTGCTCGGCAATGGCAATCCGTTAAGTGATGAATGTCAATTAATTATTTTTATTTTTTTTCTCCCTACAAACTCAGATGGGGGAAGGGATGGTCGTGGGATCAGCCGAGGAAGGCATGTCAGGGCCAACCCGGCAGCCTTCTAGCATGAAAACAACGTCAGTCATAGATGGTCTTTCAAGAGGGTCTGGCATTGTGCATAGCAAACCCACTTTGACTCCCAACAAGAACTCTTCCCACTCTGCAGATTCTGGATCCAGCTCAAGCAATCCCGGTTCAAGCAATTCTGAAATTTGACCAGTTTGTAGTTGCCGCTTGACCCACTTGACGATGTCCTCATCGTGATTGAACATCACTGGCTTTTTTCCTGTTAGTATCTCTAGTAAGCCTATTCCGTAACTATATACATCAGCTTCCTTTGTCGGCAGACCAGTCAATGTGACTTCTGGCGCCACGTAGCCAAGAGTTCCAACGGGGGTTGAAGACGTCGATGCTTCGGCTGGTGTTGCTATCGTTAGTTTATCTAAGCCAAAATCAGAGAGATGCGCCTCAAAGTCAGCGTCAAACAAGATATTTTGTGGCTTTATATCTCCATGCACCACCGAGGCTGAGTGCAAGAACGCCAGCCCGCGAGCAATGCCGAGTGCAATCAGGTGGCGCATTGGCCAATTGAGGACATGACCATCTTGGTGCAAAGCCTCCTGGAGGAGGGTGGCCAGGTTGCCATTGGGCATGTAATCGTACACGAGGAGGCGAATGTCCGAAGGAGGTCCTGCATAGTACCCTCGAAGAACTGTTAGATTGCGATGTTTCACCTTACCAAGCGACTCAGCTTCTTTGCGGAATGCGTTTACATCAATGGATGTATCAGGAAGGCGACGGATGGCAAGCACCATTCCATCTGCATAAGTAGCCTTGTATAGCAGGCCATATTTTCCTCTGCTCAACACATTCTCCTCATCAAACTGCCTTGTTGCTTCCAAAGTCTCTGCATATGTGATCTTGTTGTTGAACAATACTAACTTCGGCCCTCCATTCTCTCCACTTCCGCGACCCCCTACGTCTCTCGGACTCGGACTTCTTTTCTTCTCTCCAGCTGCTTTAGCTCTCAGCTTCTTACGCCACCATATAAGACCGTATAGGTACGCGCCACAGCAGCAAAACAAAATCAAACCTGCTGCGGCAGCCACAAATATCAACAGAATGATCCTTTTCACTCTCCGCCTTTTTGGTTTCCTACACTCATTCAGTGGCATTCCACATAAATTGTCATTCATTGCAAAAATAGAAGAATCATTAAAACGTGAAGCCAGAGATGCAGGGATTTCACCCTGAAGATTGTTATGGGAAAGATTCAAATGCTTCAAACCAGAAATGGAAGAAAGACTTTCGGGTATGCCTCCACTTAAATCATTGGAAGAGAGATCCAACGCTGTTAAATTGGATAAATTTGACAGTGACTGTGGTATTCTTCCAGAAACGTGATTAGAATCTAATAGTAGCATCCTCAATGAGAAACAGTTAGAAATGCTCGGTGGAATTGCACCATTTAGACTATTCTGACCCAAATCAAGCTTCTCCAAGTGAGATAACTGCGAGAAATCATTTAGAATTCGACCCGTTAAGCGATTCCCACGCAGCTCTAAGACTTCAAGATTTGAACAATTGCTCAACTCAGCAGGAATTGAACCGCTAACATGATTTTCAGCAAGAGATAATACAGTCAAGGATGTGAGGAACCCATATGTATCGGGAATCTCACCAGAGAATGCATTAGACGAGAGGTTCAGATACTGTAAGCTTGTTAAGCTACTAAAACCTTCAGGAACATCTCCTGATAACAAGTTCTCTTCTACAGCAACAACTTGCAAACTTGGCAACCCAAAAATCCCAAGAGGCAGTTCCCCTGAAAATTTTTGCTTACTCAAATCCAAAATTCTCAGCCTCAACAAATTTCCTACACTTTCAGGAATGGGCCCCAAAAATCTACAGCCACTAACATTTAACACCATCAACCCCTTCATATCCCCAATATTCCCTGGAAATCCACCCGAAAAATCATTTCTACTCAAGTTCAAACTACTCAAATTGCTAAGCGCTATCAGCTCTTGGGGCAAAGTCCCATTAAGATTATTATTACTCAAATCCAGAGACTCAAGCCGGTTAAGACCACCTAAACTCCCGGGAATTGACCCGCTAAAATAATTTTCTCCCAGGGATAGCATCTCCAGGCTCCTCATTTCCCCCAGAAAATCCGGAATCAAGCCCGACAACCGGTTGCCTCCCAAGTCCAACACTCTTAATGACCCACATTGTCGAATACCATCCGGAATCCCACCAGTCAAGGAATTATTCGCCAGCCTAAGCTCCTCGAGACTTATCAAATTTCCAATTGTATTTGGTATAACCCCTGAAATTGAATTCCCGGAAATATCCAAAATCTTCAAGGTTGAAACATTAATTAACCACCCTGGAAACACATATTTTATCTGATTCCCGTGAAGGTCTAAAACTTCCATAATACTTGAACATATTGCATTATCAGCTATGCCCTGAATCCCCGTGAACCCATTAAAACTCAGGTCAATGATCCTAACTAAATGAGCACTGACATTTGAAATGCTGCAAATTATGGAAGTTGGGACCACCCCAGAAAGCTGATTATGCTGCAGAGAAATTACTTGTAAGCTTGGCAATATACCAATCGTCGCCGGAACGAGTCCCTGTAGGTTATTATCTCCGGCGCTGAGGTGGATAAGGCTAGAGCAGTTGGAGATAGCAGATGGGATTGTGCCGTAAAGGCGGTTTGAGTCTAGCCAGAGGTATTGGAGGTTGGACAGGTCGCCCAACGTCGCAGGAATCTCGCCGGAGAATTGGTTGTATGACAAGTTTATGAGTTGGAGTTGAGTGAAGGCCGAGAAGTTTGCCGGGATGTTGCCGGAGAAGGAGTTTGAGGAGAGGTCGAGGACCCGGAGGCCAGGCGGGACGTCGCCGGAGACCTGTCCGGAGATGAAATTGTGGGCGACATTGAGGACTTGAAGGTTTGTTAATTTGGACAAGGCGGGAGGGAGGGCGCCGGAGAGAGAGTTGTACTGGAGGTAGACGGCGCGTAGGAAGGCGCACTGGGAGAGGGCCGGTGGGATGGAACCGTTGAGGTTGTTGGAATGGAGGCTTAACCTGCGCAGCTGGCGCAAGTTACGAAGCTGGTCTGTCAGCCGGCCGCTGAGCTGGAACCGGGGCAGGCGGAGTTCACGAACATGGCCTTCAAAACAGGCAATGCCGGGCCAGTCACAGGGCGCTGAGGGCGTGGATGGATCCCAACCGTCCATTGCTCCGAGCGGATCATCCAGATTCTGCTTGAAAATGAGCAACGCTTGAATCTCGGTTGCATTATCGGCGCACGTTAAGGATAAGGTGGCGGCGCACATTAGCACCACCACCGCGGTCAAGTGAAGAAACGTAGCCGTTGTTGACATGGGTTGGGAGCAGAAAGAATCAAGAAATGGCCGTGGCGCTGGTGGTGGGGTTGTTTGTTTTCTGAGTTGGGGCGGGGGAATAGAAGAGAACGGTTAAGGGTTAAATGGGGGGGTTTTGGGACGTTGGAATGGACATGTTTTTTAACGGGTGAAGTTTTGGAGGAGGCGCTCAAGGGGAGGAGCGTATTGTAGCAGAGGTGGTCTGGGCTGGGGGAATAGTACGATTGAGATTGGCAGAGCTAACGCCATATGTTGCGGTTAAATGCCTGATTTGCCAAAAAGGGGATTTGTTGGTGGGTGGGTTTTGGTAGAACTTACATATATGGGGAGACTACTGTTTGGGAAAAAGGGGTTGCTGTCTTTTCTCTGTTGCGACTTGCGAGGAACGGGGAAGGGGGTCTGTTCTGTTTTGTTTCCCTGTCCTCGAAAAGTAGAGGGGAGAGTCTGGGAATGGCCTTTTTTTTTTTTCTTTTCTGGCCATTTTGGGTGCCTTTTCAACAGGGCTAATGCGGATTTCATCATTGGCTCAACTCTTCCCTCTGTGGTTTCATGTCACAAGAGTTGGGATAGCGTCACTTATGAGCACATGCAAACTGTTCACTCCTTTAGCCTGATTGGCCTTTATTAAGACATTATTGACTGTTGAAAATTTTTGGTACTTCTTTAAGAACATATTTGGTTTTTACTGACATAAACTAACCTGTAAAAAAAAAAGATACATTACCATACGAGAATGGTGCAGAGGTGTTCATATAAATTAGGAGCCGAAAAGAAGAACATGCACTAGATTTTCTTCCATAAAATCTCAACATCCCAGCAGCTCAGCCAAAAGTGACATATTAGTAAATTGACTGTGAACGTGACTGGGGAAGAAGAGCTCCCTAAATTAACTATGGGCAGTAGCAATCACCTTTCAAAGTCAATAATGATCTTTAGGAAGTCCAAGTAGGTCACTGTTTTAAGCTGTACAGACCCTTTCTTAGGACCACCACCCCCCTCCCCTATTACTGACTAGTATTTTTCCTCTCGGACCACTGCTGCCCCATTTTTTTTAAGGGCAGCTATTGTGTGTGTTGAGCGTTTCCACACGCAGAGCTCAACATCAAAAAATGTGTAGAGGGTTCATTCAATTTCCCAAACTACCTTGCCTTGATTTCACTGTTGCGGTATCAAACAAAGCTTGGCATTGAGTCAATTTATAAAATCTGGTGGAGTTGCGGTAAGCATCATCCTTAAACATGCATGTCCTGGCCCATCCGAGAGTTTATGCCTGCGAAAGCGAAAGCGATGCTGCATTTTTTGTCTCGATAGTATATTATCACTTATCCCATTCTTGCATTAAGACGCATATCGACCTCAATTGCTTTTTTTTTTTTTTTTTCGGAGACGACAATTGTTATATAACCTAATCTATCCTACACGAGAGGGAGGGAGCGGACTTAAGAAAGTCCAGGAGTAACTCGGAGGAGACTGAACCATCACCGGATTAAATGGGTGCACTACGTACTTGCCTGGATTTTTTGAAGTCAAGCCATTTTAAATGTGGCATTTGGTGGGAGGCAATGATTCACCCCACCAAGCCTTAATGGCTGGGTGGTGGCCACCAACCCAAAGGCTGGTGGTTTCATATGGACCTCAATTGCGTGTGCCTTGCAATTTCTCCAAATTATTGAACCAAGTAGAGGAAGGAATATATTATTAGTCCTTCGACTTGGTCATCTATGGTCTGTACATATCTGGGCATTCTGATTTTTTTTTTCCTTTGTATTCATCGATCTTTGCTAACCATTATGAGGAAAATGTGGAGCCTTCTTATCTTTAAGTAAGACGGCCATTTGGGGACTCTTATGGTTAAAATTAGGCACTTTCAAGGCAGAGAGGACGTTAAAGATCGCTACTACTGCTTTGGGGAAAACCATTTCGACAGAACGTACGCAGCTATCATTTTTGGCACGACTTTGCATAAAAAAAAAAAATTTCTTAGTAATTATAGGGCAATCTTGTTGGAGCCCGTGAGATGACATTTTTTTGTGGCTCAGTAGAGAATTTGATGATACTGTCTGACACGTTAGATTGACTGTTTGATTAGGATGTCAAGCCCTTGGATGAAGTAGTCCAGGAGAAATATATTTGTTTGAAGAGAAGAGCCTGACTCAGAGTGTCCGGATTTCTCATAGACAGGAGGCCCAATACAATGAACTCTAAAATTCACCGGACGTGTTTGGGTGAAGAAAAGAGATCGCGCTCATTCGTCACTTTACAACTCTTTCCATGGCGAAATTCGGCCCATTTTATAAAATTAGCCCCATTATGTAAAGCCGTAAAACTGCAATTCTGTCAAACCCACCCTCCTGTCCCCCAGACCCAGAGTCTACATGGGCAAAGCCATTAAAGCTCCAGTTAGATGTTCTATTGGGTCAACGAAGAGTTGCAATCTTATATTCACTTTATACTCTTTCCGTCTCGTTAAAATTATTTTTTTTTTAAATACCCTTACATTGATATTAGAAGCATTTTTTTTTTTGATAAAATTGATATTAGAAGTATGACTAATCACGGTATCTTTATATTAATAACAATAACAATATTGTGAAAAGTTGCACCACTTAAGATATGAAGTCACGCAATTAATGAATAAAATAGGTTATATTTATCGATAACAAAGTACATTAAATAAGGATATTTTAAAGAATTTACAAGTTAATGATATTCTTCAATTGTAAAATACACTATAATTTGGAACGGATGAAAAAGAAAAACAAAACTATTAAAGTGGAATGGATGGAATAATATTTGTTTAAGAAAATATAGAATTTGTATGTTTTTAATGAAGTGTTGAATTTGTAAGTTTAGGGGGAAGTTCCCATATAGTGGTGCTAAATAACTAGACAGTAATAATATTAATCTGGATTAACAAAAAAAAAAAGAAACAATAGAAGAACTTTGGAGTCATTAAAGAGAGTAAATGGGGAACTACCATTGATTAGGAATGCTCACAAGTGGATTGATTAAATGCTCTACTTGAACTCAGTCAATTTTGAGATCGAGTTCGAATTCGAGCTATTCATTCTAAGTCTCAAGTAAAGTTTGAACTCCTTTGTATGCTATTAGCTGAGCCTAATCAAGTAGTTTTATTATTTATATATTATATTTTACTTTAACTATGAAATAATTTTTTTGGGTTTATATATTAGCGAGCGCTGCTCGCCCTTACGATTGATCCTCTTCTGAGCGAATTGAAAAAACGGGCAGTATAAAATATGACCAAAACGCCAGCAGTCCGCACGAGGGTTTAAGGCTTTTACCTTTTAAGAAGTTAGCACCTAAAAAACTGGCAATTAGCTGACCGAAGATATATTTTGTAAATTCTCTAAAACCTCCGAAACAAATGGAAGTTTTGAGACACCTCAACATTGGCATCTGTACTCCGTCGCTGTTATCACCACCACCACCACCACTGCCGCCGCTACTGATCACCAGAAAGCTCCCAAAACCCAACGCTGTCAGCGGCAGCGCTAGCAGCAGCAGCATCCCAAACAGCTTCTCCTCCGCCACCAGTAAATGGGCCGAACGACTTTTCGCCGACTTCCAATTTCTCCCTTCCACCAACGTCACTGCCGACCATTCCGACGACAATTCCGCCACCGCCACTCTCGCTCCTCCATTTACTACTCCTACACTGGCCCCAACCGAGCGCTCCGTAGAAATGCCCATTGATTTTTACAGAATTCTCGGCGCTGAGGCTCATTTCCTCGGCGATGGAATCAGAAGAGCTTACGAAGTTAAGGCTTCCAGACCGCCGCAGTATGGTTACAGCCAAGATGCTTTAGTCAGCCGACGGATGATCCTTCAAGCTGCTTGTGAAACCCTAGCAAATGCTAGCTCTCGAAGAGAGTATAATCAGGGGCTTGCGGATGATGAATTTGGTACTATTATCACTCAAGTACCTTGGGATAAGGTGAACTTTCCGAAAATCCAAATTATATTATTATTTGTCTTAGCGAAAGCAGCATAATTGATCTTACTTTTTGCATATTGTCCTGGTTATTAATCAAATTACTAGTAATCCAATTGCTCCTTCTTTCTCTTGAGTTTTTAGGCTGCGCTCTTGTGCTAGAAATGTTGTCTAAACTTGGGAATGTAGATAACCTGGTGGGCAAGTTAATTATTTGTTTGATCGGTTTAGTCCAAATGGATTGGAATAATAAGGGTTGTCAAACCAATTTTCTTGTATTACAGCTTATATTATAATGATTTGACATGCAAGGTTCCGGGAGCATTGAGTGTGTTGCAAGAAGCAGGGGAGACTGAAGTAGTACTTAAAATTGGGGAGAACTTGTTGAAAGAAAGGTTGCCGAAGTCATTCAAGCAAGATGTCTTATTGGCAATGGCACTTGCTTATGTCGACTTTTCAAGGGATGCTATGGCTCTGTCACCTCCAGATTTTATTACAGGTTGTGAACTCCTTGAGAGGGCATTGAAGTTGTTGCAGGTAAGCTTTTAAAAGTGTGATCGTGAAGCCTAAGCATGCATTTGCCTTATGAGTTGCATAATGCACACTGCAAGAACCATTCTTCAAATACTTTTTTATATTTTCATGGGCTGGCACGCACTTAACCTATTGCTGATTACATATGTTTGGATTTAAACTAGTTGTGAATAGTCTGTTTGAATAGCTCACATTTGTGCCCATTCATGTTTGTAAATGCGTATGGCAGGAATTCAGAGTTCTTTGCTCTTTATTTGCCACTGTTGGGTCATTTTACTTTGTGCAATTAGTTAGATTTTTGTTTCTTTGGTTCTGTAAGAAATGTGCTTAGCTAGATAGAGAAATGGCGCCTGCCAGACATTGTCAATATTGTGTGAAACTGCCACTAGGCTTTTCCCTCATACTATTTTAGCTCTCAATACTAGGAAGACTTAAGCTGATTTCTAGCAGGTTGCTACTTCTCAGTTTTTAACTTTCCTTACTTTTAGATTGGATGTGAATCTTCTTATTTGGAAAACCAGACCAGTTATTAGTATTAATTATCCCTTATTCTCAATTATTTTTGATCTTGTCTATTCAAGTTTTTGTAAATGTACACTTCCAGGAAGAAGGAGCAAGTAGTCTTGCACAAGATTTGCAAGCACAGATTGATGAGACGTTGGAAGAAATAAGCCCGCGATATGTTCTTGAACTCCTGGCTTTACCCCTTGGTGAGGACTTTTGCACAAAAAGGGCGGAGGGTCTACAAGGTGTGCGCAATATTTTATGGGCTGTTGGAGGAGGAGGTGCTGCTGCCATTTCTGGGGGGTTTACTCGTGAAGGTTTTATGAATGAGGCGTTCCTGCGTATGACAGCAGCAGAACAGGTGATCAATTGCATTTTCTTGTTTACAAGGAAAATGTAGCTCTAAGTTTTTCCGGCTGTGATATTTTACTTTGTTTTTTTTTTGGGGAGTAATACTTAACTTTTACTTTGTAAATAATTTTTTTTCTTGATTTTTTGTAAGGTTGATCTATTTGTTGCCACACCAAATAATATTGCACCAGAAAATTTTGAAGTCTATGGAGTGGCACTTGCACTTGTTGCTCTGGCTTTTGTGGGTAAGAAACCTCATTTGATCCAGGATGCTAACAACCTTTTTCAGCAACTTCAACAGACCAAGGTTACTGCTCTTGCAAATTCCATGACCGTCTATACTGTTAGGGAGAACCGCGAAATAGACTTTGCATTGGAAAGGGGTCTCTGTGCACTTCTTGTAGGAGAAATTGATGAATGTCGCATGTGGTTAGGATTGGATTCTGAGAGCTCTCCTTATAGAGATCCATCCATAGTTAACTTTGTCCTTGAACACTCCAAAGATGACCAGGAAAATGATGTTCTTCCTGGGCTTTGTAAGCTGTTGGAAACATGGCTGATGGAGGTGGTATTTCCCAGGTTTAGGGAGACCCAGCATATAAAATTCAAGCTAGGAGACTATTATGATGATTCAACGGTCTTGAGGTATTTAGAGAGGTTGGAGGGACGTGGTCGTTCACCATTGGCTGCTGCAGCAGCCATAGCAAAACTGGGGGCTGAAGCTACTGCTGTGCTTGATAGTGTAAAGTTTAGTGCAATTCAAGCACTGCAGAAGGTGTTCCCTCTTGGTCCAAGTGACAGGAGTGTGAAAACTGATGAGGAATTCGAGATAAAAAATTCTGAAGTTGCCGGAGAAAGTGAGGAGCCTACAAGACCTAACAATTGGGATGATTCCTCCAATACTGGAGTATTACCTGATAGACAAGAATATGATGAACTACATGAACAGGAGCAGATAACTGAGGAAATAAAAGAGACAATCGTGAAGATTATGTGTGCTGGAGTAGCTGTTGGTTTGCTTGCTCTGTTTGGGTTGAAGTTCATTCCAAGTAGACATGGCATGTCAACTCTGCGCAAAGATGCTGGTTCAGCTATTGAATCTGACGTCATCAATGTGGGTATGACCTACAGATTATGTCAGTCAAGAAATTATTGATTGCTGTATCTTGACATCTTCTTTCATATATGTACATGAAATTTAATGAGCAAATTAAAAAAGCATGAAGGTTTGCGATTAGAAATTGACACACCAAAACATTATTCTTGGGACAACACTCCTGTAATAAGGCTGGTTACAGCCACAGAAATATACCACATTAACTGTTTTGCTGTACCACTGGACAATTTCACTGAGATAGTATATCAAATCCATGCAAAGACTATACGCTTCTTTGGGTGGTGCCA
This sequence comes from Coffea eugenioides, assembly GCF_003713205.1. NCBI lineage: Eukaryota > Viridiplantae > Streptophyta > Magnoliopsida > Gentianales > Rubiaceae > Coffea > Coffea eugenioides. The sequence goes on from NC_040044.1 coordinate 1,658,182, forward strand.
TTACTTCCCTTCTATATTGAATTCTTTGCGGTTGGATTTGTAAATATCCAGGATGTATTTTGAAGTTGTTTTACAGTTAATAAATGAGAGCGTATGCATCAGTTTCTAATGTGAGTCCGTCCTTCTCTCTGGCTTTTATTTCTTCGTTCTCTTGATTGTTGCCTAAATTGCAGGGGCATCAGTAGATGAAAAGGACGTAAAAATACCTAGGATGGATGCCAGGTTGGCTGAAAATCTAGTTCGCAAGTGGCAAAATATCAAGTCCGAAGCTCTTGGACCTGATCATTGTCTTGAAAAATTGTCAGAGGTAAGAATCAACTGAGTAAATTTGTGATTTGATTGTCAAAGTCTTGGCTTCCTCCTACTGTTTCCTAGCTTTTGGTTTCGTTTTTATTTCACTCCCCCGTGGGGGTTCTAATCTGACCTTTATTTCTATAAGTACATGGATCTGGTGGCAATGAAAAATATTAATCATGCATTGTCTGAAATGAAGCCAATCAGAATGCCTGGATATTTGTGGCACTCAATATCATTTAGAAACTTGGCATAAATTGTGACACAGCCACACATGCCTGGTTCTCTCTCTCTCTCTCACACACACATACACATGCATCCCCACACCCACACCCACACCCACACCCACACACATGACACACCCACAACAACATATATATATATATCTATTCTGATCAAAGTATCGTGTATTTCTAGTTTATCTGCTAGATTTTTCTAAGCTCTCTTTCTGGAGAGGCATTGCAGTAAACGAGTAGGTGCAACGGGTGATTAACTCGATCGTTTGGTCTGTTGTCAATAGCCTTAGTAAAAGTTCAAGCTAGAGTCCAAATACAAACATTGAGCTGGAGAATCTCTTCGATTGCTTATTCATTATGGGTTGGGTTTTATAGCTGGGCTTGTTGTAGGATGAAGATCCTGGTTTCAAGTGCACTATTTTTATTCTCCTGAGACTAAAAATAAGAATGTTAACTTGCCTCCAGGTTCTGGATGGGCAAATGCTGAAAATTTGGACAGACCGTGGAGCAGAGATTGCGCAACACGGTTGGTTTTGGCAACACATGCTATTGAACCTTAACATTGACAGTGTAACAGTTTCTGTTGATGGTCAGCGTGCAATTGTGGAAGCCACTCTTGAGGAGTCAGCTCAGCTCACTGATGTGGTCCATCCAGAACACAATGATTCTTATAATTCTATTTACACAACAAGGTATGAAATGTCATGTACAAAATCAGGCTGGAAAATCACAGAAGGAGCTGTCCTAAAAGCATGATTTGGAATCTGTATAGTGATGAATTCTTTAATGTAAATGTTGCTGAACTCATGGAGTTGAATTAGTTCTCTGTTTTTGGTGGATTGAGTATTAAAGTTTTGCCACTATTGTTGATTCTTTTGCTGGCTCAACACAAATATTCGGTAATAAGCATAGAACGAATGTTGCTTATAACTCTTTGTATTTGGAAACTGCTGACATGTTGGCTTTTGGCTGAGCTGTAGTAGAAAGAATCTCCCTGAATGATATGGACTTTATCTTAATTGGTTAAACCTACCGAAGTTTATTCTGAAGTGATCACTGTTTTACGATAGGATGAAGTAAACAGGGAGAACTAATTCTGGTTTCGGAATGGAATCTAAGGTTGTGTTTGGATTGCATTTTCCATCATTTTTCATGGAAAAATTACTGTAGCGATTTGATATATATGAGAGAAAAAGGTGATAGGGAATGTGATCACGAAAAACGACAATATTTTCCGACGGAAACAAGCAATCAAAGCATGGCCAAGATTGCCAAAATCGAGCAGTGTGAACAAAATGCCGTTGGACTGTAGCACTTTGCCAGACTGCGTAGCAGACAATGTTTGCTTCCATTGCTTGAGATATGCAAAAAAAATTGCTCAAGGTATTGCTCCAGATGTAGGATTGTGAAAAAGTTCAACGCTGAGTATATTCTATCGTTGTAGAATATATGATTGTTGGTTTGCACAATTCTTAGTTTATCACCAAGGCTGTGAAATCACCGTTGAAAGGTTACGACTGGTGACTCGTAATCAGACAGTACTTTGTTAACTACGCTCAGTGGCTGCAACATAGTAGCATATTTTTGTTTCTTGCATCTCTGGATTGCCAAGTGGCAGCTGGTTAGACGTAAATGATGATCTCTTCTGTTTGTCTATGGGTACGTTTAGCTGAAGGTCGACAAGAAGAAGGAAGATATATACATATTGCGAATGTGACAACATTAATCAAAACCAAACCAAAACCAAATGGCACAGGGGCAGCTGTACAACTACCAGTGGACCAAACAAACAAAGAGAGATTATATACAAATGCATTGATTGGCACGAGAGATTATGACTATCCGCCAATAATTCAAGTGGCTGGCTCCACCATACCAAATCAACGCCAAATGTCTCTAAATGGTGTTGTGACATTGACGAGACAATTTATTAAAAGATTGAAAGAAGGGTATTGAAAAGCTTCATCTTTCTATCTATCATTATGATAGTTTAGTCATAACCCATTGAACCTTATCCTTGAATCATAATTATGGTTAAATTCTTGACCCCGTTACATAATTTTTGTAAAATACAGCGCACATGCACGTACAAAGACTGACAAATCCAATCATTTTCCTGCCGGCTACGTTGACAAACAAAGAGAAAAGGATAGAGGGGCAAGGAATCTAAAGCAGAGAAGAAGAAGAAGAAGGGGAAGGACGATCACAGCATTGTTCTCCCTCTTCTCTTAATCATGGGTGCCCAGGTCTCTAAACAGGCGGAACGCAGGAAGAATATCTCAACCGAGATGAAAGCTTTGGCTGATCTAAAGCAAAGCAGTGGAAGTGACTTTCCTGGTTCAGATTACCGTCCTGCAGATAGGAAAAACTGGATGTTAGGCCTTGACCCTGGGAAACTTGTCATAGAAAAGATTGTGTGGCCTGGAACCCATGACTCTGCTACTAATAAGATTGGAATTCCTTGCATCACCCGCCCATTTGCTCAATGCCAATCTCTTTCAATCTACCGTCAGCTCGTCAGAGGTGCCCGAGTCGTCGATGTCCGAGTTCAGGAGGATCGACGGGTATGCCATGGGATCCTACTGACCTACAGCGTCGATGTTGTCATCAACGATGTTAAGAAGTTCCTCTCAGAAACCCAATCTGAGGTCATAGTTCTTGAAATTCGGACAGAATTCGGACACGATGATCCTCCTGAGTTTGACAAGTACTTGGAGGATCAGCTCGGGGAATATCTTATTCCCCAGGATGATTCAGTTTTTGGAAAGACTATTGCAGAATTATTGCCTAAGAGAGTAATTTGCGTGTGGAAGCCGAGGAAATCTCCACAGCCTCAGCATGGAAGTCCACTGTGGAGCGCTGGCTATTTGAAGGACAACTGGATTGACACTGATTTGCCATCTACAAAGTTTGACAGCAACATGAAGCATTTGAGCCAGCAGCCACCTGCGAATTCCAGGAAATTCTTTTACAGGGTTGAGAATACAGCAACGCCTCAAGCTGATAATCCAATTTTATGTGTGAAACCGGTCACCAATCGAATTCATGGGTATGCTAGACTGTTTATTATTGAGTGCCTTTCCAAGGGTTACGTCGATCGTTTGCAAATCTTCTCAACAGATTTTATAGACGAGGACTTTGTTGATGCATGTGTTGGGCTCACTCAGGCCAGGATTGAAGGAAAGCTCTGATATCCATCCCATTGGATTAAACGGCACTGTCAGGCCAATGGGCGGCACCCAGGATTTCGTTCACTTTCTCCTTTCTTGTCTTCTCGTGAACAGCATGTGGAATAAATCCATTTGTTCGTTTGTAAGATGAACCCGTTCTTTTTTTTTGTTCATTTGTTAGTTATGTTGTCAAACATCACGTGTGAAAAAAGGTGGGGATGTTATTTGTTCATTTAAAATGGGTATGTAAATTTGCACTTTTGAGGTTATCTTCCAATTTTCTGGGGAACTCTCTTTTGCCCAAATCACCAATTCTGCTGCAACCCTGATAACTGCTTCTGAAACATTATTATGAGGACTAAGTTGATGGATCCGTAAACGAAGTTTGGGTTTAACCAAACCAATTCCGGAAATTAGCGAGTATGAAACTTGACAAACCATTCCTGTGATCACTGTCTGATCTTTCGTGCTTTTCAGGTGGAGGTGTTGGATTAGTTAGCGAAGCCGAAGTGGAGCTCTCGGCCTCCAGAAGCCAACAACAGAGGTGAGAACTCGTCATCGCGATCCAGAACCAGAATGGACACAATCGCATCACAAGCACTTCTAGTTTTATTGCTGCTTGATTCTTGATTTTTTTCTATTTTCTATTTATTTTTTCTATTTTCATTACGTAAGTACATAGTATTTTTGCAACCGTGAGGAACAGGGGACTAGGGGAGGGATCGAGTTTTTCTGTGAAAATCCTTGAAAAATTGCTATCCTGTTTACCACAATACATCATTTTTGCAGCCATGATGGCATGGATCAAGTTTTTGCTAGTCACGTAGAAACTGCATATTCAAATAATTGTTTATTCACTGCAATTTGCTGCGGATGTCAGTTTATATATTCTAGGCTTGGTCGCTTATAAAATGCCAATTTATTTGAAGATTTTGAATAGCAATGACCATAGTAGAATGATTGAATTTGAATGAGACTTCAAATCAGTCTTCTCTTACATAATTTGGGTCCTGAGCAGAATTCCTATACATGTTAACAATATACAAAACAGTTAGGTTAGCTATGGAAAACTATATACCATTCTTCTTTTTCTTTATCTTTTATTGGATTTCTTCTTTCATCTCTTTGGATGAGGTACTGCACTGCCTCCAGCTACACCAGAGACGGCATGCTGTGTTTCCAACTGAAGGACCTAACATTCACCTGTGGGGTTGAGAAGCTGAGTCCAACAAACTCCTTTTGGACGTGGCTCAGCTCCACAATGCCAACCAATTTTGCAACCAGGGCAGCACTTTCCTTGATGTGGTCCATGTCTTTTGTGTCTGTCCATAATCGTTGGCATAACTGAAGCCTTCTTCTCTTTGTTTTTAATCCAATACCCCACTTCTGGAATAGGGCCATTCTCTCCGTGTTTGAGAGCTTCTTAAGCATTAAGCTGCTCAGCATCTCTCTTTCGCGTTTCAGTGCCCTCGTGCTGTAGCCAAAGTAATTAATTATACGACTGATATAACTGTAAAACCAGGAATGAAGAAGTTGTCTTCCGCTAATATGAGTTTTTCAAGATGCTTGGGATCAACTTAGATGAAGATAACTAGAAAATTTTGGGAATAGAGATAGAGCAAGCAGTTAGATACGGCCTTAATAAGTTACTCATCCCGCCAAGCTATAGTTAGTGTGGTAGTACAGGTTTGTTGTGTCTTCAGCTCACATAACAGCTTCTTGGTGCAAAAAGCAGCTCGTATTTGGCATGTCATAATGAGTTGGAAAGAAAAAGAAAGCAAGAATAGATCTATACCTCGAGGATTGACCATTTTTCACAGTATTAGTCTGCTGAGACACCTTGAGAAAGGACAATCGGCGGAGTTCTACCTCCATGTATATAGAATCAGATGGATCTCCTTTAAAGACCAGGAAAAAGTAGGTCCTGTGGACCAATGGTATGTCGCAAGCATCCCAGAGTTGAATAATCTCTGCTCTCTGCTTCTCGAATTGTATGGACCAATCTGAAGGGGATTTCTGAGAATCATGTACTCCACCCAAAACAAGATTAGAATCTGTTTCAAACTTGTTAGAAGTTGGTTCAGCATCCAGGACCTAACAGATAAATCAATGAGCAGGTATCAAAGCAAGTAGACCTACTGCTTCACAGTTTAAGGAAGATTGCTTTGTCATTTGAAGTATTAGAATAATTAATGACAAACACTTGTACAATAAGCCATGTTGGGGATGTTTTCATTTTGGAATTTTGTCCAAGCATGATAACCAAAAGGTACAGTGTCAATCAATAGGTGATTAAGATGCATTCTTCACATTGGGTGACAATTAATAAATAGTAAGCATTAACTACTGAGTAAGGAAGGTGACGAATTAGGAGAGAGAGAACCTGCTCATTCACGAACTGATTCTTAGACTTGACCACCTCATCAGCAAGTCCCAATGCCTTCATACTTTCTTCCTTGGCATCTGTGGAGTCACTTTCACAATATTCCTCGGAATGCTCTCTGTGTAAATCTTTACCATCTGCAACTGATTCTAACTCGGAAAACTTCCCATCCTCGGATTGTTCTCTGCATAGATCTTTACCATCTGCAACTGATTCTGACTCGGAGAATTTCAGGTTGTTGTGTTCCAGACTTCTAATCGAGTCCTCCTCAAATTCAATGGATGGTGTTTCATGTTCTTTTTCCATCTTCGATCTGGGAGAAAATGGCATTGTTGTGAGGACTTCGCTACAACTTCTGCTCCTTGATGACTCAATGCTTCTTGAGTCGTTTAGTTCTGAGTCTGATGAAGAAGAATACTGTTCCACTGGATGGGAATGAATGGGAGAAATTGTAATTTCCTTAACCTCGTCAACTGTTGGCTTCAGAGTTCTGTTATCATGGTCTATGTTAACATTCACCAAACCCTGATTCTCCTTTTCTGGGGATGACACTGAGTCAAAGTTTATCTTTCTCATGTTAACATTCTCCAAACCCTGATCCTCCTTTTCTGGGGATGAGACTGAGTCAAAGTTTATCATTCTCAGGTTAACATTCTCCAAACCCTGATTCTCCTTTTCTGGGGATGACACTGAGTCAAAGTTTATCTTTCTGATGCTTGTATCAATTTCAATGCATTGCACTTCCTTGCAATTGTCTTCATTGTTCAGGTCAATTCTTTCTGCAATTTTCTCCCAACCTTGTGTTGGATCTGGACCAAAGTACTTCTCTATAAACATTCTTGGGGAGGTATCATCAGAGAGAAATTGTTCTTCAGAAGATTCAGCAAATTGTTCCTCGGACTTGTTAAAACTCAGGCCTTCACCTTTGTCATAAAAATGAGATATGCTTGAACCAACATCTAAGCGAAAAGGATCAATTATCTCTGATGCTTCTGATGCTGGATATTCATCAAGCCATGTGCCTTTCTCTTGAGGTTCTGACATGCTACTGAGTGCATCCTAAAAATGATGGAAGGAGAATAAACTTTATCAAGATGTAATATGAGGGTAAAACGTATGACAAACATGTCGTGAGTACACATACCCATGGTCTTGAACCTTGAGATTCTCCAGCTGATTGCATCAAATTCTGAAGGCGAAAGTGAGCTTCATTACGTTGCTCAGTTAGCTCTCTAATCTCTTTATCCATCTGCAGAAGTAAATACACTAGCTAAGCATACCTGTATGCATAAAGCTAGATAAATATTCTAGTTACATTCAAAATTTATATGGCCCCATGCGGATTTCAAGCTGGACAAAGTGCAAGAGAACCCACCCTGTATGGTGCATTCTAAATTGTTTTGGATGGCTAAAACGAAATGAAATCATATGTTATGGATGCAAAACCAAAGATTGAAGGAAATTAATTTCTTGTCACCTTTGCAATGAGAAGCTCCTTCTCTTTCAATGCAAGAGAGTCACATGAGTTAGAAAGTGATCCTATATTCTTCAATTGACTCTCCAGTCTAGCTAATTCTCTCTGCAATTGCTTCACTAATGCCTTCTCTGACATCACTACATTGACATGTGCGTTGGTGCTAACTTGCTTGGCACAACTTGCAAATAGTAGAGTGTTTCTTGATTGCTCAACATGACTGTGTGCAGGGCTCAGGGTGCAAATGATGGCTGTTCTTGCATTGCCTCCCAACGAGTTCTGAAGTATTCGTGTTAGCTTGGAGTCTCGGTATGGAATGTGTGCATTTCTACCTTTGCTGAATAGATTGATGGTCATAAATCAATAAGAAATGCATATTGACAAATGTACATTACAGTCTTAGTTATGGCTACTAAAGCACCTTTGAAAACCTCACCTCAAGTAACAAGCTCAAAATGCTGACTGAAACCTCACAAAAACATGAGTAACATATCGTTAACATGTATCTGAGTGCATATTCTGCTCTTTATTCTGGAATTTTAGTTATTATCATTTGGTTTTCTGGTGTTCTCAGTACATAATGGCTATCATTTCAGTTTCGGACATGATAAGGAATACAACGGGAGGAAATTACCATTCACTGAAGATCAGACTAAGGAAATGACTATTACATTACATCCGATCAAAATATCTATAAGCTGATTTTCTTTGTTTTGATTTAATAAATATTTTATTATCGATTTTGTGGACTCCTGAGAAATAGGTATAAGCTATGTGGAAAGACAACTTACAGTCTTCTCCACAAGTAGTAAGTACTGGAGCACTGCAATTCTCTCCTTAAATTGTTTTGGTCTTCCTTCTAATTCTTTCCCTTTCTCCTTTTGAACTTCTTCCCTTTTTTCTAGTTCTTCTAAAATTATATTTTCTTCAACCTTAGAAAGAGCCATGCTATCATTATACATGGGAAAGAAGACCTTTCAATGACCAACAGTGCTTGGCCCCTACCCCCCAGAACACGAAAGAGCAGGACCAACAACAGTATTGCCAGTTATTAATATCCAAATGTGAGAAACTCTTAAGGCAAAAAAAAAATGAAGCTCCACCTCAACTTGCGAATAACAGTTCCAAGGGTCAGCAAACTGCGATTTATGTGGGAACCTTCTTTTAGTCTTGTACCAGCTGATAAGGTTTGAGACGCACGTTCACTTCCAGCAAGATCTACAAAATTCTGTGATGGCAAGAGAATTTAAAGATGATGCCAAATTGTATCTCATCTATTGACATCATGCACAGCTTAGTAGAAGGGAATAATCATTGAGCAGGGCTCATAGTGAGCATGAAATTACCAAGCATCAGCAGAATAACACTAAGGGAAAAAAAAAAAAAGGTCCATACCACTGTAGCTGATAGAGTGCTGGAATTTTCAGTGCGTCTGAACTCTCGAGCAGAGCTATCAACTGTCTGCAAGAATACATTGTTGCAGAAGAATTAATGAATGTTTTGGGGAGCATATTATAAGTGTTAAAGTCCAATGCCATGTGATCCATTTGATGACTTAGACAAAGATATGTTTGAATGTCTTGGGCATCAAAATTCACGTTTTGTAAGAGGTTTACCAACTGACCTATAAAAATTGACATTTAAGTTAAAGTTTATGAATTACTATCTAGGTATCTTAAGCACTGAAACTAGCTCAGGAACTAATAGACATACCAATCTCAATATCTGATGTGACCTGGAACTCATTTCATTCAGAGACGTCTCTCCAATTTTTCTTTGAGCTGCAAAAATACAAATTCAACTTGGAATTGAGCCATGGCACTCACTTCTGGTAATCTATTTGCAATAGGAGGTGCACTCGTTTACCTGCACAGAGAGATAAGAGCTCCTTTAAATGGCTCCAATCCCTCAATGCAACCTCTGTTATTTTTTCAACCACGGTTCCCCTCTGTAGAAAAAAAGAAAATAAGATTCACTAGCACATCTACTGCTTCAAAAATTGCACAAATTTTTAATATTTTACGCATTTACATCTGGATCGTCTAGGACTCTTAGGGGAGTAGCATCTGAGCTGAGCAGATCTCTCACGGCTTCATTGTAAATCTCCATTGCGGAGAATTTCAAGACAAATTGTCTGTTGGGATGCTGTGAAATCAAAAACATCTATTGTTGTTAGAGGAGGTCCAGATGAAATAAAGAAACAGCAAAATTAGTTGCAAAAGAATTCTAGAAAGAAAATGGAAAAGCAAGTACCTTCTGTATGTAGTCATATATATCTGCTATTGCGTACTCAGTAATCCCACACATAGTGTATGTTTTTCCACTACTTGTTTGGCCATAGGCAAATATACTTGCTGCAGAAGCATTTTATTTTAAAGAATAGTCTTATCACAGTAATGATTTGCTCTCAAAGAAGACAAGGACAGGAGTAATACTCACAGTTAATGCCACCCACAACAGAAAGCGCAACTCTTTTAGCAGACTCCTCATACACTTGCATCGTGGAGCAATCACCTGCAAATACTCTATCTATTCCCAGAGGATTGAAAAGGAAATGACAAAGTCAATGTTGGAACAAAAACGAAGTAGAAACAGCAGGACAATATTGAAGTTATTTTGGTTCTCAAAATGTGTGGCCTATTGCACATTGGATCAGTCCTGATTATCAGGCTAAACTGGATATCTTCAATTAAATGGCAATGTGACTTTCTGGAACAACTAACCTCAAGATTTTCCATAGAATCAACTATTTAGGAGACAAGAAAACTTTCTGAGAGCCTTGGTTTTCTGAGTTTCATCGTAGTTACTGAAGAGGAAAGTTTACTTAAACCGCTACAGGAATGCCAAAAAGAAATTGCATCACATTTAAGGAAGAGCTACTCCATTTGCTCACCAAAATTATAGGCAGTTGGTATCGCGGAACGCTCTGGTAGGCTATTTTTGTACAGAAGTGTAGTGCTGTTGATGCACTCCCAAACAGCAGCATCTTCATTTGCAAGTTCTCTGTCATTCAAAGGCCTCAGTCTAATCGAGACAAAGATCTTCTCTTCGTGAGCATTTGACAATTGATTATCCCACTTAGCCGACTCGTCCACATTATTATTAACCATCCCCATCTTTGACTCAAAAATCAATTCCCCAGCTGCTACCGAAGATGCACTTGAAAAGGAGAATCAATGGGCAGGTAAACTAGAGAACCAAAAACCAATATGGGTTCCTCCTCCCTTCGTGAAAAGAAGAGGAACTCATCTCTAAGCTCTACGCTCGTCCTACGCCACCAAAATGGAAATACACCCCTACAAGCCTCTGTATATGTGATAAAAGGGAAAAGAATAAGAAATGATCATTCAAAAGATACAGAAGATATGGATGAAATTGTAGTAGAAAAATAATTCGGAAAAAAAAGGACTGGGGTTTTACATTTTTGAGGGCTGCATGCAATCACAAAACAATATTTTTTGTATTGCAGTGCTATATCGCTTGTGTGAGTAACTCAGGCAACACAAGAAATCCTACCTTAATAAAGGTGGTAAAACCTTAGGGTCTTGAAGTTTGTAATGCAAATGTACGTATTCAGCACTAAAATGAGCAATACCTTCCAATCTGCCAGTAACAAGGTAAATTTAGTGACATTTTGATGTCTGATAGCAAACAGCTGCTCAAAAATGACCACCAATCTAACACACAATAAACACATGCATTGACTGATTGAAATTGGAAAATGAAAAAGTATAAACAAAAAATGCTGAACGAGCACTACAATTTTCACAGCAATAATGAATGCCCGGATAAGATTAGCTCACCATTATTAGCATTGTTTCGAATCAAGAATGGTGAATGCAACTCAAAATGATCCAAAAAGAAGAAACAAAGAAACTCCCAGAGTACCTACCCAGAAACGAAACTCCCACGTTCAGGGAGAGAGACTGGTCGGGAAGAGGGAATTGGCAGTTGTACATTATTAGGGAACAACGGATGAGCTAAAATGACGGTTGAAACGGAGAATTTGAGAACCCGGAGAGAATTCCGGACAAATCCAGACAACATTTCCAATTCCAAGGGGGATTTAACTTTTGATGAGATCATGCCATGCGAGGATCAGAGAATCTGCGAAGTGCAAACCAATATCAACACTTTGAGCGGAGTCAAAAGCATTTGGACCGCCGAAATTCATCGCCAACTATGACGGATATATTTTTTGTTTCAATATTTCAATAGAAGAAAAAGGAACACGGGGGAATTTAATGGAGTACCAACTTTGAGTCTTGGACCTCATCTTTCCTTATACTAAGATATCAAAACTCACCATGAATTTTCTTCGAAGGAAAATTATATTCGCACTCCTAAATCAGTCACCCTTGCTTTATTTTTGTCATGACATTTTTATCCAAGTAAGTTATTTATCACTTGACGTTTCCAAGTGATCGAGTGAGTTAATTGAAATAGTATAACAACTTTGAAGATATATGAAGCTCCCTCCAACAAAAAAAGAAAAAGAAAAAGAGAAGATATATTGAGCCGAAACATTCGGAGTCATTTCTCTCACTATTACATGGTATGAAGAACCACATTATTATTGTCAAACGAATTCGAACCAAGAAAACTAAAGAGATTGATGACAGGCGCTGGGAGAGTTTGCCTGTGCTTCACTAAAGTTTAAACTATAGCCTCGTTTCAATACTACTCAATAGTCAAAAGGCATTTGCATTTGATTTTGGACCATTTTTTTTTTCTTGAGCTTGAATACGTCGAGTCTTCCTGTGGCGCTCATCAATTTTGGGCTTCTGATGTACGGTGACATGTAATCCAACTGTATAATCACAGTGAACGCAACGGACGAAACCTAAGAAGATTAAAGTAGTAGGAGACGTTAAATTGAGACATGCATGCGGGAGACAGAAACAAAATGAACTTCCGAAAGCTGTGTATTGCATTATGCCATCTTTTTATGTTTGACTATGCTTTGGACCTAATTGCAACCGCCGAGACACAAGAGGAGAGAAAATTTGGTGAATCTCCTCCGTCCGGCTTCAATCTAGTTTATTTGAATACGATTTCAAGAATTCATTGACTGAGATGGTTCATATGTAAATGGCTCTATCTAACACATTCCATTTTCTTGAGCCAAAGATATACATTCCTGCAGTGGTCCGGCCAAAATTCTTTGTAAGCATGACTTTGCCCTACGTGGTTCATTTTATTAATAGCAAGATGGAATTCTTTAATGGTAATTCAAGTAGGAAATAGGAATAGCTCCTGCAATTTTGCCAAATAACGATTTTTCATGCCCACATAAACATAACCGGCCAAATTAATAAAATTTGGAAGAGGAATATCCAATACCAATGTTTGTGTCCCCGGCTCAAGGCATAAGCATCCAAGAGAGTATGAATTGGAGGAGAGGACTCCAGTCCAATCTCAAAACCCTTCACAAACCCCTAGCGGCGAGATTATAACTCGGGTGCCTGCTGCCGGTTGTGAGGCCAGCCCCTGATCCCAAGCTGCAATCCAAGAGCTACCTTCCACATCTACAAGTTGAAAATTTTTTTGACATATATATATACTAGCATGATTCTGGCCGTGCATTGCACGGCCTACCCACTGATATGATCAAACAACTTAATCACACCTGGGCAATCAGGACCATATATGTATATATATGATATGACCAACTGAAAAATGAAGAGGTAAATAATGAATATGCAAATCACAACCATAGATTACATAAACTCAAACATTCATGTCTTAGCAAAACACACACTTCAGTTCAACCCACAGTTACATATTAGGGGGTTTAAATAGGCTTCATTGCCTATTGAGTTACAACATTGATGGTTAAACCATTCATAGATATATTAGGATCCATTACTTTCTAAGTCAAAAGAATAATGGATCATAATATAATTCAAAAGGCATTGTCTAAGCAATCAAGATAGTCATCAAGGCAATGAACAAAAGATATAACAAAAGTGCAGAAATCAGGCATATCAGTCTTCCTTTGCTTTAGGTTTCTTGGCTGGACTGTCTTTGATATTTGCAGGTGGACCATACGGTTTTGCAGGTTCTTTGGCAAACTCTTCAGGAGCCTTTGTTGGTTGTTTAGGATCTGTGTCTGCTGGTAAATCTTCTGGAAATTCAAGGCTTCTTTTTGCTCCACTGGTTGCAGATGTCTGGCTGTCTTTGTAAGAACTGGCTCCAGCAATTTCTTCAAGTAGCAACTTTGTGCTTGGTGTGAACAATTGATCCTTTGATGATGTTTCTGCATGCCTTGCTGATGAACTGCCAAGTGCAGAAGAAACTTGAGTGTTTTCTGGAAGTTCCAGAGGAAGGGGACGGTCTGATAGTTCAGCTGCAGTATAAGCCTTGATGACAGTATTCTTTTTCTGCAGTTGACCTTGGAAAGGAGTCTCATAGGATTTCAGAAAACAGACCACTGTGTACTTTTTCAAGGCATCATTAAGTTCAGTATCTATTTGAAAGCCCTGCACCAGAAAATTTTTTTAGTTAGGTTCAGCGAATTCCTTTCTATGTATATCTGTATTTATGCCTGAATATAAGACAGAAAATTCATACTTACATCTTCTTGTGCTTGTTTAAGCTGCAATGGAGTGAACTCAATCAATTTTTCAGCATCTTCTCCAGATATAATGCAATGTATTGAGCTCGAAGCATCAGTTATAATAATTGGAATGCGAGCCCTTTAATTGAGTGGAGGAATTAAGATTAATATATGGTAACAAATGCGAATAATATTTAATTTAGAAGCATAAGTTAATGATCTAACCTGAGTTCAACTTCACTTTGCTGTTTGCATGAAGGACAGTGGATGATCCAGTCAATGTCAGCATTCACAATTTTGTGACAATTCGCACAAGCTGTAGTCCAATATTTGCTGAATCCATATGCAAGTTTGACAGTTCCTTGCACCCAAGCTGCCTTTTGCTGAGGCAGGCAACCATGAATGGTATTTGAATGTGAATTAGACAGAAAATAGTTATATTTAACCAAAATTGTAGAATAACAATATGGTACTTACAACTGGAAATGATGCCTGAAAATTGCTGATTGCTTTGATATCTTCTTCATTTGGAGGAGGAAGTAAACAGTTTGCATCATTGTATGTTTTAGCATCAAGCAAATTCCTGATTTCTTCCTTGTTCAAGCTGAACCTGAATGATTATGTTTAGAGCACAAATACAAAATTTATCAGTAAAATAAGTTGATAATTTATGGAAAAAACTAAAAAGAAAATTATACTTACCATTGCCTCAAAGATAGGTCATCTGGAAGTGGAGGACTAATCAGAATTCCAGATGAATACCTTGTAGTGAATGACAAAGCTGTAAAAATGATGAAATGGTTTAGTAATTATAACATCAAGTACTTAAAAGACACACAATAAAGAAATCATAATGCATAATGAAAAATTTACTATTGAATGTGGTAACTTTAACACGGAGAGCTATGATTAGAGGGGCAGTGCTAATCATGTCTGCTATTTTGCTCCCTTCATCATGTTCAAATTCATTCCAGAGAGTCATAAGCATCAGTTTCTTCCTGTCAGGTATAACAAATAAATTATAACTACTGCCATTAATATAAAATGAGTTAATAAAATGGTAGTATTCAGGTTTGATTACTCTTCATTCACTATTATAATGTCTCTAGAAATAGAAGCCGGATCTGGCTGTTTTATTGGGAATGCGTGAATGACAAAGCCTCTAATATCTGAAACAAAAGTGTTGATATGAATGTAAGAAATCAATAAAATGTCAAATGACTGTCAAGTAAATTAAAAAATAATGTAACAAAAATTACTGCAAAGGTTATCTGAATCAGCATATTTGTGCAGATCAGAGAAGTTTGTCAGCTCAAATATGCAAGGCAGCATAGGTGGCACAGGTTCAGCATAATTTTCAATCAAAGTCTTGTAGTTCAAAATCCAGGAGCATTCATAAGTCCCAACTCTGTATGTTGGGTCAGCAGGAACCACAATTGCATTAGAAACATAATATCTTTGATAAGGCTGCAGAAATTTGCTGAAGGTCTTGATGTGTTGTTCATAAGTCACAACAGAAACTTTTGTTCCCTGATTAGGATTAGGAAAAGTTAGTTATATATATATTATGAGTTGTAGCTATAACTATAATGTTGATGGCTAACACTATATTTATGACACAGAAATTAAAATTATAGGAATGCATACTTTAATAGTTAGGCAAGTATTCACTTGTAATGAAACTATAGTTTTGATATCAGTAGATGAAACTATGGTTTGTATAGATGAAAAGGTTAACTGCCATAAGTATATCAATTGTTCCAGTTCATTAGTCCTGTGCAAATTTAGAGAATTAACATATTATACTCCCACATGCTGTCTGGTACAGCGTGTCTTGATGACCAGCAGAAATATGCAATTTTTTCTCCCCTTAAGCTTCTACAATTCGATTATCTGTTTAGTGTGTGTGTTTTTTGTGAGATGTAATAAGCAATAATATAACAGGGTAAACTGGAATTGCATATGTATATGTTTGTGATATGCTCATAACAAAGGTTTGTAATGCAAGAATAACTTCGGTATAAGGTAAAATTTTTTGGTATAAGTTTGAAAATTGAGTTCTCATTCACTCTTTTTTTTTTTGATGTCACAGATTGAGAACATTCTTCTTTTTCTTCTAGACCAACAAAGCCTACTTGCTAGCTGGATAGAAAAACTTAATGAACAGCAAGATTCCCTTCAGGAGCAGGTTGATATAAGTAAGATATCAGAGGTCTAAATTCACTGATTACTATGTCAAAAGTGGTGCTAATCATCCTTATTCTCAGCTTCAGCAAGTTTTCAACCATGTGGTAATGAAGAGGCAAATCATAAAATGTTCGTATACAGAATCTAAAATGTTCTCATCTATGAATTTAATTAATGACCAGAGAGATAGGAAAGAATTGCTGACCTCAGTATCTGTGAGCAGAAACCGCATAATTCGCCTAGGTGGAACTTCACGAGTTAATTGACTGTGGCCTTTGTGAACAACTTGTGCTAGAACAGTCCACTTTTCTGCTCCTTTCTGAATGTTTAGTACCGAAGATATATGTCTAGGCATGATGGGCTGTATTTGTAGAGAAATTAGATAGTGAATTAAACAAAATAATAAAGTTGAAAAAAAAGCCATGAATATTAAAACCTGATAATGTAATCTGGGAAGCTTCAAGAACTTCTTTATATACTATATTTTTAGTATGATCAGTGCATGATTCATCAAAATAAGCTGGCCTAATAAGTACTTTTACAGCCGAAGCTGTTTTGGCTCTTGAAAGTGCAACATATAATTGGCCATGTGAAAACACAGGTTCTTTCAAATAAATACCAACAAAATCTAAAGTTTGGCCTTGTGCTTTATTTATTGTCATTGCAAAGCACAAACGAATTGGAAATTGTGTTCTCTTATATGGAACTGGATATTGTTCATCACTTGGTGGCTGCAAGGAAATTCTATGTATAAAAACTTCTTTGCCACAAAAATCACCCACTGCAATTTTAGCACAAATAACATTCTTGCTCAAACTCTTTATTATGAGTCTAGTTCCATTGCATAATCCTTCAGCAGGATCAAGATTTCTTAAAAGAATTATTGGGGCATTGGATTTTAAGAGTAACCTATGTGGAGGTAAATTGCTTGGCGTAAGAGTATTCAAAAGATCAATATATTCAGATTGATGATTTTCATTCAGTGTTTCATCATAGCTTAGGTACTCAGTCAAATCTCCTGGAAATTTTTTGATCAATTGATCATTTATTTCATCTACAAAGTTATTCTTTGTAGTTAGAATTGCTCTATTTTGTGAGCAATACAGTTTGTTTGAAGGATCTTTAAATTCAGGATACACAATATTGATTAGCTTTTCAATTGCATCAGTCTCATTATTATAGTTAACTATAATTGAAGATGGAAGTTTTACTATGTCATTCTCATTTGTTTCTTGTGTCCCATCTCCAATTCTTAAAAGAAACTGCGTGAATGAAGGATCTAATTTTGCTCTCATGTTCTCTATTAATTGCAATTTCTCTAATTTGTGCCATAATGGAGAATTTATCAAACATGCATTTATCATTTCAGCTTTTGTTCCTTTTCTAACAACTGGCAACGTTTGTCTAAAATCTCCACCAAGTACAACTACCTTTCCCCCAAATATTTCTTCTGAATTCATTAAATCTCTTAAGAGATCATCTAAAGCTTCAATTGCTGCTTTTTTAGCCATTGGTGCTTCATCCCAGATTATGAGTTTTGCTTCTTTGATCATTGCAGCTAAAGAAGTTTGTTTACTGACCCGACATGTTGCACCATCAAAGATATCTATTGGAATTTTAAATCTGGAATGTGCAGTCCTTCCACCTGGTAAAATGGAAGCTGCAATTCCTGATGTAGCTGTAGCAAGAGCAAGATAGCCTTTAGATCTAACATCAGCTAACAAAGCTCTATAGAGAAATGTTTTTCCAGTACCACCTGGACCGTCAATGAAAAAAACACCAGGTCTATCTGAGTAAATTCTCTCAGATATGACTACGAATGCTTTTTTCTGTTTTTCATTGAGTAGCTCAATTGAATTTAAGTCAATTTCTGAAATGACAATGTTTCTTTCTGCTCTTAATTCTCGAGTTTCATTGTCTATATTTTCATAAGAGAATCCAATGGGAATCAAATTATATGAATGTATACTTTTTCCCATCGATTGCAAAAATCCATCAATTTGTTGCAAGACATTTCTTTTCACTTGTGTAGATGTCATTGCTGAACATTTGGCAAAATCTTCTGACATAGAAGATTCAAAATTTTGCCACAATGCCTTTGGGTCATTAGGGCAAGAATAAACCAAAAGTGTTGCAAAGAGTCTCCTCATTTCATAGGGCATATGAAAAAGTGAGGCTTCTTGTAAACAAATTTCTTGGCTGTTATCATTTTGTAACAAGCCTCGAATTAATGCTGCTTCTTGGAACGTTTCTACTTGAACTCCATTAAAGGTTCTTAGGTCATCAAATGAAATTGGACATCGAACCTTTGATAAGAGTAATCTCAAGTAGTATCGTTCTCCTTCGGAAGGATGAGCAGTCATTATTCGACCTATTGATTCACCTCTTTCTCTCAATTTCCAGTATTTTTGCTTAGGTAACCAGACAAAATGATCAGGAAACTCTACATAAGTACAATTTAGATCCTGAGCTGCTTTATCTGTCCTATTCATGTAAAAAAATTCAGTGAGCATTGTTTTTTTCAAATGATAGTTATCGACAACATTTTGAAGATTAGCTGTTTTTTTGAAACTCATTGGCTGATAATTCTCCAAATGTAATTGTAAATGAATAATAGGTGGCTTTATTTCACTCATACAGAATCTAAAAATTCTCCATGCTGCCTCAGGTGGAGAAACCCACCTAGCTGATACATATTGTTTAATTTCATCAATTTCTGAATCAGATTTATTATTCACTACAGAGAAGCTAGTTCTATCATGACCTTTATAGATATACTTGTAAATGTATTTGACTGCTTTAATTGTAGAGCATATTTCAACATTAAGATGGCAATCAAATTTAGCCAAAAGATATGGATTGTATGGTACAACCCATCTGTTATCTAAAAGAGCTGATTTAATCTTAATTTGAACTCCATCATCTCTTCTTCGATATTCAGGATATGCATTAAGAGTTTGGATAGTTTCCTCACAGAAATTTTTAGGAAAATTATTCTTGCAAGTTCCATTTTTTCTCATGCATACATTTGTTGGATCAAGTGAACCACATGGTGCATGAAGCATATGTTTAATGACCAAATTATATAGATGTTCATTTTTCTCTTTATTTGGTATCTCAGCACAGACAATTTTATCATATTCTTCAGGGGTATACATCTTGAATTTTGACTTTAAAATTAGCAAGAAATGTGCATGTGGCAGTCCACGTTTTTGGTATTCAATGACATAAGTGTAAGCTGCCACTTCACCGAAGATGCATTTTTTCAAAAGTTCATCTTTAAGCTGTTCTAACTTAGCATGAAATACTCTAGCAAGCAAATCTGGTCTGTTTTGTGCCTCTTCTTTGTCTATTAAGTGTTCTTTTATTTCTGGCCAATTAGGATTGCAAGTCATGGTCAGAAATATATCCGGTTTACCATACTTCTGTACTAATGTCATTGCATCCATGTATTTACGTCTCAAATTTCTCGGCCCTCCAATAAATGATGGCGGTAATATGATACGTTGGCCAACATTAGATGCTTGACTCTCACCTGATCCTAAAGCATCTATTATGCCTTTCAAGAACTCTCTCCTAATTTCCTCTTGTTGTAATCTATAGAAGTCAAGTCTTTGTGTCTCAAGCTTCACATATTGATCAACAATATATTGTTGTAGGAGGCGAGCAAAATGTAATAGCCAAGATTCATCATTGTCTCTAATCTGAAGTTTATAACAATAGTATTCTCGAAGGGACACAAAATTTGGATCTTCATGTATGTTTTCCATTGCTGTGGAAAAAATAATAGTACATTATTAAATGTGTAATCATAAATATTAAATAGGTAAAATGAAATATCATGGTATATAGTTATTATACTAACCATGTTCTTCATTTTGTATTAATTGTTCTGCTGTAGCAGCATTTGCAGGGGAAATCAAATCTGCTACAGGTTGTTTTTTTTTCCTCTTTCTTCCATATACTTTTGCTCCTTTCTTTGGTATTCCTTGGTGCCAGCCAAGATCACCAAAAGGAAAAAGTATTGGATATTGGAGTGGATCATAACATCCATAATAGTACTGTATATTTTTTGAAGCACCACTATGGGTATGAACTCTAATATCACGCCTGCCGGTTTCTCCATTTTCTTGCCCCTCAACCCACAAACCAGCAACTTGTGAAGTTGTCGGTCTATTATAAACTCTTTGATCAACACCGGGCAGAGTTTTTAACACAATGTAGTAGTTATCTAAATTAGGTACCTCTCTCAAATTTCTAAAAAATTTTGCATATGGATTAGACTCAAGAACTTGCATAATTTTTCTAATCACACTTTCAGATAGTCTAGGACAAGCTGCTAATCGATTGCTTACTTCAGTTTCAAAATCATTGAAATATAACTGTAAATTATTACTATGATCATTGCTTGAATTGAAATCATTCAGAAAATGATATATTTGTCCTTGAATTCTAAAAGTGTAAATTCCTTTATTCCTTTTTGAGAGAGTCAGATCAGCTTTAACACCGAAGGAAGTGAATCCAAAATGATTATTATACGTTCTAATAAGAGCTCTAAAAGATTGTGCCTCTTGTGAAGATGAAGTCAATAGCTCTTTAAAGATATCTGGAATTTTATTTTGAGCTAAAATAACTTCACCATCTTGGCAACAAAAATACGCTGTCTCAGAAAAAAACTTCTTCGCTCCACAATGAGGACAATCTAGTTGGCGTGGTAGGATATCAGCTTTGTCAGGAATTATATCCAACAAAGCTCTTCCTGTTTTGTATCCTCTTCCTAAAATATAATTATTTTAGAGCACTTAGTAGTCAAATCATTCAATTGATTTTAATGCTAGTTTAAAAACAGATATTAGAAAACTTAAAAATATTAACTATAGACCTGGCTGAGTTTTTTTCAGAAATGATCTGCGATGTTTCGAACGAGATCGAGAAGTACACTGAACATCAACAGCTGAGGAACACTCATTCACAATCGTGATGCTTGTTCGATTTTCAATTATATTTGTAGAAGCAATAGATTTAGATTTTGCTCTCAATCTTTTGTTTTTCCATCTAAAGTAGGCCAGTCTCCTATATTCTTTCTTATTTATTACCTCTCCATGATATATTTCAGAATATTCAAGAGGGCTCTTATCATAAGGACCAATTGATCTAGATTTTCCTCTCAATTTTTTCTGTTTCCATCTAAAGTAGGCCTGCCTCCTATATTCTTTCTTATTTATCACCCCTTCATGATATATTTCAGAATAGTCAAGAGGGCTCTTATCATGATATATTTCAGAATAGTCAAGAGGGCTCTTATCATAAGATATAACAGATGTACTACCTATTATAGGTATATGGCTATTCACAGAAAGGGGAGGAATATAATTAGCTAGTTCCATATCTAGATTTGATATTTCAGAATAGCTAATTTTTTCTTTAACGTTTGCAACTTGTTCACTCTGAAACTGATTTTCTATAACAAATGGTTCCTCATTGCAGTTCACTTGTGACAAAGTAGCAGGTTCAACACCACAGAGGTTGATTAAAGATGAATTCATTGTAGGCAAACAATGCTTGTCAGTAGAATCAGAGGTATAATGAACTTCTCCAGTATTTTTTGGAGGAAAGTAAACATTTTTACCTCTGCAGTGATTTGGCAGAATTACATTCCTATCGATGTGATTTTGTGAAGCACATGTTTCAACAGAGTGCTTTTCACGGATGTCATTCTCACAGTTGATTACAATAGGAGAATATGGTTGAGAAACAGAAGAATCAAGAGTAAACTTCATATGCTCAGTCAGCATATTTAAGTTTCTCCTTTTGTTTCTTTCCAACATTGCTAAATCAAGGGAATCATCAAACATCTCATCTATCAATCTAAAACCTGAACTAAATTTTCTTTTTTTCTTCATTTTGAAACACAGAAGATCAAAATCTAATTTTACTATAAATAAAGCAAGATACTAAACCAAAGGTACACAAAATGATAGAATCAAAGCATCCTAGAATAGCTAAAACTAACTAATATATATAAAATGACATCCTTAATAACCCGAAGTACAATGATACTAAATGATGTAATTATTGAATAGATAAACAGCTAACAGCATCATGCAACATTTGAAATTAAAAACAGAGGCAAAAGTAAACCATCATAGCATAACATCAAACACATCGCATTTCTTATAATAATTAAAAGAAAGCAATAAACAGAGGCAACAACAATGGGAAAAAATTGCAGTTCAAATCAGAAGGTGAGAAAACAGAAACATACCTATATTTTCTTTGCTCGCCTGAATGTTTGCAAAAGTCCGGCAGCATTTGAAATTAATATAAAAACAGAGGAAAAAGTAAACGTAAGCTAATCGAAAAATTAGCATCATAATTATTCTTTTATGCATAAAATAAAAGACATGGCAGTCTTTAATTAACGGAAGGCAATAAATGAACAGAAGGTAAGAACATTCATCAAACTAAAAAATTGCAGGTTGAAATAAAAAGACACAGAATAGAAAATACCTAGATTTTCTTCGGTCGTCTGCTGAAGACCGGCAAAACTGAGGAACAAAAGTATATATAGGACTGGGAATAGTAAATTTTGAAAGCTGCATCATAGCATACGTCGGTAGAACAGGCATCCCTAAAATGAGCTGATTTTGGGGAAAAAGAGATATCAGTGAACTGTTTTTTGGGGCAAAAGAAGAATTGACGTCAATTGGGCGACTTTTTTAGAGACAATCGAAAGGAAGTACAGTTAATTGCTCGAGGAATTGACAGAAAATCGAAGATTTTGCAGGGCCGTAGATTTTGGGGAAAAGGAATTTTACTGACCTAATTTTTGGGGCAGGCCAAAAATTCACGTGCGTGTGGAGGATTTTCTGGGTCGAAATCAAATTGAAGGACAATTAGTTGTTGAAGGATTCGGTAAGAAACTGAAAATTTTGCAGGCCGATATAGTATAGCGGCCTATTCGATCGAGAGAAAGAAAAAGGCTATTCGACAGAAAAGAAGGGGAAGGGAATTCTGGGTAAATGAAGAAAGAAGGAAGTTCAATAAGTAATAGGGTAAACAACAAAAAAGCCCCCTGTGGTTAGGCAATCATTCATAAAAACCCCTTGTGGTTTCATATCATACCAGTCGATACCCCGTGGTTTGAATTAACCTGAAAAGTGGACGGAAATCGTCAAATATTCGGCGTGTGTCTTAAACGAACTGCAAAGGCGCGTGCATATGCGAAAAACAGATTTCCACCACAAACTTTCACCTGATATGCCTATTTTAGCCTTCACTCTTTAATAATAAGAGACCAGCTTCCGTTTCTTCTGAGTCTTCATTCAATCTGTTTCCAGATTATTCAGTAACTACTGTAGACACCAAATTTTTAGTGTATTTTTATTTACTGTTATTTTTATTTTTCATGCTAGTTTTTATTTACTTTTAGTCTTTTATTTTTGTTTTAAGTCATTTTAGCATAGAATTTATTTTTAAAAAAAAAAGGGGGAAACCCGCAAGCGGGTTTCAGGCTATTTAACAAATTACTTAAAAAAAAAAAAATTTTTTTACATGCAAGCTGCGTTGAGTTGCATATGCCCATCGGAGGGCCCTAGGATGCCCAGCAAACCTCCCCTCTCATCCTCACCCTTCAGGTGAGGGTTTGAGAGTATGTGTTTGATATAAATAGAACAGAAAAGCAGCTTTTAGTCATTTTACATAAGGGGGAAACCCGCAAGCGGGTTTCAGGCAGGCTATTTAACAAATTACTTTAAAAAAAAAAATTTTACATGCAAGCTGCGTTCTTCAAAAGGGTATTTTCGTCTATTCACTCAGGAAACCCGCAAGCGGGTTTCAGGCAGGCTATTTAACAAATTACTTAAAAAAAAAAAAAATTTACATGCAAGCTGCGTTCTTCAAAAGGGTATTTTCGTCTATTCACTCAGCTCCGTCTGTTTTGCCGATTTCCGTCCACTTTTCAGGTTAATTCAAACCACGGGGTATCGACTGGTATGATATGAAACCACAGGGGGCTTTTATGTATGATTGCTTAACCACAGGGGGCTTTTTTGTTGTTTACCCTAAGTAATAAGACAATTAAGGTGCTGTTGACTAACTTCAACATCAGTCATCAGTCATATACTAACGGCTAAGCACATTACTTCTAACGGGCATAACTCCATTAATTTATATTAATTATATAATGAATCATATAATCTAATTCAAAACAGCCCATGTGATAAAAGGGCCCACAAATAGTTTACAATTATTTGCACTTGATCAGAAAATTATAAAAGAAATATTTTCAAAAATACAAAAATAACCCTAAATAGTTAGCAACTATTTAATGAGTTAGTTTTCATAAAAGCATTCAATTGACCTTTCACATCAATTAAAAACCAAACAAAAGGAACAAATGCAAATAACTAAACCATTGTTACCAATTAGCCCCTAAATAGTAAGGAACTATTAAGACATTGAATTTGAAGACCATGCCTGAAATAGACATTTCTCACTTTTTGGTAGAAAAAACCAGGAAAAAAACTCCTTTCTCTAACAATATAGTGACACTTGGCATTCAATTGAGAACTCCAATTGTTCTCTTATCTAGTTGGTAGATATATAACAAAGAGCAAATTATCCATTTGACCCTTGAACTTTTAGTTTAAGTAAAATTAAGCCCCTAACTATTTTTGGGCAACTTTTAGCCCTCAAACTTGTAAAATTGTGCACCCGTGACCCTTTTGGCCAGTATATCCGGTTTTGCAACCCTTTTGACCCTTTTGCAACCGGAAAGCCAATTCACACGAATGGCAGTAATCTGAGTGAAGAGGGCATTTTTGTCCGCATATTCTAAGCAAAAAGGGAACACCTCCTCCTTTTTCCCATTTCCTAACCTAACCCAACCGCTAACTTATTCAACAAATGAATTGCAGAGGGAAGAGAGAAAAGTCGGCAAAGAAACAAGAAAAAGGGAAGAAGGTAAAGTGAAGTGAATGGAAGAAAAAATGCGCAAATATCGTAGCCCTGTGCTTCCTATTTGTCCTTGCGGTAAAATCACGAAGATGATTACTTCTTGGACTGATAGAAATCCAGGGAGAAGGTATGTCGTTTGCTCAGAAGAAGTTGGTGGCTGTGGGTATTGGAATTGGATTGACGACGAGATGTGCCGTCGTTCTATTGAGTTGATACCAGGCCTTCTAAGGCGGATCAATGCAACAGAAAAGCAAAAAGAGGAATTTGAAACTGCAGCAGCAAGATCCGAGGCAAAAGCTGCCAAGTTGAAGGCAAAATTAAGAGAAACAGAGGAGCGGATGCTTGCAGATCTCTGAATGTTGCTACTATTGAAGGGGACTGGAGCGGTCCTCAGAGCACACTTCTCTTGGACAAGTCAACTTGTAAGAGTTATGCCTTATGGTCTCTCTCAAAAGATCACCTTCAAGTTGGTGACATAGTGCGTTCACGGAAGGCAGTAAATTCTTGCAGTACTCAGACAATGGCTGTAACAGAAGGAACTGTAGTTGGCTTGGAGAAGGACACTGATCAAGATGGATATGTTCTTGTGCGAATCCCTAGTTTGCCAAACCCTCTTACGTTGAACGTTTCAACTCTTGAAAGGGTTACATTTGGATTTGCTGCTGGGGATTGGGTCCGCTTGATTAAGGAAAATGAAGAACACTTATCTGTGCGTATTCTACACTTCATACAACGTGATGGAGATGTTGCTGTTGGTTTCTTAAGGCTACAAACTTTGTGGAAAGGACATCCTTCTGATCTCCAAATGGCAGAGCCGTATTTTGTGGGGCAGTTTGTGAGGTTGAAGGCAAGTATTGTGAATCCCCGCTTTGAGTGGCCTCGTAAAGGCAGAGGTATGTGGGCAACTGGAAGAATTTCTCAAATACTTCCAAATGGGTGCCTCATTGTGAAATTCCCAGCAATACTTGTAATTGGGGGAGAATGTAAAAGTTTCTTGGCAGATCCAGCTGAAGTGGAGCTTGTCTCTTTCAATACATGTCCTGGAGTAGTGGAGAAGTACCAGCATGCTGAGGATTTTCACTGGGCTGTACGGCCTTTAGCAATTACAGTTGGCTTGTATACAACAGTAAAAGTTGGAGTCTTTGTTGGTAGGAACGTAGGTGCAAAATTCAAGAGCAAAGGCCATACGAATCAGTCACACAATGAAGGCCGTGGTCAAGATGGCCATGGAGGTGGCAGTTCGGCACGTAGGCATTCAGTTGCAAAAATCCTCTTTTAGGGTGGTTCCCCTGCTGGGCGCTTCATCACAACAGGGAGGAGTTGTTCCCTTTTTGCTTAGAATATGCGGACAAAAATGCCCTCCCACTCAGATTACTGCCATTCGTGTGAATTAGCTTTCCGGTTGCAAAATGGTCAAAAGGGTTGCAAAACCGGATAAACTGGTCAAAAGGGTCACCGGTGCACAATTTTACAAGTTTGAGGGCTAAAAGTTGCCCAAAAATAGTTAAGGGGTTTAATTTTACTTGAACTAAAAGTTCAAGGGCCAAATGAATAATTTGTCCTATAACAAAAGGACTCATGAACCAATGTATGTCGGTCAGTTGGTAAGGTCGGATTATTCTTTTAATAAAAGTCATGTGTTTGAATTTTAGCTTCGATTGAACATACTCTCCAGTCCTTATTGATGATCAGAATCGAATTTGCACAAACTTTTTATTGAAAAAAAAAAAAAAGAACTCATGCAAACAAAAAAATTAAGCCCCAAGGCTAAAGTAGACGTGCAAGTGCGCATATATATATATATATATATATATATATATATATAAAGGTAGTTATTTTAATCACAGTGTTTCTCACTCTTACGTAGCATGCCTAATTGAAGAGAATTAATGGATTGTGGGTTATTTGGGTTTTACCCATACTGAATCCTATTTGGATTATATTATGTGTTTATATATATTTAAATTATTCATATTTGTATAAATTCATAATCAATAAATAAATAAAGACCGTGCTGATGCACGGGTAAAATTCTAGTTTTTCTTGAAAAAACAATGAAATTAAGCTCAAGTCTAAGAGGCATAAAATCGAGTTTGTTAACCGCTTAACAGATTTTTGTTTTTTGCCTTCCCTTTTACTGTAATAAATGCTTAATAGTCAGATAATTTATATGTAATACCTTCTGTCTGCATAGTTTCTATATAATGGGATAGCTTTGCATTTTCTTTTTGGAGTTTCTGAATTTACACTAGGTAAGCACACAAAAAGGAAGATAGACTCTCTATTCAACCTATAAAATTACTACTTATCCCTAAATTGTGATATTTGTAATAAAAATTAACCTTTTTCCGTAGAAAGAAAAAAATAACACCCGACAAGACGCCAAATAGACGAATCCACATAAAAATAGTACTAAACCTCTTGAGCCTCGTACTTCACTCTAAATTTGGCTATTTCTCTGACGGACTTTCCTACAGGGACAATAATTTGTGAATATGTATTTCCCATCTTTTACCTGTCGATATCCTTTTTATTTTATCTAATTTTTTGGCATTTTCTTTGCTTTTGATTTTAACTTGGAGAAACTTCTTCTGGATCTGCATCATACTAAGATTTATTCATGGCCGGAACAAATATTAATCATTCTTGTTGTCCTCATTGTAACGTGCCTGCTGGACTCCAGCTTGAAGAGAAAAGGAGAGGATATTGCGACGTCAATCCAAAAAAAAAAAAAAAAAAAAAGAACTTCTCAACAAAGTAGTATTAAACTTCTTCTTTTGTATCCTCCGGGGGAAAGAAAATTTCTAAACCAAGCAAACATACTTTTGCTTTTCACTGCCTATTGATTCATTGATGCAAATAATTGTTTATTCAATTTGTCTAACAGATGTCACTCGTTAAAGTATATTTCAGATGTTATATTTTTGAAAATATAAAACTAATTGAAAAAAATAAATAAATACGAGGGAGAGTAGGTAAGATTAAATATAAAAAATATATATAAATACAAGAAAGGATAATAATTATTAGTATGTGTAAATATATGATAAGTTAGGTGAATAATAGGCGTGTTAACGAGTGTCCGTCAGAAAAACCCTTGTTTATTGTGATTTGTGTCAGTGAAATGAAGATGTTTTATTAAATGGAAACAAATTAGGATGACTAACAACAATGTACGAATAATTGAGTTTCCCAGTTTCATATAATTAGTCCATTAATCATGTTGGTTCTCTTCTGATGATCGTGATATGATTTCCTAATTTACAAGGCCAAAAGGTCACTTTTCACGTTTCTTTCTGTTACGCTTTTGACGTATGGTTTTTCCTTCATCGTGGGACAAATCTGATATCTTGGTTTTTATTTCGAAAACCTGATGCGATTTACCATCAAAAAAAAATCTCAACTCAGGTGGAAAGATGTTAACAGAGGAGGAAGGTACTAATTAAGATATGGTGATCAACTTTTCTCATACGAACCTGCTTGCCGTCATTGGCGTATTATCAATCATTCAGTCCATCGAAACAAGATGCTAGCAGTCAAGAAGAAGCAAAGAAATCGATTGCCCATAATTCAAGGACCAGCTACTAATCTATCAACGGCCTTTTTATAATCCAACATAATTAACCCCATCAACTGAGATCATAGCCTGTATGATGAGAAATTAGAAAGATGCAAAGCAAAAGGCAAAACTATATGATAAAGAGTCCATCAACCCTTATTCTCCTTCGAGTCTTTAGCCAGCTGATGAGCAATCAATGCAACTAATCATTAACGCAACTAACTGAAGTATTATACATGAATGAAAAAGAAGCAGTCAAATAAGCAAGACTTATTTCAACAGTCCCCCTTAGCCAGCTTGGTAAGTAATCGATCAAGAAAAGTAATTACAGGTCCGTCCAACTATATCTATACGTTTAGTGTTCCTTCCATAGTTCGTGGGACAGTGTGTAATATTACTGAGCTATAATTTGTTTATATTATTCATACAATTATAACTTTCTTGCAATTTTATGTGTAGAAAAAGTTATTATTATTATTTTGTTTTTTTTGACTAAGGTCCCGTTTGATAACATAATTCAACACTTAAATTCAATGGATTCAGATCTTAATACGTTCAAAAGCATTTGATAAAAAAAAAATAGTACATATGAATTGGCACTGAATTTTCTAAATAAAACTTGTTTCAAACAATAGGTAATAAGATATTCACTTACCATTTAGTGTTATATACACTCAAATGTATCGGATTTAGTATTTAGTAATTCAGTAACTTTATAGATTTAGTTTCAAATTTTAGATTTTAGATTTCAATTTCCAGATTTAAATTTTATCAAACACATCCTAAAAATCTGAGTTCAAATTTTCAAAAATTGCACAGGTGGTCTCTTTTATTTTAAATAATCTATTTTGCCTTTTGACATGTAAAGTGCAGCATTACGATCTCCATTCTCCAACTTAAAACCATATCTATATTTCGTTCATTTTAAAAATATTCGTGCTTTCATTTAACCATATAAATGTGTAATAAACTTTCATCTATAATATTTTGTGAATTATACTTCATTGTTTGAAAAAAAATTTAAATTTAAGTATTGAAAATAACATGCTTCTAAGTTGTATATAAAATAAGAGCGACATATATCATAATAATTATAAATTTATACATATTTAAGCAATATGACAATAAAATTTTAATAAATTTAACGTCTCACAAACAAAAATAAGTTTAAAATTGGTATTAAAGTAGCATAGTTTTAGAAAACTATAGTAAATTTACCGGTATTTTTCATTTCGTAACTTTTTAATATTTCATACTATTTACGTATGAATTTACATATATAATTATGCCGGACATGTACTTTTACATTGAACTTTTAAGCATACTTTTTAAAAAAAATTATATATGATATATGTATATATCATATCTCATAGTATTATACTCATCCCGTATTTTACTAACTATGATCTTAACCATCCTGTACTTTGTTAACTATTTTTTCATATTTATTTATTTAAAAAATAAATATAATTTAATAAAATTATAAAATTCGAGGCTGACAAATACGTTCCTTTTGCCAACTAAAAAGAAATTAAAAAAAAGGAGAAAAAAGAAGGTCCATACATCCCATTCCCAGAAGCAGCAGGCATTCCCCGGTCTGTAACTCTGCCCCACCACTCCATCATCACAGCCACAAAAAGATAATATGAGACAGCTGAAACTGCTGAAGCAGCAGCAGCAGCTGGAGCAAAAAGGGGAACCCCTACACCCTTTTCCTCTTCTCTTTAGTCTTTTCCACTTTGATTCCCATTCCAATTCCCATTTGCTTCAGATCCAATGCAACCACTTTCGTAACCAATCAATTACCCTTCCCTATCCAGTTACCAATTCTCGCCCACATATAACCCTCCAAAAATTTGGACCATTTTTGCCCAATCCCCCATAAAAAATCCAGCTTTTAGGTTCTTATTGAACTCTGACTTAAGCCCTAACCCTAATTTCAATTATCCAAAATTCGATCCCCTTCAGTTCCAAGATTAGATTCCCCACCCTCTCAAATTCTTTTAGTTTTAGTCTTTCTTTGTTGGGTTTAAATTTTTAGTCCTTAGCATTTTGATTTCCAATTGCCAGCTGTAATATTTCATAATTAAGTTAGAATTCCAAATGGCAACTAGAGGTAGCAGATCGGAGAAGGTGAAGAGAATTTTCCAGCAATTCGACGCGAACCGGGATGGAGGTCTGAACAGGGAGGAGATGGCGGCACTGGTGGTGGCCGTCAACCCTAGGGTGAAGTTCAGCGACGAGCAAATCAACGCCATTCTCGACGAAGTTTTCCGAACCTACGGCGAATTCATTGATGGCGAAAAGGGCCTTACGTATGACGGGCTGTTGCGCACTTATGATGATGGAGCTGGCGATGTTGACCGTGATTTCGACGCCTTGGGTCTCGAGCTCAAGCCCGAAGCAGCTGCCGCTGGCATCTCCGACGAAGCTGCCTCCACTTCATCAATCGCTGACGAGCGAGTTATTGAGCCTCACAAGAAGCAGAGGACTGCGGCCTGGGCTGCATCACCGAATCACGGCATTGTGTTTGATGATACGTGGAAATTGGTGGATGATCTTGATATTTTAATTAAAAGGTTAAAATCGAAGCAAACGAAAGATGGGAAGATTAAAAATGATAATTCGGATATGTATTCAGATGCCGGTTGGTCCAGAGAATTGGGTCCATCAACAGAGATCTCGGACAAGAGATTTCTCTGGGAGGAATCTGGTCATGATTATGTAGTTTTTGTGAAGGAATTGGGTGTTTTGAGGTCGAGGGCAGACGGGGCAAGGTCAAGGGAGGAGGCATTTGATGGGCATATGGCTATTGGAAGGGTTTTGTATGATTACCATTTGTACAACGAGGCTCTTGTGAGCTTCAAGAGGGCTTCCGAGTTGCAGCCAACTGACGTAAGGCCTCATTTTAGAGCTGGCAATTGTTTATATGTACTTGGACGGCATGGGGAGGCTAAAGGGGAGTTCTTGCAGGCATTAGAGGCAGCTGAAGCTGGTGGCAATCAGTGGGCTTATTTGCTTCCTCAGATACATGTCAATTTGGGAATTGCTCTTGAAGGTGAAGGTATGGTTCTTGGTGCTTGTGAGCATTATAGAGAAGCTGCTATTTTGTGTCCAACTCATTTTAGGGCATTGAAACTTTTGGGTAGTGCATTATTTGGAGTAGGCGAGTATAAGGCGGCTGTTAAGGCATTGGAAGAGGCTATTTATATGAAAAATGATTATGCGGATGCGCATTGTGATTTGGCCTCAGCTTTACATGCTATGGGGGATGATGATAATGCGATTAAGGAGTTTCAGAAGGCTATTGATTTGAAACCTGGGCATGTGGATGCTTTGTACAATTTAGGTGGGCTATACATGGATATGGGTAGGTATCCAAGAGCTTCTGAAATGTATACCAGGGTATTGGCTGTTTGGCCGAATCATTGGAAAGCACAGCTGAATAAGGCAGTGTCGTTGCTGGGAGCTGGTGAAACTGAGGAAGCTAAGAAAGCTTTGAAAGAAGCTTTGAAAATGACAAACAGGGTTGAATTGCATGATGCAGTAGCTCACTTGAAGCAGCTCCAGAAGAAGAGGTTGAAGGGGAATGGAAGTGGTACTGGGGAGGAGGTTTATATAACTGTGGAACCCTCGAAGTTCAAGACTGTGGGGGAGAGAACTACATTGAGGCCAGAATTAGCAAACTCGCTTGATATTAGAGCTTTTCAGAAGATTACCAGACTGAATCGATGTGATGTGGAACTGATAAAGAAGCAAATGAATGACAACGATGTACCAGTGTCCTACTCTGGCGGTGGTTTGCCTGAAAAATCCATACGCAAGGCTGCACTAGAGGAGATTCTCCGCAAATTACTGAGTTTTTTGAAGCCTGACACCTTTGTGGGAGCTGTTAAGGCAATAAACCAGAAAATCCTCTCTGTTCTGGATGAATCTGAGTCAGGCAGGGTGGATTTGGGCTTGTTTTTTGCCGTTGCTGCCCCTCTTTGTGGAGGTCCTGCAGAGAGGCGGAAGCGGGTGGCATATGATGCACTGCTGTGGCGGCCTGTCAATGAAGGTAGCACCCAGATAAGAAAAAGTGATGCTCAAAGGTACATCAAGCTCTTGAGGGCCATCTACATTCCTTCTCAAGGTGTCAGTGAAATGCTGGAAATACACGGAGAAATGGATACATCACCGGTTTCTCTGACTGAGTTCCTTGCAATGTTTGATGATCAAGACTGGGGTTTTGGTATCATGTCTACTCTGCTGAAGCTAGAAATCGGGGACAGAAATCGCCATGGCAGGCATATTTGTGCAACTTGTAGATATCCTATCATTGGGTCCCGCTTTAAGGAGATGAAATCACACTTCAGCCTCTGCAGTCAATGTTACAGTGAGGGGAAAGTTCCCCCAGCATGCAAGCAAGAAGAGTACAGATTCAAAGAGTACGTTAGTGAAGCTGAAGCAGTGAAGGATAAGTGCCTATGGTTCAATTGGCATTCTAAGAGTTCCCCCCCTGCTGTACCTAGCTAGCAAGGTTTAGTTTTTGGGTGATTTTGCAGGCTTGATGTAGATGATTTGTTCAGTGTGAATTGCTTAGCACTTGAATGTATTTAGTGAGCTTTTTGGCCTTGTACAATAAATTCCTATGAGGTCACTGGTACCTCTGTATTCTTCACTTTGTGGCAGTCACTGTAAAGGTTCTCCTCTCTCTCCCTTTTCTTCTTTCTTTTTCTTGGTTGTCCTGTTGCTGTTTTGGCTGTAGCTGACTACTCCTAGGTACATGACATTTCTTTCAACTAAGGTTTTCCGTGTAAAGATCACATTCACTGAGCTGAGTTGGATTGTATTACGGGATATTAATTGTGTACAGAATTCACTGCAGAATGCAAAGAGGTTGATTATCATTGGTGAGAGCTGATTTCATTGTCAATTGTTTCATTGTGTTGCGCATTTCACGAATGTCAGAAAACGGGACTGATATCAGACATCCAAATAAACACTGCATTTTCATGGTACAGGTCATAAAAGTTGCAGTCACGCATAGGGGGATTTGCTGAGAATAGATGAATTTGGGTTGTTTCTGTTCGTATCCTATCTGAGCAGTTAATTACACTCCCCAACCTATTGAACAAGGTGCCCAGGTAAAGGAAATTTATGTGTGAAATCACACATACACATGTGATGCTTAGTACGAGTACTAACTTTATTAAGACCAAACGTATCCATTTTTTATGGAATAAAAGATCATAAAATTAAGTGAGCGAAGGTAAGTAATGCGTGCAGCGTGCGTGATAGGGAAAAAAACATCAAATGAATATCAGTACAGCCTGAATAACAGAATTGGAGAAATCATTATGTCGCAGAAAGAGGTCTGGATGAATAAGATGAAAACAGATCATATGAGCTATGAGTGAAAATGTTGCTGATTCGCCATTTGATACTTCTCCATTGCTTTATATCTTCACCTTTCATTGCAAGGATTCTGCACGACACGCCGTCTTCTTCTCTGCGGTATTGGATATTTGGTAGCATATACGTTTGGATTTGTCTGTTCCTAACTTCCTTGGTATTACCTTTTGTGTTCAAGTTATGATCCACCATATGCCTCAAGCTGCATTATCATCATCATCATCCATATCTGACAGGTTCCATCTCTTTTTAATTACTTTATATGCTGCAACTCATTTGGTTTACCTATAAATGCTGAATTATAACTAAACCACATTGCGCTTGAGAAATTCTTGGCCGGTTATGGTTGTCTTGGTTGCCTGGTCGAAAAGATAAGTTCCGAGTAAGAGGAGTTTTCTGTTTTCAGGCTCTAACATGTTAATGTTCTTGGACGTGTAATTTACACCGCTATAATAACCCCTCCCAAGTAATTTAAAGTTTTGATGTAACTAATTAGGCACAGTACTACGCATTTGTATGGTTGAAATGCAACAATTTTTTTAGGAATCATATTTAAAACTTTTAATCATTCGTCGAGGCAATAGGAGGATTTCTTTTTTTTTTTTTTTTTTTAACAATATAAAGAAAGGTTTAATATTTGGTTTGAAGTAAAACTCTAATTTTAGCGAATTTTACTTCATTTCCACTTAATTTCCTCTCCGCATTTGGATGAACCTACGAAACTCCAAAAGTAGGAAGTTGTCCGTTCTGCGACGACATGAGCTGTCTCATCTCTAAAAACCTTGTACATGCAAGAACCATGATTATGTCATACACGCATGGCATGCAACAAGTATTATCCAACCTCAAACGTTGTGTGCCAAACTTGTCCTTGTGCTCGTAGCATCCTCCAGATAATACGGCATAAATTAACGAGGTTGTGAGGATTGTTTGCTAACAAAGAGTATATGGTCCAAAAAGGTGATTTCTGAGATTATCAAGAAGCAAGCCAGCACTGCTTATATTGCTAAAAACTAATTCCGCGTGATCAGGGAGTATCGAATCAAGTTGGATATGGCGAACTCGATTGTGAGGTTGATCATGCGCTTGGCGATGCTGATGATATTGCTAATGACAAGGGCAGTTGCCGATGCAAGAGCCCCATCCTTGTTCACAGTCTCAGCAGAGGCAGAAGCACCATTCTCCTCCCCAGCATCAGTCGCCTCTGCTGAAGAACAGGAGGTGCAGCTACAAAGCCAGACTCCAATTCCTGATGATCCAATAGAGGAAGATTATGGCAATTGGGTTCCAACACCGTATTTCGGGGGAGGAAGCAGTGATCCCATTCCTCATGCAGTTCCAGAAGTTACCTTTCCTCATTCGGCCGCAGCAGCAGAAGCTCCCCTTCCCCATTCGGCCTATGGCTGTGCCTGTTATGATGGTGGTCAGGGGCTCAAACTGCAGTCCTCACCTCACTGATCTTCGGCAATTCGGCTCTATCTACTTCTCCATTTTATGTTGCCACCTTTACGTGGGGTATTATGAAAGGTTCGAATCAAATCATCTGACATATTTGCCGTGTCATGTTAACTACAGGTAGCTAAAGTCACTCCTATCCGGGCAAATTGGAAAATTTTAGTAGAGGGCATTTCATTGTCTCCTCCTATTGTGGAATTACTATACCACAGTATGATTAAGAAAATGTGAGCGGTGTC
Organism: Coffea eugenioides; assembly: GCF_003713205.1. Lineage (NCBI taxonomy): Eukaryota > Viridiplantae > Streptophyta > Magnoliopsida > Gentianales > Rubiaceae > Coffea > Coffea eugenioides. The sequence goes on from NC_040044.1 coordinate 1,694,090, forward strand.
TGCTGTCTTCACACTTTGACTTAACTGCTCATCCACATGTTATAAAAGTCTCTGAGCTTTTCTTCAAATTTATGTCCATTGAAGCAATTCCAAGGAAACAAACAAAACAAACGTTACCGTAGCTGCATTTGGAATTGGACAGCAAAAGACACAATTAAAGAGTTGCAGAACATCCAATTCACAAAAAGGGGCATCCGTTCCCTGAGGCTATCAAAATATTGAATCTTAGAACTTATTGCCGGAAAACTTGGGAGTGTATCTCTATGAATCTACACTACTAACAAAAATACAGAATTTATCGTCATACAAACAAAATCCTGATAAACTTAGCAAAACCCTGGGATCCCACTTGATGCAAAAGCAAACTGGGGACTTTCTTCAAAAGTTACTTGCATCTTTGAGACCATAGATTCTTAAACCATTTTGATCTCTTAGGTATACGGCAATTGACATTGGAATCATACCTTAGTTCAAAAAAAAATATTTTCGCTGGCGTGTCGTCCAAAAATGTACAGTAATGCCAAACAACTCAACTGATCATTTTTTTTTTTCACCAGAATACCGATCACGCTAGACTGTATTTCTAACAAATAGTGTATATGCTTTCCTTCTATTTTTCTTTTTTTTTTTTCCTCACTCTAAAAACAGCATAGAGCCTGAAACACCAAAGCGTCAGAGCAATACAATCCCAGCTGCATGTTAGACTACGCTAGCCAATTTGAGCCAGTAATATCAGCTACTACCAGAAACTTGAGAGCAGAAACATCCTGGTGAAGCACCATATTGTCTTCTATGATCCGCAACCATATTACCTATTGGAAACATCAAAGAAAGAACAGATGATTAGTAATTAGTATCAGTCAACAGCACAAGGCACTCCCTAAAAGAAGCATTATTAATCGAAATGAACACCAAAAGCACGGGACAAAATAAAGGTTGGATTAGCAAAATGTTGGTCTCTGGGACTTTAACCCAAAACGTGTACTGGGGACAGGAGATTATATGATTCAAATTCCAAATGTAATTTTGTAACAAAAAAGTTGCACTTGCAATGACGAACATCACATTGATACTAAGGACAAATGCACAGTTGCAAAATGCATTTTGATGATATTTCAAACTACAGAGAACTGAGCTTAAGTACAGCTGGACTCAACAAATTTCAGATACATCAATGAATGTGAGGCAAGTTCCCCAATAAATCAGCATAGGTGAAAAGCACGAGATATCAAGGGACTCCTGTGCAGTGTACTGAACTTTGAAGTATGATCACATCATACATACTCACATTAGATGAACCAAAGATGGACCAGCAACAGCAGCAACCTTCTGAGCACGATTTGCTTCATACTTGTAAACCACCTTCAATTCTTTTTTCACACGACGTGCCTCACGTCGTTCTTCTTTGACAGCAGCCTGTAACCATTATACATCAATGACAATAGGAAAATTTGGGGGGGGGGGGGGGACTGTAAAAATGTCACTCAAACCTGAAAGGAAAACACTTAAGACGCATAGCAACACATCAAGTAAATTCAATAGTAGTTAGGACATCAAGGAAGATTGCCAGATTAATTAAGACACAAATATCAATTTTCAGCCCATGAGCACCACTTCTGGAAAATATTTATGGTACTTGTCTTGAGAACAAAACTACAATGTCAAGAGAAAAAAGAGGTTCAACCAAAAATATTTGGTGTAAGCAATGGTTCCACATTCAAAACCAATCATTGTCAAAAAAAAAAAAGAAGAGAGCAGCATAACAGATACCTTTCTTTCTTTCTTTTCCTCCTTTGTCTCTTGACCACGTTGTTTCCTCTGAGGTTGCTCAGGTCTCAGACCATTCATGTCCGTCACCATATCTGTAGAAGACTTTCTAGTGGGCAAAAAGTCTACAGGAAGCTTCTGTTTGCCTTTAAGAGCTATTATATGTCCTGGAGAACTCAACGTTGCAGCAAAGGTTTCAGCTAGCTTCTTCTTTCTCGTTTCTGGAGCTCCGATCTTCCCAGGGTGATTATCAAGATTTGAATATGTTGAAACTATAGTCTCACAATCCCATACCTCTGATTCATCACTACTTTCCTGAAAAACCACCTCCTTTTCATCTTCACTTTCATTTTCATATTTTTCAGCATATTCTCTGCACCTTTGGATGACATCTGCAGCAGATTCTGGTGACTCCAGATCCTCCAATTCCTTCTTCTCTTCCAAGAGATCAGAAGGAACTGCATATTTACTATTTAAGCCATCAAGATGACGGTCTTTTAATGCATGATTAAGCTTCTCAGCGAGGGATTCTTCACAAGCATCTTCTTCAGCGTCATCATAAACACCATAATCACCATCACTGTCTGCACCATATTCCTGAAGTTCAAGCTGTACCAAATTACACTATATGAGAAATTGAATCTATAAGATACCCAATTTTTGCAGACATCTTTGGTTCCCCTTCTTTATAAAATTTTTTATATGGTTTGTACTTCTGTTTTTCTGTCATTATCAAAGTTTTCATCCCTTTTCTAACAAGAACAGAAGGTCGAATGCAGCAATGCTGAATACTTGACTCATACTAAAGATTTGTGAAACAAAATCAAAACTTTTGTTCTAAAATATTAGGAAAGAAATAAAGATCAATATGTTAAAAAAAAAACTTACCAAGTCAAACTGCTCATCTAAAGGGCGGCGAACCCTTGGCTTCTCATTTTCAACAGTAACAGATCCTGCGACACTTTCCTCTGCACCAGAGACAACCAAATCGTTCCTTTCTACCCTATTAACCTGCAGGCTCTCTAGCAATCTCAGCTTTTTACCAAGTTCCAGGTCAGATGGTCCTTCTAGAAGGTTTGCTTTGACCACAAAGTCCTCTTCCAAGTCCTCCTCTATATCAGAGCCAAACCGTGACAAATCACTGTCATCTAGTAATGCTGCAATGTCATCATCAGCCACTTTCTCAACTTTTGCATTCCGAGTTTTGGATGCAACAGCATACATGGACTTCTCATTGGACTCATCCTCCACTCTTGAAATTTCTAGCCTTGATGCATTATAGGCCTACAAGAAACAAATTACATAAGAGGCTGACAGAACAAAACACATACAACACACAATTAATATCACCATTTAGAACTCAATGTCAATTCGAAACAACACTTCTTCGGTAATTATATCCATGAGAAGCATATGCCTTACTCATTTACTAATCAAAAGAAACTGAATTACTACTATTCTCTGTCTTATCTACACGGTATTAGCATTGAGCTAAACTGAGTAAGGGCACATTTAAAATTGATTGATAAACTAATCAATCCTCCCCGAACAAATTAAGCTTATGTTAACTTGTGAAGGTAGTCCATTCTGCTCGATTAGCATAAATCTTGAAATCTAGGGATACATAAACCAAGTTAAATCAAGCCGACGCAAAATCAACTTGAGCTCAGCTGGGTTAGACACAGAACTCTGAGCTCTTCAGTAGAATATTATCTAAATGAACACAAGCGTAATAACTATCTCTGCAAGATTAACAATTGCCCACAATGAAGGCTAGAAATTTGTCAATAAAACAAAATTTAATCCGAATTCTAAGCTATATAGTCCCATTTAGGCTAAAATCCTTAATATTGTACATAGCATAAATAAAGAGGAAGAGTCTCAAGCTTAACAAACCTTAACATCGGGAAGAAGATGACCAAGCTGAGCTTTGGGATTCTGATAATAAACAGAACCGCCGCCGGAATTCTTTATCTCCCTCAAATGCATCAGATAATTGTATCCATCGTCCGGAAACCCTAGCTCAAGTATCTCCCTCCTTACATGGTCCGGCAACGACGACCCCGTCCGAGCTCCATTCCCAGGGTATCCGCACTCGTAATAGTCCTCCGGCGCGTCGTCGAATACTGAATTTGGGTCATCAAACAGAACGCCGTCGATTGCTGGCTCCTCATCCTCAGAAAAGCCGCCAACTTTGTATTGATTATTGTCGACTCTCACGAAAACTCGGTCACTAGAGAGTCCGGATGAGCAGTTCGGATCCGAAGTATCCCGGGCGAGTAACTGGAACGTCGCCGAATTTTTCTTGTCGATGAATTTATTTTTTCCCATACTGATAGATAATTTAGTGGGCGAAGATAATTAAGAATTAAAATAACCAATACATAGATGAAAATCTGCTGAAGCAAAGGTGAAATAAGAAGAAGAAGAAACTAGTAAAGACGATATTTGACGATGGACGGAATTTTTTTGGATGGCTAAAACCCTAAAATTTGCTAAAACCGGAAGCACGTGCACCTCGCGTTGGAAATTAGCCAGTGAGGAAGGAAAATTAAAAAAAAAAATTTGAAAAAATTCCGTTGCCGGGACTCGAACCCGGGTCTCTCGGGTGAGAGCCGAGTATCCTAACCAACTAGACTACAACGGATTTGTGGCATAGGATTAAATTAGATCTCTATAATCTATGCTAAATACAAGGTTGAAATCGTGGTTAGACTAATAAATAAATGGTTACATGTAAACCCACGCAGTTCTACGCCAAAGCCAGCCCCGGTGGTAGGTACTCGGGAAAGTTCTTGTGTTAACTAATTTAATTTCCGTTCTGTCAGTTGATATTGTAGCAAAAATAACTCTTGATTGTGAAACATGTGACGATAGCCGTATGGAAAGATTACTATATAAATTAGTACAAATTAAGGGTGCAAATTGAAGTTTTAAACATATTGAATCTCCGGAAAATTCTATCATTAGAGTGTTTAACAAAGCGGCATTGCTCTACGGTTGCAGTCAAAATGCCTCAAGGCAGCAATGGCGTTCCGCAAAAAGCAAGCATGCTTAGAGCTTCCTTTTCCAATTCACTCTTTGGAGAAGGGGCTTTGAGCGAAAAGTAGGAGAACCATCAAAACAGCTTTAACCGCGGTAAATGCAAATCTCAAGCTGGAATATGGAGAGTCGGTTACTACTATGTTATATGCAGAATTGCATGCTTAGGCTTTGAAACAATTTAGGAACTTCATTACCGAAAAAATTGTGGGACTGGTTTGATGGCAAGCTTCTGGTGGCGTTTGGTCAAGTTGGCATCCTTCCTTCCATCTTGAGCGTACGATCGCTGGGTGCACTGTGCAGTGAGGGAATAGTATGTATTTCTCGATTGGATTACAATACACTCATCTGATTTTAAAAAAATAAAAATAAAAAGTTAGTAACCAACAACAACGTAATGTATTATGTATCATCAATCATGAGCATGCTACTATACAACAAGAATATTTCAAGTTCAAGATTGTCACCATCCAAGATTCACTGTGAAGCCACCATCTAAGGTCCCAACAAGAATACTTCTTCCACATGCAAGTTGTAGTTACTTGCATTCTACAGTAAACAAGAACTACGTACTTTTATGCTTTAAAATCTTTTCATGTCCTTGTATCTTTCCAATATGTAGGACAGGCAACAATTATGAGGTCCTTTGAGGATGGGATAGCTGAGCACTGAAACCTGCAGAACGTTCGCATGCGTGCCAGTTACCTTGCCTTATTAACCTGTGTTAGCACACTAATCGGTTCCAAGCGTGAACTGCTTCAAGGTGGGGACAAAAGTTCAAATGAAGCCATCTTTCCGCCTCCAACTGTTTGTTGGTGGGCAGTATTTGGTGAACGTTTGTTAGGTTGGCTTACCATTTAGCAGTCGGTGTGTACTTTAGTACCTGTCCTATATATAATCGGGAGAGCAACAAAAGAGTTTTACAACATCTTTTCAGGGGTAATAGTAGTGAAAGCATTAATGGAGATGACGAGAAAAGGTTCGAGCGCTTTATTATTCCTAGCTTTGATTGTGATGGTGTCAATAAGAGGTGAGGAACAAGATGGAATTAGCACTACTCTAGCTCAAACCAATGTGACTTCACAAACTTCAGCTAAGCTTCCACAAGGAAGTGGTCAAGAGGCACACAGAATGAACAAAACTTACAATGATGTTGTCGTCAAGTACAATGAAAAGCGAAATTATGGAGGTGGTGGTGGAGGAGGAGGTGGAGGAGGGGGAGGAGGGGGAGCTACTGCTGGTGGTGGTGGTGGTGGTGGGGGTGCGGGTGCTATGGGAGGAGGTGGTGGCTGGGGATGGGGCGGGGGCGGGGGAGGTTGGTGGGGGTGGGGATGTGGGAGATCACAAAAAAAGTACAACGGGCGAGAGCACCAAGGCCATGCACACAGGAAGAATGTGCCTGCGAACCAATACTATAAGATAGGGGAATTTGCGCAATGCACGACGGAGGGAAGGTGTCAAGGCATGAGACTGGATTGTCCTCTTCATTGTGGCGGACCTTGTTTCTATGACTGCAAAAATATGTGCAAGGCTCATTGTAGACGCTAGATTATTCTCCGTTCCAATTTTCTCCACATCTGCTTTTTTGAGATGAGTTTGAAACGAGGGCTGTTTTAAGTTGTGTCTATACGAGTTTTAGTCGGTAATGTGCTCTTAGTAAACCAAATGAGGTTGCAGTTATCATCTACTATAGTTGTTTTGTGTAATGGTTGTGCTCCTTGACTTTGCATTGGTTGTTCTTAATTGTATTGTATCCCTATTCTTGCCTTGTATTGTCTGCCAAAAAACATACTTGCACACTTTTAGAGAAAATGAAAGAAATATACTGCTATAAACTGGGGATTTGATGCATTAATTGGCTTTACAACTTACTTTGTGATGCACTACTTCACAAAATGCTTTGCATGCATGGTGGCAAATGTGTCGTATTACTGCTATGAATTGTTTCAGATTTGTCAATCTGCATGGTGGCAAATGTGTCATCTACATTTGTGGTGGCTTAATTAATTAATGTTGGCTAATTCCTTTACATATCAGTGCTGCCTCTTGCCATGGTTCTCCATTTTAGGAACGTCCAATCTGCAGTATCCTTGTGTATGGATGAAGCTCAAATCATTGGGAAGCACGATAAAGAGACCACAAATTCAAAAGAGGACCAAGCATTTTGGGGCGGCTTTAAAGCCTGCAAGATATTCTTTTCAGAGGGAAACAGAATACTACCCGGCATGATTATTTCCCGTAAGCAGTGATCATTGAGAGAGAAAAAGAGAGATGCTGGCAAATGAATGCATTCTAAGAACATCTGCACTTTATTTTGGAAGCTTATCATGATTGATGCGGGCAGGAGAGGATTCATTGGCTTTTGGGGTCGATGTTCAATACTTTCTTTTATACCTCACGACCTCACTTCATGAGTGAGGCAGAAGCATTGTGTTGGCCACAGAAACAGAGTAACATGCACAGGATGAGGCGCATGGTTCGATCCAAATCAAAAGAAGTCGGACTTCTTGTTGGGGGGGGGGGGGGGGTGACGGTTCTGAATATAGAGGACTTCTTGGGACCATTGTCATATACACCTCCTAGAAAGCATTCAACTTTACAAAATTGCTTGCAAATTACTCATCTTTGGCATTGTTTCATATTAACTCGGGATAGAAAAACGGCCAAGGGCCAAGGTTTCTTGACTATTGGCCCTAATATATATATATATATATATATATATATAATTAAATTATTTGTCATCTTCGCAGTCCACAGAAATTAAATAAATAATTAAACAGCTACAATTTTATTGGTTCCAAAGGCAGAGTACCATTGCGTTGGTGACTGAGTACCATGACAAATACTACACTAGTATTATAATTGGAACAGCTCAGGGTCCAAAAAGACCAAAAAAAAAAGGAAAAAGAAAAAGGGAAAGTAGATAGAGCCTAGAGGTCAAACAACGTTAACTAAAGCAAAATCTCAAGTCCGAAGTCCAAACAAATTCAAAAGCCTCCCAGGTCCGAATGTGTGTGGTATCGCTCAAAGCTCAGTTCCGAGTTCCGACACGTTTCAAACTCCCAAGCCTTCTTTTTGTCTCTCCGCTTTTTCTTCCCTCACTATAGCTCAAACTCTCTCTCTCTCTCTACTTGGCATTTACGTGGGATTTGTAGTATAAAGTATACACACAACACCAAAGTTAATGTGGAAGGTGGCGGTGGTGGTGGTGGTTTGATGGTGCTGTGAAATGGAAGCTATTAGGAAACAGGCAACCAAGCTCAGGGAACAAGTCGCCAAACAACAGCAGGTACCCCTGCCCCCACACCCCATAAGCCCTAATTTGATTCTTTTTTTTTTTTTGTTAAAATTATGCCTACCAGCTATAGATTTTTACTAAATGCTTTTACTGTCAAGATGGTGGTATTCTTGTTTCTGGTTAGGTAGGACCTTTTCTGTTTTTCTTTTCATTTTGGGGTTCGGCTTCTTTTTTTTTTTTTGTGGTTTTTTTGTGACATTGAAAGCTTTGGACTTCATTCTAGTGGTTGTTTCTAATATCTTCAGCCCTTGTATTATCTTCATATCGTTGTGTAATTGCATTTGGAGTTGTGTTTTATTCTTCCATTTTAGACTGGAAACGAAATTCATGAGTATTAATGATCTGTCAGTGGTAGTATAAGGAGGAAAAACTTGATCTTTTTAGAGCTATAATATTGGCTGGTTCGCCTTAGTTTATGAACAGGACCCTTTATTTGATTTGCGGGATTATAATTTGTCTTGCTCCTAGCGTTCCTTGGATCTTCGTTTGCTCTGCTACTCTTTTTGGGTGGAAAATATTGCTACTCATGGAGTTGCATACATTACACCTATAAGCTCCTTTATGTGGATTCTTTATGAGCATGCACTTGTTGAAACAAGTCTGTTGAGTTTTTACTTTGATGAGTAAGCGAATATAATTAGATATCCTTTAGTACTTAATTACAACTTGTCAGGTGGAGGAATAAAGCTCTTGATATCTCAGGTCCCCTTTGGTGAGTGGTGAAAGAGGTTATGTCCTATTGGAGTGATTATTTTTCCAGTTTCTCTGTGTTTGTGAATTGATATGCATGCATATGGTGGATAAGTAATGTGCCAATTCTACTGTTTTGTTTTTCCTTTTTTCTTTTATTTTTTTGAATGTGCGACTGGAAGTTGTTCTGTTAGCATTGTTTTCTAGTTGTTAATTTCTTCAAAGTTTGCTCATAAATATTTCTCCCTTGCATTTTCTTGTATGAGTTGGCTCCAGGCTGTGCTCAAACAGTTTGCTGGTGGACTTGGGGGTTCAGAAACTGCCGTAAATGATGACACAGAACTGCAGCAGCATCAAAAACTTGAGAAACTTTACTTCTCTACTCGTGCTGGAAAGGTTGATTTTTGTGGTACTGTTCATTTATGGCTCAATTATTTATTTTTTTCCTGACCTATGTGTCTTTTCCTGTTTACCAGCACTTTCAGAGGGATATTATTCGAGGTGTGGAGGGCTATATTGTTACTGGATCAAAGCAAGTTGAGATCGGTTAGTAGCCAACATTCTTCCTTTTCTCTGGTCAATTGGTATCTTGTTATATATCCTCTAAATTGTGCGCTTTCTCTTACAGGTACTAAGTTGTCAGAAGATAGTAGAAAGTATGGTGCTGAAAACACGTGTACCTGTGGTAGTACGTTATCTCAAGCTGCATTGAGTTACAGTAGAGCTCGTGCTCTAATCGAGAAGGAGCATGGTCATCTGTTGAAAGCACTTGGCACACAGGTTTGAGATGATTTTTTTAACTCATTAAGTGGTTGTTTAGTGGGACCTTTTTGAGATTAAATGTGGCATTGCTTTCTTTACAGTAGCAATGATAACTCTTTACCTTACTAGTAGTTCATCTATTTGTAATGGATTTTTCTATCCAGGTTGCTGAGCCATTGAGAGCCATGGTTGTCGGTGCTCCACTAGAGGATGCTCGGCAGCTTGCGCAACGTTATGACAGAGTGAGACAAGAAGTGGAAGCTCAGGTAACACAAAATTAGATTCAGACTCGCCTCCTTATTGTTGCCTATTTGGTTGATTTAGTTCTCCACCAAATCTAGCTTCGTGGATGTTCTTACCACTTGTGTGCATACAATTGGAAAGAATGACTTCCAGGAATTTATAAAGTAACTTAATCGCAGCTAGTCATTATCAAGAGAATTGAGTAATGTAATGCACCAAGCAACTATATTGTGGAACCGCATAGGACCCTGTTTCCATATTATCCTTTTTGCCAGGATTACATTCATTTTTGGACCCAAGCAGGCTATTGAGGTTTCCAGACGCCAAGCTAAAGTGAGGGAGTCAAATGGTCATCCTGATTATGTAGCAAAGCTGGAAGCTGCAGAAACGAAGCTTGAAGAGCTCAAGTCAAATATGGCTAAATTGGGCAAAGAAGCTGCTGCTGCGATGGCTGCTGTGGAAGCGCAACAACAGAGATTGACGCTCCAGCGACTTATAACAATGGTAATGCTATCTCTTTGCCTTTTTTGCAGTAAGCCAAACACCATTTTACTTCAGGTATTAGTTTATTGGCATAGGAAACTTGTAATTTTGTTCTAATGAAGGTCGAGGCAGAGCGCTATTATCATCAGCGAATTCTACAGATACTTGATCAACTAGAAGCTGAGGTATTTTTTTTTGTTTTCTATCCACTGCATTTTATATCTTAAGACAACATAAACCATTTTGTCTAGTGGTATGTGTATCATGTCATGATGGATATTCACTTATCTGTCGATTGTTTATTTACAGATGTTGTCAGAACGTCAACGTAATGAAGATCCACCAAGAACGGCTGCAGAAAATACCATGCAGCCACCACCTTCTTATGGAGAACTTAATGGTGTGTTTGCTTCTCAATCAAATGATGGGTCCATGGACGCCTTGGGTTACTTCCTAGGAGAGGTAAATATTGTTGTGTTCTTGATATCGCACTCTTATATCCAAATTGTCAGTACACTGTTTTTGGTTCTTATAATTTCGTCTTGGTGACCATTATGATTTGTACTTAGGTAGTGCATCCGTACCAAGCCGAGTCTGATGTGGAGTTATCATTGTCGGTTGGTGACTATGTCGTAGTGAGAAAGGTAAATACACGATTTTTCATTGCCAATTTACATCTCCTTGCGTGTTTGGTATCTTTCCCTTTTGTTTTTTTTATCATCATCATATTCATATCACACCTGAATGTTAGTGGTTATATACACTGTTGCAGCACAATGGCTGCTGTAAGATTGTTCTTCCTTAAATGCAGTTTTTTAAGTTGTGTGGGCGACAGCAAACTTGTAGCGCCAGAGCTGCTATCTGGTTGGTGCTGTAGGATTGGTCACCCTTGCTTGTTCTCTCTTTACATGTGCAGCTGCTCTCTCTTTTGTTTAATCTTCCTTTCATGTTAAGTTCAAATATATACTTTCCTGACCCAGTTGATTTTTGTGGCATTTTGTAGATATCAAATAATGGGTGGGCTGAAGGAGAATGCAAGGGAAAGGCTGGTTGGTTCCCTTTTGGATATGTGGAAAGACGTGAACGGGTTCTTGCAAGCAAAGTGGCTGAAGTATTTTGAAGCTTTGCAAACCTCCTTTTGGGTTGTGTAGTTTGAACTGGGCCTCTTGCTGGTACTGTTTGCAAAATTCCTGTTGCTATCTGCATTGCCTTGAGCGCTGGAACCCTTTTTGTTCGACTGTAGTGCCAACTTGGTTGAAAAACAACGAATTCGATTACTTGGGTAAACCGGTGAAAGGTTTCCTTGTTCATGTTGAGGATCTGTCAAATATCATTTTATATATTTGAGTAAGAAAAATTAATCCAATAAACCTTAAGAACTTACCCAAAAAAAAAAAAAAACTAACCTCTGTTTCTCTAATAAATAATTTTTTTATAATGCCATTTATTTCATCACTTGATTCGGTTTTACACAAACAATGCATTATATTTAGATTCATTGGGTATTGTCATTTGATTAATCATTACGATGTAGGATATGATTTTAACTATATGTTTTTGAAATTCAGACCGGATTGGGTGGTTGAATCGATTAAACCGTCAACCGGTCTGTTGTTTGGTCCGATCAAGGACTCAAACTCGAAACCCACATTGTCCCCGTTTAACTTGTTAGGTCAACCGCTAAATCGTTGACTAGAATACTTTTGCGTGGACCAGGTGGTTCATTACTCTTAGTGTAATTAATGTTGCAACTTTTAAATTTGGTCAAATTTCCATGACCGTCTGCATTAAATAACAATCAATTACCAATGCAATATTGTCTTCAAATTATCTCAGAATAACTATTCATACATTTATTATTATTATTTTGTGTGCGTGTGTATATAATTCTTCTACATTTTGTACCTTCCAATCAGCAACACAAGTTATTTATAGAGTAAATTTCAATAATTATGTGGATAAATTGTTTGGACACCAAAAATAGTTTTTTGCCATTCATGAAAAGTTATTTGACAAGTTATACTTGAATTCCATGAAGATGCTATTGCGGAAAAAAAAAAAAACAACAACAACAACACTCCTTTTCTTCATGGGTTATGTTGAACTTCTGAAATTCTCCAAAAGTGTGACAACTTTCTTTTTTATATTGAGTTACAATTCTTTTATCATTTACATTTGAGAAGACGCTTTCTAAAAGCGCTGACCTGATTCGTCAACTAACAAAACATGTTAATGTAATAGTGCTCTCTAAAGCCACTAGGCCTTTGATCCGATGGTCATCACCAAAGACTTAAGTTTTGATGGTGTCAATTTGTCATTTTATGTGACGGCTTTAATTGACATTCTTCCATAGAGTCTGTACTCACATCGAGTTCTTCTCCCCCATCCCCCTGGATTAGGTTAGATTAAGTTATAAGAATTCTATCGTTGAGACAAAAAAAAAAGTAATAGTGCTCTCTAAAAACTATCTACAGTCTTTTATTACACCCCGCATGATCTGAACTTCACAAAAGGGACAAAAAGGAAAAAAGACTAATCAATCATGGCCCTCAACCTGCAGGAACAGTTAATGGAGCAACTGTTCCTGCCTTAATTCCTCATAAACGTAGCAATAGCGGTTACTGCCCCTAATTTGCCATCAAACGTAGCAGATCAGTGAAGAGAAGGCAGGTGAAAGAGCAAAGATTCCAGCTCCGTTAACTTTCAGTGCGTTCTGCAGGTGCAGAAATGGAAATTGAAAATAATAATGATAGAGGCTGTCATGCTGGTTAATGTGTGGGTTCGCCATACTTAATTTACTTTATAGCCTAAACAAGTCATCGGGCGTACTGATGATGATTGATGATTACTGGCTCTAAGGAGGAATAGTTTCATCTATGTCGGCCAACCCTTTAATGCTTATAATAAATAAATAACACTAGTAAAGATTAGACTTCAGCTGAAATATTCTTACCCGCAATCTTGCCCCAGTTCACTTTTCTGCTCTTGGAATTCGTAAGACTGAAAAACAAAAAGCAGATACTGCAGTTCTTCTTTTTCCTTATTAGGAAAAAGTTTTAAGTAGATTCGATTTCGATCACCATCACGATCCAAAATACACATTCGAAATTATAAAGTCGCTTGCAAGTGCAAATACTGTATGTGTCTGTAATCGCCAAATATACATTCTCTGCATGATTGACTTGCTACCTTGAAAGAAGAAGGAAGCAGAAATTTGAACCCCTCGTAAATATGAAAATCGATCCTCTACCGACCTTAAATTATTTATTGGCCGGCGTAATTTTGCATCTTTCAATTTCATTTCCTCGATATTGGGATTTGATTTTGCATTACAATGGTATTCTAAGGAAAATGGGAATGAATCTGCTCACACACGACACGAGGTCAAATTCTCTAAATTCTTGCTTTCAAAAATAATTTGCATTAACATTCCCCGAAAAGGTTTGTTTGGATGGTAAGTTATTTGAAATATTTTTACTGTAACACTTTTTATGATGTGATGTATGTGAGATAAAAAAATGTATTGAAAATTGTAATGATGATATAAGCAAATATATTTGAAAAAATAATCAACTGTCCAAACAAACCTTTGAAATGGTGCGTTGAGGCTTGAGACATACAGAAAAGTTGAAGAATCCTGCAATCCTTTTATTCGACGTCAATCATGGTATGAAGGGTATAACTGCTATAATAAGAATAATGCTTGCATGATGATGCTGGGCTGATGACTGAAACAGGGGTTTTTACTTTTTTAGCACCCAAAAGAAGAATAATTATGAAAGATCCCAAAAGAGGAATAATTATGATCGGGGGCTGGGGGCAGGTGTAACACATTGCAAGGACAGAGAAAGGAAAAACAGTTTTGGTGGGCCAAAAATAGGACATCGCGATATGCTTGGCGACCATCAGAGTAATTCTCCTAGTTGTGAACCCATTAACAAGTAATAACTTCACCGCTCTCGAATCCACGGATGCCTACTTTCCTAGAACTAAACAAGATGACAAAACTATACTTTTTCTGTTCTATCTTTGAATTTTGAGGTGCATCTGTTATTCGGATGTGTGTTGAATTTCGATATCCTGAACAAATTTTCAAAGTCAATAACAGATGGTCACTTTTTCATTTTTTTTTCTTCCATTTTTCTTTTTTAAAAAAAGCCTTTCTTGGAGAAGAGGTTGCCGAAACAATTCTCGTAACCTCTTGCATGACGAATAGGCGTCCAGTCACTAGTCAAAGTTTAGTGTAATTACTACTTTTTCATACTTATGAAGTTTTAACGCTGATTTTGGAAAATATCAATAATGAGTCTCAAGAGAAGGGAATCGGGATAAGAACCAATTTGCATGGTTTTGTTAAAAAGTATATACTGTAACGATGTAATAATGTATGTGAGATAAAAAGATAATTAAAACATGTATCCAGAAAAATTTTCTCCTAAAAATCACGATCCAAACAATATAAAATTCATATGAATACACCATGTAAAATTAATCTAAACTATTGGAGTTACCCGAATGATGCTCTTTACATTTTTTTACACAATCAAGCTTATGGTTAGAATTCTGAGCCTTGAGAAGGGAAAGAATGTGGAGAGGGGGAGAGGGAAAAAATCATCTTAACTTTGTCTTGTTTCTTTGCCTCGAAAGCAGTCCTTGTCAGCAGCAGGCAATTGTGCACATTTGCAGCTTTAGACCCGGTTGGCGCCAACTCGGCTAAAGGCTCCACCGCCATCCAACCAGAACTACCCATTCTGGTCCGAAGATCAAGCCAACTCCCCTAATACTAATAGTGATGGTCTGATGGTCATACACACGCTAGATTTTTGGATCTGGCTGCAGCTTTGAGCTGCTGGTCCATGACGGTATTAAAAAAATGATGGTGGAGTCCTCAATGCCTCCCCTCCCCATCAAGGCCATTCGTCCTACTCTTGGCCTTCTAAAAACTTCTTTTGGTTCATACATTTAAATTGTCAATTTCAACTCCGATTAGATTGGAATTTATTGCATTTATGTTTTTGTTTCGTACTTGCTACTTGTCTGAAAACCAATTTTGTCTCTTGCAGTGGCCATAGGTTTGGCCTTTTCAATTCCTTGAAGACTTTTACTTAATATTTTCAAGGTTTTGTCTAGGCAAGAGCTATATCATTTCTAGGCAACCCCAAACTTCTAATTATTACGCTTCAAACAACATTTTACTTGGGGAAGAGGGCATGAGGGACGAGGATGAGAGTATGGAGCCAATCCCTTGTCTGGAAAATATCCAAAACTATCACTAGCCTAATTGGCTCTGGCCCTCGTCGTGCTCTTGAGTTTCTTGCCTCTTATTTGGAAAAGATTTCGAGCTTGCGGGATGAATGCAGCTAAGCCATTATGGAATGCCACAATATTTGCACCATAACAGCGTTATCAGCTAGGTGCATGGCTCAAAAGGTAAGCAGAGGATGCAAATAGGCTGAGACCATAACCAATAATTTCGTGAGGAATTAATTCTATCAGAAGAGGTCACATAAAGCTTTCGGGAGGAGAGGTGATGAAGTGACAGATTATGGCTGGGGCAGGTGGTAGGGAATCCAACAATTAATTGAGTGAGTTGAGGAATATATTAGTACCAAAAAAAGAAAAGGAGGGGAAAAATATAAAGTTGAAAACTTGGGAATTCAATTTCTATGTATGGGACGAAGGTAGAGCGATCCAATTTGCCAGTCTGTCCTCCTTATCTAATCAATTTGCATAATCATTTTCTCAACTTTCTGCAATGTCGCAGTCTCCACGAGATAAACCTTATTCCCAGTCCAAAAAGGGAAAGGACTTGTGCTTTTCTAACTGTCACTTCCTTGTTCCTTTGCTTCAAATCAAGACTCATGGTTTGCCTTTTCTTAATTTCCTTTCCAAATTAACATGAAAATTTTCCTTGATTCTACAGTTTCTTTCTCCTATGAACAAGCACGTGAGATGTGACCCCTGATTGTCACTCTGGAGAGCATGCTCAAGTTTAATTAGGGACCAAAATTGTACCCAAAATTTGCTGAATTGGATGGTTTCATATTCATATCATTCATGAAAAGGAAAAAGATATTTACATCCAAAAGGGATCCTTGCGGCTTGCGAGTACATCGCGAAAGCTGCATAGCAGGCACGTAGAAGATCTACGCATCAAACAACCTAATTCCATATGGACGATATTGGTTGCTCGAGAGGAGCATGGATCAGAGAAATTCATGATCCAACAGGGAAAAAAAGAAAAAAGAGAGAGAGAGAAATATGCTTGTCCATATGGTAGAGGGAAACAAAAAATGCAAAACCGTGACACTTGAGCGAGCGAAGCTAGATAGGGGTGAAAAAGAAAAAGAGAGACACATCGAGATGGGGTCTAAAGAGATGAAATTTGGATGAGTTCGGTCTACCATAAAGTAGTCGTTTTAAGTCTCTTGGAGGAGGCAGAAGAAGGTGGGCTGATCTGTGGAACCGCAAAAGAATTGTCGTCATTCCGCTTTCTGCTGGACTTGATGTTTGAGATCATGTCTTTGGAACCTATATGCCCACCGAAACCAAAACCAAAACCCACATTGGATGCGGAGGAAGTGGAAAAGCATTGAGGTTGAGTAGT
This sequence comes from Coffea eugenioides, assembly GCF_003713205.1. Taxonomy (NCBI): domain Eukaryota; kingdom Viridiplantae; phylum Streptophyta; class Magnoliopsida; order Gentianales; family Rubiaceae; genus Coffea; species Coffea eugenioides. The sequence continues at coordinate 1,710,982 of NC_040044.1, forward strand.
AGGATGTGCATGCAGGGGCACAGGCGCAGCTTGCGGGACCCAAAGACCCGTATTTTCTGGCAGGAACGAGCTCAGATCGCTATGAAGACCTTCATCCCAAAATGGAATCATCTCACCATCACCAGTACTCTGATGAATCAAATTAGCCAAAATACATCAGTACTGAAAATTCATGACTATTACTAACAAAGAAAAGTGAATGAAAGGATAGCTTGCAAACCTTACAGAAACCAAAAGGAGACGAGGAATCAAGAAAGTCTTCAACATGCCATCCTGGCAGCATCTCTATCAAGTACTCAGCTATGCTACTTGTGGGAGTCGAACTATTATTGGTATCCAATCCATTCATCGTTTGTCCATTCATAGCAGTGGTGGTGGTGGTAGTAGTACCTTTCTCATTTGTAGCTGCTGCTGCAGTTACCGTGTTTGCACTAGCTGAAGTTGTACTGGTAGCCTTCGAGGCATTCGTTCGAGGGGTTGGATTAAACTGCAAAACGTTCTCGCGGCTAATAGAAACAGGCTTGTTAATAACTGTGCTCTGGGGGTTGAAAGTGGGAACTGCATCAGAAACGTTGGTCAGAGAGGAACTAGCAGAGATTGCTGCTGCTGCTTCTGATGGTGCATAAAGGGCAGAATTTGCTGAGAGCTTGACACCTGTGAGAAGGAACCTGTTGTGTTTTTCAGTGTGCTCGTTTGCTTTATGTATTGGAATATCACACTCTCTGCATAAAATAGCCCGATCTTGTTGGCAAAACAAGAAGGCCCTTCTCTCCTGTATGCATAAAAATCAGAAGAAAAATTATCACGATCAACATAACTATCTTATTCATCCAAGAATGTCCCTTTTTTTAAAAAAAATAAAATAAAATTTGGACTTCTACTTAAGAAGTGATGAAAACGTACCTGACAGATATCGCAGAGAGGGGCTTGTTTGGGTGGTGGCTGAAGAAGAGAGAAGCGGTGGTGCTTGCTTGCTAGCTTATTAGCATGGTGGACCCTGTGGTCGCAAGTATTGCATAGAGCTGCCTCATCTGCAACACAGAAGACCGATGCTTCTCCTTTGTCACACACATCGCACTGGATCTTCATCAGGTAACTTGATTGCTAGATCAATAGATATTGCAATCCGACACTTTTGAGGGAAACAGAGAACTGAGAAAGATCAAGAAGCCCGGAAACGAAGGAGAATCTAGACTCTAGAAAGAGGGGAGGAGAAAAGGTGGGGGATGATGGATGGGTGTTGAAGTTTGGAACTTGAAGGCGAGAGCAAGCAAATTTTTTAATATTTTAGTTACTATAATTAGATATGGTGAATATTATATACTCATTAGGTGAATAATGTATACCGGAATACAATACTGAAAACAGTACTGAGATGATAAGTACAATATAGGATGCAATATATGTTAGCGTAGAAAGTGGAAACTGGAAAGAGGAGGTCATGGGGTGGATTGGATATTTTGCCAAAATCGATCTTCTGTCTCACATTCTGTGTCATTCTCTGTCCCATTTTTTATTATATTGTTATTTCTCCTTCATAAACATCATGTTTTAGTTCTTTTTTGTTTCCTTATGATTCAATAACTATTAATTCAGTAAAAAATAAATACAACAGCTTTAAAAAAGTAATATATAATATAAAATTAAAAAATACAGCAGAAAATGCATAAAAAATCTTATAAAAAAAATCTCATTTTTTATGCATTTTGATTTTTTGAGTTTGTTAAATTTTTTGTATTACTGAATTAATAGTTATTAGATCTTAAGGAAACAAAAAAGAACTAAAACACGATATTTATGAAGGAGAAATAGCGATATAATAAAAAATGGGACAGAGAATGGCACAAAGTGTGAGACAGAAGATCCGTTGCGATATTTTACTATCCAAAAGAAAAAAAAATACTTAAAATGTACTATCGGATTATGTGTGGAGTATTTGAGTTAGTTGGACTACTTGACGGAGCGAGACATGGCAACCTGGCTAGGGGTGGCAATTCAGGTCCAAATCAGGTTGGCGGGTCGGGTTCGGGTCAACCCGTCAGAAAATCTGTTGACCCGAACCCGACCCACCAACCCGTGACAGGTCAGGTATGCTGACCCGAACCCGAAAATTTCAGGTTGACGGGTTGGCGGGTCGACCCGAAATGACCTGAAACTTAATTTTAATTTATTAATTTATCACTGTAATTTATAATAAAATCAATTTCTCACAAAACTAATTACATAATCAAGTAATAAAAAATTAAATAAATAATTCCAAACCAAATCTAAAATAAATTAAACACCGTAAAAGTGTTTTATCCCAAACAAAATATAAAATAAATTAAAACAGTATAAAAGTAAAAAATAATATAATATATTATTTGTCCAAATATAATAATTTCAACTTCACACAAATTAAATAAATTCATTTAGGATTAAGTAATTAATGCCTTTGAAAAAAAGAATAACTTAGTTTAGTTAGATAAAATTATTTTTATGTTTATTAAATTATTTTTAATTCGTAAACGGGTCATATCGGGTCATATCAGGTCACCACGGGTTGACCCGAAATCGACCTGTTTTCTTTTCGGGTTCATCGGGTCCAACCCGATTCTGACCCGAATTCATGAAACCTCAACCCAAACCCATTAATTTCGTGTTAGGTTCGTGTCGTGTTTTCAGGTCATGTCGAAAATTGCCACCCCTAAACCTGGCTGCTGGCCTGTTCCGTGTACATTATACCGCACTAATCCCTATGAAACATATTCAGCCAATGCATTAGTATTCAGAACCCGTTTGGACTGCATTTTTGGAAGAAGAGTTTTTTTAAAGTTTTTATTTGTATTAAAAAGAATTTTATGGTAACAAATATAAATGCTTTAAGGGAATATTTTCAAAAAAACTTAAAAAAAAACTACAATCCAAGGGTCTAAATTAGCCGTAATATGTTATAGCCATTAGAGAAAAACAACACTGAATTTGTAAAAGTTAGTGAACTAATTAATATGCTGAAATACGGCTTTGTTTGGATTGTATTTTTCTGAATTTTTTGTAAAAAAAATATTATAATGATTTAATATATGTAAGATAAAAGTGATTGAAAAATATATTCACAAAAAATATAATAATAATTTTCCTTTGAAATATTGCTTTCCAAACAAAGTCGCAAATGTTGGACCGTCAATTATCATGAATTTTCTAGAGTGTAAGTTGTGGTCCTTTCAATTAAGTATGCGTAGACAAATACATTAAAAAAAGGGAAAAGCTATTGGATAGAAAATTACAAGTTGATTTGATGGGATTCCTTTTAATTTATTGGATACAAAATTACAAGTTGATTAAGCTGATATGAATACTTTTGCCATAGTGTTGCTTATCATTAAAAAAAAAATACTATAAAAAAAAGGTTAGTTGCAGAGTAAATTGAAAGGATGATTTGATGCATCTGACACCCTGCATTCTATAGTCCTACGTTAAATTTTGTTTTGCTTCTCCAAGCTGGAATTCTGTGTTCCACATGCCATGTTTCGTTGGTTGTGGTCGTGGCAGGTGGAACTTTTGCTATAATATGTCCTTTTTCTTTTTCTTTTTCCAAAAAAATTAGGAACTAATTACTGTAGTAATTGGAGGCCGATTGGCCCCACTAATCGCAGGGAGCTTTGACCTTGCTCCAAGATCGCAGAAAAACCTAAAGAGTATCTCCTGCCTCTGTACGAGGAGAGCCTGTAAAGAAACCTCTTACCGGCGACTCGTTTCCATAAACGTTGAATAGTAACGTGGAAAATCCATTAAAACGTGCATCACATAAATATTTTTATTTTTTATTTTTAAAATATTAATTTTATATCTTTTATAAGTTTTAGTAAAATTTAGTTTCAATCTAAGTTTTTGATCACTTTTTATTTTGAATCCATCAGAGTGACTCACGCGTGATCATTTTCAGAAACAAAATGATTAGATACCATTGGTAGTTAAAACAAATAAGTTAATACACATTCATTTTTACCTCTAAAAATATAGAATTGGACCCGAGCTATATTTATTTTTCTTTAAAAAATTTAGATCTAACTCAATTTATATTCATTTTTTACCATAAAACAAGTGGGATCTAACCTTTTTGTACTAAAAAAAGTCACATATGAGTCACGTGATGATTTCAAATTAAAAATTAGTTGAATACCTAGATTAGGACTAATGTTTGCCAACTTAAACTTGTAAGGAGTGTAAAATTAACATTTTAAAAGTGAAGGTAAAAAAATTCATTTAGCAAAAATGTGAATAACATTTCGAACGATTCTTTCTAATAAATAGGGGGAAGTAGAAAGGTACTCTCAAGGACATGGACAAGCAGACTAAAAAAAAATGATGGATATATTATGACAATTTCAATATTATTACCATTCATCTTTGAATTGCAATACTTTTGCAGAATAAATTATACTTTTTACGCCAAAAATAATAGGGGGAAGTAATTTTGTTTCTTTAACCTACCAAAAGACCATTCAATCCTGTTTTACAGTAACCAGCAAAAAAATTGCATCATTGCTTGAAAAATACTACTGAAAGATATTTTCTTCACCCTGCAAAATAAGTCCTGTTACTGATGAAAACAACCGAACGATGATTATCGTGACGCAATGCTCCTTTCCAGTGATGACGACCGTGCTTGACTTTGTTAATACGCTTATCTCACGTGAAGCAGGCGCAGTAGTAGCACGTTAAAAAAAAAAAAAAAAGTCTTTTGAATGCTGATTATGGGGTCTTTTCTTGCCCCGTAAACGTTTAAGCTTTATTTATTATATATCCCGTTTTCTACAAAAAAAAAAAAAAAAAGTAGCACGTTTAAAAAAAGAATGAAAGAAATTGAATTTTCCACCCTATCCTTCGAATTAGTACTTCATCCATCTTCCCTTCCACATTTCTCTAGCCCGCCGTGTTGTTTTGACCCATGTCTAGGTCTCTATATTTCTAACATCATCATCGTTTCTTAAATTAATCCGGATTTATGCCTTCTAATTAGACCCATCAGGATTATGAAGGAATCTTATATTGTTTTTGGTAGAAAAGCTAATGGGAAATATTACAGTTCTTTTAGCAAATTAATAGATATAGAGTAAATCAACAGCCTTTGCTTTTGCCGACCAATGGAATAATTCGGCGTCTGCCATTTTAGTGCACCATTAAACTATTCATTATCTGTCTTGACAGGATAATCTTGTTTTTTTTTTCTTTTCTAACTGGATAACGTTATTTTTTTCAGACCCAATAATCAAAGCACTTTTTTTTTTTTTGGTGAGTACATTAAGATTACTCTCTCGGGCATTGGGCAATGACTAATAAGATGCTGCATTATTAAAAAAAAAAAAAAAAAAACCCAAAAGAGAGAGATAATCGAAGTTCATTACTTAATACTCCTTTCATCCCATTTTATTAGTCTTGTTTTCTATTTTGATTTGTTCCAATTTATTTATCCTAGTCTAAAATGGGAAATGAAAAAAAGACCAAATCTCTCCATTTTACCCTTGTTTCAATTTCCAAAAAGTGCATTAAAGTCATGTTTCAAAATTAATTGCTCTAACCATCCATTGTATAATTCAAAAATTTAAAAGCAAATTAATAATAAAATTTGAATTTAAATGAAGGGGGAGTCATGGAAAGAATAATTCAATAAAACTCCTAAATTGTGTGCAAAATTGACCATGATAAATAAAACGAGACGGAGAGAATAGTTAATATGAGTCCTCGCTCATGAATGCCAAAGCACTAGAGTCCATTGTGGACTTACCAAGGATAGAGGTATGCTTTATTTGACACCATCACTCAGGAAGAGGAATGAGTTAGATGGTACAGAGGAAGAAATTGTAAATGAGAGATTTTATATTCGAAATCTCCCACTTACCAAAAAAAAAGACCACCCAAGTAATTGGAATTATGCCATAGGTGTTATTGAACCATTGGAAGGCAACTTTACTTCGTAAAGGCAACCAATAAGATATATAGGCACACAACTAATTAATCAAATGATCATGAAATTATTGGTTCAACTCTTTTTGATACCTTTTTTTCCCTCTTCTCTGTAAAATTTGTATTCTTTATTTTAAAAAGGTTAAAAAAAAATTGTTCGGCCAATCCTATGTCGAGGGGCCACTCCCACCCACATTAATTTTATGGGCAATGGGCAACCAGCAGGTGTTGTTTTCATCCCCTTTTTTTTTTTTTTTTGAGTATTTTCGACCATGCTACATTTCTTGAATTCCACCACCACCACATCTCATATCGATTAGCCCATACCATGTGAATGATAGGCAATTGGATGCCTTCGCAACTGATATCTCCGAGAGGCATTGTTTAGTAGTAATCAAAGTTATAACTTGCATGTGAAGGACGGGCATGCGTGAGGATTGGGTTGGGTTACAGTAGTATATTTTGCTTAGATGTTGTCTCTTTCACTGGTATGCAAATACAAATTGGAGATGTCTTCTGACCTTAATCGGCCGTACAATATATTTTAGTATACGCATCTATATTTTAGTACATGCCTAGTTTCTGATTGTAATTAGCCGACTTATTATGTAAACCTTTCTCTGTGAACAGGTTGAAAACCTCACTAACGTGTACTTTATTTCCTGATCAATGAAAATTACTGAAATTCCCGATCTCGATCATCGCTTTTACATATTCTTTTTTTTTTGTGGACAGCTTCATTTTAATTGAACTTATTTATATCCCAAGATTGCAAGCATAATACTTTGAATTAATCTTTTCTACACTGTCAGTGTATATACTGACGGGGTTGGATGAATACCATATCATCTGAATTTGAATTTAATTATCAAATTCTGTATATGTGACATGCATTTAGACCCGCTAGTGTATACACTGTCAGTCAGTGTATAAAAGATTTACCCTAATACTTTTTGCATGAGTTAATAGGCAAGTCAACCATAAAATTCCTATTGGTTGAGAGCAGCCAATCTACTCGACTTTCTCCTTTTCATCCGTTTCATGAAAAAACGAATCATACGTACGTGCTCCTGCAGGCCCGAAAATGCGGCAGAAAATATCGGACAATTCAACATTATCCTAGATCAATCACCACCACGTCGGTAAAATGGAAATCCCTAAAAAAAGAAGAACCTAAACGCAGCCAGTTTGGTTTCAAATTTTCTTTTTTTTAGTAAATTCAACCCCAGGAGAATCCAACCACTTTTCGCAATATCAAATGACGACTCATGTGAAAGGGAAGTGGGAAATCGGGACTCGGGGCAGGGACGGTTCCCTGCCAATTTTAGCTCATTTCAACTGCGCGTAACATTGGTTCAACTGCGCGTAACTTTTTTTTCACAGGATGTATTTTCACAACAGATAGTGGTGGGCCCCACACTTGGCGCGGATTTCGAGTTACATGGTGTTATTTCAGCCGCACAAAATTTTGAGGGCCAATTTTCAGCCGCACAAATTTTTAACCGTGCAGGGACGGTCATCAGTATGACCGTCCCTGCCCCAAATCCGGGAAATCGCAGATTGGCAGTAACAGAAACCGCATGTTATATGAATTTTTAATTACCCAATTGGGAAAGAAAATTGGGCAATGTTTGACAAAAGAGGAGCAATAATTTGACTAATGGAATTAATTAAAAGCCTCTGATACATACTTTCTTAGAAGTAGTAGTACAAAAATCCGATAAGCAACGCATCCATAAAACAATTATTGTTCGAAAAATCTTCCTCTTCGACGAGCAGCTAACACTCAAGCTAAAGGACAAAAAACGCTTTTTTTTGGGCATAATGTCACCGCAAAAAAGTCACTTATGTTCCTTAAAATCAACGATCATTAACAGGTTGAAGATTAGATCCACACACATATTATCAGCTGACAGATGTCCACTCTCAAGTGCATATGGAAACGGACACCCGTCCATCCATCCAAGTTCATTTCATCTGGACAAAGCTTTTGCTAAAATGGAACTAATCACCGAATTAATAATAATGCGCAGATACAATATCATAATACTTAATGATTTGACCAGTATAAGAGAGCGGTGCAAGATAATGACCCGAAGTCAGATTACAGGGGGCGTGAATTTAGAAGTTAAGGATGTCGGGATGAGAAATTGAAGTAGTCTGAAACTTTGCACGTTCCCCGCCCCCAACAAAAATGGGAAAATTGTGGTCAGGCTGCATGGGACAAGAGAGCACTTTGCGCGTTCTGAAACGAGGATTGAATATGTGGACGATATTTGTGATCTCTTCTCGAGAATAGAATTGAATCAGTCGGTTCGGTTGTTTAATACTATTACTGTGTCTATTCGTGTTTTTGTGCAAGTGCGGACAATGGCTCCAGATACAACTAAGATCTGATGAGCTGCCTTGTTCGTCAACTCACCCAATTGAATGGGATTCCTGATAAATTTCAGTGCAAGTCGAAAGATACAGAATTTACACTCGACAAGGCTTTGGAAGGTCACAGCACAGACGAAAATTAGGAGTGTAATCCAATCGAACGAGCTAGTGTTCAAAGTTATTTAATTATTTTAGCAAGTTTGAAATTTTATTCAAACCAAACTTGTTCATTCGTCGAATCGAATTTGAACAATTTTTTTTTTTTTGAGTTGAGTTTGAATGCTGTCAAACATCAAACGTCGTTCAAATTTGATTTGACTAGTTAGACAAATCAAGTTCGAACGAGCTCCTACCAAGCTAAAGTCGATTCGAGTATCGAGAAGTTTGATTCATCTTTCAACCCTACGTAAAACGTCTGTGGGATTGGGACTTGCAAAGAAGTGGACTAGCAACTTTTCTTGCTCTTAATTAGAGTCTGATGGGTACGTACGGCAATGTGGTGAGAGCGCGCGAAATTGTACAGAAATTTCAGTCGGAAACTTTTGGTGATGTTGCAGGGTTAATGTGTTCCTATAGCAACATTCCTGTTAATGTGGGTCATAGTACTTCAGGGTGCCAACCTGCGGGGCTACGTCCAATTTGTACGAGAAGGTAGTTTAACTAATGCGTTTAGGGTAGATTAAAGTGGATAAACCATTATGATGCATAATAACTTGAGCTTGTAGATGAAATAATCATTCAATAATTAGGTGATTACACGGATAACTTCAAGAATCATGTGCTGCTGTGGTCCTCCTGGACTGTTTAATGGAGCCTAGTCAATCTTATAAATCCACTTCCACATGGACAAATCCGCAGAACAACACGCTCTTTAGTTCAATATCAGCAATGTCATTGGACCTCTGTGGTCCAGGGACTAAACTTTCCTCTTCTTCCCCAGGAAACGGTCCAAGTTTATATTACTATTTTATACTTTTTCTTTCTTTCTTGAGTGGATTGTAAGTGTCCAAGTTTTGAAAAATTAGTTCTACAAATCGCCCATTGAAAACAGCAGATAAGAGTACATCTTCTCATTTTCTGCATCCGCTAGAAGCAATGAGAATCAAACAGTAACCCCCAAAATTATACAAAAAAAAAAAAAAGGATGAATCATGTTGAAGTAATCGAGAACAGGGCTCGAGTAGTGAATTGTGATGAAAGCCATTAACCTTTCTATTTATCATTTAACTTTTTTAGGCCTTTTAGGCAGGTAGTACTGTAGCTGGTAAACCTCTAGTTTCACAGTCGGATTGGTCAGTACAAATTCAACAGAGTCTCTTTGTTTGGGAAAGCAAGCAAAATTCAGATGTCGATGATAATCAGATGCCTCGTGCATAATCATCCCTAAAGATGACGAGACATCTCTCTTTTCAAATTCTTTTCTCAGGAGGGGGAAAAGAGGAATGGGTAAACTGAGAACCAAAGTTCATTCCGAAACAGGGAAACGAGGTTCCTCAACCTTGTGCAATATTTGAAATAACAACAACTTGAGGAGGACTAACACACTAGATAGAGACTTTTTGACCATGACAAGGTAAGAAAATCCACAGCGGGATATGGAAATGAAACCTTACTTGAAAGTTACTGCAGATCCTTGCACCATCTGGAATTCAAGACTATTCGCAATGAAATCCAAAGATGATAAACTCGTAAAATCTTGGCAACCATAAAAATTAAAAAATTAAGAACAAATAAATAAACAAGAAATATCAAAACTTTGATTATGTGAATATGGACAACTTCCATTCACGGTTTGGTTTTGTTCGCCAAGTAGTCAATGTGCACGCAGCGTCTGTTTTTGAATAGCCACCAACATATGACACGCAAAGCAAAATTTTTGGTCCCAAACCCACAAATGAAAGGTGAGATTGGATTTTTGGTGGACAAAAATTGGAATTTATGCGTCTGCTCAGAGAAAAAGAAACTATTTCCACGCAGAGTGGGCTACAAAAGGTAGAGATCAGAACAAGTGCTGATATAATAAAGGTATTTAGAACCTATTTTCAGGAATCTGCTGCTAAAGAACAAGGAAACGCGCACCTTCCAGTACTTGTTTCAATCCATGTCTTGCGATCCCAGGTCTGACTTCATACCGCATATATTATCAAGATATGCTTTACGCAAAGTTCTATTTGTCTCAAATACAAATGTAATTCTCCCCATCTGCAATTTCCACAATTGCATTATTGCAAATATAGCACATATGTAATTAAATTTAAATTTATGCTATATGAGAAGAAAATGTTGACCTCATCATATCATAAACATTGAAGGGAAGAACTGATTACTTGAAATACCTAGAAAATAACAAGATTTTTGGCCCTATGTTTACGCTCAAATAAGAGACGTAATTGGCTGAATGGCAAGGTCATTAAAAAGACATCTTGTAAGCAACTGCTAGATCACAGTTGAATGTTCAGAACTCTTAGCAGCTACTATCACAATAATCCTCACACGTTTATGGTGTTCCAGAGCAAGAAAACGAGTCACTCTTTTATTCAAACCAACCAATATTCCTCCCAAGTTAAAGAATAGTGACATTCCAAAAAATAATAACAATTCAAAGAAAAATAATGTATCTATGTTCCATTAACACATATTTTTATCAGGGGAAAACATGAGAAGTGGACACAATTAGCACCTATTAAAAATAATCTATTTTAAGAGATAAAAAGATAAACAAATAAGCACTGTACTCCAAACAAGAATGAGCATACCTCAATTAAACAGCCAGAAATAAGGTTGACATTGTGCCCAGGCAGTACTTCTTTGCCATTAACAAAAGTTGGACATTTTCCATGGTTTTTTAAAAGAAATGATCCATCAATCTCCATCTTTAAAGTGGCCTATTAAAAAGCAAATAGAAGCAATTAAGAAACTTAATAGATGATAATAAACACACAGAAGGTCAACTGTAGGTCAACATCTATTAGACAAAACTTGTTTAGATTTAAAATATGACTTCCTCTTAAAGGTGAGATGTTTTAAAGATAAAAGGAAATGAGCTCCTAAAATATTGGATTTTCAAGGATAACCCTGCTGAATAAAAACTGATAAAAAAGCCTCTTTAACCAAATGCTTGTAGTCATGAGCATGGTTATGCTTGTTTACAACTATTCTCTCTTGCTTTTAAGTACTAGCATAATTAGTGTTTCAATTTTTTCCAACCAAACCCAAGCTTTCTTCTTCTACTCTGCAAGCTAAGTACAAATAAATCTGAATTTTAATCAGCATTACAGAAGATCGGATCATTTCTGAACATTTTTCAGTCATAAAATATGCATCTACTCATTCTACCCCTTTGGGAAGTGCATGCAAGAGGTAGGAGCATCATTTCACCTGCCGTCTGGAAATCTTGTTTGCACGGGCTTCCCTTCCCAAGTCAATATCAACTTTGAAATCTTTTGTTCCTCTCCCCAGTAACACCTAAAATCGACCCAACTTAGCAAACTCCATAATGAAACTTTATTATTAAAAAGAGAAAAGAACTCTACAATAGCATGCAATTTAAGTCAAAATAATCAATTTTTTTTTAACGTAACATGGTCATTTTAACACTAAATTACAGAAATTTGCATCCATAATTGAACATGTATTAGAAAACTTCAGGCAAGTACTCTATTTTCAAGACAACAGAGATGCAGAAAGGGCTCACTATGAAAATCTGTATTGAATGACATCCACCCCCCAAGAGAAAAGAAAAGCATGCATCATCTGATCCATCAAACTAGCCTTCAGATAAATCAGTTCACCATAGCAAAGCCATAAAAACCATAATTGGTCACTGGGTCAGCAAACACTTATTGGAACTCATTTGACTTAATGAGGCACTGAAAGAATCATAATACCTCGGGTTTCTTTATGAAGTGTCTTGAGCGGCGGCCATATAGAACAGCAAGTGCTCCCTGAGCTGCAATGCATCTCTGCACACAAGCATCTGCAGCCTGCTCCAGCCTTATGATTGTTTTTCTTGCATCTTCATGTTGGTATCTTAAGACTGCAAATCAAATAAATGTCGTTGACTGTAAAAGGCTGTCTATCCAATCATTAAAATGTTAATCACAAGACACGGGCTTAAGTTTCCCTCAAACTTCGAACACTACATTAACATGGAGATAAGACAGATATCATGTGTCACCAGAATCAAGAATGACATTGAAAAAGTTCAATTGACTCAAAATTTTTGTTGATATGGGCATTAAAATGTTAATTACAAGATACAGAGTTAAGTTTCCTCAAACTTCAAATACAGGACATTAACAATAGAGACTAGGACAGATACCATGCAATTTCAGTGAAGCAGAAATCAAGAATTTCTAGAACTGGTAAAGTTCAATTGATTCTGCTGACTAATATTTTACCAGAAATATCTTATTATCAACCGAAATGGACATATTATTAAATAGGCAAAACTCCATTTACTTGAAAAATATTTAAGAAGTCATGACCAACCCCCAAATTTCACACTTAGGTTAAACTTCTACTTGAGACATAATAAATCTAAATCACTTAACTTTTATCAAGAAACTGAGAATACCTCTTGGACTGTGATAAACATCCTGATCATCAGGACTTAAATCCATATCGAGGATCTGTAATATAGTGAGTAACAAAAATCTTGATGTTAGGAAAGCAAAGATTAACAGAATACTAAACTTTAAATTAACAGCAATGAATATATTACCATTGCTTCAACATCAGAAAAATATGGCACATCATCATCACTCTCACAAGAAAACTCTTCCTCATCAGATAAAGCACAATTTACAGCTTGATTCGGAACTATCTGTCCTATGGAGTACAATTCTGCATGTATATCATCGCTTATCTGAACAGGAGATATACAATCTCCTTCCTGCTTACAGACGATAGCTTTCTTTTGTCTGTCGTAATCACCAGAGTTGTCATTTTGATCACTGTTTTCTGCTTGCTTCATCAAACCATTGTTAAGAGATTCGTTGATGATATCCTTGTTGCTTAAATGTTTTATATTAGCACCATTTGGACACTCACTACCACCTGTCTTCTTGAGTGCAACATGTGGGACATCACTACAAGGCAGTTCAAATCTAAGCCCGTCATCATTACATTGATGGTTATGACCCATTTCTGATAGAAATCTTGATTCTTGGGGAGGCACATGTACTTTACTGGTGCTTCTTGGTTCGCATTTGACCATAACTCCAGCAGTAGCCTTTTCACCATGTGAGAAATCATTCACAGATGAGGTCATGGGATAATAAGCTTCATCAGATTTTGCATTAGTTATCAAAGAGATAGATGAGCATGGCATCCAAATGGGAAGAAAAACATCGTCATTGTCAGGAATCTCAGTGTCTTCAGTGTTGAGTGTGCAGCAAATAACTCCATTGCGCAGTTCTGGAAATATAGGATTCACAGTCAAAGCAGAAGATAACCTTTGAGCCTCCACACTCCAAACTTGTCGTCCGTCACCACAATCATATTGCTTGTTTTCACCTGAATCTCCAAGGTGTTCAGCGATAGACATATCAAGACATTCCTGTCCCTGGGGTGCAGCACTAGGAATATCAAGGCATTCCTGTCCCTGGTATACAGCATTAGAAATATTAAGGCATTCTTGTGGAGCGACTGAAGCTTCTGATAGACCTAGACTGGGTACATCACTTCCATCAGGAAAATCCAACAAGAGTGAGCTTAAGTTCTCAATATAAGATTTATCAATGATGTCCTTCCCATCAGCATCAGCATCCATGAAAAGTTGCTCATCCTCAGAAGTGAAATTGAGCAACGAATTGGATAACTGTTCAAAATACTCTTCAGCATTTGGAGCCAAAATGTTCCTTTCATCACCTATTGTTTGATTTGAAGAAAAATTTTCAGCACAAGGAGAGAAATCAGTCATGATACCAGACATGGTTTGATCTTTTATTTCAGATTTTGAAGGGACATCAATGTCGTCCAAAATTAGAAGTTCATCTTCTCCATGCTGTTCATTATCTCCAAGGCAGACACCAGGGCAAGCAGATGCTGAAATGTTGTCAATGCTACTCAAAACTGGCATCTGAGTGATAGGAGAACAATAACCCAAACTCTGTAAAACAGTACCACAATCAGATAAAGATGAGTTAATCACCTGGCATGTAGATCCAGAACAGGCGTTTCCTTCTTTATCAACACTTTGACCAAACATGTTTTGGGGTTTTTCCTCTACATTCAAAGATTGAAGTAAATTACAAGCTTGTAATTCTTGAGATGGGCCATATTCATTAATTGAAATGTGATCCCCAGTCAAAGAAAGATTTTCGTCAAATGGAGGACAAAGATTTTGAGGCTGATTGCCTTGACCAGGGGAAAATCTATGATGATCATTTAATCCTGTACAACATGCAGCAGCGGAAAGGCCATCACCACATGAACCGCCTTCATTGACTCCAAGTTTTCCAAGAGAATGATCTATAGCTCCAAAATTTAGTTCTTGATTCCCAAAATAGTTTGAAATTTGATCTCCGAGCAGGAAACCATTAGATGTAGGTCCATTTCCATTTCCAACATCACCATAACTCGATTCATCCAGAAATATCAAATCTATCGAGTCAAAAGATTCATTACATATTCTTTTTCGCATAGTATAATAGCATTTACGTACAGTTTTTGCTTTTCTCTTCCTTGAAATGCACTTTGCCTCTTTATTATTGTCAATCCTGTTCAATTTTGATTGTGCCATTGGAGCAGATTGTTCAAACTCAATCATGCGAACTGATGCCTCAAAAGAAACAACTGGGTCATACAGAAGAGTATGCCAACGATCTTGCAATTCTTGAACAGTAAATCTGTGAGAAAATTGCACTGCGCCTTTTGCAAGGGATTCCAATGATGCACCAGCCTAAAGCAGAAGAAAAGGAACCACAAAATGAGCACTCAGAAAACAATCTTTTCAGAATAATCATGACTAATCATAAGAAACTACAAAATTTTGGGTGCAAGACTTTCAATGATGTAGTGCATCCCTCTTAGCCAAATTCATTGCCATTCCGGGGCTTTATATAAAGGGAAATCAACAATGTAGTGGATTCCCTTCTATCAGCACATCAAGAATATCTATAAGACAAATGGCTCTCCAACCATAAGCCTTCTGCAACGACATAGCAAGAAATGTCGCACTTAATATGATGGGAAGCAGTGAAAAATCCCCATGGCCACCGTTCTGCTTTGGTAGTGCAAACTCTAGCCATAACTATACTACTACTACTACGCCTGAACTTCCCCATCTAAACTAAACTCCAACATCAGTTACTTCACCCCTTAGCACTGTAACTGAAAGAATAAACTTTCAGTAGTATATACAGGTATGCTTCAAGTAAAGCTTAATAGAAACGCAAACAATGCATGCAACTTTCAAGTCCCAAGGACAAACCACCAGAAGAAATGCAGCATAATAAAATTGGAGTTAAAAAAAAAGGACCTCTCTTCGAAAATCAAAAGCACAACTCAATTCAACACAATCGCAGCCGAATTCAGTTAAATAAAGTAAAAACAACCCAAAACAAGAAAAAAGAAAATTTTCTTCGTACTGAAAACACGAAAAATAATAGAAAAAAAAAGGAACAAGAAAGAAATAAAACAACAGCAACAGAATTTCAATAAAGCAAATTTTCCTTAGTAAAGCAATTCTGAGAAGTCCCAAAAAAAACAGAAATTCTGAGACAGAGCACAAATATATTATTGTACATGTTATATTTGGATTCTAAACTTACCTCAACGGCGTTTTTAAGCAGAAGATCATCTTGGGGAAGCCAATGAGTTGCCACCGGAGCGAGGGCTCCCATGTCTGCCCCAACAAGACTTACATAAAAAACTCTCTCTCTCTGTCTCAGTTATTCCCCCGGTGCCCCGGCGCCGCTTTCAGGTTGTTCTATCTTTGTACCTCTTTGCTAATTTACCTTTTTCTTTCTTGTGAGTGTCTTGAACTTGTGAATTCTTTGTCTCCAGATTGTGTGAGAGTGTGACGGAGAAAAGGATTTTGGTTTTAAGAGTGGGTCACCACTTCTGAAGAATTGTAGAAGTACAGTAGGAGTCCTAGAACTTTGTTAGTTTCTTACTCTATTCGCCAGGAAAAAGGGTTAATTTCACTTTATCCCTCAAACTATATATGAAATCTCACTTCCATCCCTAAACTTTAAAATGAAACGTTTAAATCCTTAAACTATGAAATCCTTCCCAACTAAGTAAAATCGTTGACGAAATTCAAAAAATCATCACTATTATTGGGGCATGAGAAACACGCATATGTAAGTGTTGAAAACCAAAATAACGAGAATACAAATATCATTTCGCCCTAAAATATCTAACAAACAAATAAACAAAGTTTAGGTCTATATATCTATAAACCAATTCCTTTATATGTAGAACCCCCTCCCCCTTTATATGTAGTATAGATTTTTTTTTTTCTACACTGTGGGTATCCGGGACCACCCGACTAATCCCACAGTGCCCAGACAGAGCGGGCCTGACCGATGTCTAGGACGTAAACAACTGGGTTGCGGACTGAAATCGAACCCAAGTGGACTTGGAGTAAAGACCCCGCCTCCACCATCCGAACAACCCAGCGCGGGCTTATATGTAGTATAGATATTAGATTGCTTTTTTTTATTTGTTTGTTGTACATTTAGGGGTGAAATTACATTTATGTCCTTGTTATTTTGGTTTCTAACACTTGATAACCACACTAAATGAGTGTGTTTTCGCACGCTCCAGAAACAATGATAGTTTTTTAGATTCCGTTAACGATTTTACTTAATTAGGACAGATTTCATAGTTTAGGGACTTAATTGTTCCATTATAAAGTTTAGGAACTGAAGCGAAATTTCATCTATAATTTGAGGGGGTGAGATGGAATTAACCCAAAAAGGAAAAATGAAGAAACTTCCAAAATTGGACTTGGGCCTCCTTGTCCTTATGTTGAAATTAATGATTAATAAGCTTTGAACCCGTTTGAATGGCAAGTTTTTAGAGTTCTTTTTTTTTTTTTTTTTGGTAAGATACTATATCGATATATATAAAACAAGAAAATTAAAGAATGTGTTGAGATAATATTTTTTAAAAAATTATTGTGAAAAGTTATACAATCTAAACAAGGACAAGCTATTCGTATTTTTACGTTTTAGAAGAAAGAAATGTAATTAAAAAAGAAACGGAATATGTGTTTTGTGTCAAAAGTTTTGAAAAGAAACAACACAGAAAAAGATATCAAATGTATTTAAAAAAGAAATAGAGATCATCACAACGTAGAAATAGAGATCAAATGTATATATATAGTACATCAAATTGCTACTCAAGCAGGGCAAAAGTCGTAAGATCCGAGCTTCCACCTCCACTGTGAAGATTAGGCTGGGTAGGCTGAAAGCGTAATGCCAACACACGAGGATAGCCAAGGACCGGATTGTAGTCCCCTCCGCCGTTATCAACCAAGCCATAGTGTGGATCCTCTCCTCTAGCATCCTGCGTACCAAATTTTCCAAAAAAAAAAAAAAAAAAAATTTGTGATAGGCCTCCATCATTTTCACATACTCATCATTTAAAAAAAAAAAAAAAAGGAAAGAAGAAAAGAACTAGGCAGCTCACCAGTTCAAGCAGGAGATTTCTGTGTATTTCTTCAACATTCCTCAGCTGCAATTGGCATGTTGGTAACCAGCGTGGTATGGTAAATACCAATTTCATAAATGCATACTAAAAAAATGAGAAAAAAAAAAAAGAAAACATTTCCAAGATTTTATATTTCAATCAAGAATACCTTTTTCTTGTGAGTCTCGATCTGATTCCCAATTACCTTATACTGATGCAGAGAAAAAGACCAATTTTAGAGATAAAAGAATAATAGGTATCATGAACCCTCCAACGGAGGGTATTTAATTAGGAAGTGATTAGATATGTTACTTAGGTTAGGTCCAATATCAATTTGTGATATAGATTTAGAAAGGGAAAAACAGTGGATAACATTTTGATACGATCCAAGAAGCATTGGCCAATTGTAATCCACACATGAAGGCCGCGAGTTTTACAAACCGTCTAAAATTCTGATTCAATTAATGGAGAGGCATGTTGGATTCATATAGGCCTAATCTAATCAAAATGCAAACAAATTCAGATGGAATTTTTTAAGATATTCTGCTTCTATTTTTATTGGTCAACATATATGTTTGAGGTATAGGGAAAAAGGTAGCCTTTACAAACTACTAGTGATAATTTCTCATAGGAAGAAGTGAAAAAACGACATAGCTTTTCCTTTATTCTGAAAAGTTCTTTTAGGTTTTGATACGCAGAAACAAGAAATCTTCTTGATACCCTAGATCTATGAAGCAAAATTCTACCTTCCTCTCCCGAATGGCCCTCAGAGAATTATCCACGTCTTCCATGAGAAAACCGAGCTCATCATAACTCAGATCATTCAAACTCTCCCCCATCCTCTGCCTGTTATTTGTTTTTTTTTTTTGGAAAAAAAATTACTCCAGCAAGAACATATAATATTATTAAATTGAAAATTCAAATATAAAGAAGCAAACAGACAAACAGAGAAGAACCTGATCTCCTTACGAAGATTTCTATTCACGTCCTTTAGCTTCTTCAATTGCTCTTGCATTTTCTGAGCCAAAAATTTGACAGAAAGCAGATTTCCAGACGTAAAAAGTAAGTAAAAAGGAAAAAAAAAAAAGTGTAGGCAGGGAATAGAAAAATCAAGGACCTCGTAGTGGGAGCTCCAAAGATCAACCCCTACAGCCTTTTGATACTGATCAACCAACTGCTTTGTCCTGTAAACCAAAACAAAAATGTCTTCGCACATGCATCAAAAAGAAACCCCAGTAGGGGCTAGCTAGTTTATTACCACACGCAGAGCACACAGTAAAAAAGAGCTCCCCGGACACGTACGTGGCTGTGGGACTGATGTATTCATGAAGCTTCTGGGTACTGGAGACCATGATGATGGAAACTCTAGCATCGCACAGGACGGTGAGCTCATGAGCTTTCTTAAACAGCCCGTTTCTTCTCTTAGAGTAGGTCACTTGCCTGTTGGTTTGATTCTCTATCCGCTTGATCTGGATCTTCCCACGAGCCATTTTTTGCCCTTTTTCTAAAACTATTACTACCTCAATCTGCTCCTCCTCCTCCCCCTTCTATACGACTATTTTCTTTTCTCTTCTTTAAGCCTAAGCCCTCTTTAAAGAGTTTTAAATAGTCAGTTTTTTTTTTTTTTTTTTTTGTCCAACTTAAATAGTCAGTTGAGTTATATGAATCTAGCCATCTACCAGTATTATTACTGTTCCTACTCAAGAAGAGGATAAGCGCACATGGATTTTCTGAAATGAAAGGAGAGGTTGAGAATTGTTTAGATCCATGGGTTACTAAAAATGGAAAGACTTACCAATTGCGCGAAAAAGTGTTGGCAGGAGTTGATAAAGTTGTTTAAGAATCAGTCACTTCTTAGTTATCTGTCACTGCCAATGCTTCAAAGATTTTAAGACTCTTCTTGCTGTGATTGGGTCCCAGTCGTTGCTGAAATTTCCAATCCTTTTGCCTTCCATCTCGAAAGTTAGAGAGGAAGAAATAGGAAAAACTCCGTCTTGTCTTCTTTTTTTTCTTTTTTTTCTCCTGTTACGCAATGACAAGTTGTTCAGTTCTGCTTTGCTCAAACCATCTCTATTGACTGGTTTTGGTTAATTCGTTCTTTCCTTTGGTGTATTTGGCTCGCGCAGTGACTTCGTCCACTGACTTGGGTCTCCAATTACTCGAGCAAAATCATTTTGTATATATGTATCAGTAACTAAAAATTATTTTCCTTCTTGTTCAGAATTCTTGTAAATTAATTTGTTTAGAGCAACAAAATACATGTAGAGGTAATGCCACTGATTTGTACTCTATTTGACTTCCATTTTACTTCCGACTTTCTTTAGTGGGAAAATTGTTCGAAATACTCATCACATTTTGTCAAATGAATTTTTTCATCCATTGCTTTTAAAATACTCTATTTATGCCTCTTACAAAATCAAATTGGCCAAATTTAGTCCCAAATTAGGTTTCTGACGATATTTTAACTTGTATCTATCACTAGACCATTACATGGTCATCTTTTTAGGGGCATAAAAATTAGATCCCATATATAGTTAAACATTCACTCTTTCCACTATTTTACCCATAAAAAATAGAATTTGACCTTTTTGTACTTAAAATAATAAACAAATATAAATCACACAGTGTATTCAGGCTAAAAAGTGCTAAAAAAAATCAAGTTAAAACCAAATTTGATGGATTTTTGTTTGTAAGTGAGACGGATTGAACCTAATATTAACTAATTACAGTCCCTCCACTTTTATCGTTCAATCCAACCCAATCATCCCTCCAAAATTTGGTGGATTTAATTTTATAGGAGACGTAAAATCAGCATTTTAGAACTGAGGAATGAAAAATATTATTTAATAAAATGTAAACTACGCTTTGAATGATTTTTCTGCTTTATTTATTTATGATAGAGTGAGACAACCTGATCACGGAAGGGACCCCGCCGGGGGGGGGGGTCCAACGGTAATTGATCCTAAAACCGCATGGAAATATATTCAAGAAAACACAAATTCCAACCATAGAGGCCCACGGATTATGTCCTTCGAATTTCAATAGCCTCATACAACCTGGATATGCACGAAGGAGAAAACCCAATAGTGGGTGGAATATGCTGCTGGGCTGCCCTCCTGAAATCACTGGACCCTGAGTAATAGTCAATAATGATCCACCAAAACAAAACTCCATAATAGATTTCTTTCAGATATAAAATTGAAATTAAGCCACTCGACGTCTCCACAGGTCACATTTTTGTCTTCCTAGTTTTGAAATCTTGGCTCTTTTTGAACCAATTCGGAGATAAATTTTTTTTTTTTAAAAAAATCCTAGCAGAAATGCACAAAGTTACAGGCTCATCCAGAAAAGGCAAACGTAATTAAGAAGGTGCTTGCTTACGAATACGACCGGGTGAAGAAAATCAAGCATGGCGTGCTTGCCCTTCCATTTCTCCCTTGCACTCCTCTCGTCCAGAGAACAACTAGCTGAAAAGGGAGGAGGAGGATGAGGTGGAGAAAGAGGAAGGGGGAGGAGAAAGGAAGACGGAGGGGATGGTAGCTGTGGTGATTGTGAATGTGAGTAGTAGCATTAAATTTTAAAAAAATCCGAAAAATATTTTAATTTTAAAAGGTACTCAAAAATATATTCCAAAAATCATTCTTAAAACATCTACAGTAAAATTTATATATATATATACTGTTATAGTAAAATATTTCAAAAATATCTAATTCAAACGGAATTGTTACCATGCTTTTCAATTATTGCAAGGAAGTAATAAAAACCGTATGATAGGACAAAAGAGTCAAATAAAGAAGGTCATACTTAATTAGCCAAGTAGACACGAGACTGGGTGCTTGTGGACTGAGCTATAAATTTTTTATTTAACATTGGCTGGAAAGAGTAAAGTAATGCAATAAGAATACTATTATTAGCATTATTTGGAAGCGTCTGTTGGACTTTTGAGTTTCTAATATTATGAATTTTTTTCTGGTCACGCGATCAGCTTCTGCATATAACAGTGACCATAAAACTGTATTCAAGTAAATTTTACTAAAATCCCGCTGGAGATGTCAAGAAAATCTGATAATTGGCAAGCAAATAAAATCAGACAGAGGTTGATAGACCAAATCAAAGTTATTGGGCAAAGTTGTGACCAAGGACACAGCATCCAGTAAAAAAGAGTGAGAGCAGCCAAACAAGATTCAGTAATCAAAAGAAATGATTTGCAAGCTTGTCCCACTCTTTTCTGGTCTTCTTCTAGGGGAAAAGAAGGCCAACAAAATGAAGAACTCACGCTATTGCTGATTTACGATCCATAACCTGAAAATATGGTCCTTCTAGAGGTTTGAGTAGCTCCGCGATTTATGTCTCTATGTAAAACACATTGAATCAAATAGCCATAGTGGTCAAGTGAATTAAATAGCCATCGAATCCACAAGGTTAGAGGCCGGCAAAAAAAAAAAGTTAAACATAGTAACTGATACAATATCAGTATATAAACCTGAAGCAATATAAGAAAGCTAGAGGCAATGATCAATGCATTTAACAGAACAGGGGAAAAGATGGAACAAAATCAAACCTGTTAACAGAAAAGCCGAGGTCAAAAAATATCAGAAATGGATGCTTCAATAGAAGGGAAACTAGCTTTAATCATGATCAAATTAGCAGATACCACAACTAACTAATGCAAAGGGCAAATTAAGAACAAGGAGGAGTTTAAAATGGTAAGATTTTGAGTTACAAAACCGCAAGCAGGCAAAAACAAATTTTGAATAAGATGAGCAATCAAAGAACACCAGGTAGATAACCCATACCATCAAACACAAGCATACAACCATCATAAGACGCAGTAGACCTGACCTGTAAGAAATAAGGGGAAAAGGCGAAAAGCAATAAACCTGTAAGATGAAAAGCTATAAACGAAAAGATGGGAAGGATAGGAGCTACATTTTAACGCATATTCCACAATAAATGCGTGTTAATTGTAATTATGAGCCTCTACGCCAACAAAATTAATGATCAGCATGCACAAATAAAAGCTAAACTGGTCATTTTGTACGTAATCCTGCTGCATATGATTGTACAATTTGCTTAACCTCTTGAATAAGAATGCCTCTGAATTACTTAATTAACCCATAGGAGGCAGATGAAAACTTATAAAAAGTGATTTTTGTTTATAAAACTTATAATTGCCTGGTAATTTTTGTTTATACAAGATTGGGTTACTTAACAACATTCTTTTGAGGCTAACAGACTATCTATTTTGAGCCCTTAAGAAATTGGAAGTTGAAAACCGTGCTTTTCTCTCCCATGGGACCTTCTTCTGGAAATATTTGTGTGTTTTAGATTCCTCAATTCAATATTCAGTTGTAAATCTTTTTGGGTAATGTGTCAAACTCGATAATTGTTTAGGTTGTAGCTCTTTGAGAACTCTTCACTATCCCAACCTGTGCATGTTATTGACAAGATGAGTTTTTTTTGGATGTTCCGATGATGTCTGTCTGTTGTCTTGTCTGCTAGAGTTGTTGATGCATCCCCACTTGTTGCAAAATTTATAAAAACAGAAGTCCGGATTTGTAATTTCAAACAATTTGGGCAATTAGAAATTATTTGCTTCTGTAGTTTGCTGACCCTGGATATCTAAATTGGAGGCTTTGTGCTTCCCTGTGGGTCTGAACAGCTTGTGGTCACATGCTGAGAGCTATAATGGTCCCAGTGCTAGTGCAAAAACAATAACAATGAATGGAGGTCAAGTTTTGCTGCCCTCGCACATCAGGGTTTAGAAAATAGGGACATGTTCTATGGAAATTCTGGTTGCCTTGTACAACCTGGATCTGCACTAAGGAGAAAACCCACCAAATTTCGGTGGAATATGATGTTCGGCCGCCCTCCTGAAATCACTGGTCCCTGAGGAATGACAAAACTCCATAGTAGTATATTGTGGTATACTATGTTACACCGTCTCCACAGGTCACATTTTTGTCTTCCTCGTTTTGAAATCTTGGCTCTTTTCGAACTAATTCGGAGATAATTTTTTTAAAAAAAATCCTAGCAGAAGTTACAGGCTCATCCTGAAAAGCCAAACGTAATTAAGAAGATGCTTGCTAACGAATACGACAGGGTGAAGAAAATCAAGCGTGGCGTGCTTGCCCTTCCCTTTCTCCCTTGCACTCCTCCCCGTCTAGATAACAACTGGCTCAGCCGAAATTGGCAAGCCAAGCACCCAAGATTGGCAATATTATTATACATACTACGTCAATATAAATTGATTCAATTGATAAGAATAAACTATTTTTTTTTATAAAATATTATGTGTTTGAATTCCTCTACCGATGCGAGAAATGTGTTGATAGACGAACTTTTGTAGGCGAATTCTAACACGTCTTGACCTGTGGTGGTGATCGAAATCAAATTCATCCAAATTTTTTATTACCAAAAGAATTATTGTACATACTAATGGTATTTTTTATTCCTTTTCCCATTATGCCCATCCTTACGTTTGAGGAGCCAATTAATTTCCCCATGCTAGTTTGTTCTTTATTAGTATTAATATTGGTTGTTAATTTGCCATGCACGCTGCTAATGATCTCATAACATTTCATTTGACGATGGACGCTGCATGGCCAGTCACCCTTCACTGGCTTTAAATATTTGTTAATTGAAAATTACTCTTTTGTTCTTTGTGTCTTTGACACGTTGTTCCTTGTATTTCAACAATCCTTTCGTTTCTAGTGAACTATAATATACTCAGTGGCGGATTTACACTGGGGGCACGGCCTCACTGCCCCTTAAATTTCTATAATACCGATAAAAATTTGATATAATCTCAAGTGTGTCTCTTAGAGTTTTGTGTATCTATTAGTTTATATGCTTTTATAATTGCTTTTGATTTTATCTGTTGTTACAACTACCTTAAAAAGGGTTTTCTCAATTATGAATATAATGAAGAATTGATTACAAAATAGAATGGAAGACACTTGGATGAATAATTGTTTAGTTACTTAAATTGAGAAAAATATATTTCATGAAGTTCAAAATGAAAAGATTGTAAATAATTATCAAAATATGAAAACTCGTCGTAAGTAATTGTAAATAGTTTAGTTTACTTTTTGAAATAAAATTATTATTACATTAATAAGAATTTATCTTTTTATATTTTTCATGAAATATATGAATCATTTGTACTTGTTGGTGAATATTTTTTTCCTTAAAAAACTAGAAAAAAATTAAGTAAAAAGTTTTAGAGTTTCTTTTGCCCCGCTGAATATTTTTTCTAGCTCCGCTGCTGAGTATACTCGTTGATGCTATTGGTCAAAATTGTCGCATGTAATATGGCGTATATTGTTTGACTATATTCTGCTCTCCGTACACAGAAAAGGAGACATTTTACGTCAATCTTTGACAAATAGGATTTTCGTTGATGGTATTGGTCAAAATTGTCCCAAAAATACTTGAGCCGCACGTTGTTTATACGTTGCTTTGGTGCTCAAAAAGAGATATTTGTTAGTGTTGATTTAGTGCAAAATCAAGAAGTACACAAGTCGTCTGCCTCGCAGCCATTGCAATCCATTAAAGTCAATGCTCCTTCAGTATCTCCTCAACTCGGGCAAATAAAGAAAATGTGAAAATCTTTGATATATCTTTACACTCCGGCGCAACTACCAGGATTCCAAAAAGAAACAAACTAAATTAAGTGATGAAGGAAGAATGTATTACAAAAAAGAAAAAAAGAGATATAAAGAAATTTTTATAGGTATGCAGAATTTCAAACTCCTGATCTTTTACAGTGAAGGATAGAGGAGCCAACCAGACCATGAATTAAACTTTGGGCTGTCTTCATTTGCCAGAGTGCAATATGTGCTAGTCATAGCAAGCAACTTGTTGCCACTGTGCAGAATCGACCGGGACCGCTGGTGAGGACGATATGATACAGCACAAAAATGACAATAATTTTCAGAAAACTGGCATCATGCAGTGGATAAGGGATGATCTGGGAGGCTAGTGGGGAGAATGGGATCATCGTCCGGCAGAAGCATTTTGGTATTTAGAGCAGTGAAGACCAAAAGACTCAGGATCACCAGAACAGATAGCCCTGATAGAATGAGCATGATCGCATGTGTTACACCGCCTTCCACCTCTTGAGCGTATTCTGCTGAAGCTAACGCTAGAGAAGTTACCGGAAAAGAGTAAGCCCACCATGCGACGTGGTATCTTCTCATGGATTTCTTGAAAAGGAAGGGTCTGCAAATCTGTTTTTTGGTTGGTAAAGATAATAACACCCAAAAAAAAAAAAAAACTCTTAATTAGTCAGATCAGTGTTAATGAAAAAAGGATCGAGTCCGATGCAGAAAAGTTAGAGCATTTTCTGGTATTCACGGGAGATTATACCACAAAAATGACCACAGAAATTGAAGATCCCATCCAATTTCAAGTCGTACGTCAAGATAGTTTCTACTAATTTCTTTAGCTGCGGCGTGGTCAAAACTCTAAAGCCGCCCAAGATACGCAAGTCATCTGCTTCTACAGGACAAATTCTCTATACCTACCATAATTTTAAGAATTAAATTACCATAATTAAGAAGCAACAAACCAAGATTATGCGACATCGGACCCGTGCCCGTGCACATGCACCGTCTATTTAACTCCAACTCAAATCAGCATACAAACAAAGGTTCTATTTTGGAAAACCATTCAGATTATGACTTTCCCAGGCAGGCCTTTATAGAAGAGCGGTGGTAGGAGTAGAAAAATTGTCTACTTTTTCATGTCCATCACGGCTCCTACTAAATAACTCCAAGAAATATCCTACTTAATTAAGACTCCCAAAAACATATATATCATCATCATTCATCACTATTTTAAGATCCTAGAGATCCATTTATTTACCCAACTTTAATTTACCAGTGATATGAACAGGAAGAGTGACAGAAAGAATAGCATCTTGGACGCAATATCGAAGCTTCCAGATATGGTGTCCCAAGCCAAGCTTGCCATGCTTGGTGCTGCAAAGAACAAGAAGAAAACGGGCCGTAACATTGCCGGCAGCCGATCGCACCCCGGGAATCTCTGATAAAGCGTTACAAATAGCACTAAATAATGAACCATCCCCAGTGAAAACAAGCAGACTGCAATTTCTTGCCATCCCATTTGAGCTGCAGCTCTTGCCCCAACCAAGTTCCCTATGACCGATATTTGGCTCGTCGGATTTGCTACCGCCGTCAAATACCTCTTTCCTTTGGTAAACCATTGGCCGTATATTTTGACGTCCAGCACAAAGACTGGAACTGCAAAAATCCACCAAAGGATAAGGTAGGAGACATTCTTGGGAGCTACAAAAGGAGAAGATTGAAGTAAGAGTAGCCATGATATCCATGGAGCAAAGAGATAATTTACTCCAATATGGTGCAAGAATTCTGCCTTGACCATGTTAAATCGGTATACACACCGTAGGATATATAGGATGGAGAATAAAACTAGGATGAACAAGGCAAATAACCACACTATGATTGGTATAGTCGTCAAGATAACATGATTGGCTGGTTGAAGAAGGGTCTTCCATAGCAAGGCCTGACCACCTAAAGAGAGGCTTATTCTGAAGTAGCCAGCATGGAATCTGGTTAGTAGTAATATCAGTGATTTTGAAACAATGGCGGCTGAGAGGTTAAAACTCTGCGTCATTGCACTTGGAGAGATGGTGGCTCCATCCATCACATGTTCGGTCTCAGATTGAGATTTTTGGCCTGCCATTAGGACGGTTTGTATGAGTTTTAGTATTACCCGAAATTTGGATTACAGATGTTGAGCACCTTGGATATATATAAATGATTATTGAAATCCAATGGAAATTGAGCGGTCCCAATATTGCAACTTGCATTGGAAAATTGGAGTAACAACCCGACCAATTGATCACAAAAGTCAATCTTTTTGTACTATAAAATTTGTAATTACTATGAGCACTACTAAAATAGTATAATAGTTCCACATAAAAGAAAATAAGGTAAACAAGAGTAAAGACGGCAGTATTTGATGTTGTATGCCGGAGTAGGATTTTATTTTATACGAAATTTTGTTCGTAGATAGCGCCGTTCGGGACAGGATAAATATGCTAAAAGTTTGTGTGAAAGGTAACAATAACGCAAAATGGTTTATGCTGATGTCAACTACATGATTCTGAAATCTCATGCTTATTACTTGTAACTCGAATGTGATCATGCACCATCCCAATTTGCAACTTATCATCCTAATTAAATTGGTAAAAACTTAATTCTCTATTTATTGGCATTTCTTCAAGAATGATTCAACGCTTTTTTTTTTTTTTCTCTAAAGACCAAGTTCTCTCCTCGCACAGACCTGTATATATAGGTGATTCTGTATAATCTTAAAAAGATAGCATGGATCTGTATATATAGGTGATTCTTTTCTGTATAACGTATTATCACATCCAAATCTCCATCCGCCTTGTTCTTATTCATGCGAAAGGTGAGTTAGCGTTGAGGTATTATCAGACCCTTCATGCCATTTCGTAGGAACTATTTTGCTGTAACATTTTAAATTCACTAATCATTTTTCCAAAAAAATGGGAAAATCGCTGAAGAGGCGGAAAATAGGGGAAGGGAGGGAATGGGGCAATGGTTCTTAGATTTGGCAGTTTGATTTGTGACTTATTTACTGTTTTCCCTTATGATGATTATATAAACTTGAAAATTCATCCCATTGTTGCTTGTAAGAGCCCTCTATTTTGGTTTTCCCACCATTCTAAAATTATAGGTTTTTCTAAATTATTTAGAAATTTGGATTCCATTTGTAATGTTGGGCACTGAGGAGATATAAAAACTACTGTTGAAATCCAATGCAAAATTAATTGGTCCCGGTATTGCAACTTGGATTGGACTATCGGATTGCCCACTCAGCCAATAATTTACAAAAATATTTTTGCAAATTTTGTTTTAGTTTCTATAGAATTGTGAAATCTGTAATTACTATGTATATGACTAAAAAATATATATAATATTTTCATATAAAAGATAAGTAACAAGATTAAAGAGTAACGATACAAGAACATAGCCTATTTCCTTTCTACTCTCAATCCACCCGTTCTCTTTATTTTTTCTCTATTCTCAACCTTCGCTCTACCGTTCTTTCTTAATCAAAGAGAGAGATCTTGGCCTCAAAGCAAAGTCTTCCCTCCTATTTCTTTGTTTTTATTTTAGATTTAATAAAGTTTCTCCTAATGTATTCTAGCGAGAGTTTCGTCTCTCCTAATATTTTACTAGAGTGTGCTTTCTTTTCTACTAAACTATTTTAGTGGGAGTTTTGTTTAGTTTTTGTTATTTTCTCGTAGATGTAAGAGTTTTTTAGATCTATATGTTAGATCTAAAATTTCTTGGGTCTTCTCATCAAATCTGAGCATTAGTTTTGAACTTGAACTAATTGGATAGTAGATCTGAGGGAATAGACGTTCACAGATATTTATGGAATAACTCGTATAATTGATCAGATCTGATAGTTTGTAGTTCACAGTATAATCCTTTATATTTTATAACTCAGATAAAATTAACGATTTTTCATATTAGATATATTTGTGACATGTCCTACATATGTTTTGCCATTAGTGCAGTTTTTTTTGTCAAACAAATCGTGTTGAACGATTTTCAATTAGTTTATTAATAATATTGGATTCTTTTTTACCAAAAAAAAGTAACAAGATTAAAGAAAGTAATCAGACATTAATCACTAGGACTAGCCCAAAGAACTCTCCTCATTGCCAGGTTCAAAATTGAATCTTGAACCTGACAGTTGAGAGTGAGAAAAATGTGAAAAGGTGTGGGAGTTAAAAAAAAAAAAAAGAGTAACAAGATTAAAGAAAGTAGTATTTCATGTTGTACCACTTGCATAATATATCCTGAATAAGAGTTCAACTATGAAAAATGTTATTCCCTCACAAGTTTTTCAACCATCTTTTTGGTCTTTTTAATAATTTTTTTTATTTTATATACATCAAATCACAAAAAATATCACAACATTAAAATAAATAAGTTTTTCAAATTATTTTCAATCCAAGCACACAGAAGCTTTATAGTCGATAAAATCACATCATTGATTGGTTCAAGAAGGGTCCTCGTAGTCGTAGCAAAGCTTGGCCACCTAAAGACAGACTTTTTTTTTTTTTGGTCGACACAGGGGTATTCGGGTCAATTCTTACGGGGCCCAAAAAAGACCGGCGCCCCAAAAAGACAGGCTTATTTAGGAGGAACCAACATGGATTCTTGTTCATAATGAAAACAATTGATCGTTCGGAAAGAATGGCTTACGGGCTATGACAGTCTCTGCTTGCACTGGAGAGACGGTATCTCTAAATCATAAGTTCGAAGATCTTTGATTTCCCATTAAACTTGATTCCACATAGTGAGATGAAGAATGAAGTATCCGCTGAAATCTCAATCCTTCTAATAAACCAATTGTTATATAAATATGTGTAAATCATGTATACCAATCGTTGGATCTCATAATACATGTGAAAAAGTTGAATTTCAAATTTAAATTTTACGTAATTATCATTCATCCAAAACTAACAATGTAAAAAGATTAATCCAATAAATATTGTTGTGTCAATGGAAATTTAGCGGATTGGAATAATTGCTACTTTTATCGTGGTAGTGGATTAGGACTCTACCAATCAATTGCTAATTCATATCTGGAACAAATACCATTGAAACATTTGTGAAATTGCTATGAAATCGAGTACATTTTGTAATTAATTTAAATGCCATTAAATTAAGAATAAGCGCCCATTATTATTTTTCTGTAGGCATTTGATACACCTCACTATCCATTAAGCGGGATGTCCAAGAAAGCGGGGCTTTGCCGAGGTTCTGCTTTTATCGTTAGTGATATTCTGCTTCTGGTTGTTATGTCCAAGAGGCAAATGACCTGCGGTTGCCAAAATCTTGACACGCCCTTCGTCTTCACCCAGGCACAAGGCATCATTGAACTGCGCCATAAGATCATTCTTTACTTCCGCAATTTTCTTCACTTTGGACAGCTTGCCTAAATTCCCAGTTATCAAATAAAGGAAAGATAACTTACCAAAGTTCTTCGTGCACATGTATGCATATTCTGCAATGCAGGTATAACCCCTATGAAAAGCTTCCTCCCCCAGCTTAGACCAATTAATTGTATTACCGACCCCTTTAGCAGAATCAACTGCTATCTCAATGTTCCCACTCTCAAGAGCCAAGCTGAAGTAAGTTCGCTTGTCCTTCACAAAATGTAGAACAGATTCTGGAAAGCCCTGCTGCAGCAAATATGCAATCATAGCTTTCCCACAAAAGTCCGAATTCCTAATCATGCCCATTACTTGATCATATCTCTTCCTTAGCAATGACAACTTGAAACTATACTCAGTTCGATCAATAATGGTTGGAAGAATTCTCCCTTCTTGGTCAAAGCAAATGATTGTATTTCCACATATTTTAGTGATGTATATTCGAGCATCCAGAGTCTTAATAATTCCACTCTCCCCGTTAGGGAGGCAATACTTGATGTGGGTCAGGGTTGAGCACAAAAAAACACCGTCATCATCCCAAGCTCCGCCCTTTATAGCATTTGTCTCGTTAAGAATGCAAGCTGGCACAAGTTTCTTATCAGCAAGAACTATGTTATGCTTTAGGAGCCAAGCGACGTTTTCCATATCATGTGATCATACAATGTACTTGACAGTAGGAATTTGAAGATACCAAAGAACAGTCCACCGTTGGAGGTCAACAATAAATAATCTCTCCTCTGCCCAGCACAACAAGTTTCCAGGGCCAGCATAGAATATTGCATCTGCTGCTATTGGAACTTGGAAGAACATTCTTCTTGACAATCTGATTTCCAAGATTCCGGAGAAAGACTTGGTTGCTGCTCTTCTCAAGCACAGCAAACATATTTTGCGCCACAAAAACTGCTGATCTTCCAATGCCTCTTTTTGCCTCCAGTATGTCGTTAGTATCGCTGCCCGCAGGTAAAATACAGAGCTCATAAAAATCCCCATCGATGTCAGAACTGATTACAGCAGCATTTACAGTATGACCGTAAGAAAGAGAACAGAGACCTAGGTTTGAGTTGTTAGAAGGAGGCCTATGAATTGGTATTAACTGAATACTTTCCCAGTTGAATAGTTGAAAATATCAAGAAATTGGTCTTTGAAGTAAAGCAGAAAATCACTACTCACAGAAAAAGCTGGGCGTTCCCTCTCCCACTTGAACACTTGGATGCCGCTGTCATAACCAGCAGCCAGAAAATTCATCGCATGATGAGATGCAAGGATCCAGAACCTGTCATGATCCTTATAGAAAGTCCGAATTCCAATGCTCTTCTTAGCATCCCAAACTCGAACTGTCTTTATCTTCAGAACTCGAGACAATAAAGTCCCCCTTCCCTGACTGGAACAATACACATGATACATTATTTACATGCCCTTACATTGTTTTGACTTCCCAACCTTTTGCATCTGAGGCAGAATAGTTTAATTTGGAAGTACCAGATTGTTAAAACCAAGTTTCAAAAGCAACAAAAGAAATTGACTGCAAAGAAACACTGGAATTACAAAAACATTTTTTTTGAAAGGAAAATTTCCAAGAAGAAGTTTGCATCCTCTGTTTATTCTCTAAGCTATGCTAGCCTGATTTACTAGACGGAAACAGCACATGAAGGGTACCAAATCAGATTGTCACAGCCAGGTTTCAAATGCAACAAAAGAAATTGACTAAAAAGAAAATTACGAAACATTTTCTGAAAGGAAATTTTCTAAGAAGAAATTCACATCTTCTGTTTACCTCTAACTCTAAGCTCTGCTAGACTGATTTACTAGACGGAAACTGCATACACAAGGCACCAACTCCAAACGATAACTCTAAAATATGTGGTTCACAAAATCATGAGAAAACTGCACCAAATCTTTCAAGAATAAACAAGTGATGCATAGAAGTCATTAAAGTTTTTAAAGCAGAAGAAGTAGTGTCGGAAAACATTGTCAACTACCATCCAACAGCAATAGAGACATCCCTGCATATTGAACTTGGAATTTATCATAAGATCAGTAAATACAACCACAGAAGTGCACTGAACCAAACCCTAGAAAACATACTTTAGTTCCACTCAAAGAATTCTCTTGTACCCAAACTAGTGCTGTCTATAATATATACACAAGTAAGTTTATGCTTCACGGGGTGTTGCTAGTTAAAAGAAACTACTAGTCAAAAAAGGAATGGCAGGAGAAAAATTAAAATAATCATGATGTCAGACCTTTAATTTGCCAGATTTTCACTTTGTGATCATTTGCGCCAGAGACAATTAAAGGGAGAGTAGGATGAAAAGAAGCCCCGTTCACGCCTTGATCATGACCCTTGGTATCCAAAACGGGTCCCCAAAACCGCTCCTTTGACATTTCTA
This sequence comes from Coffea eugenioides, assembly GCF_003713205.1. Classification (NCBI taxonomy): domain Eukaryota; kingdom Viridiplantae; phylum Streptophyta; class Magnoliopsida; order Gentianales; family Rubiaceae; genus Coffea; species Coffea eugenioides. The sequence continues at coordinate 1,744,366 of NC_040044.1, forward strand.
CTATCTACGGACATATATTTTCCAAAGGACAGTGCTGTAGTGCCTATAGTTATGAATTATGATAACGATATTAGGGTGATCTGTTATTGTAGATTTCTATTAATTTTAGCGACACATCAAGTTTTTTATGTTTTTTTAAATATTGTATTAAAATAATTAATATCAACATTAGTAAGTTTTTAATTAAAATTAGTAAGTATATGTCTGAAATAGTAGGTTTTAGTCAGAAATTAAAATTTTACACTTTGAGTAATATAATTTACTTATAATTTAACAAAAGTTATTTTTGTTTCAATTAAACTTACTAATACTAAGAGTAAAAAATTTGGATCTTTAAGTAAAAAATTTCCATTTTTCCGAAACCTTTTTGGGTATCACCTTCTTTCTAAAGTTACATGCTTCTTCTTATTTACTTCTCACGGTTGAATTCCCTAGCAGAAATTTCCTCTTTGGTCCACATTGTGTCTTGTTACGGTTGAATAAATGTTCTCCCTCCAAATTTTTCTTCTTTAGTCCACACTTTCCCTTTCTCCTTCCTTATCGATCGGTTGGTTTTAGGTGATGTCATATCCAGACACAAGAAAAGGGTTAGCGAAGGTGGTAGCTAGCCAAAGACCAATTGAAAAATAGCGGTAAAGAGGTTAGACCATCATGTCCTCTTGAAAATCATTTGATTATATTGCTGTAATTTATTTATCTTTCATTTGTTTTGTTTGTCAAGATTTTCTTACAAACTCAGGGCTGAGAATTTGAAGATTTTATTGCAATTTTGGAGCTGGAAATATCCGTAGTACGGGCATAGACACGGATTAAGCAACTAGTTTGAGGAGTAATACTCCCTCTGTCTCATTTTGATAGTCCTAGTTTTTTTACACACAATTTAAGAAAAATTAGTTAATTTTATTGGAAAAACAAATTTAGATTACTATTTTCCTAAAATATCCTTACATTAAATAAAGTTGGCTTTTCATATATCAATATGTTTTGAAAAATCTAAATGCATTAAATGGGGTAGGTTATATTCAATACAAACGATCTATATTAAATAAGGTAGTTTATAGTAATAACAACTTACATTAAATAAGAATATTTTAGAGAAATTAAAAGACAACTACATTCCTCAATTGGAAAGTGGACTACAATTTGGGACAGACAAAAAAGAAAAATAGAACTATCAAAGTGGAATGGATGGAGTATTTTTTTATTAAAAAATTAATTTGAATTAAATTAACAAGTTGATATTTGTTTAAAAAAATGTAATATTTTGGGACTTAGATTGTCATTTTTCAAAAATTTTGAAAAACAATATTTTAGCAATTGTTATCATTGACACTTAATTGTCTATACTAACTTTTATGAGCATAAAATTAGTGTCATTAAGAATAACTGAAGTGCTGATAGCAATACTCTATTCAAATGTAAATATTCAGCCTAAGTAATAAAATAAATGATAACTAAACAAATAAAATATGAGCTCAATTGATCGTGTTCACACTACATATTCTGTAAGTGGACAATTAGTATATACTAAATTGTATTTCCATTTGTAGAAAAATAATATGCATTTTATATCTACCAACGAATAAATTACCGATGTTTTAAACAAATCAAACCTAAACTCATGGTGTGATATGTATGTAGTTGTTCACAATTATACTTATGCCATCGTCCTTTCTTTCTATTTGCTTTTTAATAGTGCAAATTTCTTTTGATTATATTGGTAAAAAAATATATTTAACAAATTACTCCAATTTATTTAGAAAATGTTACTAATTTCATTAGAAATTATATAATGTAAAAATGGTTTAATAATTTTTTACTAAACATAAAAAGGAAAAGATATTTGATTTTGTTTTACTTTGATTGGAAAAACTTGTGGTAGCAATAACGAAATAGTGATAGGGGTGCAAATTTTGAATCATCAACGTACACTTGATTACGGTAATTTTTTAATCGATCAAACTAATACATGCCATAAAGTAGTAAGATTTAATCATTTATGAATTGACAATTTTAGCAATTATATACCATTCATCTACAAAAAAATTATGATTATTATAAAATGACATTCTATAACAACTTACATACTATTTGCCAATTACAAAAAAATATGCATACAAATCCATAATGTAAATGATACAAAATATATTTGAAACTCACGAAACTTAATATATGGATAAATTTACTATAATTTTCAAAGATTATGCAACATAAATACAACTTTAACTTTTAAACTTGTAACCTACAAAATAAATTTATCAAAAAACATAACATTTATAAATGATACACACATTTATTAAAATGATTAAAACACATAAAATTTATAAATGATACATACAATCATTTATTATACATTTACATTACCAGATTACTAACTATAATACTAAGTTTCAATCATTAATAAAAAAATCTTAGCATTATTTTATATAAACTTCCTAATACTTGTTTCATACAAGTTTCTTTAAGTAAAATAGTAAATTTATGCCACAAACTAGTAAGTTTTGACGATTAACCAAATTTACTATTCTATCAAAAAGATTTACTATTCATTTATAAAAACTTACTATTACTTGAACTAAACTTACTATTCATAATACTCTTGGTTAAAAAAGATAAAGCGTGACGTATTTGTACAGGATACAATACAGGTGGTCATATGGATAGAGACTTATGCAAGCTTTGTGTGCTATATCATATATGCTTAAGGAGACAATTGGACATTTGTCATCGCACACAACCTTGTGATACACACCAGAGTACTCTTGTACTACTAAGTTTTTTTTTTTCTTTTTTAGTTTTCAACCCTATCCTTTTACTACATTCCATAGTTAGTCCCATTTGAATTGAAATTTTTACCTCATCAGCAAATAATTGATATGTGATCACTAATCACCAACATAAATGGTTAATAAAATGGAACAACCACATCAAAAATGCTACTCAATGTAAATATGTATGATGGTAGAGGTGTATGGTGATTGTAAAAGTGTGCGTAGGGTGAATAATAACAGTGAAAATTATCCGATGATAGTATTTAAGTATAGTGGATAGCGGTACACAACCACAAGAGCAAGTCGACAAACAACAATAAAACGGAATGTCAGTAATGCCCGTAGCACTCTCCCTGCCGGGGGACACATGTAGTCTAAAAGTCTGTACCTAGTCTACTAGTCTGTACCTTTCTTCCAGTTGTATTTTTTACTTTTCTAATATTTCACCCTTTGATGGAAAAGTTTGAAGAGTCACAGACATGATCATCAGCTATATATATAATTAATCTACTATGCATCCCATCACCAAAACTCTCCTTTTCACTTCGTTGCTCTCCTCATTTCATTTCAGAAACTCTCTATTCTTTCCCTTTTTATTTCTTTACCTTCATCACCCATTTTAATTTTTTACCTTCATCACCAAATCTCTGCACGATGGACCCAACACATCAATTAGATGAATAACAGCAGCATCAACAACTTCCACAACAAGAGCAATATCAGATTAGGCCCAGGCAAAGAGGTTTTTACATGATCATTGGTATCCTTCTTACTTTTCTGGGTTTCTTTCTGCTTACAAAAAGTAGGTTTGTCCAAACTTTTGTGCCTCCCATTCCAAATCACTTGCTCTCTGCTTCTGCTTCTCGTTGGTTTTCAAAGTCACGTCCATCAAGCTCTTATACTAAAGTTCAACCCAGTAACTTGTACCAATACCTTCAGCTCAACATGGTGACTGGTATTGTAATGGCTATCACTGCATGTATCTCCGCTCTTTTTTCTATTTTGTTCTTAATAGTCTGCTGGCTTAATAGATTCCAAAGAGGACTGGAGAATGCCTTTGCAAGAATCTTGATGAGAATTTTGAGCTTCTCACTTTCTATCATAGCTTTTTATATGTCAACCCGCATGGGTACAAGAGCTTTTATGGCTCGTAATCTTTCTACTTCACACACGATCACTCTCCTCATGCATGATTTTAATCAAAAGTTTGACCTCTACTTGAAGGTAGGCAAGAAATTCAAAGTCAACTTTTTATTAATCCGTGGACTATAGGCCCAGTAGGTATTTTTTTCAGTTTCATCTATATGTCTAGCAAGACTCCTCCCAAACCCTGACACTTTCTATCACCTTCATGAGGTGTTATTGGACCTCACATGTCATTTGGCTGGTGTCTACTTTGGGAGTAGCACCCTTCATTGCTTACATTTGGATTTTGCCTACTCATAATCATTGTCAAAGAGTTAACAAAACCCAAAAGACACTTTCCTCAGGCACCTCCTACCCAAAATGCAGCCCAAGACCCTTTGGGTTCCCGACAAAGTTTCCCTAAGACAAGCTACAAAAAACATCTATCATCAATATTCGGCAAGAAGGGCAAGAGCACAAATGAATCGCAGGAGGCCAGGCGGTAGTAGATGATGGATTGGGATATGGTATATGAAGGGTTAGGAATATGGTAGCTTTTTGGGATTAGGTTTCTTTTGCATGTTTACATACCGTTGGTGGATGTATTGAATTTTTGTATTGAATTTTACCACTTAAAAGTTAGAATTCTTCTAGTTTCAAAAAGGTGTTCATGCAACATGGAAACTAAAAAGCTCAACACATAGTCGAAAGACTGTTGTGTGTTTGTTGCTCTTATGGTAAATTAGTGATAGTTAACTTGTTTTTTTGAGTTCTCTCATCCCAAGCCCTAATGTTTTGTTTTCCTTATGAGCGACTACCTTCAGCTTGTTTTGGTGTCAAAGGGGGATATTAGAGTTTCTTTTAAGTATCATAGTTTGGTGTTAAAATTATTGTTGAATAATGAATAAATATTTTCACACCCTGAGTTTGCAACAATTTCAATCTTTTAAAACTTAAATCACTATCATCATCCAAGGTTACAAATTTGAGTAATGATTCCTCAAAGAAACCATGAAATTTTTTTCTTTATTAAAAAGTATATTTTGCTTGTTTTTGGTTATGTTGCTTTCTTTTAATGCTTCTTAATTAGTCAGATGGATGGCTTAATCTCATATAAACATAGGACGATGCAAAATCAACAATGTGTGTGTCTCCACAAACAAAGCTAATGCTAGGGCTATGTTATTGGATTAACGATGCTTTAGAGCAACCTATATTCCACCATCTTTATGAATTTGACACATTAAATAATTAAAATTACGTAGAGTCAACCATGGTCAACGGTGATTTGTCACTTTTACCCTTTAAAAATTGGGCATTGCATGTGGACCCAGTGAATTCCGGCCAAAATTTGTTCGAAAAAGTGAAAAAAGACTAAAGATGATCATTTTTTATTTGTTAGGGACTAAAACTAATTACTTTTGTTCCGAGGGACTAAATTTTCACATCTGTGATATGTGAGGGACGATTGGTGCAGTTCTCCCTAGGCTTAAATTTGTCAAAATATGAAAAATCAAAATTTATATAAAAATTTCATTAAACGAATTTGATTTATTAATCTTTTCTTCAATAAGGCTATAGTAATCTAGCAATTACAATAAGTAGGGTGATTATTGGTAGTTGTGTTAACAAAATGCGATTAGAAAATTAGAATAAAAATTAGTTTTTATTACGAAAAATTGAAAGTTGAAAAATGACAAAAAAATGTTCACAATCAGTTGCCACTACTCTAGCTTTGTTTATTGTATAGAAATATATAGTATTGATATAGATAATAGTATAGATAAAATACATAACAATAAAGAAATTCATGCAATATATAATGCAAAAGGGTGAGCAGTGATACTTGGTTTAAACAATTTTTTCGTCATTTTTTGAACTTCTAATTTTACTCTTATAAAAATTATTTTTTGCCCTAATCATCTTTGCTAACATAAGCATTCATAACTATCTTAAATATTGTAACTATTACATTATCTATTATTTTATTGAAGAAAAATTTATTCATGAGTTGAAGTTTGTCAATGAAAAATTTTTTATAAAATTTATTTGCGTAGAAGCAAAATTTATATATTCATAAAAAAATAGTAATTATTTTAGATTGTACACACATTATGTGTGCCTTTAACCTTAGTAGGTATAGATATTTTTTGTAGATTAACTTTATATGCGTTAACAATATACTAATTTTTTACACTAGTAGCTACGGATGTATATCACATGTGTCTGTGATATTAAGTAAATACAGTTTCGTTATTATAACTATCGTTACTGCAGACTTTTCATTTTCCAAAATCTGGAGTCCAACTTTTAATGGTGAGGCAACAATTGATGTACAGTGCGAGATTAAAAAAAGGTAATAATAAAATGTTAAGAAAAATGTCCATTTAGACTTTTCTTGTTTTGAATTTATATTTTTGTATGTTAAAAAAAGCTGTAAGACTAGTTATTCTCTTATTTGTGGTTTCTATGTATCATCACTCTTTGTTTTTCTTTTTTTTCTTTTATTTCTTGGTGAAAAATATAAGTCACTCTTTCTTTTTTCTTCTTCTATTTCTTGGTGAAAAATATATGTTATTCCCACAACTGTTGACACAATGCAACGAGATATTGTATATATTTTATTTGGATTACACATTATTTATACCTTATTTACATACACGGACTTACTAGCATCATCAATACATTTTTCAATCACCTTTTTATCTCACACACATCACATCAAAAAAGTTCTACATCATTTTTTCACAAAATTATCCCAAATAATCTCCTTCCAAGTGTCTTTATAAATTCATTTTATTGGGGGAGCATAAAAGTCTTGGACCAACAAGTTTTTGGGTTTCTTTTACTATTACTAGGTGAGCATAATACTCTTGGTTAAAAAAGATAAAGCGTGACGTATTTGTACAGGATACAATACAGGTGGTCATATGGATAGAGACTTATGCAAGCTTTGTGTGCTATATCAAATATGCTTAAGGAGACAATTGTACATTTGTCATCGCACACAACCTTGTGATACACACCAGAGTACTCTTGTACTACTAAGTTTTTTTTTTTTTTTTAGTTTTCAACCCTATCCTTTTACTACATTCCATAGTTAGTCCCATTTGAATTGAAATTTTTACCTCATCAGCAAATAATTGATATGTGATCACTAATCACCAACATAAATGGATAATAAAATGGAACAGCCACATCAAAAATGCTACTCAATGTAAATATGTATGATGGTAGAGGTGTATGGTGATTGTAAAAGTGTGCGTAGGGTGAATAATAACAGTGAAAATTATCCGATGATAGTATTTAAGTATAGTGGATAGCGGTACACAACCACAAGAGCAAGTCGACAAACAACAATAAAACGGAATGTCAGTAATGCCCGTAGCACTCTCCCTGCCGGGGGACACATGTAGCCTAAAAGTCTGTACCTAGTCTACTAGTCTGTACCTTTCTTCCAGTTGTATTTTTTACTTTTCTAATATTTCACCCTTTGATGGAAAAGTTTGAAGAGTCACAGACATGATCATCACTATATATATAATTAATCTACTATGCATCCCATCACCAAAACTCTCCTTTTCACTTCGTTGCTCTCCTCATTTCATTTCAGAAACTCTCCATTCTTTCCCTTTTTATTTCTTTACCTTCATCACCCACTTTAATTTTTTACCTTCATCACCAAATCTCTGCACGATGGACCCAGCACATCAATTAGATGAATAACAGCAGCATCAACAACTTCCACAACAAGAGCAATATCATATTAGGCCCAGGCAAAGGGGTTTTTACATGATCATTGGTATCCTTCTTACTTTTCTGGGTTTCTTTCTGCTTACAAAAAGTAGGTTTGTCCAAACTTTTGTGCCTCCCATTCCAAATCACTTGCTCTCTGCTTCTGCTTCTCGTTGGTTTTCAAAGTCACGTCCATCAAGCTCTTATACTAAAGTTCAACCCAGTAACTTGTACCAATACCTTCAGCTCAACATGGTGACTGGTATTGTAATGGCTATCACTGCACGTATCTCCGCTCTTTTTTCTATTTTGTTCTTAATAGTCTGCTGGCTTAATAGATTCCAAAGAGGACTGGAGAATGCCTTTGCAAGAATCTTGATGAGAATTTTGAGCTTCTCACTTTCTATCATAGCTTTTTATATGTCAACCCGCATGGGTACAAGAGCTTTTATGGCTCGTAATCTTTCTACTTCACACACGATCACTCTCCTCATGCATGATTTTAATCAAAAGTTTGACCTCTACTTGAAGGTAGGCAAGAAATTCAAAGTCAACTTTTTATTAATCCGTGGACTATAGGCCCAGTAGGTATTTTTTTCAGTTTCATCTATATGTCTAGCAAGACTCCTCCCAAACCCTGACACTTTCTATCACCTTCATGAGGTGTTATTGGACCTCACATGTCATTTGGCTGGTGTCTACTTTGGGAGTAGCACCCTTCATTGCTTACATTTGGATTTTGCCTACTCATAATCATTGTCAAAGAGTTAACAAAACCCAAAAGACACTTTCCTCAGGCACCTCCTACCCAAAATGCAGCCCAAGACCCTTTGGGTTCCCGACAAAGTTTCCCTAAGACAAGCTACAAAAAACATCTATCATCAATATTCGGCAAGAAGGGCAAGAGCACAAATGAATCGCAGGAGGCCAGGCGGTAGTAGATGATGGATTGGGATATGGTATATGAAGGGTTAGGAATATGGTAGCTTTTTGGGATTAGGTTTCTTTTGCATGTTTACATACCGTTGGTGGATGTATTGAATTTTTGTATTGAATTTTACCACTTAAAAGTTAGAATTCTTCTAGTTTCAAAAAGGTGTTCATGCAACATGGAAACTAAAAAGCTCAACACATAGTCGAAAGACTGTTGTGTGTTTGTTGCTCTTATGGTAAATTAGTGATAGTTAACTTGTTTTTTTGAGTTCTCTCATCCCAAGCCCTAAGTGTTGTTTTCCTTATGAGCGACTACCTTCAGCTTGTTTTGGTGTCAAAGGGGGATATTAGAGTTTCTTTTAAGTATCATAGTTTGGTGTTAAAATTTATTGTTGAATAATGAATAAATATTTTCACACCCTGAGTTTGCAACAATTTCAATCTTTTAAAACTTAAATCACTATCATCATCCAAGGTTACAAATTTGAGTAATGATTCCTCAAAGAAACCATGAAATTTTTTTCTTTATTAAAAAGTATATTTTGCTTGTTTTTGGTTATGTTGCTTTCTTTTAATGCTTCTTAATTAGTCAGATGGATGGCTTAATCTCATATAAACATAGGACGATGCAAAATCAACAATGTGTGTGTCTCCACAAACAAAGCTAATGCTAGGGCTATGTTATTGGATTAACGATGCTTTAGAGCAACCTATATTCCACCATCTTTATGAATTTGACACATTAAATAATTAAAATTACGTAGAGTCAACCATGATCAACGGTGATTTGTCACTTTTATCCTTTAAAAATTGGGCATTGCATGTGGACCCAGTGAATTCCGGCCAAAATTTGTTCGAAAAAGTGAAAAAAGACTAAAGATGATCATTTTTTATTTGTTAGGGACTAAAACTAATTACTTTTGTTCCGAGGGACTAAATTTTCACATCTGTGATATGTGAGGGACGATTGGTGCAGTTCTCCCTAGGCTTAAATTTGTCAAAATATGAAAAATCAAAATTTATATAAAAATTTCATTAAACGAATTTGATTTATTAATCTTTTCTTCAATAAGGCTATAGTAATCTAGCAATTACAATAAGTAGGGTGATTATTGGTAGTTGTGTTAACAAAATGCAATTAGAAAATTAGAATAAAAATTAGTTTTTATTACGAAAAATTGAAAGTTGAAAAATGACAAAAAAATGTTCACAATCAATTGCCACTACTCTAGCTTTGTTTATTGTATAGAAATATATAGTATTGATATAGATAATAGTATAGATAAAATACATAACAATAAAGAAATTCATGCAATATATAATGCAAAAGGGTGAGCAGTGATACTTGGTGTAAACAATTTTTTCGTCATTTTTTGAACTTCTAATTTTACTCTTATAAAAATTATTTTTTGCCCTAATCATCTTTGCTAACATAAGCATTCATAACTATCTTAAATATTGTAACTATTACATTATCTATTATTTTATTGAAGAAAAATTTATTCATGAGTTGAAGTTTGTCAATGAAAAATTTTTTATAAAATTTATTTGCGTAGAAGCAAAATTTATATATTCATAAAAAAATAGTAATTATTTTAGATTGTACACACATTATGTGTGCCTTTAACCTTAGTAGGTATAGATATTTTTTGTAGATTAACTTTATATGCGTTAACAATATACTAATTTTTTACACTAGTAGCTACGGATGTATATCACATATGTTTGATTGAAATTTTAAATTTGAATTCATATTATGTGGCATGATCTAAATCTATTAGTATAAAAAATTGTACACTAACAATGTATAAAAAACCTTAATCATTCTTTATTGTAATTCACTAGTTTTTAAATATGAGGTGAGACCTTCAAAAGTTAGAACTTTATGGAATTCTTATTGCCATTCCAACGGGGGTCTTAGCCTTTTCATGGATAATTGACATAAATAATACGGATCATATATTTTTTTATAAAGTCTATGTGTAAGGATATTTTGACACTATTAGGTTTAGATGAATCTTTATTCAATTTTTGTAAATGTGATATATTGTTACTATGAAAAATATTTAAATTGATAGTTTATGATAGATTTATGCAAATAATACATTTGTTTGTTGAAAATTCACACTTTTAGTATTTTTTTTGCTCTTTCTATATTATATAGAAAGGAAAACGAAGAACTTCATTGCATCTATTAATAAATAGGATTGGTTTAGTGATTATACTAGTTTTCTTTTTTATATTATTTCCTAAATCTTTTTCCAACCAATTTTTTTATTCAAATCACTTTTATATTTCATATACAGCACATATTAAAAGACTAGGAGGGGATCACCGCGCGATGCGCGGTGTTAATTTCATCTTGCCCAGATTTTCAAGTGAAGATATCATAAATCGTATGCATTGCATTTAAGTTATTTGGTTATAAAATGATTAAGTTTTTAAATAAGCAATGTTGTAACAAAACGTGAGTAAATAAGGGTTTATATCTAACATGGCGTTGAGAAAAAGATCGAAAAGAAAACAATTGAGGTGACTAAAATTGAAGCTCATCAGTATGATTTTGCTTCATGTAGAGATGGGACGAAGTGTTGGGGGAAGTAAATGGGAGATTTAAAAATATTAAAAATGAGTAAACACTATTCATTTTTTCTATTATTCTGTGGAGGATTGATTATCTTTGCTGTTTTTAAATTTACAACAAGCATTAATTTTGATGTTGTTCAATTGTTTCTATATTGTTTATTCAATTCTTTGCATGTAACATGAAAATCGGAACAACTACGCGACAACTCTAGACAGGAGAATGGAAGTGTGAACATGGTCTGAAGTATGTGTAGACTGAGAATGAAGAGGGTTCATATTTTTTAAAAAGGATCTTCTGTGCAACAATCTATCTTCGCAATCAATGGAAACGTTCCCTAACTGAAGTTTATTGTTGGGAGAATGAATCGAAATAGAAAAAAAAAACCTTACGATTTATATTTATAAAATTGAACTCCTTTTGAAAATTTCAATTGCGCTCATATTCATCACTGTAGGAATTGGGTTCAAACTTTCCCCAGCAAGCTGACAAATAGAAAGGTGGAATTCTTAGCGTACTTGAGTTTCATGCCACAACAGGCCATTTATATGAAATTAATTACTGATTAATTACTGATTATGCAGAAAAAAAGTAGCACCAAGAATAGATGTTAGGTATTTGTAATGTTCTTGCTGCATGCTTAATTTCATTGCAATTCAGTCATATTTAGCAGGAATGTAGAGTGCGCTTCAACATGAAAGGGCCAAAAAAACCTTTAAAGTTACTTTTGTTGCATCATAGATGAATACATGAAAGGGTTCGGACCACCTTAAGCAAATGGATCAAAATGCAATCTACTACATAAAAGGATACGCAGAATCACATAAGAAATCTGATAATATCTGATAAGTCAAAAAGGAAATATTTACAAGAATAAATCAGCATTTTCTGAAATCTTTTCGTACTTCCTATAACAACATAAGAAAGTTCCAAACAACGTGATATGATAATTCTACCACATTTCCAAACAACGTAGTAGAACTATGCTATTAAAAAAAAGGCTTTCTAAATCTAAAACCTAAACAAAGGACCTAAACCTTACAATAGCAACAATTAAGGACCAAAAATACTTTTAAAGTTATTTTTGTTGCATCATAGGTGAATACATGAAAGGGTTTGGACCACCTTAAGCATGCAATCTACTACATAAAAGGACACGTAGAATTACATAAGAATTCTGTTAATATCTGATAAGTCAAAAAGGGCAATATTTACAAGAATAAATCAACTTTTTCTGAAAACTTTTTGTACTTCTTATAACAACACAAGAAAGTTTTCAAACAATGTGATATGATAATTCTACCACATGTCCAAACAACGTAGCAGATTTAGTAGAATTATGTCAGTGAAAAAAGGGCTTTCTAAATCTAAAACCTGGTTCTTCTATAATCATTATAAAACAACCAATTCTCAAATGTGAGAATTGGCCACAATCTAAAATGCGGGAACAACACTAAAATGAAGTCACCAATTCTCAAAAGGGATAAATCACAAAAATTGAGGTCATTAGGTATGAGCGCCTTGATTACTAACTCATACTGCTACTCAGATAGCATTTTGAATATCCAGTGTTCTTTTTTGACAAGTCTATTTACTGAAAAAATGTTTATCTTTTTTTTTCAGACGGTGATAATTTCCTCTTCCTTCCTACAAAAAGAATGGTAAGACAAAAAAAAGTCAAAAGATTTGAGACTTGAGAAACAGAAATCAAAAGAACATTCTTATCAGCCAAAAAGACTTTAAAAAAATTCAAAAGAATATACCTTTACAGAACAGAAAAGAATGAAATGTAGGTGCTGCCATCTTTCTTCCTACAAAGGCAATAACATACAAATACAAATCAGATAAAAAGAATATCAGTGATACAAAATACTTTTCTAAGAGGCAAAAGATCAGAAGAACAAAGGTCTTGTTAATGAAAAAAGAAATCATGAGTCATTAAATCTAATAAACATAATCCACCAGATCAACTAAACATAATCCACAAGTTGAAGGATGAGGGACAAATCACAAAAGGGACTATAACTCCAAGCTAAACCTACCCAAATAGTACCTCAAACATAAGCCAAATATTCCAAAAAAAGAAAGCATAAAATGAGCTTATTTACTTGGAATTGAAATGCGCTAAAATACAATTAAGTACATGATAGAGCAACAGGCCTTCTATACATTCTTGTGCTCAGGTACAAAAATATCATAATTGAGAATGTTTCCACCTCTTGAAGCGATATATTCTGATAGCTTGTAACTATTCCACCTCATCATGCAAGAAAAATATGGAAGAAAGGGTAAAGAGTTCACAAAGAGAACCTGAAAACAAATAAGTAAAATAGATGGTTATTAAATAATTACCCAAAGACAATGAGAAATGTAGTAACTGAAAGTAAACCAGCAAATCACACAAATCATAAGTTTGTATAAGGGCTCTCAAAGAAACGGCAAAAAAAAAAAAACAATCTAAGTAAATATAAATACAACTCCATGAGAACTATTAAAACTGAGACCAATAAAACCAGTAGCAAAGGTATGGAGAGATCACCGCCAACCAAAAGAAGAGAAAAAAAAAGAGATCAAAGAAATTAATTGACGTGCAATAAACAAAATTTTCCAGAAAGAGAGCCCCAAATTGCAGGATACCTTAAAGCTGTCCTTGGGAGAAAAATGATCAAATTTTATTCCATACGAAAGAAAACCCTATAATGATTATTTTTCATCTCTAATATAATATGCGCTCAAAAAAGGAGGATGGGGGCAACAAATAAATATGGTTAGAACGAAACTTTAGATCCATAACTTTTCTAACAAAAAAATAGTTGAGACCAGTATGAACAATATTGGATTTTCTCATATTATAGTTGAAGGAAGAAATGAGAAAAAAAAAACACCATATTATCACAGCCAAATAACCCAAAAAAATGAAAGGGCAAGAAACTAACTGTAATTCCTCCTCCAGCGGCCTTCCTTGTGTTTTTTTACCTGAGATAATCACACAAAAATTCTATAAGAACAAAATAATCATAGTAAAAAAAGCCATGAGAAAAATAAATATCATGTGAGATTTCTTACCTGGCGGGTTTTGTAGAGATTTGAGGATACCAGATAATAAAATGCAAACTTTAAACTCGCATCCTGAAACAAACATGAAATTGATTAGAGAATAAAGAAAATCAGTCAAAATAAAGGAAAGTTTTAAAACTAAAAAATGGCGAGCTCAGCGGAGAGAAAATAAATCAGATAAGAAAGATCTCCAAGGTAATTATGTCCCAATAAAGAGAAAAATAAATGAGAGAAAATAGAAATTTTTCTATGTAGAGAGAGGGAAAAATCATAGGTTTATGAGGAAAAGGGATGAGGATCAGAAATGGAAAAAGAAAAACCAAATAGATTAGCTATGAGGTCAAAAGTTTTACCTTGTTCTTTGCAGCTGCATGCTCAGCAACAAGTAGGATAGACTCTTGGGAAACAGTGAGGAAGAATCCAGCAATATAGTAGTACTTGGCCTTTTCAACTGCCCAAATGCCAAGAGAACAGATCAGATATCAGATAACAAGAGAGTATATCCTGTAAATGGAAAAAGAAACAGAAACAGAAAAAATGCTTACCTAAGGCCCAATTTTCTGGTCTCTTCAGGTGTTCAGATTTATAGCAGTTTGCAGCTGACAAGTTTGCAACAAGTGACCTGCATAGGGTTTCATTTGTATTCTTATCAATCCAGTCTGTTAATAACAGTCTAAACTTCATGAAAGAAAGGAATAAGACATCTGCTAATTGTCAGATCAGGCACAACAAGCATGACAGCAATGAAGAGACAATTTAAAAATGGGGAAGAAGATCCTTTTTGTTGAGAAGGGAGCTGATATGTGAAGAAGAAGAAGATATTTAGATATCCTAAATTTGTTTACAACAACAAATTTAGGATCATCAGAAGTATCGACATATAGCTGTCTGCAGAAAAGCAAATTACTACCACACTAACCCAGTAAAAGACAAGGTAAATATTTTCACTTTTCACTTCCCCTGTGGACGATAGTTCTTATTAGCAGGGATAGTTCAGGACAAGTTTACAAACTATTTTGTCTAAACCATTTTCCGCAAAACTGACCTTTCACCACCAACAACACAAACAGCACAAGTACCCGTTGGAGCAGACTCGTCCTCATAATAATGAACCTAAACACAAATGGAACAGGGAGAGTATAATTTGATGTTATTCAAGGTACAGTGGATTTCTGTTGATTATAAAACAAAGTAAAACTGAACTAAATATACGGAATACCAAGATTAGGTTCAAAGATAGCAAATGTGACCAATAATATTGTAATTGAAATAACAAAGCTAGTTTATACATTATGCATAAGAGAAGCAGATGAATCAAATGCGTGACATTACATTTACACCAGCACTATAATTTGATGTTATTCAAGGTACTATGGATTTCTGTTGATTATAAAATAGACTAAAACTGAACTAAATATACAGAATACCAAGATTAGGTTCAAAGAGCAAATGTGACCCATAATCTTGTAACTGAAATAACAAAGCTAGTCTATACATTATGCATAAGAGAAGCAGATAAATCAGATGTGTGACATTACATTTACACCAGTTTGCGACCAATCTTCGAGGTTCTCCTATCTCAGGATAAGAAAGAGAAAAAAAGAAAAAAAAGAGAGAATAAAAGGTGGGTTTTGGGTGTCATTTTTTCGAATAATCTTTAAAAGAGGGGGAAAATGAAGAAAAAAGAGAGAATAGAAGCGGTGTGCTATTAGTCTGTTTCTTTTCTTTTTTTTTCAGAGAAAAAAATGGAGGAAATCCATGGAAGGAATGGAGGAGGTCAATCATACTCTCGGATGAGACAAAAGGAATAGGGGGTTCTGGAAAAAGAGGATGAGGAGACTGGTAGAACAATCAAGAGAAAGGTGAGAAAGGAGACTCAACAATGAGCAGCTATTTCTCCTCCCAACTTAAGCACGTGCAGTCCTTGTGAGTGACGACCATCCTCCAACCAATAAAACACAGCCACATCAACACAATCACCATTCATCTTAACAAATTCATTCATGCTTTTACTAAATAGGTAGAAAAAAGTAAGACTTAAAAAACTTTAAAAGAATATACCTCTAGAGAATAGAAGAGAATGAAAGATAGGTATTGTTATCTTTCATCCTGCAAAGACAATAAAATAAAAACACAAAATCAAATAAATCAAAAATTGGCAACACAAAAATACTTTCCTGAGAGACAAACATATAAAGAAAAAGGAAAATCTTCTTTTAATTGAGAAATTGAATTAGAAAACCAAATGAGAAAACAACTTAGAAATATGCTCTCTATTTAAAACGTTACTATGAAGCTTTGGTCTGCCTATGTTCAATTTTTTTGGTTTCGTCATGTCTACCTAGAAATTGCTAAGCATCAGCTGTGTTGCATAGAAACACGGCGGAGTCAACAATAATCTAGTTCATATTTTGTCTCATGCAGAAATGGAGATATTCTATGGAATCAACAAACTCAATAAGATCCATACAAAATTCTGATTTTAGGTCCATGTAAACTTTCTTGCTTTCCAGTTTTACCTACTACAAACAAATTAATAGTTTTGGCATTTTGTAAAACACTTGATTTCGTATAAATATCATTTTGCATTATTACAGAAATTTAGAATAAAAAAAAAAGGGAAGAAAACAAGAAATCCTGTATACAAAAGACACAAAAAGCTAGACATCCATAAAATACTCAAATGACTACAAATTCTAGTAACATTATATCAACTTTGATGTTTCAAACGTTTAGGAAACATGCCACAACCTAATCTTTTGAAGGCCAACTAATCCATGATAACCAATATCGAAACTTACACCTAATAGGTTATAAGCATAAATAAATCAACAATTCAAGGGAAAATAAAAAAATTTTTACAAAAAGAGAGAGCAAAAAACCTGTAATCTGACAAAATCGAAGATAACCTCTTCTGCAAGGGAAAAAAAATGCAAGATGATGTTTAGGGTACAAATGGCAATGAAATAGATACAGTCAAATATTCATTTACTATAACCTACCCAAAAAGTATATATATATTCACTTACTATTACATACAAAAGGCTGGAACATAATGCTTCACTACATAACCTAGAGTATTTCGAAAAAGAATTGAAGAATTTTCCCAAACTTTTGACTTGAAATATTAAAAAAAACATAAATTAGGAAAAAAAAGAAACCAGGAAAAATTTCTTATAACGGCATTGGATCGGGAAAAGTTCCAAAAAAATTTCTCAAATTTGTTAAATCCAAAATTGAGATACAAATATAGCAAGAGAAGAAAGAATACCAGGCAAAAGAAAGGGGGGAAAAAGAGCAAAACCAACCACGTGTTTTAGAACATAGTTTTAAAAAAAGGGAAAAAAATCTTACAGAGTCTCACAAGAATGTTGGAAGAGATTCCAAAATTGTCACCTGCAATATCACAAATAAATACGAATTAGATTAGATCAGGCAACTAAACCTAAAAAGAAAAATAGAAGGCTAGAGAAAATCAGGGAGGGAAAGAAAAAAATACCAACCATCTGTTTTGGTCCTGAATCTCCTGATGTTGCCGGCCATGGAGAATAAGAGAGATAGAAGGGCTTTAGGGCTTTGGGGCTTTGGGAGTGTTGAGGAAAATGAAGAAGAAAAGAGAGAGATAGTCTTAAGAGAGAGGAGAATAGCGATGAACCCTTCTAAATTGTGATGCATCGAGCCATGCGCCAATCCCATCCTCGGCAGAATACGTCAGAAAGAAAGAAAACCCTCCAATATTTCTCTAGCTGGGCACGTGATTTTGGCATGAGGAGGACGACCACATTTTAACCAATGACAGCTTGACACATCAGCAGACAACCACTCTTTTGCCAAAACTCATTCGTGCTTTTACTATATAGGTAGATAAATACGAATTAGATTAGATCAGGCAACTAAACCTAAAAAGAAAAATAGAAGGCTAGAGAAAATCAGGGAGGGAAAGAAAAAAATACCAACCATCTGTTTTGGTCCTGAATCTCCTGATGTTGCCAGCCATGGAGAATAAGAGAGATAGAAGGGCTTTAGGGCTTTGGGGCTTTGGGAGTGTTGAGGAAAATGAAGAAGAAAAGAGAGAGATAGTCTTAAGAGAGAGGAGAATAGCGATGAACCCTTCTAAATTGTGATGCATCGAGCCATGCGCCAATCCCATCCTCGGCAGAATACGTCAGAAAGAAAGAAAACCCTCCAATATTTCTCTAGCTGGGCACGTGATTTTGGCATGAGGAGGACGACCACATTTTAACCAATGACAGCTTGACACATCAGCAGACAACCACTCTTTTGCCAAAACTCATTCGTGCTTTTACTATATAGGTAGAAGAAGCTATTCTGAAAACTAAAATGAAAACTTTGAATAATCTTTTATTGAAATGTGCAATATTTGCAAAAGAGAAAAGTGAAAACCAAAAATAGATAGCAGTGGAAAAAAACTTGGCCCAAGACCCACAACACAACCCAAATTTAACACCCGCAATTGATAGCCAGGAACATTAGATCCAGAGTAGGCCGCAGCTGTAGCGACTAAGCGCTTGTGCTTAATAAAAGTTGGGTAAGTGAGCCCCTAAACTATTGTAGTTGTCTACTTTTGATCCTTTATCTAAATTTTATTTTTGATTGACCCTTAAATAATTAAAATTGCATACTTTAAAGCTTTCAATCACTTTAGACTTAAATCTGGCCAGATTTAAAGGGCAGCTTTGTCCATTCATAGTTGAAGCATCGAGACCAACAAATCTTATGGTTAAAACTCGATTTTTTCATAAAATTTGTGAAGAAAAATCTAATGGTATGCTTAAAAAAATTAAAGAGTTATCTCTTTTTAGGGATTTTTGATGCTAGTCTCGAAGCTTCAATTTTAAATGAACAAAAATATTCTTTAAATTCGGCCCAATTTTTATTTAAAGTCATCGAAAGTTCTTAAAGTGTGCTGTTTTAATTATTTAAGGGCCAATTAAAAATAAGATATAGATAAAGGGTCAAAATAGACAATGACAATAGTTTAGGCCTCCTTAAGCTTTTTACTCGTAAAAGTCTCTCAAAGCCTCGTCACTAGACAAATAGCAAATTAGCAATCTTTTCTCCTTTCTACGCTATGCTCCACACTCCCCAGTACCCCCACCCCGATATAAATAAATCTGATCCCCAATTTTAAAGCCTCAGCAATTCAATTCGTTTCAGATCTGACCCATTAAATCAATCAGATCTCCTTCACTTCTAAATCCAATTAGGGTTTCCCACCCGAATTTCGCAGCAAATTTTCACTGATCTCACTGCTTTCCCCCTTCCAGGAGTTAGTTTTGGGGCAATTAAGGTGAAGAGAAAATGTTAACCAAGTTCGAAACCAAGAGTAATCGAGTGAAGGGGTTGAGCTTTCATAGCAAGCGACCATGGATCTTGGCCAGTCTTCATAGTGGTGTGATCCAGCTATGGGACTATCGTATGGGCACTCTCATCGATCGGTTTGACGAGCACGATGGCCCCGTGCGTGGCGTCCATTTCCATAAATCTCAACCTCTCTTTGTCTCCGGAGGTATTGGTTTTATTCCCATTTGTATTTTAATTGAGTATTTGGGGATCGAAATATGATCTATGTTTGGTTAATTTTAGTTTGTACTTGGATCTAATTGACGAATCAGCTCTTACTTAGTTTGGAATTTACGATTTATGATTCGGGAGTTTTTGTTTTTGAGCGGTAAATGTTTGATTTGTTCTATTCGTTACGTGATTGCAGTTTGTTTATTTAGCCTTGTACTAATGTAGATTAGGGAGATGGATTTAAATGTGGGTTGTCTTTCAATTTTAATGGATTATGATTTCAACTGTGTGCATCAGCATTAGGGGAATTGGATATGTCGGTTGCATTTTGTTGTTTTCTGTTGTGAATAAGCTATATTATTTCCTTTCTAATTAGTAGCGATCTGATGGGATAGTTGCGATGTGTGCCACTTTTTACATGATTTCAGTTTGTTTATTTGGACTTGTAAAAATTTGGATTAGGGAGCTGGATTGAATGAGTTGTTTGTCTCTCATTGTTAAAGTATTCAACCCTATGCATCAGCATTAGGGGGATTGACATATGTTGGTTGCAATTTGTTGTTTTCCCTTGTAAATAAGTGATTTTTTCCTTTTGGGTTAGTGGTCATCTGGTGGGACAGTTTAGAAAGCAAAGATTGGATCTGTTGTGCTATTCTGGTTCTACTGTTGGACTTTCCAAAAGAGGTGGATCCAAATCCCCAAGCTCCAATACATATTGAACATCTGCTTTTGGTTTTCAGCAGGCCTTTGAGCTAATGAACTTTTTCTGTTGTGGAAACTTGATGAGGGTGGAAGCTTGATATCCTCCTCAGTAAAGGAGGTTATCCTCCCTTCCATGTTGTTTTCCCATTGTCAGGAATCATGATACAGAACCTTTTTTTTTTTTTCAGGAGATGATTATAAGATCAAGGTTTGGAATTACAAGCTGCATAGGTGTTTGTTTACCCTGCTTGGGCATCTTGATTACATTCGTACTGTTCAATTTCACCACGAGTATCCATGGATTGTTAGTGCAAGTGATGATCAAACAATCAGAATATGGAACTGGCAGTCTCGAACTTGTATCTCTGTCTTGACTGGGCACAACCACTATGTGATGTGTGCCTCATTCCATCCCAAGGAGGACTTAGTTGTGTCTGCTTCTTTGGATCAGACCGTTCGAGTGTGGGATATTGGTGCCCTGAGGAAGAAAACAGTGTCCCCTGCTGATGACATCCTCAGATTGAGTCAGATGAACACCGATTTCTTCGGTGGTGTCGATGCAGTTGTAAAGTATGTCCTAGAGGGTCATGATCGAGGAGTGAACTGGGCTTCATTCCATCCCACTCTCCCTTTGATTGTCTCTGGTGCTGATGATCGCCAAGTTAAAATCTGGCGAATGAATGGTATGAAACTATTCTTCCCCCTGGCCCCCCAAATTAGAATTTTCTTGTCGCTTAGACTGAAAACTTTTTTTTTCTCTATTTCTAGTTTCTTGGTGTTGTAGTTAGTGTACATTTTTAGGTTGAAAAATCATATTTTGTACATACGTGGGTTACAAGTGTTGCAAATTGCTAGTTTTTAGACTACACAAATTGAATATCCCAGTCTTTTTTTGTCCTTTTAGTATTTTCCTTCTATTCAAGAAACTATGGCATGCTACTGAACTGTTTTAGAAGCTTTATTGCGTGAAAATTTAGTTTACTACTCTTGATAAGCCTTTTAAGTTGTGCAGGCGGTCTCTATCAAATTTACAATAAATAAAGAAGTGTTTAGATGTTATGTAAGCTAATGGCATATTCACCAGAACCTGCGGTAGCAGCATTCTTTTTCTAATTCCTGTGGGTGGGCATACTTTTTCTAATTCCTGTGGGTGGGCATAATCTTTTTAATAATTAGGTTTATGTGGAGGTGACTTCAGTTTTTCTTTGTTTGACTTTCAAAAGGTTGCTGCATAGTCCTTTTTTTTTAATATTTTGATTCTTTTCAAATGGGTTTCCAAAGGACGGTCTTCTTTCAATATGTTGGATACATTGTCTCACACCTGACTAGGTCCCTTATTATTCTACTCATTAAATGCTTCCCCTTCATGCACTTATTTTGTTTATTTTGTAGAAATAAAAATGTTGAGGAAATTAATTTTGTGTTGCATTTGCTTTTGTGCTGTAGAAAACTGGCCCAGTGCAAGATCAATGGTCTTTTTAAAGTATAGTTTCTTCCCCAACCACCCCCCCACCACAAAAAAAAAAAACATAGAAATGTGACCACCTAGCTGAAAATTTCGTTTCCAGCATTTCTGCTGTTACTTTTTTAATTATTTCTCTTCATCTTGGAAGTAAAAGCCCTAATTATTATGAGATTCTCAATTATTTTTCTGCAGACACAAAAGCTTGGGAAGTTGACACATTGAGAGGGCATATGAACAATGTGTCATGTGTTCTATTCCATGCAAGACAGGACATTATTGTCTCAAATTCAGAAGATAAGAGCATACGAGTGTGGGATGCTACAAAGAGAACAGGTCTTCAGACTTTCAGAAGGGAACATGACCGATTCTGGATCCTTGCGGCTCACCCTGAGATGAATCTTCTAGCTGCCGGTCATGACAGTGGCATGATTGTATTCAAACTGGAGAGGGAACGCCCTGCATTTTCTGTGAGTGGTGATTCTCTGCTTTATGTGAAAGATCGCTTCCTGCGCATTTTTGAGTGCTCAACTCAGAAAGATACTCAGTTGATACCAATTAGGAGGCCTGGTTCTAACAGCTTAAATCAAGGCCCCCGCACTCTTTCCTACAGCCCTACTGAAAATGCTGCTTTAATATGTTCAGACATGGATGGAGGTTCTTATGAGCTCTATATTGTACCGAAAGACAACTATGGTAGAGGTGAAACTGTTCAAGAGGCCAAAAGAGGTATTGGAGGTTCAGCAGTTTTCGTTGCTCGAAATAGATTTGCTGTGCTTGAGAAGAGCAGCAACCAAGTGGCAGTCAAGAATCTTAAGAATGATACTGTCAAGAAGAGTCCTCTTCCTATTGCTACAGATGCAATTTTTTATGCAGGCACAGGAAACTTGCTGTGTAGGGCAGAGGACCGAGTTGTCATTTTTGACCTCCAACAGCGCTTGGTACTTGGGGAACTTCAGACTTCTTTCATCAGGTATGTAGTCTGGTCACAGGACATGGAAAGCGTTGCTTTGCTCAGCAAGCACTCGATAGTCATAGCTGATAAGAAACTTGTTCATCGGTGTACTCTTCACGAGACAATCCGTGTCAAGAGTGGAGCTTGGGATGATAATGGTGTTTTCATATACACAACACTGACGCACATCAAGTATTGCCTTCCTAATGGGGACAGTGGAATTATTAAAACCCTGGATGTCCCGATATACATCACTAAAATATATGGCAATACAATCTTTTGCCTGGATCGAGAAGGCAAAAATCGTCCTATTATTATTGATTCAACCGAGTACATTTTTAAGCTGTCTCTGCTAAGGAAGAGATATGACCAGGTCATGAGTATGATTAGGAACTCAGAACTCTGTGGGCAAGCCATGATTGCTTATTTGCAGCAGAAGGGATTTCCAGAAGTTGCTCTGCATTTTGTAAAGGATGAGCGAACTCGATTCAACTTGGCTCTCGAAAGTGGAAACATCCAGATAGCAGTTGCATCTGCTAAAGAGATTGATGAGAAAGATCACTGGTACAGGCTAGGGGTGGAGGCCCTTCGTCAGGGTAATGCTGGCATAGTTGAATATGCATATCAGAGGACGAAGAACTTCGAGAGGCTGTCATTCCTTTATTTGACAACGGGGAATTTGGAAAAGTTGTCCAAAATGATGAAAATTGCTGAAGTTAAGAATGATGTTATGGGCCAGTTCCATGATGCTTTGTACCTGGGTGATATCCAAGAACGTGTCAAGATTTTGGAGAATGCTGGTCATTTGCCCCTCGCATACATCACAGCCTCAGTCCATGGGCTTCATGATGTTGCTGAGCGTCTTGCTGCAGATCTGGGAGATAACGTTCCAACTTTGCCCAAGGGGAAATCTGCTTCACTCTTGATTCCCCCAAAACCTGTATTATGTGGTGGAGATTGGCCCTTGTTGATGGTCACGAGAGGGATCTTTGAGGGTGGTCTTGATAATGCTGGGAAGGGTACACAAGAGGACTATGAAGATGCCGCAGATGCTGATTGGGGCGAGGCTTTGGATATTGGTGAAGTTGAAAACATCCAGAATGGTGACATCAGTATGGTCTTGGATGAAGATGAAGTGCAGGAAGACAATGAGGAGGGAGGATGGGATCTTGAGGATCTGGATCTGCCACCTGATGCTGATACGCCTAAGACTGCTTCAAATACACGTTCATCTGTATTCATAACACCAACTAATGGAATGCCTGTTAGCCAGATTTGGGTTCAGAAATCATCCATTGCCGCAGAACATGCTGCTGCTGGGAATTTTGACACTGCAATGCGATTACTGAGCCGACAATTAGGAATAAGAAATTTTTCTCCTTTGAAGCCGTTGTTTATTGATCTTCAGTCAGGCAGTCATACTTATCTGCGTGCCTTCTCCTCTGCACCAGTGATTACTGTTGCAGTTGAACGGGGTTGGAGCGAGGCAGCAAGTCCTAATGTGCGGGGTCCACCTGCCCTTGTGTTCAACTTTTCTCAGCTGGATGAGAAACTGAAGGCTGGCTACAAGGCCACAACTTCTGGAAAGTTCACTGAAGCACTGAAACTATTTCGGTCTATTCTGCTTACAATTCCCCTTATTGTAGTTGAGACTCGGAGAGAAGTGGATGAAGTTAAGGAATTGATTGTTATTGCAAAGGAGTATGTTCTAGGTTTGCAAATGGAGCTAAAAAGGAGGGAATTGAAGGAGGATCCTGTTCGTCAGCAGGAGCTAGCTGCCTACTTCACTCATTGCAATCTGCAGCTCCCCCATTCTAGACTTGCCCTATTGAATGCCATGCTTGTTTGCTACAAGGCTGGCAACCTCAGCACTGCAGCAAACTTTGCTAGGCGCCTCTTGGACACCAATCCAACAAATGAAAACCAGGCCAGGAATGCTCGTCAAGTTCTTCAGGCTGCGGAGAGAAACATGAAAGATGTTTCTCAGCTGAATTATGACTTCAGAAACCCCTTTGTGACCTGTGGAGCCACGTATGTTCCCATATACCGTGGACAGAAGGATGTCATCTGCCCTTATTGTGGTACCCATTTTGTTCCATCACAGCAGGGGCAATTATGTACTGTGTGTGATCTTGCTGTTGTTGGAGCTGATGCATCTGGCCTTCTTTGCTCTCCTTCACAAATGCGATGATTACAATTCCTTTCAATATTTAGTTCATCCCAACAGGCTGTGTCGTTAGAAACATAAAGGTAGGAATATTACTTTACCCACACTATACTTACTTTATTTCTGCAATTGGTTTCCTACATCCCCCATTTTTTAATTTGCCTGTAGCTTTACCAAATGCCAAAAAATGAAACTGATGTTTGCTCACATTACCTGGAGTTTTTCTTTACTAATCCCTCTCGCTCAAAAAACGTCTTATGTCTTTCCCCTTTTATTCATCCATCTCATAATTCTGCACTTGCTGATTAACTTTCCAAATATAAATGAAGAATTGAGGTAATTATCCATCTAACATTGTAGCGAATTCTTGGAATATTCTCTTTTTCCATATCCGTCTTATTCTTCTTTTTTTTTTCTTTGGTGGGCGGTGTGGATATTTATGTTGCAATTGCTTTGTATGTGGCAGATAAATATTTTTTCTCACTGTTGCTGTGAAGGAAGGGTTTCATCCAGAGACTTTGTAGGGAAAGCTGGAAGAGAGCTATTTAGAACCTCTGTTTTGTTTTGTTGAATGATGTCGTCTCTCCATCAAACAAGGTCAGGGAGCCCTACTCTATTGGCCGGTCTGATTTTGTTTCTTTTGCCCTTTCTGCGGTGTGGCTGGCTATGAATAATGTAATGGAATTTGATACTATCTTTTTGTATTACTCCGTATTTGACTAGTTTTTTTCCCCTTCTTACCCATAGTTCTATCCTTCTGTACAAGTTTTCATTCTTTTTGCTATATCTACTGAACTCAATGATATCTTAATGGGATTCAGTATTTAGAACTCTCTGAAGGGAATTTACTGCAGTAAGAGCAATTGGTAGTTACCTTGGCGTCTGTCTTGGTTTGAATTTGATTAATGGTACCTATTTAATTGTTGTTGGCTTGCGAGGGTTCTTCCTCATATTGTCTTCTAAGTTTCGAGTTTTCAACAGTTCAAGCGGGGGAGGTTTCTTTCTGTTGAATCAAATGGAATTGCCCCCCTCTTTCTTTTTTTTTCTTTTTTTTTTTTCGGTCTTTCCATCGTTTTGTTTTGAACTGATTCTGGTGTTTTACACTAAATTTAATTACTGCCAAAACAACCCTATTCTATGAAGAATGTGTTCAAAACCGTTTAAAAGTTGTAAGCTTGAGACGAACCAATTTACACGGCTGGGGATTACTAGACGACCCAATTTACACGACTAGTGATTTAGACAAGCATTACATGGGTCACGTGGGAGTAATTGATGTCTATGAGCAAGTGACTTGTATATCATGCGACAGAAATTGCAAACTGCAGATGCAAATGGACCTCCTGATGCACTGAAGTCCCAACTGCTAGTGTATCAGTTATATTGATGCTAGCTTGTAATTTGACTGATCAACGTTAATCTTTGTCATGTAGTGGTGCCATGCAACATTAGTATCAGTTAATTGCAACTGATAATAAACAAGTTGGATTTCCAAAAGATTGAAGAAACAGGTTTGTGCTTTGGGCTGCAGAACACAGAATCTCAGTAGGGTAAAACCCACTGCAGACACGGTGCGCGTAGACGACAATGGCCCATGTTTGGTTTCCATTTTTCCGGCCCTTTTTTTCCCCTGTTCGACATGCTCAGACGCTGAATGGGCCTTCCACCTATTTAAATCATTTTATTTGGGGTACGAGTTCTCTTATGTGGGGCCTCTTGTGGTATGGCTCGTTTCGGTGTATTTGCTTAAGCTGGGCTTGGATCTGGTATTTAGCTGTACAAAAGCATGCCAATGACACCCTCTCTTTTTTTCCCGGTTGATAGATTATCACGATAACCAATAATCTTAAGACAGTGAAATCATTCTTTATACCCAACAAATTATCTCATACCCAACTTATTTTATGTAAAAAATTTCTTTACGCATGTCAGTTTGCATGTGTAACAGAATCACGTAAGAAAGCATGTGAAATTTCATTGCAAGCAGCAACTAGTAATTGACTTGGTGCATAAAATAAAACGTTAAATTTGGTAGTCTGTAAGTCAAGTCCCTGTTCCACATTTCCTCGTAATATTTGCTAAAGGCAATAAAATTAATTTCCCGTATTCACGCCCCCCAGTACCATACTTCAGACGAATCCATATACTTTGAGGTCGAAGAGGGTTCTCTCTGACAATTCCTTTAACCGGTTATCGTAGGACATAACATGTATAACCAACTCCCTCTGGAGGAGTTGACCACAACATTAATTTTAGGATGGGAGGAGGTCAATTGTTCAAATTTTGTCTCCCATCAATATGTTTCTATATAAGAATTGTTCTAAATCTATACGGGTACGTGATACATCCATCTGATCTGATGGTGGTTTAGTCCCCGTCAGGTTCCCTCGATTCAGTTGGGCCACCCCCTAGAGTAGGCTTCCCCCTATAGGACATAACATGTATCGCTTGGAAAAACTCTTATGAAGTGCAATCAGCGTGAGAAGATGGAAACTTTTACCATGAGTAGCTATGCAGACATTTGTACATGAGTACATAAATATGAATATACTGTTGTATATATAAATGTATGTATAATTAAATCTTTCTTTATATTTTTAGTGCATATGCTTATGGATCTAAATAGACGTTACAACAATTTAATTTGAATTTGAATTTGAATATCAAATATATATATATATGACATGCATTTTAAATTCGCTCGTGTATTTTAAGCTAAATTTCTTTACCAAAAATATATTATGGTCATACAATACATAACAGGCGTAGGATATATGCAAGATCTGCATATGATGTACTCCTACTAGTATTTGTACAGATCACAGAGAGCCAGGCAGGTAGCGAGCCAATTTGAGGTTTCGATTAACATAGGTAGGGATTTTGACAAAAAAAAATTAACATAGGTAGGGTTGTGAAAACTCAAAAGTTGGTGGTAGACATGTGAATTTTGGAGGCAACTGGTGATTCTTTCGGTTTCCTACACCAAATAATGACCGACCCATAACGGCCAAACAAGCCAATAATAATCATAAGCTTAAAGAGAAACCTACATCCCGCTCTAAAAATCATCACCTAAAACATCCATATGCTACTACTACTTTTACTACAGCTCTCGCTAATTATTGGAATTAAGTTTTGCCCCCCCTTTATTTTATTAGTTAGATTTTATCATTATGTCCAGCACATGGGGGGTCAGGAGGACCCCACCAACTTGCCGCGGACCCACCCTTTTGTATGACTAGGCTCAGGACCATATCTTTCGGCCTTCCTCGTTCCTCCTTTCGGCCTTTCTCGAGTTCGATTCGAGTTGTTAATTTAATACTACCAGTAATTTTGAAAAAAAAAAAAAAAAAAACTAGGTCCATCCATCCGTACAATCCTGCCCTGTGAATGGACTTTCCATATATGGGTTCTATTTCTACTAGTAGTAGAATGAAGAAAGCATCCATCAAAATACATTCGGATAATTAGATGTTCCCCAACAAAGAAAATCTTTAAGATTTCAAACTCAACTTGAGTAAAGCTGATCATCGAGTATATTTAAAGAAAATTAAAGAATTCTTCAACATCCACCCAATTCTGGATGGACCGATTAGAATGAGATGCCGGTTGACATCAATTGATTGATGGAGGAATTAATTATCCCTGAGTTAATAATGAGTGATGGTGACTCCATACATCCATAATACATCCATGGAACAACAGAAAAGAAGTACAGCAGAAATTACCATCTCTTAGTTCTTGATAGCTGAGTACTAGGTAGATTTATATCCCAAAAAAAAAAAAAAAGGGTACGTTGTATAGGGTAGCTAGGTACATATTGCACTGGCATCCATGTGTTATTTATCTCAGACAGTCTGGTACATTTTTTAACAAATAATGTGGCTTCCATTTAATGGAACTTTAATTATTTTGCAGATTACAACTTTTGTAATCAGCTTTCCAGCAATAAAATTCAAAAGTTGATGGCTGGAGTGAAGCAATTGAGAGTTTCTTTTTCCCCATTTTTGTTTTATTTTTTGGTAGTGAAACGTCGTTCTCTATTATTTTTTTTTTGCAACGGTGGAATTTCTATAATCTAATCTAACCTAATCTAAGAAGGGGAACTCGGCGTAAGTATAGACTCCATCAAATAAGGCAAATTAAAGTTGGTGGGAGACAAAGGTTGAACTCTTGATTTCCCACACCACCAAGTTAGTGATGACCATCAGGCCAAAAGCCTAGTGTCAATATCGTTCTCTATTTGATCGCTAGTAGAATAGAACTCATTAAATTGAAGCTCAACCCAATAGTAAGAGATTAAAGTAGGTACTCAATTAATTACGATATTTGAATCCGTAGAATTCAAAGAAAAAAAATTTTGACAGCCAAGCGTTTTAGCTTCAAATGGATGTTACGCTCTGCGAAAAGCTAAAACTTGGATTTCGACAAGTTTCCATGCAACATTTCTTAATCCCATATTGATTACCGAGCTCTAATGGGTATTGTATCATGTTGAATAATGAGCTGTAGTTGGGATCACAACAACAATAATATATATATATATATATATATATATATATATATATTTTACGTTTCTTGCAATCATAAAACCAGCCTCCCAGGTCTTCAAGTCACATCTATGTATCCGCTAAAGAACAATTCCGCTAGTCTCGAAACGCTAGACGGAAGCTTCCTTGTCCCGAATTCTACATGATCAAAATGGGAGGGTGAAATCCTTTTTTGGTTTACTGAAACTTTTTCTTCAAGGTAATGACTAATGAAGAATAGCCACCATAACCAGCCCCTTCCCTTCCTATCCCCCTTTTTTTTTTCACTCAATTCCCTCCGGGAAGAGTTACTAGCATATTTCAGTGTGTTTGGATAGTAATATTTTTTTCAAATATTAGTTTGCTTACATCATAATTATGCTTCTCAATCAACTTTTTATGTTTTCAACAATCTTTTTATCTCAAATATATTGCAAATAATATTTCAAATAATCTTCGATCTAAACACACTCAATCAATACACTAGAAAATTAAAACTATGTCCGGGTATGTGTCTCTTATATGTGTGTGTGTGTGTGTGTGTTTGTACATAATAAAATGCAATTGAAACATCAAAAGTACTATATATATAAATTAAATAACGAAGGACGTCCTATAAATCAGAGGTATTGAATTCGATTTCAACTATATATGAGTTTATTTTGCCATTATATGTGAGTTTTTTTTATAAAATATTATTATACTTTCATTAAAATTTGCACTAATGACAGAAATTATCATTGATATGAAAGATCAAATCTAAAAAATTGATACTACAGATCTAAATAATAGATAAAAATTATATTGTGAAGTTTCAAAAAATATTTTTAAAAATAAGATAAAATAATTGTAGCCACATGAACATCTATGCATGCTTCCAATTGTCAGATTTGCTGATTAACTACTATAAATCTTGATATTATGGTGAGATCTGTCAAATAAATTTTAAAAATTTCAGATCTAACAATCAAAAATTAAAAAACTCAGATCTAATATAAAAAAAATGAAAAAATTACCTAAAACTCCCACCGGTAATCCCTAGGAGAAAAAAAAGCTTGTACTAGAAAAGTATAGAAGAGCCAAAAAAAAATCTCATTAAGCAACTTTTAGAGAAAAGATACTTTAACTAGAAAATCTTAAAAGAGAATTTATTCACACAAATGAAAAAAAAAAATAGAGAGAGGAGAAGGATCAGAAAAACTTGTTTATAAAATCTTTCTTTCATGGGAGAGTTGGAGGAAGTTTTTATTAGGGATTATATGCGAATTAATTTGTGGGATTATTGTTGTCATGTATTTGAGTTAATTGACTTAAATTCGGTGCACATCGTAGTCTATACGTATTACTCCAACTAATGTGGCGGTATTACTTTGTAATCCTATTAAAAAAATACCTAGGGATATAGATGTTACTAATACTTATCCTTCAAGATTCGAAATTGATCTCCTAGATCTAGGTCTCTCTATTTTCATAACAATGAATTTATTACTTCTTAGTCCTCGGGATGTAGTATTAAGATGATTACTTTGATTGGACTCGTTGATGATTTGCTTTACAACTATTTCCAGGAAAGCACACATTCCCGTTACAAAAAACTCTCTATATGTAATTCTTTTTTTTTTTTTTTTTTTGTCGACGGATTGGGGTGTCCGGGTCAAGTACGTAAAGGCGGCCCGACTAATCCCCACTCCGGCCCGGCCCAACGCCCCAACCAGACCTAGCACGTTAAATGCACGGCGAACTGATGTTGCTGCGGAGGTTCGACCCCAGAACCTAACGGTCCCGAGGAGGAGGCGCCAACCACCAGCCCATTCACGTGGAGGCCTCTATATGTAATTCGAGAGAGAGTAAAAATGCAGTTATGAGAAGAAGAATATCTAGAGCTGGGGGCCGGGCAGGGCTGAAGAGAAAGTTCGCAATAGTAGCTAAAATTTTTGGTATGTTATCTCACATTGTTACAGAGTATAATTGAATTGACACGGACAGGGACACGGGACTCATTCTGAATCAGAACATTAGCAGAGTCAACCGGGGTAAAGCTGAGCACAGGGCTCGAGAATGGCAGAGACACAATTATTGGGACTCGCACATATCCATTCATCATCAGCCAGTCCAGCACCCCTCTAATCCTTCTTTCTTTCTCCTCCTTTACGTACTTGATTCAAACTAGCAATAAATTTGATTTTACCTCTGAGTCTACTGCCACTACTTCTACTACTGCATATCTTATATCATCAACCATAACAACAACAAAGCAACTCCTGCGGGCAGCCTACTGCTCCTCTATCAAGTTTCATTTATATCCATGATGATCAGCAGATTTTCTGGGATGACCCTTACCATATCATATGACATAGTATGACTTGCTCTTTTTTTTTTTTTTTTCTCTCTCTAACATGTGATGTGCCCAAATGGATTTTCAAGCCCTTCTTCTATTTGCTACTTTTCAAGAAAGAAGAAAATACACTACTAGTACTATGATTATGGTTAGGCTCTCGAATGATCACGATTAAGGAATGTTGTAGTAGTAGCATCAAGTCTTGGAAAAGGGATTCCCCATTTTCTGGGATTTAGCAATTGGACTCAAATTGCAATCCTCAAGGAAGGAGATGGCTACGATTTTCAGACAACAATACTAGTACTAGTAATAATCAAAGTTCTTTTTTGGCACGGGCAGATTTTATGGGATATATCAATCAATCATCATATCCTAGCAGTCTGCCTCACTTCGATTCGAGCATGTAGGCCTTGTTTGGATTGCTGTTTTTCGCTAAAAAATTGACTTGTTTTTCGTGAACACATTTCTCTATCACCTTTTTTTCCGGCAGCAAATGACAGTCAACAAACAATACTGAACTTTTTGAAAGGGGGGTATATTGATCTACTGAAATGAGAGCATGAATGAATTAATTACCCGTGGAATAAACGCTTTCAGAAGCTTTCTTCCGCCACAAAAAAGGACAAAAAGAAAGAAAGTTCGTTTAAAAAAAAAAATGAAGGCAGCCACAAGAATCGATGAGTACATAAATATACATATATATATATATATTCTGGGGAAAGAAGAATCGATGACTATTGTCAAGTCGCGCGCTATCTATCATGCAAAAGGTTTGCCTAAGAATAATTGGTCAGAAATATAATAATAATAATGTGGGTCGCAGGCAGATATTTGTATCCATGAGAGAGGGCAGAGGGTCAAATAGTGAAAAGAAAGAACCTCGGGCCCCTAAAAATATAAATATCCAATTTGAATCGCTATTTACTACTGCTACTAAACAAACGCTCATCATTGAATTATGGCAACTAATTAGTGCTTTTCACGTTTTGGTTAGCCTAGATTAGTATTGAAAATTGATCCGATGCGGCCACTGATTCTTGATGATTTCTTCTAAACTGATTTCTGATTTTCGTCAAAGACCTCGGGGGCAAGCTACGGCTGGATTTGGGCCGTCGTCGGTCTCGTATATATTATTGAAAAATTAAATCTAAATATGGCCACTAATTAGGGGATGTCACGTGTTTGTTAAAGCTGACAAAAGAGAAATAATTTCTTCCATTCTGATAATTATGAGGATGGCGCCCGTGACAGATTACATATATATATATATACACGTATATATATAGATTATAGAGCCAGTCACAAGGCTATACTATTAGCACTAAGCCAAGTCGGAGTTCAAGTTCAAGGTTGGTCCTTGGCAACTTCTAAGTTGTCTTATCGAACAGATGTTAATAAGTTAACTCAGCTTGAAAAAGTTATTGACAACGTTATCCCGACAATTTTGACTAATGATGGGGAGCAGAATGAATGAAATAACGAGATAGAGAAAGTCTAGACAACATAATTATCTCAATAATTATTTCTTTATGTATGTGTGTTTTATTATTATTATTTTTTTATAAAACAAAACGAATAGTATGAGTAAAAAACTAGTTAGAAATCATCCAACACGGTTTATTTAATGCATGATACATAAAATATGTCTGATTTGAAAAATTATTGAATTTAACAGAGTTACAAAAAAAATATATATATAATGTGAATCACAAATCATCAGATCTGACCAATTGTATAATTTGGATTTCCAATTTTATTTTACAAAAGTAAATTGCTACTGTTTGAAATTGTTTGGATTGCATTGTGTTATGTTTATATACATATATATATATATATATACATACATATTCTTTCTTCTTCGTTATTTATTGTTTTTGAGTTGGCTCAAGAACAAGTAGCAAATTTCTTTTAGTTTTCTGAGGAATAACGCCAACGCTAACACAAAATAGCAAGTAGCACTCATAGACACCTTTACCATACGAAAGAATTATAACTTGACGTGATGATTTCAGTTCATAATATACCCTTTGTTTCAGCATTCTAATGGGATTTTGATCTACGCTATAATGATCAAATTTGTAGAAGAAATTTTGTGATATAACTCAATGGAAAAGAAGAGAAATTTTCTCAACTGGTCTTAATGATTCCATCCATGTTCATTCTCTATGATTTGGTTAGAGACTCACAACTTGAGGATAATGCATGGGCAGATTGATACGTCACGCACCAATTTCACATAAAAGGGTTGGAAAAAAAAAAAGAAGAAGAAGAATAAGAGGGAATGAGAGTAAAGCTAGGGCTGTCAACGGTCCGGGTCTAGACCAGGGTCCGGATCGGATCCGTCAAATTTATCCGAGTATGGGTAGGGATTTAATTCCGTTACCCGGTTCCGGATCCGGACCCGTTTTTTGTCAAAAAAAAAAAAAAACGGGTCGGATATGGAATATAGTATTCCGACCCGTATTTGACCCGGATCCGGATATAGATGGATTAATAATTTAAAATATATATTTATTAATATAATTTGATTAGGATGATATATTTGAGTAATCAATATAATTGGACCCGGATCCTAATCAATATAATTGATTAGGGTGATGTATTTGAGTAAGGTTAATTTGATTTTTTTTGTATTAGTTAGAAATTAGATTTTAAATATATGTTTTTTTCTCATTTTTGTTAGGAATTATAAATTTTGTTAGTTTTTTTCGGGTAGACCCGGATTCGGAACATAGAGTAAAAGACCCGTCGGATAAATGGGTCGGATCCGAATCCGATATAGTGCGCCGAATTCGAGTCTGAATATAATGAATTCCGGCCCGTTGACAGGCCCAAGTAAAGCAATTCTTGGACTCGTGAAATGATGCTGATCTTCCGATGTCTTTTGTTGGACGAAGAGGCTTAGGCAGCAGAATAAAGAATTTAACAATATAATATGTCGACATTGTTTCCAGCAATATGAAAAAAATCCTACTTTACAGTTTACACCATTGCTTCATACTAGTATTAAATTAAAAAGAAGTGCTACCACCACATGGGCATTCTACAAAACCATATCCATATGCATCGCAGAAGATTGCTACTCTTTCCATTAATACTACTTGATTACCTTAGATTTGATTT
Source organism: Coffea eugenioides (assembly GCF_003713205.1). Classification (NCBI taxonomy): domain Eukaryota; kingdom Viridiplantae; phylum Streptophyta; class Magnoliopsida; order Gentianales; family Rubiaceae; genus Coffea; species Coffea eugenioides. The sequence continues at coordinate 1,779,382 of NC_040044.1, forward strand.
CTTCTGCTTGGATTAACTGTTTTTTAGGATTAACTGTTTTTTAGGGTGTTTTTGAAATATTTTACTGTAGCAATATAGATGAAAACTTTTATTGTAGATGAGGTTGTTTTTAAGGTTTTTTTAAAATATATTTTTGAGGTTATTTTTGATATTTTTGAGATTATTTTTATCTGTATATTTCTGTAATATTGTACATGAAAAGGCTCTGTTTGGATGGAAGTATTTTTCAAAAATTAGTTTTTCAAATACAATAAAATTTTTTAAAAAGTACTCTAAAAGGTAATCTAAAAATTAGTTTAAATTTTTTTAAAATTTAAAAGATATCTCAAAATATATTCTAGAAACTTTTCTACTCTTTAATATCCCAAAATAATTTCTAAAAATATCCCAAAATATACTATTAAATATACTTTTCTATAGCAAAATTTTTTAAAAACATTTCAAAAAACAGCTAATTCAAACGAAAAATTTGCTTTTTTAAAAAATAAACAATCCAAACGGAGCACTGTAATTTTAATTTCTTTGTGCCTACCCTATATATTGGTGTGGAGTGCATAGGAGAGAGTACGTGGAAACTTGCGTTTGCGTACATAAAGCGAAGCAAATTTCATGGAGACGGATCTTTCAATTCTCTGTATGGCCTTTACAGAGATCCACTGTTGTTATACCCATAAAAGAACATTATTAATTGATCCATGCATTATTGTTGCTGGTGCATACAAACTCCCAAGTCAAGGACCCCCCCTTCTTTCTCCCTCGATCTTCTCTTGTTCTTCTTGTATGTTACATCACTTCTGTTACTGTCAATGGGAGTTGACCTCGAAATAGAGCACTGCCTTTACATTTCTTCATTGATCCCATCAATAATATTCCTAAAACCAAACTCGATGTAGAATGGAGTCAATCTTAAAATGATTACTCAAAGAGTTAAGAGAGGAATACGAGGCGTTTATTCTCTAATTCTAGAAATAATTCTGCAAAATACTTACTGGTATGAGGCTAAGGCCAACCATATGCTGCTTACCATTGCAGTTTTCTGAATTCGAGAATTCTTCCTCTATCATCCTAATGTTCGGCCATGAATATATCTCTCTCATGCTATTACTCTGTAATAATAATTGAAAGAAAAACTTCTTGAGATGTTTTCATTCATGCAAGCCAAATTTTAGTGTGTATATATATATATTCATTGATCTGAAATTTCTCATCAACTTGAAAATCTTACCTGCAAGATCAATTCTTATCAACTCTTTAGCTTTGGCATCTTGTTCACCTATCATGTGTATGTAAATGGTTAAAAATTCCAACTAAAAGAAAAGCAAATATCAACTTGAAAATCTTACCACACACTCCATTGCCCTAGTGTCTAGTTGACGACCCCCTAATCATCCTCCATTGATTGGTCTGTGAGGGAAGAATTAGTAAAGTTACCCGTAGCATACCGTTTCCTCATTTAGGAGATGGCTTTGGCTCCGTTGGGAAGTTAATAGTAAAATCCATCTTAATTATTATGGTAAGGGGGTCAGAGGCAACAAAAAAAGTAGAGCGTGTTTTCCGGTGCAAGGACGAATAAGCAAAAGCTGATGCTTCGCCACGTGGGAAAGCATTGACCGTCCGATCGTCATGGATTCATCCTTCATTGATAGAGATTTTTGTTGCAAACTGCAAGAGAACTGTAGAAGCAAGTGGTAAGATTTTGTTGTGCCTGCAGGCTCAAAGAGCCAGTTCATCCAGTGTTGTTAAGTGTGATACCTGTACATGTAAGTGCGTGAGTGCGTGAGAGAGAAGGAGATAGAGAGGAAATATTGGTACTACTATTACTGTTGGTTGTCTTAAATTGAGGTTGCAGAGAGGGGTCTCAGAGGCCATGGCGGCGTTTGCAGGAGCTGTGACTTTAATGCTTCAAAGAAAGACAAGGAATTCAAGTTAGCAGCAGCAAGTCCCCAACTCCAAGACTCAGAGAAGAAAACCGTCCTGCTTCCTTCCCTCCTTTCTCTCTCTCTTTCTCTTTCTTTCTTCTTTCTTTCTTTCTTCTCTCACCCCCGCCCTTAAAACATTTTCCCTAAGCCTGTCCTGAAAACTGAAAAGCTGCATTAAAAACAAAAGACACCCGCAAAACACACACACCCTTGCAACTTTACTACTACTACTACTACTGCTACTGCTACCACTTCCCACTTATTCAAACCAACCTACTAGTCCGAACCCCAAAGAATAAAAAGAAAGGGAAGAAAAGAACTTGATGTTTCACAGCATACCAAATTCTTGTCTAGGGCGTAGAGGTTGAGTTGGGCTATGGATTTTTTTGGAGAATTGAGGAGCAGGAGGGTAGAGTTAGCTGGTGGTGTCTTTCTCACTAGGGGTAGAAAATGTCTGGGTTTTTTTCACTAGGTGGTGGGAAAGAGCAAGAGCAACAAGAGCAGCAAGATACTACCAATAATAGCAGCTTCTATCTGTTCAAGAACGAAGAGATCTATAACAAGGGTTTTGAGCTATGGCAGCAATACTACCAGTTGCATCAACAAAGAATACATCATCATCATCATCATCAAGTAGTTGGGCAGGATGTGGATTTCTCAGTGGGTCCCAGTAGGAGGATCATCAGTAGCGGTAGTGGTGGTAGTGGTAGTATTGGTGATGATTCTTCCTATAGATCAGCAGGATTTAGGGTGATGAGGCACGGAGGAGGAGGAGGAACTGGTAGTGGCAGTAGTAGTGGTGGTGGTGGTGGTGCTACTATGAATTGCCAAGACTGTGGGAATCAAGCTAAGAAAGACTGTCCACATATGAGGTGCAGAACTTGTTGTAAGAGCCGAGGGTTTCAGTGCCAAACTCACGTTAAGAGTACTTGGGTTCCTGCTGCCAAAAGGCGTGAAAGACAACAAGTCTCTGCTCTGCAAACTCAACAACAGCAGCAACAACAAAATCAACAACAATTGAGCCTGATCAGAGGTGATAACCCCAAAAGACTCAGAGAAAATCCAGGCGGAGGAGGAGGGGGCTCTTCCTCTCTTGCTTGCACTCGTTTGCCTACTTCCACTTCAGGTAACGTTTGTTTTCTTCAAAAACATTCCAGCAAAATATCAACCAAAGCTCCACGGAGTGGATTTGATGGGCGTTTCATTCATCTAGATACAACTATTTTTCTTATCTTAAAGGCACACTAGTAGTAGTAGGTATTAGGTATGTAGGAATTAGGAGGAAGAAACAACAAAGCACTTGCACACTCTCAATCAGAGACTGTAAATGCTAGCTCTATAGAGAGATATCTCTACAGGAAAGAGAGAAAATACTCTCTATACCAACAAAATTCTCATCAACACTTGGTACATATATTTATTAATAATAAGAAGTCATACTCACCACAACCACCACAGCCAGCAAAGAGATCATATCTTCATATCCTTTGCGTGCGATCAATGAAGTCCACCTTCCATGGTCAGTCACTCACCCTTTTGTCTTTATTTTTCTTTCCATGTCTTCTCTCCTGCCTTTCTTTTCATTCTCCTCCTTTTACTACTGTTACCGAGTAAACCTGACCAAAAAGTCTTGTTCTTGCTCTAGTAAAAATGCTTTCTTTGCACTTCCAAAATTTGCAGTTCCTTTTTCTTTAAAGGCCATTTTTTTGTGGGTTCTGATTTTTATTGGCTTGTTTTTTTGACTAGGGTTAGACGTGGGTAACTTTCCGGCTGAAGTGAATTATCCCGCTTCATTTAGGTGCGTAAGAGTGAGTGCAATGGATGATGCAGAAGAACAGTACGCGTATCAGACAGCTGTTAACATAGGAGGTCACGTTTTCAAGGGAATTCTCTACGATCAAGGCCTTGAAAGCCGCTACGCTACTAGTGGAAGAGCTGGTGCTGGCGAAGCTTCCTCAGGCGGCGGTGGAGGTCATGGTCATCATCATGATCATGATCCGCAACCACCACTCAATCTTATCGGGACAGCCGCCGCGGCCACCGCCAACGCTGCAGTCACCTCTACCAACCCTGCTCTCACTATGCTTGACCCTTCCATTTATCCAACTCCACTAAGTGCTTTCATGGCCGGTACGCAATTCTTTCCACCACCAAGGTCTTAAAACGAAAAAAAAAGAAAACAAAGTGCTAACTGGTAGTTGAGGCTAAAGAGCTTTCCCTTCTTGACTGCATTCAGTATACATTGATCTGATGTTGTTTTTCATTAAGTGTATTGACCATTGACATCCCCCCATCGAAGTAGTTGGGACAAAAAAAGGAAGAACAGATGAGTAACAAAAATGTACCATGACATTTCGGTTATGTTGGTTTCCATTTCGAATTTCTTTCCCATTTTGATCGTTTTCATTCTATTAATATTACTAGTATTGTTATTGTTCATCTTCTTGTTGGTTTGATACTTTTTTTTAATAATAATTATTTTTTTGGGATTGTTTTTTCCCATTTCGAAAGGTTGGTATAATATGCAACATGTGGATGTGTGCACAGTAGGCATATTCTGTGGGTTTTTGTTCCTTCTTTATGAGTTTACCTGTTTCGGGTGTGATTTTTCGTTGGCTTTTTTCGTTTGTATTGAACTTGCATCTGCTTTTTTCCCTTTTATCTGATTCCTTGCCGGAAAAAATTGAGACTAAATAGCTGGTTTCATGTTCGTTTTGGACCAAGATTTTTTATATCCTAGTTCGCTACATGCCATCCATGTTTCATGCAACAAAATAATATACATTATAATATGCGCACCGTTGAAAATCAGAAGAGAAAACGGGGTACTAGAAGCGGTCCAGCTCTGCAAGTCTCCCATGCAGTGGCAAATGGCAGTTTGTCATCACAGTCCCAAAAGTATACGAGTCAAGAAATCTCGCTCCTCTCTCACCTTGTTTTTGTTTGATATACGTGTAGGATGATTTAATGAAAAGTTTGCTAAACACAAATCTTCTCCAGTAATAGAAACTTGAGGGAGACTAGGTGGAGCAACGTGCATGGATGTGACCTGTAGAAAAATGGGACCTGTTGAATCCTAAATGCTAATCTTTAATGTTGGCAAATGCACAGAGATATAATGCTTATGATGTTAGACATATACGCGAGTGTGTGTGTGTGTGTAAGTAGAGCTTAATAAGTTTGGTTCCTCAAAATTATAAATCTTGATGTAGGTTAAAGTTGTACACATCATACGAGCAGATTAAAGTTGCCTTCCATAGTTTGCTAGATTTGGTGTTGACGTATACAAACCTAAATTGAATAAGCTTTCCTAGATTCGAAACTTCTGCCCCATACCAAGTACTCTTTTATCTTGTATCAGATTAGGACAATACACTCTTTTAACGGATTGGCACAGCACTTCCAGTTCCTTTTTGCATGCATCCTATTGGATCTTTCTGCTAGTCTTTAATGGGAAAATTGGAGGGGGGTCTGGAAGCATTTTCCACTTGCGATCTTGAACAAATAGCAAAGAATATCTTGGAGTAGCCATAAAATGTGTAGTAAGTGGGCACATATGCTTGCTTTGAGTTCTTGCAAAATAGTATTGTGTTCTATGGGCATCAAGAAGAGAAGTGCTCTCAGTTGATGTACATGAAAAGACTAGATGGGATCTGCCTTCAACTTTTGAAATCTATACTATAAAAGGAAAGCATAGAAACCTGAGGGATGAATGACTGTTGCCCTTTAGTTTCATGAGATATTTGGAGGAAACATTATTTTTTTTTATATGTCCAAGTAACGTACACATTAAAAAAGTACATGATCACTTGGATCAGTGCATATTTGAGTGCCATTGCGAAAGAGTAAAGTTGGAATAAAAGATTACGTTAGAACTTCTACATGATGTAATAATCCCGGCCTTGAGTTCATGGGGAGATCTGTTCACTTTGACCTTTATGTTGTATATGATGATTGTATTAGAAGCTTTCTTTGGTTCTGCATTCCAAAACTTGCATACCTCAAGGTCATACGAGGATTGTGTGTTGGATGAACAAGCTGTCTGCGAATAGCAGAATGTGGTTTCATGCTCTCCACCTCAAGTAGAAGCTTGGTGATTTCTTCCAGCTATCCATAACGGACCCCGCTAAAAATAAGAAAACAGATAAACGATGATCATCTAAGAATTTCCAGTGTTCCACTAAATGTGTAGATGTTGAAATTGAGAAACTAGGAGTGAGAAGTGCATTAAAAATCTGAATGAAGGCCAAGCATTTGTTGATTAATAACACCCCTTTGAATTGTCATTTTAATCGTTGAGCAAGATCGGACTAGTAACTAACATGTGCTATCAACCTCTTGGTACCGTGTCTTCATGTTTATATACGTTGCATGCTTGTAAATTCGTTGTGCTGGAACGACGTTGTGAGATTATTAAGTACATACATTAAAGCTGCAATTGCTTGACACTGGCCTGCGAATCAGGTTTGATGCCACAATACCTCTGGATGTTTTTGTGCTCCCTTTTTTATGATAATTCAGTTTTCAACACATCTGTTTTAACAACTTTTTTTTTTTTTGTTCTTTGTTTTAATTTTATTTTAACCTCCCGCCCCTTCTCATACTCTTCCAACTCTCAAGTGCCAGTCCTAGGATTCGGACTCTAAACTTGATAGTGGAGAGAAATATGTTGCTCAACTTGCATACTCTCCAGATGGAACATATGGGGAATTAAACATTATTGCTGTTTATTTAGTTTTCCAATATCACTAACCTTTCTGCATATCCTGCTTTTAAGCCAAGAACAATTTGTTTTGCTTTTCTCTGTCAAATCAAGGGTACGTTAAAAAAAGAAAAAGAAAAAGAAAAAACTACTAGCGATTTCAAGAAATCGACCCGGACTGATGGAAAAAGAGAAGCGATATGTTACTTGAAACAAAACAAAACTTTTTGTTCATTGCCTTCGCACTTTTTCTTTTTGTTTTCTTTTTAATTTTTGAAAATTTGAACCGTCCTTTGTTGGAATCTTTCGCAGTTAGAACAAATTGTCATTATTATTTTCAAGTGGTGTAATTGATCTATAGACCAATCAAAAGCTTTTGGCCCCCTTTACAATGCTCTCTTACAAATGAATGCTACAAATTTTGACCCCACAAACGAGAAAAATAAAAAAAAATGGGTGCGGACTGGATAAAATGTCATCCAAGGGTCGAGCGCATACTACCGCATGCCTTTTCGTTTGTGGCGGCTATCTGACTGAAGAATATACAACAAAACTTGTATGTGAATTTTAGAGAGATGTAAATATCCTCTCTCTTTTTATATTCCCCTTTTCTTTTTGTGGATTGTCTAATAGAGTATTAATGCTTTAGATTAACAATTCACAAGAGGTCATTGTAGTTCTATTTCTACGCTAAGAATAAAATCCTCAATTTGATGCTCGTAATTAATAGGGTAGTCACAAATTCATTCGTGCAGCCTTTCCTCTTGGAATTGTTTATAGTTCCGTTTCTGCATGCTTCATTAGCTTAGTTAGAAAATAAATTTATTCAACTTCGTAAATATTCCATACCAAGTAGTTTAAATTTTTTTTTTTTTAATCTCAAAATGATTGATCTATAGGTTGGGAATGAGAACAAAACAGGTTAGTCTTCCGGACGTCCTTCAATTTTCCTACCACACAACATGTGTGAGTTAGTATTCCTTAGGTATTAGGAGCGGAACTCGTAGTCAGACGTTACCAATCATTGTTGAATGATTTCTTGAGTTTTGCATCGTCAGACTTGGAATTCACAATCACTAATGAGAAAAAAGAACTTAAAAAAAGAAAAGAAAATGCATATACCATTCGAGGGCATAGGGTAATAATTTAATAGCTGGCCACAGGTTAGGAAATTTTTCATTCCATTCTTTGGTTTGAAATTTGAGGCAAGCAAATCGATCAAAACATTAGCAGACAAACTTGAGATTTTTCGTCTTGTGGTCATGTATATAGCTGTTGAACTCCATAATGAAATAGGTAAGACATGCATTGCTTAATTATGACCTCACCTCATTGTGATGGATGACAATAATCAGTAAAGAGGACAAACAGAAAAAAGAGTTGCAACATGGGAAGCTGATCCCAGTTGTTTTATATCAGTATAGAAAGGCCGGACTCCTCCAGTGCATTAGGCTTTATAGGGTATGGAAATTTTAGGATGGTAGGCTGAGGACAGCCGCGTGCTCGATTCTGCTGCTGCTGCTCTTCTTCGCTTTCTTCTCTAATTGACCTGGGAGAAGTGGTCCAATTTTCAACTTTGTTGCAAATGTTGCTACTATATCATGCTCTCGATTCCATCTTTCCCTATGGGTTGGGGTGCCGATGGCTTAATCTATCCTCCTTTTTCCATTCCATAAATGTGTCAAATAATAATGGAGTGGCAGCTATATATGGCGGGCTGATAATATAGGAGAATGCGAGCCCCTTTGCATGGAGGGCTGTCCTTCCTCTCTGGATTTCCTTGACTATGTCATCACTCGTACTCAAGGTGTGGACCATTTTCGCATGCTATTTAACCATATATGGTGCATTATGTAAAAAGTGACAATCAAAGTCCGTAAACTTTAGGGCACTTATTTCTGATTTAAACCATCAACGTATCTACCAAACAATCCACAGACGACGCAGATTCAGCACTGCAACGTTGAAGAAAAATTTCGAAGAAACAAGAAACATATATAGGGTCAATAATTACTTACTTTTAGAATAAGAACATAAACTTTTTCCATAAATTATTCGTATAGCAAAAGAATAAAATAAAATTGCCTTGCAGCCAAAGAGACAACAACGAATCTACAAAACAAACACAAGCATAACTTCAATATTTGACAAGTTAAAGAACCATTCTATAACGTTTTGTTTGTTTATGAAATTTGTTCAAAAAAATTAATGCTTAACGAATTATAAATTTATGCATCACAAAAAAAAAAAAAAAGATTTAGCTGTAGATAGGGACGTTTTTTAGTTGTGTTTTGGTGGGTGGGGGGGGGGGGGGGTGGTAAGAAAGCAAAATGTCAAAAATTAACATCTTAATATTTTTCTTTTTCTTTTTTTTTTGTCCAATTAGGGGAGACTTTTTAGGAGCTGTTTCGTTTAAATTTTCAGCAACACTGTCATGCACCATGATAAATTGGGGAATAGCTATGGGTTTGATAAAAACCCGAAAAGTGTTAGATGACTTTACACCAATGGGTTTAAGTAATAAAAAAATATAATAGATAACTAAAACTCTACTCTTTAGTAGTGAGTAGGGCTGCAAACGAACCGAACCGGTCACGAGCGGCTCGAGTTTGATATTGATTAAGCTCGAGTCGAGTTCGAACTAGCCAAATCGAACTCGAGTTCAAACTCGATCTCAAAATATTACGCTTTATTCGCGAGGTCAAATATGTATATATATTTTTTATTTTTTATTTTCATAGTAAAATTACTTATATATCCCTAATTTTTAATTGTTTATTAAGAAAAAAATTATTTTATTCATTTTTTAAAAAAATAATTATTTTTTATTTTTTTGAGCTCGAACTCTACTTAAATTTGAATTGAGCTCCAGGTTGAGCTTTAAATTAGCAGCTCGTCGAGTTCAAGTTCGAGTTCGAGTTCAAGTTTGATAAAATTAAGTCAAGGCTCAACTCAATTAGGTCAAATCTCGACTCGATTCAACTCGTTTGCAACTCTAGTAATAAGTCATGAACCTATTAAGTAATTTTGATTGACCTTAAACGTATTGCTTATTTGTATACGGGTGTGATTGAACCTTAAACATTGTATACGGGTGTGATTGAAATTGAAACATATTTCTTATATCAAAACTAGCTTACTTAATGAACACCTCATTAAGGCTTCTAAGGGAAAACAGGGAAAGGGGATTTTTTATTTCCTTTTAAGTGCAAGTAAGAGATCTCAAATCAGAAACCTCATAAGGAGAAGGAAAGGCTTTATATACAATTGAACCTACCAACTGAAGTTATTGTAACCCTAACGTTAGCTAGGTGTTTGAGATAAAAGGAATTCTTCTGTTTCAAAAAGGCCAAAGAAAAAACGGTTCAAACAGAATTCATGGACTTTGGACTTTGCATACATACAAGACAAGTCCACACCATTCATGGGCCAAATAAAATGCCCATATCCGAATCCCAAATTTCAAATATCCTTTTGCGGGCTTTTGGTCCCCACCCAAAAGAGAGTAGCCAACAAAGGAAGTTTCCAACGGCATTTGACAACGACGTGGTTGAACGTTCGGTAGAATATCACCAACGAGGCAACCAGAAAAAATATAAAAAAAACTCAGAGGAAGCAAAACATTGCGACATGCTGGCACAAGGACAGAGCACTTTTTTAAATTCCGGCCAATCAGAACGAAAGAAGAAAAAAGAAAAAAGAAAGTGCGGTATTTTTAGAACGTGAGAAGTCATAGGGCGCGTAAATTCCCCTCCGATTACTTCCTCTAATCGGAGGGATCATAAATAAAAGCGCGTTCTGCATTTTATTCGTTTGTTTTTCTAGCAACATTTCCTGATTGGGAAAATAATATAAATTTAAAAGGAAAAGGATTAATCGAAGAAGGAATGAGTTCTCCGACGATGGATCTGCTGCGGTCGGAGCCGATGCAATTGGCGCAGTTGATCATACCTATGGAGTCGGCTCATCGCACAATATCGTATCTCGGTGATCTCGGCCTTTTCCAATTCAAAGACGTAAGCTGCACGCTTCACATTTTTAGTTTTATCTTCATGAAATTTTGTACTATTTTGTTTTCCTGTTTTTCTTCTAGTTTAATTTTCCGTTCCTGAATATTTTTGTTTTATCATAAGCTTGATAATTTTCTAGCTGCATTTTGCTCTTCTCATGACTATTTTTTTCGTATGTATCTCTGTTTTGGTAATGTTTGCAATTTGATAGTAATTAGAAAGAGGAATACTAACTACTGGTTAATCCTATGCAAATGCAATAGAATCAGTAGCTTGGATTGTAATCAAGGGATCAGATAATCTAGTATTGGATTTTAATTGTGTCATCAGATTATCTACTAGTTCATGTAACTACATTGCTAGGTTGATGCTCAATTCTTTTTTGTTGGCGTATGTGGATTATTGCTGGTAAAAGTAAGCAAAATAATCAAAATGCAATGTGGAAATTAATGTAGAGTTCAGAATGATTAACAAGTCCTTTGCATGTACCTTTTTCTTTTCAATATTACCCTTGTTGTCAATCTATCTTTGTAAACATTGAAGTCATCTTGTTCGGTATCAGGATGTGGATATCCTAAGATTTAATCGTCTTGTTTCTTTTGTATCTATGTCAAGATTCAAAACCTAAAATGTTCTTGAATTGCTAACTTTTCCTTGTTTTATACAAAATATGACCTTCTTTTTGTCTGCTTCACCAGCTCAATACTGAAAAGAGCCCTTTCCAGAGAACATACGCTGCTCAGGTTTGTTTTAGTTCTATTAATGACCTCTCACTAAAATTTGTTTACTGAATCTTTGCCTATTTCAGCATATTTGTGTCTGTAGTGGATCAACTAAAATGAACTTGTAATGAGTTTATTTTGTCTTCAGTTTAATCCATGTACATTCTGTTGGAGTGCCTTTAATTCATTTTCGTTATTATCTTTTATATGGAACTTTCAAGTGATCTAGTTGGAAGTTATAATTAGGTTTACATTATCCCTTTTTCCATAGACTAGAGAATGGGAGATGATTATGTTGTCAAACTACTAATAATAGGTTCCGGAGAAGAACAATGTCTATCTTAGTCCTATCCTTTGATGAGACTAATGGCTTCGTGAGGTTTCTCTACTGTATCTGACATACTTGCATACTTTCTAGCAGCACTAACAGTGAAAGTTGCTTTCTGCAGCTTTTGAGATTGTCAACATGCTGTTAATATTGAGGAATTTACTTGATTGCGTAGGTTTGTCGATAATGAAAACTTTTTTGCAGATGATATTTTTTAGCTGCTAAGTCCACCTCCAGCTCATGCATGATGTACCTTCTACTCCGTGGGATATTTAGCTAGTTATTGAAATCAACTCAAGATAAAATCTTTGTCTACTTTAAGTTGAACTTGTTTTATGTTGCACAGACTCTACACATCTATAGAGTTTCACTTTTCTTTTAATATGATCGGCATAGTTGAAGAAACTCGTCAGTATAGTCTTAAGCTAATAGAGTGACATTTTTGGGTTTAATATCTGCCAGAACAAAGATACCTCTTTCATCCCCATCTTACTTTCTGAGAAGTTTCACACGTCAACTTAAGGGTTTAAAATTTGGTGGATGAAGTGCAACGAAATCTAACTATGTTTGGGTAATCGTAGCAAGAGATTGAGTGAAGTCTTATAGGCTTTAAGACCACCCCCATTAAAATGCAAGAGTGACTATGAGCGTGGCTTAAGAAACTGGAGAAAAGAGATACACAAGTCAGTTTTTTGTTTTTGATAATCCCTGACTCTCTGGCCATGTTGAACTGCTTAGATTAGGACAAATAACCTTCCATTCTGCAGCCATGCCCAACACTAAGACTTGGTGTTTTCCACATCTTGACGTCCTTTCTTTTTCAATTTTGTATGAGCTAGTGCCTTCTGGATCTTCTTTCTTTGCTCAGTACACTCTAAGGCATCCAACTTCAGTAAAATTGTTGGATGGAGAGATCGAAAGGAATGACATTCTGTTGCTGAATAATCTTTTTGTTTTTCTTTTACTTAATATATACTTCTCTGTAATTTATCAGTATTACCTACGAAATTATCAGATATATCTCATATAACTCCATAAGTGGAGGAAGAGTAGTTTCTTTATGTATAGATGTTGAAGTATGCAGTTTTCATTGGGAAGTTAAAGTCTAAGATCTTCCTCTGTGATCACGTTCATTAATTAACTTTTGTTTGTAGAAATACAACTGAGTTTTGCATGATCTTTATTTTCATACTAACTAATTACGTGAGTGCATGGTATGTAGATCAAAAGATGTGGAGAGATGGCACGTAAGCTTCGTTTTCTCAAAGATCAAATGACAAAGGCAGGCTTTTCACCTTCATCGAGGTGTAGCTTTGACACTCGTGTTACTTTGGATGAGCTAGAGGTTAGTTAAGTTTTGACTCCCTGTGCTCACTGTATGTGGTGGTCATTGATGTGATTAGTTATTCCAGCATTTGCAACAGTATCATCAACATCAATGACACCAGTTACAACAGCTGCAACAATATAATCATGATCACTATTTTTCAGTTTTTGGACAAATTATTCACCAGTGTAATTGGAATGGTAGGTAAAACTTGGAGAACTTGAAGAAGAGCTTATAGAAGTGAATGCCAACAGTGACAAGCTACAACGGTCACACAGTGAGCTTTTGGAGTATAAGCTTGTTCTGCAGAAGGTAAGGCCACGTTGCAGGCCTTTTTAGTTACAATTCAAGCAGGAAACTATATATTTTCAGTTGTTTCTTATTTTTGCACTTTCTTTCCCAAACCTGTGATCTTCATTACTTTTCAATCTTGGTCAATTCAGGCTGGTGAATTTTTCCATTCAGCACAAAGCATTGCTGCAGCCCAGAATCATGAATTTGAAGCAAATGTTATGGGAGAAGTATCTATTGACAGTCCTCTATTACTCGAGCAAGTAATTTTGTCTGATTTGACCTTATATAGTTTTCTCAAGCTAAGACATTCAGTTATTTGTCAAAATTTTCTTTCTAGGAAGTATATTTTGATTGTCAAGTTGAATATTGACTAGGAAATGTCCGTGGATCCATCAAAACAAGTAAAGCTGGGTTTTGTTAGTGGCCTTGTAGCAAGGGAGAAGTCAATGGCTTTTGAACGAATTTTATTTCGTGCAACTCGTGGAAATGTCTTTCTAAAGCAAGTGGCTGTGGAAGATCCTGTTATTGATCCTCTGTCAGGAGATAAGGTTGATACTCGATATTAGAGCTGTTTGCCATGTTCTTATCTTTTGGATTTGATTGTGGATGATGTCCCATATCTCTATGTGCATTTTTGTTTCCTGTGATATAGAGGTTCTCTGTGCTTTTGATCTGCAGTGGTGTATAATGATAGGTTTAAAGGTATGTTTGATGGACTATTGCAATAATTAAAATTTTTTTTTCTTATTGTTTTCTACCTTTTAGTCTGCAAACTATTTTTCCTACAGTAAAGGGGCGGATGAAAACTAATGAATGAAAATCACATGAAAAAAGATAAACATAGTTCGAAACTATCCGATACCCTGCAATATCTTGTTTCCATAACCTGCAATTTTTTCCCTTTTGTTGCATTCCTTTTGTTATCTTATTTAAGTATAGTCCTTTTATGTATTTCATTTGCATATATGTAACCACCGGATGCTAATTTCAGATTGAGAAGAATGTCTTTGTTATCTTTTACTCTGGGGAAAGGGCAAGGATGAAAGTAACAAAGATTTGTGACACGTTTGGAGCAAATCGCTACCCATTTACAGATGATATAGCCAAACAATACCAGACAATATCTGAGGTATGGTTTTCTATTGAAGAGGATTTAGGTTGATCATACCATCTCCAGTTTTTTTGGGATGTAATGTGAGCTTTTCATTGGTCTTTATGTTAAGAACATGTCTGAGATTAATTAAATTGCGATATTTAGGTATCTGGAAAGCTTTCAGAGTTGAAGACCACTATAGATGTTGGACAACTTCAGCGAAGCAATCTTTTACGGACTATTAGCTTTGAATTTGAGCAATGGAACCTTTTGGTTAGTTTCCTTTGAATAAATAGTTGGTTTGATGTTTGCTCTCCTTGCATAGAGGGCTTGTATTTCCTCAGTTTGTCTGGCAATCCTCTTAAATCACTGAAATTGCAATGCCTCTAAAGGTGAAGAAGGAGAAGTCAATATATCACATTTTAAATATGCTGAGTTTTGATGTGACCAAAAAGTGCCTTGTGGGAGAAGGCTGGTGTCCCATCTCCGCAACAGATCAAGTAAAGTTATCATAGTACTTTCAATGGTGCACTTTCTTTGTTACCTTTGCAAGTTTTCTGAAACCAAAGTTTTAGCTGTAACTTATCAAATGATATTTGACTTGGCAGATAAAAAACACACTGCAGCAGGCATCTTTGGATAGCAACTCCCTAGTTGGAGCTATATTTCAGGTCCTGCAAACCGAGGAATCACCACCTACACATTTCCGCACAAACAAATTTACTTCTGCTTTCCAGGAAATTGTTGATGCATATGGGTAAGTAATAATAGGAATTGATCTGACATTGAGATATGTGAAAATGAAAACTATGTTAAAGGTGATATGCTTGTTGCTTTAACAATTTCAATTGTGTGTTGTACTTTTCTTGGAGTCTGTCATTTGGATTCAGGTTTTGCAAATATTCCTTGAATCTCCTTTCTTTCAACTGTTCTAGAATGTACTTGATTCTCTAATGTGAACCTGCTGAAATGACTTTGATATTTTTGTTTGGGTACTTATGTGTGAGGCCAAGGAGTATTAATTCTAGGTTTGCAAATATTCCTTGGACATTTTTGCTTCGACTGTTCTAGAATTTATGTAATTCTCTAACATTTTCCTCGTGAACTTAACTTTCTTATTTTTATTAGGGTATTTATAAATGAGATGAGAATTTGTTTGGGGGGGGGGGGGGGTTTCTGTTGCTTTTAATGTTATCATATAGTGTTTGAAATTTACTTGGCCAATGCCTCTGGTAATTTTAAAGTTCCCTAGCGATGATTTTCTAGAAACTTTTTACAGGGTGGCAAAATATCAGGAAGCAAATCCTGGTGTTTTTACTATCGTAACATTTCCCTTTTTATTTGCCGTTATGTTCGGAGACTGGGGGCATGGCTTATGCTTGTTTCTCGCTACATTGTATTTTATACTCAGGGAGAAGAAATTGTCCCACCAGGTAATTTTACATTGTTTCTGGTTCTTATTTTTCAAGAGTTCAATTGTCTAAATGTGCATCTTGGATCTCTCAACTATTATGGCTATCTAATGTATCGCAACCTTCATCAGAATATTACATAATTTAGTGCAGATTAATATGTTCTTTTCGCAAAGTTGTGTTTTATTTTTGATTCCTGTGTTTTTATAACTTTAGCCATGCACAATTGATTTGGTGATCCTTTACTGCATTGCCAGTGGAAGAAACAAGTTACTCGAGAGTAGTTATTATGTGATAAACTCTCAGAATACGGGGATATTCTGAAATAGCTTTTATGGCTCAGTTAGAGCTGAAAAATTTGACGTGGATGTATGCCTCTTGCTTTTCAATTACAAAGTGGCTGGAGCCTTCATGCACTAGACTTTATAAGTTACATTCTGCGTGGCATGGTTCAAGGTTCACCATATGTTTCAAGTAAGAGGTGGATGTGAATGGTAATGCTTGAACAGAAAAAACTATCAGAAAAGTTGGCTGCATGTTTTATGATGTAGGTGATAGGGTATTATATATTAATATTAAAGCTTCACATCATACAGTGTATAATATGCTAAATCAGCTATTTCATGTTTTGTTACATATCTTTCTTGATTGGATAATTTTTGTTGATTTTATATCAACAGAAGCTTGGAGATATTATGGAGATGGCTTTTGGTGGTCGTTATGTTATTATGATGATGGCACTCTTCTCAATATACACAGGATTGATATATAATGAGTTTTTTTCTGTTCCTTTTGAACTTTTTGGACGTTCTGCTTATGACTGCCGAGATTCTTCATGCAGGTGTCCAATTGCTACCTTAACTTCTAGTCACACACCCCCACCTCGAAATTAAAAAGTAATAACTATTCGCACAATCCTTTAACTCACTGTTCTTTTCAGGGATGCATCTACAGTGGGCTTGATTAAGGTGCGTGGCACCTATCCTTTTGGTGTTGATCCCAAATGGCATGGTACACGCAGCGAGCTACCATTCCTCAACTCTTTGAAAATGAAAATGTCCATTTTACTTGGCATAGCACAGATGAATCTCGGAATAGTTTTAAGCTATTTCAATGCAAAGTTCTTTGGGAACGATATAAATATCTGGTAAGTTTAGATTCCTGAATATGTGCTGCTGCTTGTATTGCATGTGTCTATTTCATTCACACCATGTAGTGCTCCAATTGTAAGTCTTTACAGATGCATCTGGGCTTTTAATTGCATGGTAGCACAATAGAGCTCGAATATTTGATGTTGTTGTCGTGATTGATAAATATGTGCTTTATACCATAATATTGGCTCGTGTTTACATCCTTTTGCAGGTACCAGTTTGTTCCCCAGATTATTTTTTTAAACAGCCTGTTTGGCTACCTATCACTTCTCATAATTGTGAAATGGTGCTCCGGTTCCCAAGCTGATCTCTATCATGTAATGATATACATGTTCTTGAGTCCTACTGCTGATTTAGGTGATAATCAGCTATTTTTTGGCCAGAAATATCTCCAGGTTTTACTTTTATTTTGATGAATAAGTTCTTGGGACCAGTTCAGGTAGAGAAGAACTCTGACTCATTTCATGTATTCCATTCTACACTATCCTCAGATTCTTTTGCTATTGCTTGCGCTTGTTGCTGTTCCATGGATGTTATTTCCAAAGCCCCTTCTTTTGAAGAAGCAGCACCAGGAAGTATGTTCTGAATTAATTGCATCGCCTCTGTTAAGTTGGTAGTTTTTACTCTGTTGTCTTCCTGTCGATATCTATTTACTTCCATAACATGCTTTCTCAGAGACACCGAGGACAAGCCTACAGACCTCTTTATAGCACTGAGGACTCCTTTGAACTCGAGATACAAAGTGATTTACATGGTCATGAGGAGTTTGAGTTCAGTGAAGTTTTTGTCCATCAAGTAATCCATACAATAGAGTTTGTTCTTGGAGCAGTCTCTAACACAGCTTCTTATCTACGTTTGTGGGCACTTAGGTACATATCTGAGGCTGTTGAAAATTTTATTTTAATTAAAATACATAAATCACTTGCTTCTGGAGAATCTCTTCTTTTTCCAGTATGACATTTGATGTAGATTATGAAGTATTTCGGAAAACTCAAATTCGGTGGGAAGTTGTTCTTTGCCCAAGCATGAATGAAAGAAACAATGTTTGCAAATCCCTAACAAATGAATGAGCTCCCTGTTGTATTCACCCTGGCTTTTTTTTTTAAAGGTAGTTTTGTGTTCTTAATAATCTTAGAACCATGACAAGGAAAGTATGAGAAACTTTTAGGCTGTTTGCAAATCCCAATTATCCTTTTTCTTTAAACCTATGCCGAATTCTATTTCCTTAAGTTGGATGTTGACATGTTGTCTTGAAATCATAACTGGACTACTCAGGAATCATTGATAAATGCAATTCTACTCTGATCATATTCATTCAATCTACTTTATGCTGATCTAGTACCACATAATGATTGGAGCATTGTTGGTTTTGCAGTCTTGCACATTCAGAACTTTCCAGTGTGTTTTATGATAAAGTTCTGCTTCTTGCTTGGGGGTAAGGATCTCCGTGATTTTTTTTTTTTAAAAAAAAAAGCTCCTAAAAATCTTGTAGAATCTGTTTTATGACTCACGTGAGGTTCATTGTGATCATGGCGTCAGGTTCAACAACGTCATTATCCTCATCATTGGGATTATTGTGTTTATATGTGCTACTGTTGGTGTATTACTGCTGATGGAAACCCTGAGTGCATTTCTCCATGCCCTGAGGCTTCACTGGGTAGAATTTCAGGGCAAGTTTTACGAGGGAGATGGTTACAAGTTTTATCCATTCTCATTTGCATCACTCAGCGAGGATGAGGAATGATAGGAGCAGTTTTTTTAACATGACTGAGTTTTAGATGATTCATTTGTGAGTAGACAGATATTAGAAGTCCCAGAGGAATTGCTGAAAATTTTCGGAGATTCAATTCTCTAAAGCACGCCCTTCCGGGTCAATGTAGTAGTAATTGTTTTATGGTGAATCCCGCAGGCTAGCGGTCATATTAGGTCTATCCGTGGAAATTGTTACTAAATGGGCAAAGAGTTCCGGTGGCCCTCAAATTATTAGCCGGATGAACTTTTGGCCCCCAAACAATTAAAAGTAAACTTTTGGCCCCCGATCTATCTAAAGTACAAAATGTTAGACCTTCTGTCAAATTCAGCAGTTAATACAGACGGAATCTACGAACACGTGAGACCCGAAATACAAAGGGCATACGAAATGGTGATTCTGGGGTGCTCTTCTGAAGCGGACGCAAAAAAAGGGCATTGGGTTGAAGGACTATTTGAGGGTCGTACAGCCCTTGGAAGCCGAGGCTAGGGAGTGTTACTTTGAAAATACAGGGTACAGCAGTGATGAATTCATAGAGATGTTGGTTCTTGACAGTTGTTTCATTCTGAAAATCTTTCGAAAGTTTGGAGGGTTGGTGCCGGTCGATCCAGATGATCCGCTTACCTCGATGTTGATCCAGATGTCGTGGGTGTATGCTTACCCCGATGACGAAGGATCAGGGCCGTCTTTGGGCCGATTGACTCTAAATTTCTTCAACAATGCACTGCAAAGGTTTGAGCTAGTTTTGGCCAGATACAGCAGCCTCGAACTCGAACGCAAGCATTTGCTGGACTTTCTTTGCGAAAGCTTCAACCCCCTGGAACACGGCGAACCTAAACCCGATGGGTTTCTGAACACTCGCGTAATCGAATGCGTCTCGCATCTCTCGTACGCTGGAATTGACCTTAAACCCAGCGAGGAAGAGAGCTTCTTGGCCATAAAATTCAGGCACGGGGGGTAATCGAGATGCCCAGAATTGCTTTGGATGATTTCATGAGCTCGTTTCTATTGAATTGTGTCGCCTACGAGCAATGTCAGGCGGGTTGTTCCAAACACATGACGACTTGTGCTACATTCTTGGATTGCCTGATAAATTTGTCCAAGGACGTCCAATTTCTATGCGATTGGAACATAATCGAGAACTATTTTGGGACAGATGCTGAAATTGCCAAAAATGCCCTTCGTATTTCGGTGTGCTTCTCACGTAGTCGTAGATTCCGTCGGTATTAACTGCTGAATTTGACAAAAGGTCTAACATTTTGTACTTTGGATAGATCGGGGGCCAAAAATTTACTTTTAATTGTTTGGGGGCCAAAAGTTCATCCGGCTAATAGTTTGAGGGCCATCGGGACTTTTTGCCCTTACTAAATTGATACTCATGATGCTATGAAAGGTATAACCACGATTTATGGCCCCTAGGATTAAGTTGTCCTGACACCCGTCATTCGCTGTTTTGTGAATGAAAGTTCCATTTATTTATCTAAGAGAAGACTTTGCTGCGGTTAATTTCTAGGTAAATCCGTCTTTAAAGGTTGCATATTTGCATATTGTCACAACATTGGATATCAAATCTGCTGCAAAATGTACGGACCTCTTATCCAACCTCTCACAAAGGGATCACAACCCACACCATAAAAGAACTTTCTGCCCATTTTCAGAAGCAGACTTAAAAATAATTCTCAAACTAATTACGCGCCATGGTAGTCAACAGAAGTTACAGAACTTCAAAGTGCATCCATATTGCCACGAAAAAGGAAAAGAACAATAATAATTGGCACAACGGCAATAAAAAATTAAAACCGCTATTCTGATATACGTCGAGTTCTAATTTAAACCATTTTAGGAATGTTTGTTGGAGCCTCGAGGTGATACCATACAGACCATCTTCTAGAATACATTAATGGAAAGTAGTTCCTATATACACAATACCCAAATAAGTTCATATTTAAGTACAGTACCAACAAATGAAGATCAATGACTTGATACTGAGTTGATGTGTGATAGTACCACCAAATGAAGGTTCATGACTTAATACTGAGTTCATGTGTGAACGGCAGCCACAGATGAGACCATAGAATCAACCCCGCACAAATTGCGATCAGCCCTACAGAACTTGTAGTAGCCACTCTCTCCCCAGTTTTCACCCCACGAGTTCTTTATGATCCAGTAAGGCTTGTCCTTGAGCCGGATAGGGGCGTAGCCCGCAGCACCATACCCAACTAAAAGCACCCCGTGATCCTGGCTCTTTGAACAAATGTATGGGCATGAAACCCCTCCAATATATGTCTGCATCCAGATTGCATTGATCGCAACTGCAGATGGGAAAAAAAAAAATAGAGGAAACAGTATTAGCATCTGTGTCGTCAACTCCCAACTAATACAGAAAATTTCACTTCTCAACTCTCTCCCAGGCAGCTTACTCTGGGGGTGTTCAAGTATTGAAGTAGCTGATTACCTGCAAGAGGGCCATGCTTCACCAGATTTGCAGCAATCTGATCTTCGTCGGTGGAGACAACACTGAAGTTGGACACTTTAGCAGCAATTTTGCTCTTCTCAAATTTACATTTCTCATCCCTGCCAGTGTAAGGATAATCTTGCTCACGTTCAACTCCACCAGATTTCAGTATGTACTCGAAGGCATTGTTCATCAATCCGCCATTACAACCAGAATCACATGAATTATATTCCGCTGGATCGCACTGCAAAAGGTGAATGCTAAGTCAATTAAGACAACACTACATCAACAAGCTCAATATCTGCAGATGGGCATCATAATTTCCTCATTACTACACAATACACATGCTAAGAAGACCGACCAACCAATCTGGGCACAAACCAACATCGACCCCATGTCCAGGAACAAAAAGCAATCTGACCATACCCTCAAAATGCACAAAAGCTTAAGTTCATTTATATCGCGTATCTGTCTTCAATTGAAAAGGAATTTTAGTTTCACATAAGAGATTCAGAAACATGCTCATCAACAAAGGGCACCAAGGTACTAATAAGATTATGCAGTATATACTTTATCAAGTCAAACTAGATTACATCCTGTGGTCTTTATGCGAGGCAGACAACAACAGTGAAGATAGAGATAAAAATACATAGAATTGAGAGTTGATCGGTCACAAAAGTTCATACTTCAAATTAATCTTGTCGTGAGGCAGAAACCTTCAAGCTAGCAACATCTATCCTTTTTCAGTTAACCAATTTGAAACAAAACTATCATCCAGGCCCTCCAATTTTTGTACTCAGAGATAGACAGAAAAATTTTTTGAATCTTGGAAATATGCATAACAAAATTACTAATTGATTATCTAGCTACTGATCAGAGATAGGTTTCTGTCCAATAGTTCTTTATCCATTATTCAGACCACATGCAAAAGTCAACGCGACGAAAACTCAAACCTCATGGTCACAATCCACAAGCTGCTGCTCGCTGAGGCTGACTAGCTCTCTGGTGGCCAAATAGTGCGCTCCTTCCAACGCTCCGGTTGTACTGAAGGACCAGCATGATCCGCAGGAACCCTAACAAACACCCAAACTCCGTCAAAGTCATTGGACGAAACGTTATAATAGGACTCACGAGTGACTAAAATGAAGCTAACAATACCTGATCTTTGACGGGGGTGACGGCTCCATGGTCACGCCAGTCAAAATCAGCAGGAAGATCGGTGGTAGGGAGGATCGGAGCCTTGTTAGCATCGGCAGGGAGTCTGAGCCGTCGCTTGTGCTTATTAAGTCCGAGGTGGTTACGCCGGAACTCGGACGGAGTGAGGTCAGAGAACCTAGTAACGCCGTGGACGGCGGAAGGGTCAAGGAGCTGGTGGCGCTTAGCACGGCGCAAGTTAGCCTTGAAAACCGAGAATCGGTAGTCGTGCTCCTCCTGCGTGGAATAAGTCTTGCCGTACTTGGTCTTGAAGAGTGAGAAATGGTGATCTGCGTTCAGGAGAGGATCAGCATCATCGCCGTCCGATGTTACGACCTGTCTGATCAACGGATCGTCTTGGATGATGGACGCGGCTGCACGGTCGCCTGCCGCGGACGCAACCGCAGAGGATAGCAGAGTGAAGCTGAGAAGAAGAGAGAAAAGAAAGAGACGATCCATTGGACTTGAAGAGTGCACTGTGTAGTGGATCAGAAACGTGAGATGGTTTCCATGGATGTAGGGATGGGATTATATAATGGGTGCTGGAGGACAGTAGGTGGAAATAAGCGAACGAGATTTTGCAACGTGGTCCGGCTTTATTACTTTATTGTTGATATTTTCGCGCTTGGATCGGAAGGTTATTTAAAATAATTACTGTATCTTTTTTATAATTATGATGTGTTATATATAATATTAACAAATATGTTTATGATGCAATAGGTATTTTTTTTGTAAATAATTCCTATTTGTCAAGCTAAGCTTTGAATAATGGACTAAAAAAATAGAGGAATGGCTTGCTATCCTATTTGAATTGCTATATTTCGTGATCATATTTTTTGATCATTCTTTCGACCTCATATACATCAAATTGTAATGGTATTTTTTTTTTATAAAAACTCCTAAACAATCCAAACGGGTGCAGATTCTAGTTTCTTGATGGGCTAACCTTATTCAGTGGTCAATTCTTAATTTTTTTTGTCATTATTCAAATACATCAAATCGCAACAATACATTTTTCTATAAAAATTTCTAAAATAACAAGCCAAACGGGTGCTCTTAAATTGTTTGGATAAGGTATTATTTGAAATATTATTTGGAATAATTACTGTAGCACTTTTTTGTGATGTGATGTATGTGAGATAAAAAGGTGAGTTGAGAATATAAAAAGGTGAGTTGAAAAATGTGTTTATGATACAAGCGAAATATTATTTAAGATAATAGAGTACTATCCAAACACTCTTATGATACAAGCGAAGTATTAATGTTTATTTCATTCAACGTCACTTTCAAAAAGAAAAGCCTATTGATGACCAAGGTTGCTAAAGAAAACCTTTGCACTCTATGCAAGTGAAAAATGGCAGTAAAAGAATTTGCTTAGTTAATAAGTTATCAAAGCTTTCATGCAAGGAAGTTTTGGACGTTCCCCTGCCAAGATTGACTAATGCTTATACACACAACACAAGCGTGGTTACCTTTTGACTTTTGAGGGAAAGACAACTATAAAGCTGGATTTTTTTCTGGATTTTTCTGGATTGCATTTGTTCAAAATCCCGTTTGGATTGCATTTTTCTAGATTTTTTGTTGAAAAATTATTTTAGCGATTTGATATATATGAGATAAAAAAGTGATAGAAAAATATGTTCACGGAAAACGAAATAACTTTTCTGAGAAAAATCGCAATCCAAACGGGGATTCAAACAATTTATCTTACCCTATCTTCCGATATAAGCCATTCAAATCTCTTTCGAAGCATACTTCACGAATGACGTCTTGCACCTGCGGCCGTGGAATTCCAGGAGGGCTATGCTATACTAGGACTGTGTTTGTTTTGAGGGAATAGGAGGGCAAAGCAAAGAAAGGAAGTGGAGGGATAAGGTTTTTAATATTTGGATTGGATTTTGAGGAAGCAAAGAGATTTTGAGGAAGCAAAGAAAGGAAGTAGAGGGATAAATTATTATATTTTTTTTTAATCTGCCTTTCCTCTAAAAGTGGACGAAAACAGAGGGAAAGGATGTCAAAATTAATGAAAATCATAACATTTTCTAAGAAACTTTACAAATTAAACTTTTAAGTTATGGATAAAAACATAATTAACTCGTAATAATTTTATTTCCCTTCCTTTCATAATTCAAACAACGTGAATGGATTCCAATTTCCTCTCCTCTCATTTCTTTTCCTTTCCACTGGAGTTCTCTCATTTCCTCTACTCTAATCAGACGTTGAAAAATAACTATGACAGGCACACAGAATTCAAAAAAACAAACTACACAAAAACTACAATCCCAATCCCAACTGTGTAAGGTGTATATCTGTCCGGAAAATCCACGGACCCAGATACCCACTGCGTTAGAAAAAAAAAAAAAAGTATATCTGTCCGGAAAATGGTGCTATGACATGACTAATAAGCGAAGACTAATACACACGTAAAATACAAAATACCACCCTATGCTTTGGCTTACATACACTTGAAGTCTTGAACTCTCCTATAATTTAGCTAGAAACCTATAAATAGACCCCTATATAATTGTGATTAAAGTGATACCATTAGATCTTCTATTAGATTTAACGATTAAACTTGAATACTCAAACTTTTCAAATAAAATTACCATAGAATGACAAAATCACCTTCAGTCCAAGCTTGATGCAATGTTCCAAATAAAATTCAGTAGCAAACCATACTTTTAAAAAATTTCAACGTAAAAATGAAATTATAGAATAAAACTTATATTTGTTTCATCTTCAATGCTATTTGTTAGACCGCTACTGTCATGATAAAAAGTTCAAATGTGTTTCGTCTCGTACAAAAAAAAAAAAAAAGGCAAGAACAAAGTACGGTGACAAGAAAAATCACAGAAGCAAATATAAATTTTTTGTTCCTTCTTATCATGATGGTAGGAGTCCAACAGAATACTGAAGATGAAGTAAATATAAGTTTTTTTTTTCAAAATTTTGTTTTTATCTTAAAATTTTTTTAAAAGTATAGATTGTTTCCAAAATTTCATTTAGAACATCATAATCCTACATAGAAGGGTGATTTTGTAATTTTGTCGTGATTTTATTTAAAATATTTGACTTTTTAAATTTGACCGTTAAATTTAACAGAGAACATATCAATTCTACTTTGATTAAAATCACCACATTTTTTTGCCTTTCTAAATTTTTTTTTAGTATAAGTGGTAGGTTTTGAATTTAAAACTTTCAATTACACTCATTTCTTCCGTACTATTCAATCCATCATTCTTCCCACAACGCATGGGTTAAATTTTACGCTTCCAAATCACATAAGGCCAAAGCATTTGACAATCTCAGCCTCTTGCTAATTAATTTGCTAGGTTAGTCAATATTAAGGAATTTGAATCGCATCTGGTGCAGATATACACACATACACACACTTATGGCTTTAATGCAAATTGAAATGTAACCAATATATACGGAATGAACAATCATCCGTGGAGAAAAGGACCAATTACTTTTACTACGTGATTCCATTTATGTGTAACTTTTTTTTTTTTTTTTTATGGATGTTTGACTTGTTTTACATGCAATTGCGTACATGTTATCTCTTTTAATAGCAATATGATTAGCTTGTCTAACAATAAATATGTAAAATTTTTGGTATTAACCCTTTTCACATAAAGAAGAATTAAAGGACCTTTAATTCTCATTCAGTATTTAGTTAACTCTCCAAAAAGCAGCCTATTAGTAGTATCCAACTATTAGTTGCCGAAAGAATGCCTTGGACTCTATATGCATGCATGTAATTAGGACTGGTTTAGTTAGAGATGGTCTTACTGTTTCTACAACTACAATATATCTCTTGCATCTAACATGTATGTTTATAGAATTTCATATTAGTAGTTACGCTTCAATATGCACTTTGTTACCCCAAGAACCATAATTAGGGACCATATACTTTAAATGGATAATTAACAATACTTGTCTGTTTAAAGATTCACACTTAATTTTCACTACTTTTTGCCCTCTATCATTAAATTTTAAAAGAAAGGAAAACTTTTGTGGAAAAGAAGACAAACAACTTCATTGTGTCTAATAATATAACTAACTATATGATCATATGATCTCTGGAACTTCTATTATTTTCCTCTAAACAACCTCTTGTAGCTGAAATATGCATTCTAATTATAATTTTGTAATTCAACGAATAGTTTAAAATTGTTAGGATTTCATTGCATATGATACATAGTGTGGGTATGCAGTTGAGCATATAAACTGATAAACACGTAAGGTAGGACGCATAAATAATTGTCAGACAACGGAAAATGCATCTCTGAGAGGTTGCCCTCTCTGTACCATATCCCAAAGTAACATATTCTGTTTTACCCCTCCCTTCTCCCCTTGTATATATATTATCATCTTCCCACGTTCTATCACCTTCTTTGACCCTTTTCAGTACAATATCAAAATATAACATTCGGCCCAGATTCACACGGAGAGTCGTTTTACTAGTGGGAAAAGAGAGAGACAGACGAAAGAAGAGAAGATAGAATGAGTGATCACGTGCCCCAAAGGTACTGGTTAAGGATATCTTGGGCTGCCCATTTCATTTTCTGCGTGGCCCTGCACATCCATTGGTTCATCAATCGGGCTGGATTCTTCGAAGGTTGCTTGGGATATCTATGGGAATGAAAGCTCCTTCTTGCCATGGTCATGTTTCTCGTGCCCCTCATGGCTCTGCAATACGCCATCTATTTTCTTCTTGCCGAATTTCTTGAAGTTTTGCATCTGCATGCAGGGTTAATTAAAGGCTCTAGCCAAATGGTTAATCCAAGAGACATATGACAGGAAAAGAGAATTTTAATTGATTTTTACACTTTTTATATTCTTCACCCCCATCCTTTCCTTTTTATTCTGACAATCTTTACTATAGTAGCAATAATACTAATTCACAAAGGCATGACTTGCGAGCTCCGTTGAACCCACAAGCTTCTTACTAAGGCAAATTATACGATCACCAACCGATTAAACAAGTGACATATAACAGTTTTATAATTTTATTTGTGATTTGTACTAGAATCGTATGCGACATAACACTACAGTTTTGGACATTACTCTTTAATAATAATAATATTATTATTATTATCTCTTTCCACTTTCCAGTAACATGTTATTTACCCAAATATTGCCTTTTCTTTTATTGAAATTTTTTTTTTCGGGTTTTAGTAGGCTTCCAGAAACATAAAAGGGGACTTATAGGCCCTGTTTGGTGTTTGCGTTGCTTTTGATAAAAAAAAAACACCTTTTGATGCTAGAAGCACTTTTGAGGTGTTTAGTGAATATTATTTCATAAAATTAGAAGTTGAACATTTATTGTTAAAAGCACTTTTAACAAAACCTAAAATTTGATGATTTTAGAATAGTTTTTGTGTTTTAAAAATAAAATATTAAATTTAATCATGTATCCAATATTATGAACTAAATAAAGAGATAAATATATTTAAAATTTTTAAAATTATACATTATTCAATACAATAAGTACTTATTAAACTATATATCCAAACAATATACTTAAAAATCCTAGAACGCTTCATGAGTGCTTTGATTAAAAACTCTATTAGATTAAATACTTTTTAATAAGTTATCGCAAATCCAAATGGGTCCTTAGCTTATCTAGAGTCTAGATTAGTTTGTATTTTTTTTTTTGTAACCTAGAATATGCCCTGACCTGAACTCCTTGGACCTGATCCGGCACACAAAAGCGGATGGCAATGCCATGGCCCCACACAATTTTCACCCGAGCAAGTCACAGGTGCTCCAAGGAGCAGTTTTGATCCCGGAATCTAGACTAGTTTGTATTGCTTCTTTGATTCCAGAAAGGGGCAAAAAAAAGGAAAACTTATTTTGTCTCCTTTACCAATATTCGTCTTGGCCTCTCATTTTCCAACAAACTCCAATCTTCTTCATCTCCATTTCTTTTACCTGTTTTGGATCAATTTTAATTCTTATTTTGCGGGTAACTTTGGCTCTTCAAATGGGAAAGTTTGGAGGCCATGACCCCTAATATGGTGATTTCAGTTTTTTTTTTCTTGCCTCAATTCTGTAAATTGATTTGAAGTATGGAAGAGGAACTATTTTTCCTCCAACAATCAATGTTTATAAATTTTGATTTTTGGAAGAGAATAAGAAGTAAAAGGAATAAAAAAAATAGGATTATACTTTTGGAAGTGGACTTGTATGACTCTGGAAGTCTATTAAGAGCAACATCATTTTTAAGTTTGAATAAAATAAATAGTTGCAAAACTATAGCCCTTTCAATAATACCCTCGTATTAATTAAGTAACTGCTAATACCTTCGAACTTCACACTCTGATCCTAAATTTGTCCTAAACTAATACCTTCTTCCGGGGGAGGATATGGGAACGAGATCATATAATTGGCTCCTAGGCTGCAGTAGGTACTAGGTAGGCATAAAAGAATGAGATTTTACAACGTGGCGACGCTTTATTCCTTTCCTATTTACATTTTGCCAAGCATTTGATGAATGGACTTAAAACGGCTCCATTTGGATCCATCAATTTTTCAAAAATTAGTTTTTCAAATATTATAAAAATTTTTAAAAAATATTCTAAATAGTATTCTAAAAAATTGTCTAAATTTTTTTTAATGTTTAAAAAATATTCCAAAATATATTATAAAAACTCTACTACTCTTAAATATCCCAAAATATATTCTAAAAATATCTTAAAATATACTCTAAAAACTCTGCTACAATAAAATTTTTCAAAAATACCCCGAGAAACAATTAATCCAAACAGAAATCTTGTTATCAGTGTAGTATGTACAAGATTGGTAGAATCAAGAACGCTGTGTATGTATACCGCATTACATAGACGATAAGAGTAAAGGACCAAGAAAATTGAGCTCACTTTTACGCTGGAATATTGGTAATTATCAGGTAATGGACACTGTCTATCAGCACAATTGTGCCTTAGATTTTGCGTGTGATTCTCTCTTTGGCTACTCTTTTTGCAGTGGTAACTCGTACTACTACTAATTCTTTAGCTAAATCCTCAGGGATGAAGACATGGATCAAACCAATGAATGCACATTTCGAAGTGGTTACTAAAACTTGTTTGCAAGAAATTTTTGGATGTTCCCTTGATTGACTAAAGCTTATACACACAAGGATCATTACTTCTTCCTCTTCTTGAGGGACACAAGGCTGACTGCTGTAGATGTCTCGACCTACAAAAATGCGACTAAAGCTTAAACCCGTCTGGAGTATTTGACACTATACCGTATTTGATCTTGAAGCAACTTTCTCAATTGGTGTTTTAGTGATCACACATTAGCCATGTTTAACCACGCTACTGAAAGTGAAAATTACTTATCTACTTAGAATAATATTTTGAAATGATTTTAGTATTTTCGTAACTATCGTTCAATATATGTTGTGTATGTTTATGTTATGTTTTTCTGTATATGTGCTGAAGGTCTATTAAAATCCACTACTAGTACCTACCTACGAGATAAACGCTGTAAAAACTTGTTGTTTGGATTGTTGTTTTTAGCAATTTTTGTAAAAAAATGTACTGTAACGATTTTATGTATATAAGATAAGAAGGTGATTATAAAATGTGTTCACGAAAAAGATAAATTTTTTTTACGGGTTAAATATATATAAGATAACAAGGTGATTGAAAAATATTTTCACAAAAAAAGATAAATTTTTTTTTATGGAAAACGACAATCCAAACCACTTTAACTACCGTTAAGAAACGAGGCCAGGCTCATAGCCTTTTCAAGTGCAGCCCAATCCACTGTTTGAATTCAAGATCCGCCCATGGCCTTGTTATGGACAATTGATGCATAAAACATTTTTTTTTTAAATATAAGTAGGAGGTCTTGATTTTGTGATCCCTCACTTGCACTTTTTCGCCGTGCCACTCAATCCATTCTTCACATTCAAAATCATACAAAGATATCAAACAACAAATCTGAAAAGTTATAGATTTGAGTAACAAATAAAAAGCTAAGATAAAATAATTGTAGTTTCAAGAACATCTACTAATTAATTGTTTCAAATCCAGATATTAAGATGAAATCTGTTGAATAGACTAAAGAAATTTCAATTCTAATAAACAAACTTGAAAAACTCAAATCTAATAATAGAAAAATGAAAAAAAATGATCTAAAACTCCTACTAGAAAAAATTTAGATCTAATAATAGAAAAAAAAGTTACCTAAAACTCGCACTGAGAATCTTAGGAGAGAAGAACACTCTGACTATAAAAGTTTAGGAGGAGAGAAAACTTTTACTAGGCAATTCACTAGGAAACCTAACCTAGTAGTGACTTTAGAGAGAGGTTCCTCGCACGAGGAAAAGATAAGAAAATCTGATTTCTCATAGAAAAGTTGGAAGATATTTTGATTAAAAAGTTTTTTTAAGAGAGAAGGAAGAGAGTTTTTTTTGTAAATATGAGTTATTAATCACGGGATCTTGAACTCTTCTAAAATTTGTATAGTTATTGAGGCAATATTGAGCCACAAATAAATAAAGTAGGTGCATCTTTAATTGTTTGAATTTTGTTTAATAAGCCAACCGAAAAATATACCTCGGCTTTTGTCGAGCAAGAGCTGAGGAGTACCAGCTGCCAGGTACATCCTTTTAAAAAGTTTGACCCAAGTCATACACATGTCTGTTATTACAAAAAATTACAAAGACATCTCCAAACGCGAAGATAGGGCAAGAAATGAGCCCAATAACAAAAAGGCCAAAAAAAAAAAAAAAGGGAAAACTCGAATTCCAAAACATAAGAGAACTCAGCGCAGGGAGAGTCAACACAAAAAATTCACTTCCCTGACGAGTTTGATGAAACACAAGCCAGAGCCTAGTAAACTAACACCTGTAGCACAATAAGCAGCTCAGAATCAAACGGAAAGGAACCAAGTAAGAAGAAGAGATGGAAGACGACGGTAACGGCAGCAACAGCACCGTCGTGGACACCGCCAAGGCGGAGAGATCGGTGTGGCTGATGAAGTGTCCACTAGTCGTTTCCAAGTCCTGGCAAGCTCAAGCTGCCGCCTCTTCTTCCTCTTCCGTCTCCGATTCACCTCCGGCCTCTAAAGTCGTCGTCTCTCTCGATCCTCTTCGTCCCGACGACTCACTGCAGGTACTCAAGAGTCATTTCTCACGTACTTAATCGTTTTGATATAATTGAAATGTGCGTGTGCGTGTGCGTGTGTATACTCCTATTCTCTTTGGTAATTGAATTAGATTTTTGCAGTTTTCTTCTGATTTGAGCTGTAGATTTGTTTAGTGAATTAAGTTTTTTAAGTGATTTATTTGATTTTTTTTCTTTGCCTTGTAAGGTTTTGCTATAGCATCTTTTTTTTTTTTTGTTTTTTTGTTTTTTAAGTTCAGTAGTTATTGTGTGCTAAATAAAGCCTGAATGGACTATAATTCAGGTTTACGAAGTGAGAAAGCAATTGACCTCTGTCCTGGTACTTGGGAAGAGGTCAGAAGTCTGGATGGCTTTTGATGTAGTAGCACTTTGTCTTCTTTACGGATAATGTGGAGTGCTTTTGTGATGTATGCCTGTGCATGAAGCATGATCATTGTGTTCACTCTTGTGCATTCAAATAATTGATTTTGACTGAATGGCTGCAGGTGATTAGAAGCATATTATTCAAGTTAAGTTTAGTTGTTGTTGAATTCATGCTGACATGTGGTTGCAAAAACGTTCACATGCTCAAAATTATGTAGTTTGTTACATATGTATATCCATAAATTTGCATCGAGTTTATTTGTTTTTGCAAGTAATTCGTTTCTGCAGAGATTAACTAATTAGAACATGTATATATTAGGATTGGGACCCATTGTATGTTTAATTTTGCATCTGATGCACTGCAGCATATTTTTATCGGTTAGTTACTCCTTTTTTCCTCTGTTTTGGAAATAGGTATCTGCATGTTCCATATGTTTGATGGGATATGTGGAGTTCCATTAACCTTTTTTCTTTTCCTTGTCTTTTTCTTCGTATAGGAAGCACCTTGGGTTATGCCTTTATCGCAATGAATTTCAGAATGTGGATAATCTGTTATGTGTTTTATTTGGATAGTTTTCCTTGCAAATCACTATTCTACCCTTCTAAACAGCTTTTTAAATTACAATCAGTTTACTATGGAGATGGCTGGAACTGGAAGTGACGCCGGAAACATGCCGAAAAGCTACTCGCTTAATATGTTCAAAGACTTTGTTCCTATGTGTATTTTCTCTGAGACAAATCAAGGTAATCTTTATTAGGCTCCTTAAGTTCAAATTTAATTTACAAGATTCTTTTTGATGCATTGTTGTTCTGGAAGCTATTCTCTTCAAACAATGGGTATTGAACAGGGATATAGCTTTTTCTCCTTAAATTTTTTAGTATGTCCTGCTTTTGTTCAGCTGAGTTGAGATTGGGTCTGATCTGTGAGGCTTTCTCTGTGCTCTGACTCTAGTTTTTGATGTTGCATGCCTGAACAGTTTTGGAGCAAAACTTTGCTGGGAATAATCTTTTCTTTTGTTATTTATTGTTTAGCACTGATTTTGCAGGAAGAGTTGCTGCAGAAGGGAAAGTCGAACATAAATTTGACCTGAAACCACACAATGAAAACATGGAAGAGTACAGAAAAATGTGTCGTGAGAGGACAAATAAATCGATGGTCAAAAATAGACAAATTCAAGTATGGCGTGATTTATATGACTTGCAAAATATCTTACTTGGCTTTTGTATAATTGGAATGATTTTCATTTTTTTTCTTTTCTATCCCAATTTGGGCTCGTATATTTGTAGGTGATCGACAATGATCGTGGTGTGCACATGAGGCCTATGCCTGGAATGGTAGGCTTGATTGCATCCAATTCTAAGGTACTCAATCATGTCCTCTAGTTATGGTGTAATTTTTTGCGGCTAATGCATTCTGCTTTTTAATCTTGCTGATCTTGAACTTCCTGTAGTTGTAACAACATTTTTGCAACTTATTTATTCTGTTTTGTGATCTTGTTGGACTTCTGAACAACAAAAAGTGGGAGCTGCTGTAAGAAAGTTTGGAATGTTAGTGATATGGACTCTAAGTTGGTTCTAATTCTTAAAAACATCAGAACAATGTTTGAAAATATTGTACTTAGATTAAAATTGGCCGATTGGCCTTCTGGATCCCATTGGTAGCTATCTTCCTTGAGACCAGTTAATTATGCTCTGCTGGGAAGGATGCCAAATTTTGGGAGAATTTTTGCCCAACGTTGCAGTTCGTCATCTGATTTGTACAAGTATCGTATATTTAGCTAAGAAATTCATTAACATCATGATGATGCTGTTCTGTACATTGTTGGTTTATTTCTAAGTGCATATTTATTGCTTCCCCGCCTATTGCGCATTATTTATTCGGGAGTGGTTATTATCAAGGCAGAGAAGGGTAATACAGTACATTCCAGGAAAGTTCCAAAGGTTATAAACATGGAATATTCTTACTCGAATCATGCATCTTTATGGCAGGATAAGAAGAAAGCAGCTCCAGTTAAGGGATCAGATGTCAAGAGAACTAGACGGGATCGTGGAGAACTAGAAGATATCATGTTTAAACTTTTTGAAAGACAACCTAATTGGGCCTTGAAGCAGCTTGTGCAAGAGACTGATCAACCTGCGGTATACTCTACTATTATTCTTTTTTATTCTCCCTTCCCTTTCTTTTTTCCCTTAAGGAGACAAATGGTGTTCTTTTTAAAATTGATGCATATTTTGGAGTTGAGATTGGAGAAGAGGGAACCATCATTGGATCCTTGTTCATAAATAATGCTTCCTGTTTGAAGGGAGAGTGTCATTATAGATCAGGGGTTTTTCTTTTTGGCTGCTTTGCCTGAATGTTCACTAGTTTATAGAACAATTTGAAACAGAGTGTTGACCCATCATTTAGGCCCTGGGTCACATAGCATAGCCATAATGCATGATCCTGCTCCTTAGCTACCCTTGTAAGACAACCAGGGAACAGAAAAAGAGAAATCAATGCATGCTTGATTTTTTTTCCCTCTCTGGTAATGATTGAGTCTGGAATAACTTTGAATTTCCGTGAACTAATATTCTTGTACTTGCTGCTTTGCCCCATTTTTGCAGCAATTTCTGAAGGAGATACTGAATGAGCTCTGCGTCTACAATAAAAGGGGTACAAACCAAGGAACATATGAGCTGAAGCCAGAGTATAAAAAGTCTGTTGAGGATACAGGTGCTGAGTAAATGTTTTATCTCTGACTGTATATTAGATTTGAAAAAGACAACGAATTGCCTGACATGAGGAGAGACATTTGGAGAAAATACTTCTTTTTTACTAAGCTAAAATGACGCCCTGGTAGCTGTTGTTGTCCATTTTATGGATGCGTAGAATCCGATGTAAAAGAGGCGTATAGTCATATAGATAAACTTTTTTTTTTTCTTGTTTTGGATCTTTATATATATATCCTAAGCAGAGATTTTCTCAATTTACCCCCTTATAAAGTTGAAATTTGAGATGCTAAATCTTGTTTGGCGAATGTGATCCTGTCTGCCTTATTTGTTTCTTTAGGATGTCACTTTGAAAGCAAAAGGTTAGGAAAGCCAAAAACTGGCTTTAGATATGAGTACGATCTGTGAATGTTATTATCATGTCCTTTGGGAGATTTAGTTGGAGGACATTTCATTACTTGTAAGCTTATGGTTCCTACTTCTCATCCGCTGCTTGTTTGGAATTTCCCTATTTGTTGGTCTCCATGAAATAGCTGTTGTCTATTTCAAATTTACTTTCAGTTTGGTGACTACTTGTGACTTCATGCTTTAACAAGCTTGTGAGTTGACAAAGTAATCACTTAAAATACTCTTTGTATGTAAAAAGTTTAACCTTAACATGTTGAATGTTTAAAGGAGATCTTCTTTTGGAAATGAAGAGAGAGAGAGATGGTTTGGATTTGCTGGGCGGTTCTTTTTGATTGCGATATTATAGTTATCAAATATATTTTGGTCACCGACCTAGATAAGATGGGTCGACTAGACGATCGGTGCAACCAATAAGTCAATTGTTGGATTTAAAGAAATGACATTTGATAATGAAGAAGTACATCAAAGTAAGTAGTTTTTCGTTCAGATTTTGTTATCCAATTAAGATCTATATCTGTTAAGTGTAATACTTAGAGACTACACCAAGGCAAACCAAAATCTCTCTGTATTTAGGGAATTTGTTATGGCATTGTTCAAGATTTCTGATAGCAAAAGAAGCAAAGAAGTGTACTTTTCCACTGAAGAAATCCCAGTTGGATTTTGGTCGTTTTGCAAGGTTCAAGCAAAATTTGGACAGTCAACTTGATCTGCTTGGTCTTTTGCTTAAATGATCTATTGAGTGGGTAAACTCCAAGGACCTGGTTGTGTCTTGTTCAACTTCGTTCCAAATCAAACTATGGTCCTTGAAAAGTGAGTAAATGGGGTGATGGAGGTTTCTTTTCAGTCAGTATAGGCTCATAAAAAGTATGAAACAGTACTGTCAGGAATGGATCAAGGGTGCTGATCCAAAACCTATGCCTTTGCAGAATCAGCTTAATCAAACTTCTGCCAGAAAGATGCAGGAGAATATAGGCCTTTGCAGAAGAGGTGCTGTGTCCAAAAACTAAATTTTTGCAGAAATTACGGAGACTGAAAGAGGATATTAGCTTTTGGTATGCAATATTCACATGGCCCCACTCTAAGAATCCCAGAAGAGAAAAATTGTTTGGTGACTGGATTAAGATAACTATCTAATTACTGCAGTAGGAGTTTTACTGTAATTCTTTATTTCTCATTTGATAACCAGAGTTTTGTTGAGTTGAGGATTATCTCTTGTTAGATACTGGAATTTAGCCAATTCATATGGGCTTCATCCTACATGATTCCTGACAATTCAATGTTCTTTGTGCTGTACCCTATGTTGGAATGCGTGTATGAAGTGACTTCGAGAGCAATATCTGAAATGTCATGAGTTGTTTATTGTTTTAAGCTTTTATAAAGAAATCCAAAATTAATTTTATGTAAAGCCGAAGCAAGGGATGATATGTTCTGACTAACTAAGAAAAATTTCCCTTCCCTGTGCCTGCAAATGGCGCAAGTCTTTCCCCTGCTTGGTTTTTAACATGTGGAGCTTGTGTTTCTTCCTACTGTCTTGGTAATTATAGTTAATTGAGTACTTACTAACTCTGGTGTTGTTTGGGAAAGTGTAACTTCTAGATCGCTGTTAGTCTTTTATTTTCTTGTCTTGCTGAACTCAAAGTTGGTCATTTGCTTGAGTTTTTCTTCTATCTCCTGGGCTGAAGGTAGAGTCTTATTTGCTCCACCATCCAAGCTCCATTTATGGATGGGTTGGGGAGGGGTGATAGAGAATTGGGTTTGTTCCCTTAGCTAGGGCCACTGAGTGGGGGTGTTTCTGTATTCTGGTAAGCAATTTATAGACATTTGAGTTTTCAAACCGTATAAAACCTAATTTTGTCTTGGGAAAGCTCGGAGGGTTTCTAACAACAACGTAAATAGCATGAGATGAAAGTGGAACCCGTTGTTACCACTTACTCATTACTAGTGCTCAATATGAAAGACCTGGGCGCCATTTTGACTGCTGTTGGGAAGAGTTTAATATTATAAGATTGGGTTGTTTGGTCAGATTAAGGATTGAAATGTCACCTCTTTGTTAAATCATCTGATCATTTATTTTTTGGCAGTTATTCTTGTTCTGATAAAATGCTACATTGTTGGGGTAAGAAAAAGTTGTGTATCTCTTGAACATAAATATCAGATGTGTGAATTATGCATGCATCACATCCTGGTTGTATCTGCTTTCTTATTCTTTGCTGTTAAGAATCATTTTAGAATGTCTAATTCAGTGGATATATTGCTGGTTTCTCTTATCAACTGAACGTTTTAGCAAGGATATAAATAAATGAATCTGTTGTACCTTAACGTTACATTCTAGACAGATATAACTAAATGCATCCCTCGTACCTTAACTTTCATGACGCATGGAAATTGGCATTTCTGGGGAAAGGATTAGTTTTACTAGTTGATTTCAACATACCACTACATAAGAACCATGTGGCAGTGGTATTTGTCACTTATTTGTGTTAGGAACACTTTTGAGGATGAAGAATTTGGGTAATAGCTTGAAAGAAGTCAGACCTAGTTGGGATCTCTGTCAAAAATTTAAATAATTGAGTTATACACTGAAAAATGGTTCTTTGGTGTTTGAACTGACACGTAGGATTGCTATTCCAAAAGTAATCATGGCATAGCTGTTCTTTTCTCAAATTGCAGCAGTAGGTGCATTTCCACGTTAGTGCGGCATTTGTGTCTATAAAAGAGTTTGATTTTTGCAGATTGGTCTTATCTTGTTTAATGGGAATCTGCACACAATGTTGGGGTAAAAATCATTTTGCTATGGCAGTACATTAGCTTTATGTAGTTGTTGTTGCTGCATTGAGTAGGAAAGGAAAGTAACTGGTAAAATTATTATACCAACTGGGTAGCTGAGGCTAAACATGCAGGAAACAGTAGAACAAGGTCCTTGATAGTGCGTTCTAAACCTTGTGAAGTGGTTATGCATCAGCATATACTTGGAAGGAAAAAATTTTCTCTAGACATAAACAAGCCTTTCCTGGTGTTTTGGGGTTTGGAAATTTTCCTGAGAGATGAATAGAAGTGTCATCAAGATTCTCTGGGTTTTGAAGATTATGTGCTGCGTTTCTTCAAGTAGAAAGTTGAAGAAGCATGGCTGATGTCTTTCTTTCTTTTGATTTTCTGTTTTCTGATCTTGGCTTTTCCTCTTCCAAATAGCTTTGTGCTAACTGTCTCTCTTCACATGTCAAACCTGCTTTGTTGTTCATGAAATATTTAGGGCTTACTGTAGGATAGGACATAATTACGTCAATCTTAGCCTGAAGTTGCTTGTATCTTATACAACCTATTAGGGAAAATCAATCCTTGATTCGTGAATAACTTGTTAGTGGATCTTTAATGTGATATACTTGAACGAGCTCTCTTGAGCACAAAGAGACATATTGTTTTCCACTGTTTCATTGTGTCTGACACAATCAAGTGACAACGAGGCTATTGAAAATGACGAACTAGGAATCTTCTTTGTTGCTTTTTGAAGGTCTTTATAGCATCTTTGGTGAGGAGATACTTGTACCATCTTCTTATTTCTACCATTGGTCATTGTGTCAAGTTGGCTGGAACATTAGTTAGAAATGGTGGGCTTGGCTACCCTGATATGGGACCCTCCTCACCAACTGGTGCAATTTAAAGGGGCTAGCTTAATGGAGACTTTGTCACTCCCATGAACGTGGATGTCAAAAGTGGGTAACCAATCAATGAGGAGAGAGAAAGTTTGTCAAATTTTGTATAATGAAAATAGAAGTGGTCCAACAATTGAAGGGCAACTATGATATTCCTGGGTCAGTCTTTCTACTCAATTAGGCGATAATCATTCAAAGGTCATTTTGTTTTTGTATGGTGAATTTCTTAGCCTTCTGTTTTTGTTTCAGTCAAAGGTCATTCCTCTGACGTCCTTGTTTATGAAGTAACTAAAAAGTATATTTGATTGTTTCTCACGATGTGGTTCTGCATCCTCTACTACTTATGACACTGTTTTGAAGTTATGAGCACTGAATGGCTCGGGTGAGCTTCTGTATCCATTGCCCTCTCCCTGCTAATATTTCTGTGTGAAAATTTTCTCCTCGTCTACCACCCAAGTCAAAAGGGAGTCAAGTCATATGTGACATGAAATATGAGCTTCAGCCGGATTTTCTTGAGTTTACAGAAGTAAATATGCGATTGAATTGCGAAGACATGTTGAAAACTATTTTCACTGTCTTTTGAGTAGCTGTTGTTGTTAGCTGGCAATTTGCTATGGCCATGCACATAAAAAATGCATATTTGTCTGTCTTACAGAGTACTTGGAAAATTGATGTTTCAGCATATGTTCAATCTTGTCAGGCACAACATGGAAATGGATTTTATTGTGCTTCCGGGATGCTTTCTATACTGTGTAAACTTGCTCAAGTTGCAATCAAGTTCATTTAGAAAAAGTGGAACATCGTGACTTAGTCAACTTGATTAGCCCTCATGCTGTAATTGTCAAGTTGTTATTTCATATTGAGGGGCATACTAATGCACAATTATAATGGAGTCATTATGACTGCATGGTGTTGATTGCATGAAATTCTCGTAGTCTGGTCGATTTTGGTGTCTTGATAAAGCACTTGGAGCTGTTTTTGCTAATTATCTAGAGGCTGGGACCTTCGAGTGTCGCTAGCAGTGTGGTGGATGGAATCACCTTGTGCACCAAAAGAGCCAAACAAAAGCAGAGTAGAATCGTGAGTGCTTTCGCCCACTAACAGCTCGAAACTAGGAAGATGCCAAACTACGTAATGCCAGGAAGGCCTACCCAAAGCTGGGAAGAATAGCTTTTTTTTTTAAATCGTAATATTATGTCACTCACTTAAAATTAAGAAATAATGCACATAACTGATTGTAAATTTCGTCAAATGCTTTGCCTGAAAAAAAAAAAAATCTGTTCTAAGATCTAGGATCAGTGCTTTACTCGTTAGAGCAAATTATCTGAACAGTCACTGAATTTTTTGAATAATTAAGAGTTGACCACTCAACTACTAATGGAAGGTTTTTACCTATTGAATTATTAAATGTGTACATTTTGGTTATTCCGTCTAATTTCACCGTTAATCTAAACAGATCTAAGGATTTTTACGATTTATGAGACATATCTTTAATAATTAGATCTAGTAGAGTTAACGGTGGAATCAGACAGAATGACTCAAAATTTATGCATTTAATAGTTTAATGGATAAAAATATTCTATTCATAGTTAAGTAGTCAAAATTTGACGTTTGTTGAAAAAAAACAAAAAAGTAGTCAAAATTTGACTATTCAAAATATTTAGTCGCTATCCATATAAATTACTCTTATTTGTCACAACTCAAGCACGCTAGTATTTTCAATTTTTGCCCTTCACGCCGAGTTTTCTGCAAAAAACTAAGGAATTTTTAGCGATGCAAAGCAAATGGAATTTGGCTGGCCAATAGTCTAAGCAAGTCAGTTAACTTGGGTAGGGTATGGTTTCCTTGCTGATTCATGCAATAACTCGTTACACCGGTGTCTTAATTCACCACCAGCCTTAATTTACTAGCGCCATACTCTTTTATCACTAGAACCGAGCAAAGCCCTTAATCTCTTTAACATGTTTTGTTCCATTCAATCAACAACTCATGAACGGCACAGAATTAGACTTAGCGTTTGTTGATTGATGGATACGTTACAATAATATGTGAGGGTTATATCAAGAGGCGATGGTCAAACTTGATTTCAAAAGCCTAGTTGATTCGAAAACTGTGAGTTGCCCCGTGTTGCTAGTATTTTTCTTTCATACTGGGAATCTCCAGCACTGAAGTGACCACTCAAGGGGCTGCCATTATGATTGAAATGGTATCTGTCTCCACAGTCGCGAGGAGAAAAAGAAGCATGGGAAGCACACATTTTTAATGTTGTCTTAGTACATAACAGCAATTAGATGAATGTCTCTTACAAGGCTTTTTTTTTTTTTTCCTCCTGCTTCAGTTTTGTGAACTTAGAAGCCACCATGCATTTGTAAAACGAAAGGGAAAAAAGACTTAGCATGATAACAGTGGCTTGAGAGTTTTGGTGACACTTGAAAAAGATGGAAAAAGTTGAAGAAACATTTTCCCAGTAGTGGTTGTAAAGGAATAGCGGGGAAATAACTTTTCCTTTTGGCCTTTTTCTCTTTATTATGCTTAAAACCAAACAAATAATTTGTGTTCCCATCCAAACTACTCTATTTAGCAGCAGCGATATGGGCTAAAAAAAATATATAGGGTGACAATAAAAACCAAAAGGTCGCAAGCACTACATCCTTTTCTATTTTGGCTTGAATTGAACGTAAATGATGGCATATCATGTGTCTCCACATGTAATGCTGTGTATACTGCATGAGAAAAACTTTTTATTATTTTTATTCTCTACCGAAATGTCTTGACAGTAGGATGAATTTGGTATTATCGGACAAAGAAAA
Source organism: Coffea eugenioides (assembly GCF_003713205.1). Classification (NCBI taxonomy): domain Eukaryota; kingdom Viridiplantae; phylum Streptophyta; class Magnoliopsida; order Gentianales; family Rubiaceae; genus Coffea; species Coffea eugenioides. Next base: position 1,820,822 of record NC_040044.1, read on the forward strand.
TCTCAACTGAGTTTGTATTTATTGGAAAACGGATGTGGGATATCCTGGTACCATAAAAACCAGGCACTATAATAATATTCTTGGAGAACGGAAAATTACCTTTAGCCGTTGGGAATCATTTTCAGAGGATAAACATCATCTTCTATCGTTTATGCACTTTCCGTTTCCCCTTTTCTTTTAGTGTGAAACTATATGCAAGCAAGCGTACAAATTGGAAAATTCAGGGCAAGCTTTTCCTTCGCGACAGAAAAGAGAAGATAAGAAACTTTTGCGTTGGGTGCTCATGCCCATCTCTTTTCCTTTGGTGTGACCATAAATAAATTGAGGGATCTTTGTGGAAAAGAAATCTATACACAATTTTTTCCTTTTCTGTTTTTTCCTCTCCGTATTCTATTTATCAGTACTATTAATTAAATCCACAAAAGTGAAGAAGACCTTCTTGGTGGTCAGGTCATGCTGCTTCATCATTAACCTGTCTAAATAATTAATTAATGTCTCGGTGCTGATCAGCAAACACTCTCAATTGCAGGTGCAAATTCGGTAAGAGTAGTAGTGTTGTGTCCAATTGGGAAATCAATCGAGTTTGTTGAGTCAGAGCCGGGGCCAAACGGTGAGAGCAGTCAAGATTCTCCCGTGCAAACCAAATCTAATTTTAGCTGTCAGCCATGTACTATATGGAACCAAAAGAGAATGAAGGTGTACAGATGGTAATCAAAGTTACAACCTGGACTGGTCAGGGTGGTGTCCGACCGGTTCATGCCGGCCGGGTCATGCCAGACACACCCGGCCAACTCCTCCTCCAGTTCCCCCTTTACAATTTTTTTTTGTAAAATATTCTCACTTTTTACACAACATGGCATGGCTGTCAGATTGAAGCTGCACTTTTCGATTGAAGATCAAGAAAGAGGCTAGTCAGTCATTCTAATAAATTCTTCATGCTCAGGCTTTTCTTTTGAGCTTATTTATTTATTTATTTTTTGGGTTTTGCGAAATTTTAGAATGATGCTGGTCTCAATTGAGGGGGGACACAATGTCTCTTAAAGTAAAGGAGTAGATATCGGACCATAGCCCACACTTTGAGCAAAGCTTTTCAAGTGGGAATAAGCTTAGTGGAAACACTTCATTACGTTTGCTATGAGGATGATTAATTAACGTCTGTTAGGGGGGAAAAAGATACTCCATTTGAGTAAGTTAAACACTAATTCAGCGACGACTTCTTTTTCTTTTTTTTTGGTTCCCCTTCATATGATCGAAAAAAAGAGAAGGATTCCTCCTGTTTGCTGCAACTTTCTGTAGTGTGGTTCCGGCCGACGAAAGTGGGAAAGGCCCAAAGTAAGATCTATCATTGATCTATCCCTTTGGATCCATTGTGGACCTCATTGGAGTAGGCTCCCCTCACCCAAGGGGGAAAATAAAAAAAAAAAAGAAACAAATAAATAAAAATCTCGACAACGTCTACATTTCGTAGGTTCAAACAAAATTGTTTGGTTGGACGAACCTGCAACATATCAACCCATGAAAGAACAAATCTCTTCACAAGCACCATTTAATACCTGACTCATATTCGTCCCAATGGAAATCAATCAGGATGTAGTAGCTAGACATATATTTATCAATCAGTCTGCATGTGCAAATTCAGTTCTTTTTCGCTTTGGAAAATCATGCCAATGGCTCATAATTCGCACTTCGTATGCAGAAAGATAGAAATACATTAATGCATTTCTTTCATAACTTCAACTGATACATGTAATTAGAGTCGAGTCGCTCTGGTGTAGCATGGAATACGCGAGTCTTCCAGACAAGAGCTTGTGGTACTTGGATGACTTGGGAGTCTTGTACGGTCAATGGCGATTGAATTATTTGCAAGAAACTAAGGAGCACAAGTCAGGTAGTAGTATCTGGTGTCTACTTGTATTTTCTTGTTTGGTAAACGAAATAATTTGATCGTACCAGAGAGTAGTGTATTGCAAACAAAAGACTGAGGACATATTAGAATAGACAATTGAAAGAAACGATAAATGTAAAAGATTAGTAGGGTGGTGGTGGGGTTTAAGGCCCTTCATGGGGGCTTAGGACGCATGGGAGTACCCACCTCTCCCCTCGTGCGCGCTATCTATCGATGGCGGCTCACCACCACTGACCACCCTTCTCTTCTCCTCCATTATCATCATCATTAATGGCATGCTTCCAAAACAGAACCCATTAAAATGCAATACATATTCAACAATAATAGCAAATTTTTTTTTTAAAAAAAATTAGTAATATATATCTACGCACTATCCTTACCTAAAATATATTAAGTTAGGGAAGAGTTCAATTGAATCATGAAAAATTAGAGAAAGAAATCCACTTCGATTAAAAGGGTGCGCTTCTGCATCTCTTTTGAATTTGGTAAAAAGTGTAAAAATTTGAATGCCTTACTTGCAACCAAAATTACATTACATTATATGCTTACCCGATTGGTTGAAGGAAATTGGCTCAACAATAATAATGATAATAGTAACCCTTCTTGTAACTCTTCTGAAAGGCCGCAAACGAGACGAGCCGAATCGAGTTTTGGACTTATCAAATCGAGCTCGACTTAATAACAGGAAGGCTCGAGTTTGAGCTCGAGCTCGACGAGCCAAGAAAATGGAGCTCGAGCTCGACTCGACCAATGAAAAACCAAGCTCGAGCTCGAGTCGACAAGGCTCGCGAGTCGTAGCTCGATTTCTGGTTCGTGAGCAGCTCGAATTGTCAGCTTGTAATGTAACTCGAATTTTCTGACTCATGAGCAGCTCGTTAGCTCGAGTTTCTAAAAATTATTCTAATAAAAACAACAAATAATTATTTTTCTAATAAATAATAAAATATTAGAGATATATATAATTTTACTATTAAAATAAATAATAATAATAATAATAATAATAATATATATATATATATATACTCGAACTCGTGAGCTATAAACGAGGTTAATATTTTGAGTTCGAATTCGAATTCGATTTGACCAACTCAAACTCGACTCTAAATTCCATATTGATCGATCTCGTGTCGACCTTTGACTCGAGCGCTCGCGTTTGCAGCTCTGCAGTCTTCTCTCTTTCTTGCTTTAATCTCTCCTTTAATTTTTTTTTCCCCTCCCCCAGTCAGTGCTATTGGGGGCCTGTCTTGTCAGCTAAGAAGGAGAGAGTGTCCAGTGTCTCGTGTGTGTGGATTGGTATAGAGAAGAATGTGGGAGACAACCAGAAACATTTGAAGGCTGTTAACAGTTGACAATACGTCTTTTTAGGTCCCTCCTTGTGGGTCATCCTCAAGATTCAATCTTTCCGTCTTCCCCCTTCTCCCAATTCTCATCTTTCTCCAACTATATTTATACTTCCCTAAGTCTACCCTAACATCCCCACACTTCCACTCATTTTTCTCACTCTCAAAAGTCTCAACCCTCGCTAGCTAGTATAGAATTCACCTTTTACTCATCCCTTTCTCTCCTTTTGATTAAATTCACCTTCCTTCACTGCTAGGCGTCTGCTTCTCCAATGGCAGATACAGCTAGTTCTGTAGCTACTAAGAGAATGTGGTGTTCAATACCCGAAAAGTTTCAACTGCACATAGCCATGTTGGCTTTGCAGTTTGGATATGCTGGTTTCCATGTGGTCTCTAGAGTTGCCCTCAACAGTGGCATTAGCAAGATTGTTTTCCCAGTTTATAGAAACATAATTGCCTTGCTCCTCCTCTTGCCCTTTGCCTACTTCCTTGAGAAGTAAGTAATCATAACTACCTTTTATTTGGCTTTCTTTGGTTCTTGATGGGAACTGGAATTGTAATGCATGGGGCTTATGTAAAGGTCCTATAATATACAACTACTCCTCCAATCAGTTCCGCATATGCCAAATACAACTTTCGCTAAGATATGCTAAAAGTTAAGCTTGAGCATATGTGATGGATGATACACAACTTGGCTAGTTAAGCTATTTTTCAAAGTTTAACATGAACTCTTCTTTGTTGATTGAGCAGGAAGGAGCGGCCACCTCTTACTTGGTCCTTCTTGATTCAGTTCTTCCTCATGGCAATTGTTGGGTATGATCACATTGCACGCCCCCCCTCCCCCCACCCACCAAAAAAAAAAAAAAAAAGCGCATCATGATATTTATCCTCATATGAACAATTGTACATACAAGAATTAACAACATGTACTTACTCTCCAATATCTCTGGACAGAATAACTGCAAATCAAGGATTCTATTTGTTGGGATTGGACCACACCTCCCCGACTTTTGCATCTGCCATACAGAATTCTGTCCCAGCCATCACATTTCTCATGGCTGCACTACTCAGGCATGCACTCGTATTCCACTAGTTACATACAGAGTAACAAATTAACAGTCATCTGGTACTAACTTAATTAACGATGTATGTGACAATACTCTTAATACAGGATAGAAAAAGTGAGAATAACTCGAAAAGACGGCATAGCAAAAGTGCTAGGAACCGCGTTCTGTGTTGCCGGAGCATCGGTGATCACTCTCTTCAAAGGTCCCACCATATACAGCCCATCAACAACGTTACAAGAAATCTCACCAAGGATCATGATGCTTCAGCTGGGAGATGCTGAGGGCAAGAGCTGGAGCCTGGGTTGCGTTTACTTGATCGGGCATTGTTTGTCGTGGTCAGCTTGGCTTGTGCTTCAAAAGCCGGTCCTCAAGAGTTACCCGGCTAGGCTTTCATTCACCTCTTATCAGTGTTTCTTTGGAATCATACAGTTTCTCATTATTGCTGCTTTTATGGAGCGCGACGCTCAGGCTTGGCTCATTCACTCTGGGAGTGAGCTCTTCAGTGTTTTCTATGCGGTAAGTTACATGTCACCACATATCAGCCTTCTATATATCATACACGCACGGTCTCCATAGAAAATTTTATACGTTTGTTTAGATAGTCAAATTTTTTTTTTTTACATACATCACACATTAAGAAATGTTACAGTATTATTTTAATTTTTTTTTTAAGAAATAATCTTCAATCCATATGGATTGAACACGAAGTGGGGATGGGGCATTTGAGGGAAGGATGCGGCGGCGATGGGAGAAGAAATTGCCTGCTAAACTGAATACTAAAAGAAATTAAAAAGCAAGATAAAGCAGAAAAAAGATTCTAAAACGAGGAGGAAAGCCATAATTGTTTAGAATTTCTTGGACTAAAATGAGTGTCTTTTTCAAGGGAGAAAGAGATAATTCCATCATTGCATGTGATATTGTGATGTGAAAGCATAACGGGGGTGTACGGTTAATGACACAAATGTGGCATGTATTTGTATGTTGTCCTTTGTAGTTATACTCAAATGTGATGGCTTTCATTTTCTAAACCAGTAGTAATCTCAGAACGAATTACAATTTGACAAGATAGGAAGTCAAAATATCTTGTCGATAGTACGTACACTTTCTTGCCTTTGGATTTATCGTGTCCGACAAACAGCTTAGTACAAACATGACAATTCATGAGGTTACTTAAAACTGGAAAAGTAGAAAACAGTAAAGTACTATGGGTATTGGGGTGAGGGAGAATGAAAGCAAAAAAAAAATAAAAAATCAACTAGTTTGTAGTAAATAGACTGATTGGCGTTGCAGGGAATGGTAGCATCTGGGATTGCATTCGCTGTACAGATATGGTGCATCGACAGGGGTGGCCCCGTGTTCGTGGCCGTGTATCAACCTGTTCAGACCCTAGTTGTCGCCATCGCGGCCTCCATTGCTTTGGGGGAGGAGTTCTACTTGGGAGGGTAATGCACTTCTTCTACTTCCAATATATATATATTATCCACCACCCATCTTAATTACCCGATCTCTTAATTTCCCTTCTTAGTATTATTTTGCAAACCCCCCCCCCCCCCCCCCCCAACAGAAGCTTCTTATCAATTATGCATTTCTTATAAGACGTACCCCACATGCACGTCCCAGCCACAAGTTAGGTATAGATGTTTACCTGTCATCTTTATTTTTAGGTTAATTAAGCTAGTTTCTTATTCTTTTTATGAGTTTAATCATAAATTGGCTTGCCCTATTCAGAACTACACCTCTCGTTTCTTGAAAGTCTTTCAATCTCAAAATTGCACTCTTTTATATATTTAGAGATAATAAAGATAAGGGGAAGCAATAATAAGGCCACCTCAATGAAAAGTAAGGGCTAGCAGCAGTTAAGATTTTTAATTGATTACCCCATTTCCCATGGCCTTCCTCCTTATTCTTAACAAACAAATCATGAAAATGGTAGCGCACGGAATTCTGAGAAGCTAGCTTAAGCTTAAAGGACACATGATCCGTTGTCTCACTGAAATCAATTGCAGGTCTCAGCTTCAATGCAAAAACTTCCAAAGGGTTACGTATTATTTTTAGGAAATTCTAATCAACTTTTTTTTGGTACAGGATCATTGGAGCTGTACTCATCATAATAGGGCTGTATCTGGTCCTGTGGGGCAAAAATGAAGAACAGAAGTTTGCAAAGCTGGAAGCCGCCGCGATTCAGGCACCTCCTGCGGACCACGGCAGCAACATCAGCAGCAGAGCAACCACCCACATCAAGTCTTCTCTGGCGCAGCCATTGCTCTCTCAGTCAACGGAGAATGTTTGACCGGCAAAAAGCTGACTTTTGACTACAGTATTCGCCGGGTTATGGAGCGGGGGGAAGAAAAAAAAAAGTTATCCCATATTAAAAGGCTTGCAGTGTGTACTTATCTTTTCCTTTTTTTAGGTTTTTTTTTTTATTTTTATGAAGAAGCTTTTCTCTCTAGGACAGTAGCTCAAAAAGAAGAGAGGCCAAGAGAGGAAAAAAAAAAAATTGAAGCAGAGTTTAAGCCTATGTAATCATTAGTATTATCTTTGCTGGTGGGATCTCAGCATGGAAATCCCATATATGTTTTAATATATTAATTTAATGGTTTGAATTATGAGAAAAAAGTGATGACGAAGGTAGTGCTTATAATCGTAATTAAATGGTCCTACACCTAAGCAGACTTTTTTTTTTTTTTTTTTCCATTAGCCATTGCTAAAGATGGGCAAGCAAGTTGATTATTTGAGGTACTTAGTTATCTTTTTACTAAGCGCAGTTGATATATAGGTGCTTGGCATCATACAAAATTTCCACACATTAGATTTTGCTCATCATGATGTCAACTGGATGCACATACACCCAAAGCATATTAATTCCTACTGAGGACGACATCATTATTATTTGTTGTGAAAAAGCAACGCAAGAAAGATCAATTCTGAGCACGTCAAACGATTGAATGGAACTCTTCAAATAGCGCAAGGACTTAAATTTCAAGAAATGAAGATGTCTTGCCCTTGATACTTATTACTCTCTCTCCATAAACATACATTGTAGTCTAACATATATATATATCTATTTTTTTCTTCTCAATGTAAGACAATCTTGCTTGTGAAAAATCCACACTTGATGATAAATCTCTCAAGTCTACCACTAATCAATCATCTATATTGAGCAGTTTAAGTTGGAAGAGAAATCTGCGAGCTCATCAAAAAAGTCATATTGCAAATTTAGAACTAGAAGTATCTCGCACTTCCTTCCTCATTCACTTTCATATAAGTAATAATTCTTGTCCTTAGCACTAAGCATGAATATACAGAGCTTTTCCTATATATCACTATCATTCTTTGAAGATGCCAATGAGCCAAAATGTGTTTTTGTGCGTGCCTTTACTTGAATGAATCGAGCTCTTCTTTCTCGAGTGCAGGCCACGTGCAGAGACAATAAAATTTGGGATTAGGTTATTTGAACTTTAACGAACAGATCCCAATGTAACATGATTAAAGACTTAGTATTAATCATTAATATCCTTGAAGCTCACCGCATTTTTTCAAAAGCATCTAGCATTTCAATCGCTGTTCCCAACTAGTCCTTTTCTCTTTTCTCATGTCGTTTTTTTTTTCCTTAGGCTTTCAATAATTGAATGGCTCCCTCCTCTACTTTCTTTCCTTGATTTGCTTCCACTAAATATCGATCTTCCTGGTTCCATCATCGGACTACGTAGTTCTGTCTTTTGATGGAAATAAAAGTATACATTTCACAATTGCGTGGCCCATATGAAAATCAGCTTTTTTTTAGCCTTATGAAAGTGAGCTCTTGTCCTTATGAATGACCCTGATAAAATAAAAGTTCTTTATTAGCTACATACCATTACAAGGGGTGCCATATTAGAATGTGCTAATATTCATCTTAATTAGCTTCTTTATAAAACCAAAAAAAAAAAAAAACCTTTTTCTTCACTTGCTAAATTTATCCAAAAGAAAGAGAAAAAGGGTGCATGACAATATAAACAGACCAAGATGACAGCGTGTATATATATAAGCAAAAAAAAAAGAGCCTGGGTTGAACTATAGCCGTCTGATATTTAAATTGAATAGTTCAGCTACCTAATTCTCAGCTAGTTTTTATCTATTATTAATGTGTTGTAAATAGAGTAGTGAGAAGCCCAATTTGTTGAAGGCAACCACCTTAAGAAAACATGAGTGGTGTTGAATGAAGTACAAATAAATTTGACCGTAATTCACTAATAATTCAAGTTCAAGGATTTGTTTTGGTTGTAAGTTTATTCTACTCAGACGAGGCTACGCTATTTTGAAAACGGAGAATGAAAGTTCGTATTTGTAATCTGTACTTTTACACGAAAAATGGGTAATCAGCTTAAATTTATTTACTTCTTGAACTTTTCCCAATCCTCTTACATTAGGTGACGATAAATACAAAAGGGATTTCAATCTTACTTCCTTTTTTCTTGCTGATGATGAACGGAGCTAACTCAAGTTAGAAGAAGGCGAATTAAAGTGAATTTCAAGGATCGAAAAGAAAAAAAAAATCATAAACCATGCAGAAATATAGAGTTAGGTAAAGTTTATGAAGTTACAAAAGTGAAATTTATACCCAAGAAATATATAAGAAGTAGCCAACCTGTCACAGTAGCAGAGAATGTAGCAACTTAAGAAATGACATAAATCTCAGTTTCTGGAGCTCTCATCGTGTTGAAGGCCGGTGAGGATCGAATCCAAAAGTAGTGGTAATTAACAATCTCAGTTTCTCACCACATTATTATTAAAAGTAGTGGTAATTAAGTTTTCACTACATAATACTACGTGATTCCCCCTTGTCATCTTTACCATTTCTAAGTTCAACAGCATTTTCAACCGGAGAAACATCTCTTACGCTAGTCTTGGCACCATCTCTGCCCTTGTAGTTCCATGCAACCACCAAGTAAACCAAGAAATTCAAGCCATTAATGGCCGTTAGTAGCCAGTAAAAGTAGTCCAGTCGGCTTTTGTTGAGATTATTTCGAAGCCATCCTTTCTCCACACCACCGGTCGCCGCCTCAATGATCTTGACAAGCGCAGTACTAAGCCAACTTCCAATCCCGATTTCGCTCAAGAAGAATGCGCTACTTATGCTCCTCGTACCATCCGTTGCCTCATCGTAGAAAAACTCCAACTGCCCAACGTACGTGAAAACCTCAGCACTTCCCATGAGAAAGAATTGTGGGAACAACCAAAAAACGCTGAGGCTGGACGGATTGCTATCGGTGCGGCGCTTCTTTTCCACCCGTGCAGCCGAGAGCAAGGCGAATATGGATATAAACAGGCCGACACCCATCCGTTGAAGGGAAGTTAGGCCGCGACGATGACCGGTTTTACTGCGGAGAAATGGGACGATGACTTTTTCGTAGATGGGGACGAGGATGAGGGCATTGCAGGCGGCAAAGACTGGAACGGAGCCTGCTGGGATTTCGAAATGTGGGCCAAGTTTTCTGTGCATAATGTTGGCTTGGCTGAGGAAGAATGTTGACAGTTGAGCGAATGAGATGGAGAGTGCGATGGTGGATGCCCATACGGGTAGGACTCGGATGAAGCATTTCAATTCTTCAACTTGTGTTACTGTGCATAGCCTCCATCGGTTGTTGGCGTTGCTTTCAGTGTCTGTCTTGACTGCTGCCTTATCCAAGAATCTGTTCAAACAAAAAATTCATCTCAAGTTCTTGACTTGTATTAATCACTTTTTTGAGGATAACGATCGACATAATGAATCCTAAGGATGCAATCCAGTTGAGTGGGGCTCCAGATCTCTTGTTAAAATACTTCAATCCAAGGTCGAGCCCATCGCGGTTTTAATAATTGAGTTTAAAATACAAAATTTGATTAAACTCTATTAAGTTCAACAAGTTTTTAAACCTCACAAATTAGAACTCCAAGCAAGCTCATGAATAAATTAATTAAATTCGATTTATTTGCATCCCTTATCAGTCCCGAAAGATAATTGGATATGACTAAACTATATTTAAAAAAAAAAAAACTAAATCAATTGTGGGAGGAACATTGAAAAAAAAATAAGGGAGCTAATTCAGGTGTTAGAATTTCCATCTGGTCTTGCTTTTGCATCCTATGCTAAATAATTTGGTAATTCTTAGGTAGAAAGGTCTAACATAATGAATGAGAAAGATTATTAGTTACAGACTGAGTACTCCATCGTTTCGAGGTTGAAACAGGATCGTTTGCTTTGGAATAGGACATTAAGGTGATCCAAAATGGAAAAGTCAAATTCTGTTTCGCCGGCAATGCCCCGTGGAGTACCAATCAAAGAAAGAATAATTTAAACATCGTCGATATCGAGTGTCCGCGGCAGAGCATGCATGCAGCAATAAAAGCAAACATGCACACAAAAAAGTCAATGACAGATATCATTCGTCTTAATTGCTCCCATTAAAGAACATGGTACTCATGTCGTTTCAAAGAACTAAAAGAAAAGGTCATGGACATATTAAAGAAAGAAAAAAAAAAAGGGGTCATGATATATTTATCATAGTGACAGTTACTTGTCGTTAATTACAATATTGGATTGTACGGGTTATAGAACAAAAAAAATTTTTGGGCATGTTTATGTGTTATATTTAGTAAGATAATCTCTTAATTGACAACCACAAAGAGTGGATTAGCATGGCTGCAGTTGAAGTTAGTGGTGTGCAGCCATACAATATTGCAGTAATATTTAGAGTTGCACTTGAGATTTTGAGCAATAAAATTGCAATTAGACAAGAGCTATACAAAATAATTCTCCAGGAGAAAAAGCTTAGTTGAAACCTAACCTGTATTGTTCAGTGTGAAGAAGATTCGGAGCACCAAATATATCAGAATTTTCAGTCGGGACCTCATAAAACCGAACTCCTGGTTCAAATTTGACCCCTTTAAAGTGGTTCCTCACAGAAGCCACAATGACTTGAACAAATCTAGTAAAGGCACTTCCCATTGGCTTTTGGTAACGGTATTTTGAGCTGCCCGCGACCAAGGTGACGATAGAGCAAAACATTGTCACTGTTGGAACCGCAAATCCCCAGCTCCAGCCCTTCTTCACTTGCACATAAACTAGAAGAGTAATACCCAAGAGTGCACCCATGTTGATGGCAAAGAAAAACCAATTGAAAAATGTATACTTCTTTTGAGCTTCTTTCTTGTCAGCATCATCATATTGGTCGGCCCCAAATGATGAGACGCATGGCTTGATTCCACCAGTTCCTAGGGCTATGAGATACAGTGCAGCATAGAGGAAGGCAATTTGGCTATCGGACGCCGGTGGGCACGGCCTCTTGATGCAAAATGGTGGTCGTAAGCTGTCCATCGAAGCGGATAGTGTTAATAACACCAATCCCTGTTGCCCAAAAAGCAATAAGTGAAATAAAAAAAGCCAATGTTAGATGCTGGATTAATTTGGAGCTCCACAATAAAATTATAACGAGGGATAATTTTCATTGGTGATACCACCAATTGCATTCGATGGTTCAAATAAATTAGTAAAAAGCCATGCAAACATTTGACTTCTTCTTCTGCTAGGAGCCGAGGATATGCGGTATGATGACATAGCAAACTCTAGCTTGTCTCTTATTTGCCTTTTTTGCTTTTTTCTCCTTTTAAACTTTGGCATTTGAGGCACTGAAGCCTAAGTATCAGTAGCACTTGTCCTTACCACTTCGTAGATGCAAGAGAAGATAATTATGGTTAAAAATCGGCCCAAGTAAGCATCGGCCAAGAATGCTCCGAGTAGTGTGAGAACATAAGCAGCTCCGATCCAGTCGGTTACATGAGTGGCAGCATCAGGAAGGGATTGATGCATCTCAAACACAAGATATTGCACCATGTTAACCGCAATCGCGAAGAATGCCAACCTCTCCGCCACCTCATTCACTATATATTATACATCAAAGAAATATTGTCATCTCCAAACTAACATGTAATTAATACTAGTTTATATTAGCATATGGATGATATAATAATTTGCAGCATGAATAACCAAGAAATTAGGACCTATTACAAAGGGGGAAGCCTTCCATCCTCCAGTTTTCCGTTTATCAGCAATTCTTCCTTTGTAGTCAACACTACCATTGGTTACCAGAGTTGAATCTACGCCTGCCTCCTAGTATTTCCACCCACAAAATAAAAACGAAAAAATTGAATTGTTCAGACAAGAATTCCTTTTTAAGGTAAAACGTCATTAATTCCTGTAGGCCAAAAGTAACTGAGTAAAGTCGAACAAGCTTACCTTTGGAAGTTCACCGTTTCCTCCCACAAAACCATTTTTAGATGGCTCCATAAACGACTTATCATGAGGCTGAGAGAAATGAATGCTGCTATTTTCCATGACTAATGAAGCAGTACCGTTCTAATCTGTATGTTTCGGGTTCGTGCTGAAATAAACTCTCAAATCAGGAGTTGTTTGTTGCTACCGCCTGATTCCCCTTACAAGCACATATTCTCCTGAATCAGAGATTTCAGCTCAGCTTTATGGGAATTGAAGTACTTTTATTTTGATACATACTTTTCATGTTACTAGCAAAAAAATATTATGTAGCAGTAGGGAATTTGTTTTTGGAGTGGTTGATTGGACAATTGACTAGTTACATGGTTGACGGTTTCTGATCTTTTAAGACGCATTCCTCAATGTATCCTTCACCTTTGCAGGCCGCGAAATTAAGTTAGTATTTTTGGAAGACATGAACCGTTAGCATACTAAACCAAACATATATAGAACTATTTATTTATTTTCTTGGAATTAAGCTTTTAGTAGTTGTTGGATTTAGGAATTTGTGTTTTATTTTCTTTCCCAACATATCTAATAGATTATAAATAAGACATTATTTAGGATGTTTTCTAGAGAGAGAATTTAGAAGAGTTTATCAAATTTTTTGTAGTGATGTGACGTTCTTCATTGTTTGATATTTTAATAATATTGTAAGTTGATTATTTTTTTTTTCTCTCCTACATATATATTTTTTGAGTGTTTGTTTTATCTCTTCAATTCCGTAATCTTGTACGCATTGATTATTATTAAAAACCTAAAATTTGGATTGTACATGAACTAAAATTGGCACAGATGTATACCAGTAATAATCTAGTATTTACGACTTTTCCAACTGCCGACCAACAAATTTGGCCGGATTCTCCCATCCGCGGACAGATCATTCGCAGCAAGCTTTGGGAGAGACCACCTCCGGCTGCGCAACTCAATATCATTTTTAATTCTCTTTGCCGATCATCAAGCATTCGTCTCCACGGACGGATGCAACCATGCTGCCAAATATTTTTGTTTTCAGGGCCGCCCGTGTAGAAATGGTCCAGTTGAGTAATTTAACCATTTGCTATTACTGCCATTCCCATGTAGATGTCAAGAAAGAATAATATCCCTTTATTTTTTGACAAGGTAAGAGAATAAGAATGTCTGTTAATGGTAAGGGATTTTCTTTTTCTGGGATAAAAAAGATTCTGCTACCTATTGGGATGAACAAGATTTTTTTTTTTCCTGGGATAAAACCTTCTGTTACCTAATTGGAAGACCAAGTTTTTTTCTCTGCATATATGTTCTTGTTTCGGCGTATGAAGCATTTTGCGTTCAAAGTCCTGATTTTTCCTTTGCAGTCCGAGAATCCATTACAAACAAATCCTTCCACGACTTGGACCTGAAAGGCTGAAACCGAAGGGATTCCTACTGACACAATTTTCTATTTATTCTGAACAAGTCTGTTCGCTCCATTATTTTCAGGCCCACAAAACAAATGGATACGAAAATGGAACATCAAATGGGCCATTATATTCCTATCCCCAGTAACTTCATCTTACAGTCAAAATTCCACTGATGAAACATACAGCCCAGTACAGGATAGCCCTTCGGCCTTCCCGTAGTCATCAACTCTTCATCCTTCAAAAATTACCATCATGAAGTTCTGAATTTTCCAATTAAATAATGGGCTAATTTCAGACGCCAACCTCCCTTAAGGTTTGAAAAAGTATATTTATCGCCCCTAATATTATGAAAAGACTATGGTAACCTTCACAAATTTTATAAATTTTAAGTGAAAATGAGTTTAAAAGAGAAAAATGAAAATTCTTTTTTGGGTAAGAAGTTATCCTGAAACTTCATCGCCATCTAATCTAGTACATTATACTTTATTCCCAATTTTTCTGATTACAAAAAGTTGACCAACCAATTAGGGAGGCGTTTGTTGAAATAAGTATTTTCAAAAATTACCGAACCAAAAAAAAAAGTCCAAAGTACCAAAAAAAATGTTTTCAAAACATGACTTAAATTTTCCTACAAAAACCTAATTTGAAATTTTCACCTAATGAATAATGGTGATCGCTGATTTGTTAGCATTTAATTTATTTTACATATCAGAAACGAGTAATGTTGAATTTTGTTTACTTACGATGCCAATTATTATCAAAATATACTTTCTAGGAGACGTTTTTATAATTTTTTTTTAAATCTTAGGAGAGGTGACTACGATTATTAGAAACCTTAGGGGAGATTTCTAACCTTGTGCCTTGAATAAAAGAGAGAGAAAAAAGACGAGAGAACATTAGTGTACAGCACAAAGAAATAGCCAAAAGAAATATTGGGTGGAGGCATGACCAACCGGTACAGCTACCACTTGAGTCGACTTTTTTAACGCTCAGTTCAGTTAGCTCTTCTTGGCATGCCATCTGACAAGATTTCGATCTTTCACTTAAACTGCCGCTAAGTTCTACCAAGTTGCTGATTTAAATTAGTGCTAAACTCGCAACCTGAATCACTCCGTTAAACTTCTGGAAGTGTGTTTTAGATGAGTGAGCGCGTCAGAGCTTGAGTCGTGGCGTGTCACCAAAATACACCAGTCACCACCCCAGTTTGTGGCATCCAAAAACTGAATATTCCCTTGCACCTTTTTCTTGCACACTCTAGTTTCATTTAAGGCACCCAAGTTAATCATTTAGTCCTGCTGAATATGCTGACTTGAGTGTGGAAATCTTGCGAACTTTGAACCTCAAACCCAGTTCAAGAAATGGGTTTCAAGCTATATAGTTTTGCTGGATTCTCTTTCTATCTGTTTGTTGGATTGACCTTACATCTTCAGGTTCTTGAGTTCTGCTCTGCTGGAACGACAAGCAGCTATGTAAGAAAGTATAATTATGATATCGATATGCCCTTAGACAGTGATGTCTTTAGAGTTCCCCCCGGTTACAATGCTCCACAGCAGGTAATTTCTGCCATTTTTTTTTCTTTTTGTCCTCTCGTCTTTTATTCCTACCAAAGGCTGTTCTTTTCTTGGAAGTTCTGTAATCTTTTTTGGTTTCTCTTTCTAAAAAAATCTGTCCTTTCCCTTTTAATAGTAAGTGTGAATGTCTGTTGTAGCTTCGGAAGTAAAACGGAATATTCTTGAATTAGGCTTTAATGGGTTAATTATCCCGGTCACTGCATTGACACTACTCATTTTTTTCTTTGTGGACATCTGCTGATTGGTAATCTTCTTTTTCTTCTTAAGGTAGTTTGGCAGTTTATAAGAAGAGCTAAAAGGGAAGACATTAAAATTTGTATTTTGAATTCCACAGTTTGTGTATTCAGTACATCATTGTAGGATGTGTAAAGGGTTTGTACTAGCTGGAATGTGTATTATGGCTTTTGAAGGTACATATGACACAAGGGGATAGTGAGGGAAGAGGTGTGATTGTCTCTTGGATCACAGCTGATGAACCTGGCTCAAATATAGTGCTCTATTGGCCTGAAAATAGCAAGCATATATTTCGTGCTGATGGCATTGTCCTTACCTACAAGTATTACAACTATACATCGGGATTTATTCACCATTGTACCATTGAAGATTTGGAGGTATTTGAGTTTTGCAACTATCTGCAATGTGGGATTTAATCTTCATTGTTACAGCTTTACCTGCAAATCAGCAAGCGTTTCTTAATGATTAACAGAATTATTTTTTTGCTGCTGCTGCAGTATGATACCAAATACAACTATGAAGTAGGGATTGGGAACACAACCAGACAATTTTGGTTCGTTACACCTCCCAAAGTTGGTCCTGATGTTCCTTATACGTTTGGTCTCATAGGTACATTTCAAAATTACGGGAACTGAATAGACTGTTTTGACTTTTGAATCTTAATGATCTTATTATTAAATTATTCTTGGATACAACCATTGAGATTTGAGATGATCAAACCATATAAACAGATAGCTACAGATGCTTATTCTTTTTATTGAGCTAGTAGTTTTGCATCTTAAGTCTTTTCAGCATCTACTTCATTTAATTTCTTGCGAGGCAATACTGACTGCTAGCAAGCGCACTCCATATTGATGAGAAGAACTTTATCTGATGCCTTCAATGCTTGCTCAAGTTTCATGCTAACGTCACAAAGATATGCATGTTGTATGCTGACTGTCTTACGAGGAACAAGATCAAAATAAATACAACAAATAGTGCACTTTGTGTTTCCAACTCACTTTATTTAGTTATTTACAGGGGATCTTGGGCAGACTTTTGACTCCAATACAACTGTGGCTCATTATCAGTTGAATCCAGCAAAAGGACAGACGGTACTTTATGTTGGAGACCTCTCTTACGCTGATGATTACCCATATCACAACAACATTAGGTGGGATACTTGGGGAAGGTTTACAGAGAGAAGTGCTGCATATCAACCATGGATTTGGACAGCAGGGAATCATGAAATTGATTTTAGTCCTAATATTGTATGTATAATATCTTCATCTTTTGTTGAAGGAAAAGTGTTGATTCCTTACTTTCTTATTCCTCTTAGAGGAAAAATCGTACTCTTTTTTTCTTAATCAAGAATCTTAACTGGTACTTGTGTTTAAATAGGAGCAGGATGGTTCTAAAGATTGGGAAACAAAAATTTATTTTCTTTGCACAATTTATTAGCTGTGCAATCAATAATGCATTAAAAAGGGAATGATATTCATTGTGGATTCCAAATGAGTTCTATGATACTTGCTGAGTTGCTGTGATGTGATTTCTGCCCGTACTTGCTCAATTTCAATGTCTATGGGTGCAGGGGGAACCTAAACCTTTCAAGCCCTATACACACCGATATTTTGTGCCATACAGACCATCAGACAGTACATCTCCCCTTTGGTACTCAATCAAGAGAGCTTCAGCTCACATCATTGTCATGTCTTCGTACTCTGGTTATGGTAAGAATTTGACCGAGCAGCTTAATGCCATTGAATGTCCCCTGGAGGCTACTTTTTACCATGTCTAATTTTGTCTCAGGTGTCTCGGTTAAGAAATCCTAAGGCAACTACTAAACTTGTTTGCATGTGGTGCTGTAGGTAAATACACTCCTCAATACAAATGGTTTACCAGTGAGCTAAGTAGAGTGAACCGGAATGAAACACCTTGGCTCATTGTACTCATGCATTGTCCTATGTATAATAGCTACGAAACTCACTATATGGAAGGGGAAACCATGCGAGTGATGTATGAGAAATGGCTTGTGGAGTACAAGGTTGATGTTGTGTTTGCTGGCCATGTTCATTCCTATGAAAGATCTGTGAGTTGTCCCTGCTCACTTCAATAAATTTTGTGGCTAGATCAACTCTATCCATGGAGTTATATCTTATAGTATTTCTTTTTTAATATTTTACAAAGTAATTTATTTTGGTGAAATCTTCTTTTAACATGATTGATTTCTCTGTTATTGTTTTTGTGGGCATGATGTTTTTTACTCTCTTGGATATTTCCTTGTTTTCCTTCATTCTGTTTTAGTGCAAAATGTAGAAACTGTCATCAATTGTTACAATTACTTCAGGAAAGCTATGAAATCTTTTGAGCTGCAATAACTAATAATTTATCACAGGAGCGCGTATCAAACATCAGGTACAATATTGTCAACAAGAGATGCACTCCTACGAAGGATGAGTCTGCCCCAGTCTATATTACCATAGGAGACGGAGGAAACCTTGAAGGATTGGCCACAAAGTATGTTTTGCTATAAGATTACTCTTTAATTATCCTTAAAGTCCTAGAAGTTATGAGGAGAATAATGATGTGATCCTACTATGTTTATAGAGATATTCTTCTTAATCTGTAATTTGTAGGATGACAGAGCCACAACCAGAGTACTCTGCATATCGAGAAGCTAGCTTTGGACACGGCATTTTTGATGTTAAGAATAGGACTCATGCCCATTTCAGTTGGCATCGCAATCAAGATGGTGTTGCCATAGAAGCTGATTCTGTATGGCTACATAATCGATACTGGAAAACGATGGCAGAACCATCCATAGCTGTTTCATGAATGTAAAGTTATATTATTTGACTTCTTCATGAGGGAAAACCATGTGGCATACGACATTTGTGGCATCTCATGGGTTTTTTTTCCTCTTTCTTTTCCTTTTCTTTTCTATTACACTCTACTACGGATTGATGGATCCATATGCAGTACAAGTTATATGCTCTATATTTATGCCTGATCAGTGTTGACCAGCACTTCAATTGCATCCCAGGTAGCTCGATTCAGCCAAGCCTTTGGTATCTGTCAAAGCCACCAGCATTATGCACTGCTTCCTGAAAAGTCATGGGTGCTTGATCTATAGCCCAAATCAATGTGTAAAAAGCCAAACTATACATTTCAGTTACTCTATGGATGCAGGCAGTGCTTGATGTGTGGGCACGATCTTTGCACATGATAAATAGAACTTCTATACCTTGATTTTGTACTTCTTTTGTTCCTAATATGCAAAGGATGAATAAATTTGTTAAATGAAATTCCATATTTATTTTAGATGTGATTCAAATATTTGAATATCTCTTAAAAAGGAAACCACATTAACAACGAGAGCTTTTCTTTACAAAAAGGGATAATTTCAGAAACCTCCCCTGAGGTTTTTAACAATTTCACTTAGTACCCTTGAATTTTTAAAAATTACACATACCTCCCTTGAATTTACCATTCTTGTAACAAAAACTATTCAATAGTTAAAATTTTGAATGAATAACCCAAATTGCCCTCATGAAATTGTGAAGTTCATTTTACCTTCTTAAAAATTCTATAAAAAATATATGAAATATGCACAAAATCTCAAACCTACTTTCAACCTTCATCTCAACTATTTTAAATCTTTCATATTCCTAAATCTCAAATTAGTACCATTATCATCATGACCACCGCTACCATCAGTCCTTAAATTCTAAAATCTCATTACAAAGGAAAAAAAATCAATACTGTTAAACTTAAAAGATTTCAGTAGCTGTATTAATATAATATCCCATCTCTCAAATGTTGGACTACCATTTCGTGCCTGTTATATTTAAATATTCAACTTATATCTTCATCTATTCATCTTTAGATCTTTCAAGCCAAACTAAAATTAATTTGTAATATGTTAGAATTATGTTTAGGACATAATTAGTTATTCTATAAGTGACCTTGTTTTTGTTTCCATTAAATATTGAATTGTGTGGTGCATTCCTATGCACAAGATTAGGAGCATATTATTTAATTGAATGATAAATATTAATATATTAAGATTATTATGGTCATTTTATAGGGTTAAGGGAGGTAAGTGTAATATTAAAAACCTCAAGGATACTAGATGAAATTGTAAGAAACCCCGAGGGAGGTTTCTGAAATTATCCCTTAAAAAAAATGAAGACTTGGAAAAGATTTACTTTATTATTTCCCCAGCGAGACTCACAAACTTTTCAACCCAGACTTGGGTCGTCTTCTGCTGACCAACTCACGTTACACCTAAGCAACTCGCACAATTTTTTCACCAACTTTATAAGATATACGCGTGCATGTGAATATTTGGAGTAATAAGCATATGTAGTATTATATGCACTATATTTCTGCCCATTTACCATTCAAAACTATATGAGTTGCAGCATGTGTAGTCCATACCATCCAATACGTTTGGTGTATATTGCTGCCACTCGAAAAGACGTGGTTGCTCGAGTTTCAACGTAAATGGAGGACAATTCTATCTCTAGCAAACTTGCGTTTAAGTGTTACCTCATACCTCCTCAAATACCACCTTCACCTCTATTCAATTACTAGTGTAATATTCCTAGCAGGCTAATTAGGTTCATTTGACTTGGGCTAGAGAGACTTTCCTTCATTGGTATGCCTTTCACCTTCATGCACAAGATGAAGATATGCATGTCAGATGATTCCAAACAAACCGAGCATAACTCTATATTTTGTTTTCCAATTTCAAGAATCCGCTTTATTAAATATCATTATTGAACTCCTGTTCAAGAGTATGAAACTATTCTTGATCTATTTGCCTGTTTTTCTTATGTAAATACTTGCCTGGCAAATGAATTTTTGGTTAAGTTTGTCTCCTACCAATTTTTTAGCAACTTTAACAGTAATCTCAAAAAATTTCTCAAAATTTTTAAACTACATATTTCAAAATACCCAAAACACACAAAAAAATTTTCCTTCCTCTTTTTTTCTTCTTCCTCCCCCACATCAACCCACCACCACCTCCGGCGCCAATACCTCTTTCGACGCCGACGCCGGCAGAGGTAAGTTTTTTGTTTTTCTCTTCTCCTCCTCCTTTCCCCTATTTTCCCATCTTCCTCGCCATCTCTCTCCTCCTCCCCCCTATGAAATCTGGCCGCGTGACCAAATTTGGTAGCATGATCTGCGTAGGGGGTGGGAAAGGGAGAGGAGAGGAGAGAGGTGGCGGGAAAGAGAGGAGGAGAGGGAGAGGGGGAGAGAGGATGAGGAGAAAAGAAAGGAAGGGAGAGGGAGAGGGAGGGGGAGAGAGGAAAAAGTGCAAAAAAAAAAAAAATTCTGTTGCTGTCGGCGGGGGAGGGAGAGGTGGCATGAGAGGGGAAGAGGGGGAGAGAGAAAAATGCAAAAAAAAAAAAAAATTGTTGTTGCTGCTGCAACTTTCGACGTGGGAAGAGGAAGGGAGAAGAAGAAGAGAGGAAGGAAAAGAAAAAATAAAGAAATAAAAAGAAAAATAAAAAGAAAGAAAAGAGAAAAGGAAAAAAAGTTTTTCATTTTAAAAAATTTTTCTACAACTTTTAGAATAAAGTTTTAGTCAAACACTCAAAAAAACTCATTTGCTAAATGGGCCGATGGTATTAGAGGAATAACAAACTTTCATCAATGTTCATGTTTTCTATCAACATATATTTGATTTGGAGTAACAATTTCTAACATGATGGATTTTCTTTTGTGCGATATTTCAAATTTCCATCAGCATTCATATTTTTTTGGCAATATTTTGGAGTAAGAAATTTTAAATAAGATTGCATTTGCCATTAGAGGAGCAATTTGAACTTCCTTCAAATTCATATTTTTTGGGTAAAATTTTTTAGATAACATTGAAATGAAGCTAAATTTACGCTGAAACCAATAGTTTGAGAAATGCATTTACTCTAAATTGAATAATGAGCACGTTTGAAACATTTTGTGCTAACCATTAAGACCTCAAATAATTGCTTCCATTTTATGTGATTTTCACATAATCGTGGTGCCATTTGGTAAATGAGTTTTATAAGTGTTTGTCTAAAATTTTACTGTAACTTACTGTAAAAGTTGTAAGAAAAATTTTTAAAGTGCGTAAATTTTTGGGTATTTTGAAATATTTAGTTTAAAAATTTTGAGAAATTTTTTGAGCTTATTGTAGTTGAAATTGTTAAAAAACTTATAATAGACAAACTTGGCCAAAACTTGTTTGTCAAACAGGCCCGTGATTGATGTTCAAGTTTATCCAAGCATGACATGTATGCATGAAATATACACGTGAGACATTTTATCTATTTTCTCTTGCAAATGAAGTGCAATTTGGATAATTTCTTTCAACTTTTCCAAGTGTTTGCTAAGAAGGGTGGAATTGCATTTGGCACAATTAAGGAATTATTTTCAAATTAAAAATTTTCGTTCTCTTTTGTTTTTATTTATGTCTTTAATTTCTTTTCTCTTCAGTCATTCTATTCTCTTTAGAATGGATTGAATGGGAGGGTTAAAATCGGGTATCCAGAAATGAGAAAGAGGCTCTTGAAGAACATGAATAAAAATGGTACCACAGGGATCAATTGATAATGAGAGGAGGTGGTGATATGAGTGTGAGATGGAAGTAAAGAGAGATTTTTGCATTAGGTATCATTTGGATTTCGATATTTCACATGAAAATTCTCTTAACACATTTTCTGATCATTTTGTTACTTCACATATATCAGATTGCTATAGTATATTTTTGTAATTAGCACTAAATTTTTAAATAAAGAGTAATGTGGTTAATAAACATATTTTAATACTCCCTTTGTCCCAAAAAATTTGGGAGTTACAATTTTTATGAATAATGCTTTGATTTATTGTCTGATTTACTTGGTTCCAATTTCACCCTTGTTTATATACTTGTTTAGTGGCTTAGATAGTGCATATGAGTGCTGTAGAGATATACTGACTTTTTACCCACAGTAACCTTCTAAAGTTTTTTCTTTTACAATTTTGTTTTAATTTTTTCTTTTTTTTCCTCCTATTCCATCTCAACCTACCACCGCTGGCTAACACTAGGTAATCGCTGTCGGCTGGTACCTCCGCCAGCGCCATTAGCACTTTCCTTATCCCTTTTTTTCTGCTTTCTCGCTTCCTCTTTCCCCTTCTCTTCCCACCCTCTATCCCTATCTTCCTCTTTCCCCTTTTCCTTCTTCTCCTTTCTCTTGCCACCTCATCTCCTCTTCTTCTTTTCCCTCCCTAATCCTTCTGCAACCACTGCTACCCTCTCCTGTCGGACCTAGACCGGATTTGGCAGGGAAGGTGAGCACCAAATTTGGTTCAAATTCAACAAGAGAGGGGGCGAGGGTTGCAAACTGATGAGGAAGAGGAGAAGAGGAGGTGGTGATGGAAGAAAGAGGAGGGGCAAATCGGAAGAGAAGAAGGAAAAAATGGAAGAGGAGGGGGAGGAAAGAAAGAGGAAAAAAGAAAAAAAATGCCGGTGGATCTGGTCCAAGCGGTGGAGATGCTGGCGGTCGACTGTCTAAGGTTGAAGCGGGTGGTGCTGGGAAAAAAGAAGAGAAAAGAAAGGAAAGAAAAAGGAAAGAAAAGGAAAAGAAAAAATAATATGTTTTTTCAAGTTTTTCACAAATTTTATAATAAGTTATAGTAAAATTTTATACAAACATCCAAAAAACTCTCTATCTAGACGAACCACAAAGATTTTGAAATTTTATGAAACTACTCAAAAACAGTAAAGCACAACAACAAATTGTACTACATTATAATGACACCAAAACTACGAAAAAGTTAGTATCTCAATTTTTCTAAATAGGAAAATATATTTATCCATTCTTTTTATAAAGTTATAATTAATTTAGTAGTTACAGTAGTTTAGCCATCAAAATTCTACTAAACACCTGAATTGCTTCTCTGCTTGACATGATTTCATAGCTTACCTTGCTTGAGATTGATAGATAAGAATCCAGCTCATCCAGGTGGTGCAAATGCTTTATTGTGGCCAAATTTT
This sequence comes from Coffea eugenioides, assembly GCF_003713205.1. Lineage (NCBI taxonomy): Eukaryota > Viridiplantae > Streptophyta > Magnoliopsida > Gentianales > Rubiaceae > Coffea > Coffea eugenioides. The sequence continues at coordinate 1,844,617 of NC_040044.1, forward strand.
AGGAGGTTTTGTGGCTATTGCAACAAAGATAGCTGAAGGTGACTTGATCCAGTAATTGAGCTAGTAAGGGAAAAAAAATCTCCTTCACTTGCTTCCCAAAAAAGGCGGTTGCACGAAATAGTTGATTATCTTATGCTTTTATCAAGTTTTTACAGAGGAACTTAAGAATCTTAAGAATTTTTCTTGGAAATTATAATCTTGGTCAAACCTAGACGTGTCAACATATCAAATAATAAACGTCCTCCTATGGAGCAAGGCATCTGAAAATTTGCGCTGATGTTTAATGATATTTTAATATTTTCCCTATAGTAAAACACAAGTAAACGTACAGAAGAGCAAGCAAAACAGAAATAATGCTTTACGTCGAACCACCAAATTATGAGGCTGTGCATGGCTTCGGAGGTGGATAGAGACGAATACTGGTTAAAACTGGTTTTAAGATAACTTTGTCACTGGCGGAATCACACACACAGAGCAGTCCCTATTCGAACCTACTAACGCAGATCAAATTCCGGATGAAGAAAGACTGGGAACTCCAACTTATTCACACTGGGAGGAAAGGGAATACAAATGCGGACTATTTAGCCAGGGAGAGCTTGCTTCCTGAACCAGGAGTTAAATGGTTGCCGTCTTCAATACATCAGCTGAGGAAATTTTTTTGAATTATATATGATTTAATCGGGGTGTCGGCTGCCGTTTCTGTGTAACGGGCCTTTAGGCTTTCCAAGGTAACCAAAAGAAAAAAAGAAATAGACCAACATGCAAGACAGAAATAAACACACAGCCAAGCGGCAAATATATTAAACAAACATGCAGATACATACATATATGTTCGCTCTCTTTCTCTTAAAACATATGGATAATAATAATATACCTAAATAGCGAGCGGCCATTAATATTTACACATTTATTTATCCTATAATTAATTATGTATCTATATAGTATTACTAATATGCTATATATTATTATATTAAACCTATTTAGAAGACCATGCACTTCAGTTCCAGGGGTAGTTGCTATCTTCGAAGTTGCCACCGAAGATCCCTGGATCAGTCACAGCAGCCTGAAAAGGGGAAGCAGCTTGGGCTTCAGCCCAAATGGAAGAATCATCAATCGCTGGCAAATTTGCGTTGAGTTTATTCCACATTCCTCTCATAGTCCCTTCCTCGCTTTCGACTGCCTCGTTTCCGTTGTCGTCAACAAAGTTGTTATTGTCGTTCGGAACTGATGTTACACCAGCAGTTGTTGTACCCGCAAGGTAACCAGTTGTAGTTGCATTTGTCTCCGTCTGGAAAAACAGCCTTTCATTTGGCTGACACTGGGGTGGGTAACTGGAGTTGCTACTGGATGCAAAATTGCGGAAGGGACTTTGTTGAAACGGAACTGGTCGCAACCCAGTTTGATTCTCGCCGCCGGTGTCGATCGGAGTGGTGGTGTTGAGAGTGGAATAGACAGGAATGTGCTGAGGCCTTCGATATAGATGCGGTAGGTTAAGTTTGGCTGCTGTCCCGTACAGCTTACGTGCTGCAGCATCGTAAGCGATGGCTGCCTCGTGAGAGGTGTCGAAAGTTCCCAACCAGAGGCGCGAACCACGATTGGGTTCGCGTATTTCAGCCACCCACTTGCCCCAAGTGCGCTGCCGGACTCCTTTGTAGGCGCAAGAAGCATTCTCAGGTCCGCCTTTGCCTCTCATGCAGCCTTTTCTTGAACTGGCTTGTGCTGGCTTCTTTCCTGGCCTTCCGTTTCCATTTCCACTACGGTCAGCTTCCATCTTTTGATATTGTTTCCTTCGAGAGCTTTCAGAGGAGTAGAGGAGAATGTAGGAATGGAAGTTGCATTTGCATGGAGAAATACACAATTTTATACTGGGCTCGGGAAGAATGAAGACAAGGAGTAGTGAAGGAGGAGGATATGCAAGAAGAGAGTTGTGATGAAGGAAAGGGAAGCACTGTCGGCTACGTGTCCACGTCCATGGAATGAAACTGATACTTGGCAACACCAAGCAGTAGGATAATGTCTACCTCTTTTTCTTTTCTTTTTTCTTTGTATACTTTTTCCGTTAGATTAAATGCGAACTCAAACTTTAACTCTCTCACTTTTCTTCCCCTTTCAGACAAAATTAAGCTCAGGTGGCGTAGAAGAAAAGAAGGGATGGTTCATCTCACTTGGATGGTTTTGTGGAGAAATATTGAGGATATATATTTCACATGCATTTAAGTGCTGCTGAATGAGGTTTTAGTTGAGTTTCGATCATAACTCCGCAAAATGATGTCAGAACGGCCGAACCAAGGTGGAAAAGTTCTAAACTTGTTAGTAGTTCTCTCAGTACTTGATCCCACTTCAAACAAAAAGAAAAAAAAAAGGGGGCCAACTCTCCTGAAACTCATTAGTGAGCTAGCTGAGATATATTGCATTGCAACAAAGGCCCAGGATTGATACGTAGGTAGGCACTTGGCAGCTGTCACTGTGACTGTTGCGTTCTTTTAAATGTTCTTGTTGAGGTGTTGAGACCTTGGAATCTAGTAAACATTCAATACTTGGCTAGGTTGTTTTGTGGAGAACATCGTAGGAATACCACTCTAGAATCCTCAGAAAGAAACAAAAACTGCAGGGACCGAAGCACAGATGTAACTTTCCCCTCTACTCCTCAAAGTCTCAAAGGATTTCGTCAGCACTCACTGCCACTGCATGTACTTGAATATTGCCAACAAAAACTGTGGGCTTGCAGTGCTCGAAACCTGAGTTCAACATTGACGGTACTTAACAAATTTGAGCTATCTTTTATTATTGCCTTTCGGGGCTCAACTAGAGAGGATTTGACTCTTTAGCTAAGTATGTTTACTTGCATGCATCTCGGAGGACAATAATCTAAGTCAAGTTTGTGCCAGCTTTTACTTCTCATAATTAACCAATCAACATTGCTTTTTCTAATTTACAAAAAGGCCGAGAAAGGGAGAGTTGATTGATTATGGTTGTAATGACTTTTACTTACTTTGATGGTTTAAGAACAACTCATACCAATTTAAGTAATTCTGGCCTCGTACGTCAAATACTCACAAATCACTTTAGTTTAGTTTGTTACATAATTGAAAGAAATGGGTTCATATCAGTGACAATCAAATTCTAAGAAAATGATTTTATAGGCAAAGAAAGATTCGGAGCAATGAGAATTCAATTCTTGGTTATTCTATTTCTTTTGCGATCAGATTCAACATGAGATAAAGTAAAATCATTGCTTTTGGCTTCCTAAGTGTAAAAACTTATAGGCGCGCTCTTTGATTCCCTAAACCTCACAAGAAGTATAAGTTCTAATGTTAGTAATTAATATGAGTTATTGATACTAATTGTACAAGTCACCAATACAATGCCCTCATTATTCGACACAATTGGTGCTAGTTGATGTTGTTTATCCTTCTAAGATATAATATAATACTTCTACCGAGTATTAAACGGATACTGGTTGTATACCTAATTTGTGCACTGTTAACCATTTAAAATTGCAACATGTTTATATTTATTTCTTGCTTTAGAATTTAGACATAATTCCCAATTATAATTCTTTTTTTTTTTTAATAATCTAACATCCAAAACCCCTCTTAATCAATGTCTGTTGCACACATGCCCTTCAGACAAAATACCAATTAATAATATCAAATAATTGGTTTCTCAGTTGGTTCCTATAGTTCACAATTAAAGCTGTAAATGAATCAAACTAGCTTGCAAGTACTCGCAAATCAACTCGACCAAAACTTGACTCTCGACTCGAACTCAGCAATACCAAGTTCAAACCGACCAAGTGAAGTTGTCAAGCTCAAGCTCGAGTATAGAGATAATTGGTTAGTTAGCTCATCGACTTGGCTTGAATTCATATGCTTTTATTAGTTTTATTTTTAATAGTAAAATTACATATATGTTAAAATATTTTTATTAATAATTAAGGTAAAATGCCTATTTTGTCTATTCTAAAAGAATATAATAATCATTTTTATTTTTTTGAGTTCAGGCTTTTATATTGAGAATTTGTCAAGTTCGAATTTGTTAAAAAAAAGTAAGTCAAACTCAACTTGATTAACCCAAAACTCCCCTTGACTTAATTCATTTGTAGTCCTATTCACAGTGAAAATATATCTTTAGACAACTTAGACTTTGTTTGATAATCTAATTCAGTACTTAAATTGAATGGATTCAGATCTTAACATATTCAGACCGTTTGATAACCAAAACTTTGAATATGTGAATTAATTAAGTGGCATTGAATTTTCTAGATAAAACTTATTCCTAAAATTAAATGATAAGTGAATGATTCAAACGTATTAAATTTAATATTTCACAATTCAATAATTTAATGAATTCAAGTTTCAGATTTTAATTTTCAAATTTTAATTTTATCAAACGCATCCTTATATGGGTGCCTTATATTAAAAGAGGGGGAAAAATGGTACTCGGATGACAAAGCTCTACAGGCAATTGAAGCCTTCATCAGCAAAAAATGCTAAAAGGACTTGAGCGCAAAAGAGGACATGGCAACACGAATTCAGCACGCAAAGAAGTTCGTTACGTTGCTGCTCTAAAAAAATAATGACATAAACAAAAAAATTTCGTTACCGGCAATGGACGACAAAATGGTCAATCGATGGACGTTACTGCTATATAAAAAAGACAAAAACAAAAGAAAGGTTACCGCCGCCGCACGACAAAATGGTCAACCAACGGACGACAAATTGGTCAATCGATGGACGTTACTGCTAAAAAAAAAAAAAAAAAAAAAAGGTTACCGCCGCCGCACGACAAAATGGCCAACCAACGGACGACAAAACTTTTTTCTCTTTCTTCTTTTTTGACAAAACTTCAGATCTTCAATCGTTAATGGGTAAACGACGGAAGCGCTAAACGACGCTCGGCAGTATTTGATATTTACAGAGGCCATCATTCTCTCTTTGTTGAAGGAATCGTTCCTGCCACCTTTCGTCCCTTTGATGTGGTTCCAACTTCCAAGGTGTGAGGTCTAATGCTCACCCCCCTTTTTTTTTTTTTTTTGGATTGTAAACCTTTCAATGTATCGATGACTATATTATTTGGAATCGAGCGATTTCAAAATTTTCAATATACTCGGTCAATTGACAACACTAGATGAATGTTTTGTGCAAATTCATACTACGTCTTCACATTTCAGCCAGTTTTTTTTTATTTCCTAAGATTAGTCATAAGCGCTTCTTAAATTGCATACACGTTTTAGGTACTCAGATTAGTCGCAGGAGGAATCACTTGTCTTTACGATTTACAAACTGCAGAATAATGCAGGATGAAGGAAAATGTCTACTTGCATCATGATTCGTGCGACATCCGTGTTGGCCAGTTTCCAGCACGACTAGTCGGAAGCAATGAGAAATGTAATCTTGTTCCAATGTAAGGGACAATGGCGACTTGGTTATTTGCAGTTCTTTTATTTGCTCAAACTTAACGAAGAAATAACCTCAATGCTGACAAATGATAAGTAATCTGAAATGTACAAAATCTTTGAACCATTTAACGGAATGGGTTCCTATTAGTGACAATCAATTTTAAGAAAAGGATTTTATAGACAAAGGAAGATTAGGAGCAATATAATGAGATCTCAGATCTTGTTTTAGAACAATGGATAAAGCCCTCTAGCGCCAGCTTTGTTAACCATTCTATCTCCTATGCGATCAAATTTAACATGAACTAACTTGATGCATTGCTCTTGAATTCCTATGTATGATAACCTATAGGCATGCTCTTTGATTTTCAAAACTTGACCTAAAATGCAGAAATTTTTTTTTTAATCCACTTAAAGAACGATACTAATTTAGTAATTTTCACTAGTTAATAACAAAGCCGTCCATCTTTTTTAGATAAGCTCCACCAAACCACGTTGGGAAGCCTATATCCAACCTACACGGAGGATCATTTTCATTTCTTACCGTCATCAGAAACCAACAGTAGTTTCTAAAAATGATATCCAGATTCTCTCAAACAATCCAAAATGAAGATATTTTCACCTCTTCACATAAATTATGTAAGCGATTTAATTTTACCAAGTACATGATTTATTTTGAAGTGTGCACCAATATTTGAAACTAACAAATAATCCCAACTACACAAAGATTTTGGGTAGGAACTTGAGAACAAATCGAACGCAATTGGCGGTGTTTGATGTCTTTTATCTTTATAATAATGTAATACAATATTTGGATACGGGTCAAGTAACTTGTATGCTATTTACCATTTAAATATATGCAATTTTGTTTTTGTTTTGCTTTGAAATGTAAACATGATTCTCAATTTTTTTTTTTTCTATATGATGATTCTCAATTTAGAAATTTACTTTTTCTTTTTTCAACAATCTAACATCCTCCTAATCATTGTCCTTTGAAGGCGCGGCCTTCAATCAAACTCAAAATAGTATCAAATAATTGGTTTCTCAATTGGTTCCAATAGTGCACACTGGATATAGTACAGCACTATAAAGAATTTGGTTGAATAAAAAAAATTTATAAGTATCATCGTCCACGTTGGAGGCAAAAAAAAAAAAAAATCATCGTCCACATATTCAATGCAAATTGAGCGTGGCCGACAAAGATTAATTATAAGTATCATCCTCTCTATAACTCTAACCGTAAAAAATCTGAAAAAGAAAAGCTCGAAAAAATTTAAATTTATGGACGACGTCATCCCCTCTAAACTGCAATCGATAACCGACTATATAAAGCGAGACGCAAATTTGCCCTTGCATGATCCGTGCGACATTGGTGTTGGCCAATTCCTAGCACGAATGGTCGAGAAGCAATGGGGAATTAAAATCTCGGTTTAACTTCCAACGCAAGGAAGGAACAAGGCGACTTGAAATGCCCTATATATGAATGACCTCCTAGAAAAGCAAATGTTGGGGTACGAAGCATGGGTCTATAGTTGAGAAGAAAAAAAAAAAAAACAGTACTCGTTTCAATGGAGAGTCAGTGGGGCAGTAGTTGATCTATGCTCGTTTCAAAATAGTGAAAATTCTGATCGCATTGCCAAGCAGTAGAAGCGGTTGACGGCAAGCTCATTCCTCTTTGTTCTTCTACAACCTGTTAATATTAATCACGAGAATACGTGCAACACTTGTGCTGATTTATTTTCAGCACGAATTAACATTATATAATATCCCATCCAATAATTAATCACGTACACCTCATCCAGTAATTAATATGAAAAAATCACGTTAAAAAACATAAAAATATAGAGCATGAAATATTATAGATTACCTGTAAACCAGATCAATTTGGACACCTTCATTGCTTTTTATTCCCTCATTGATAACGTCTTTGTGGTTTGTGGTTTAAGAAGAACCAGTGACGCAAAAGAAGAATCATAGCATCTTTGTTCCCCTGCGTCATTGCTATTCCCTAGCGCCTCTGTTCCCTTGCACCATTGCTATCAATGACGCATCTTTGTTCCCTGACGCATTATGCATATAAAATAATATAGACACAAGTTTATATCCACGCAAGTTTGTACGTAAAGTCTGAGCCCTTGTATTTATAGAGTCTAGATACATTTTTGTATAATCTAGATGCATAGAGTGGTGAAAGGACCAAAAACACTTTTTTTTGTTTTGTTTTATAAAGACTCCAAAGTCCAAACGACCTTACACTTACAGAAGAATAGAAAGGGGAGGTAAGTTGAGTCTTGAAGACAGTGATTATTCTGTCGCTAGTTGACTTAATTGGGAAGCCATCTAATGTCCAGTGATGAACCATCATTTATGATCGCTCTTTAGATTTAAATATTTTGCTCGATTTAACTTCATTTTCAGAAAAATTAATTCTTGAAATCCCTCTTAATGTCTCTCTATTTAGCACTGGTTAGACAAATCCTTTTTTATTTTTATTTGGTCTTCTTGCTCTTTCTAAATGGCAATATGTACGACTCTACATAACAGAACCCCAACACAACCGAATGAGTACCAGTTCATCAGCAACAAGCCAGCGAATTAAAGTGGAAAGGAGAATGTAGAAAATCCGTGCAACATCTGTGCATGTCGACCTATTTTCAGCACGAATTGACATTTTATAATCTCCCCCTCATTTGGCATGAGTTGTTTGAGGTGTAAATTTCCTCTAACTTAAACTGCACTCCAAATTAGAATATGAAATTCGTATATGTATCAAATTTAACTTTTCATTGAACGCATAGTTAAAAAAAAAAGGTTACATTACAACAGAAATGAAATGATTTTGATGCGAGGCATCATGCATGTGTTGTATTCTATGCTTAAATGACCTAGAAAGCATATGAATTAAGAAAATTGTGAAAAATGATCTAATCAAATACAACAGACGAGAACGAGGTGAAAATTTAGCAAACGTGAAGTTATAGTTATTTTCCTATCAGAATAAATGTGTAGCTATTACAGTACCTAGATTTACAGTTTTAGCCACAAGATGTAAATTTTGTCACCAAGCAGCTCAAATGAGAATGCCTTAGCAGTCAAAACTCCTCCAGACCTAGGAAGCATTTACTCGCAAGAAAACCTGAAAGCATTCCAGTGTCTAGGTCAATGTAGTTGGATTAAAACAGAACAGTGGCACGTTCCTGTGATGACACTTGTCCTTCTCAGCCCCCACAAGTGAAGTCAAGGGGCAACACATGGAGCTCTCCCACCTTGACACGTGGAGTATATTGGTCAACTATAAGCAGTAAGTGACGACCAAGAGTTGGCGGGATTTGGGGCAGGGACGGTCATACTGATGACTGTCCCTGCACGGTTAAGGGCCAAGATTTGCCCTCAAAATTTTGTGCGGCTGAGATTACACCATGTAACTCGATTTCCGTGCTAAGTGTGGGGTTCATCACTATCTGTTGTGAAAATACATCCTGTGAAAAAAAAGTTACGCGATGTACAAAGAAAGTTACGCGCAGTTGATAATATGACCAAAACCGCCTGGGACGGTTGCACCTGTAACCGTCCGTGCCCCGAGTCCGAGTTGGCGTCTGCATGCGTAACTTTGGCCGCTACGTAAAAGGGCACACCAAATTGGGGTATAAATAAGAGTCAGAGATGTAGGGGTATAAATAAGTACAGCTTCAAAATGGAGAAATTATCAAATAAGTACGGTACAAGAGTTCCTCGAACCCAGGCGAGAACCAAAGATGGAAAACTGTTTTCTGCGATGAGGTTGACATTCCCACAGTTTCTCCACTTATTGACGCAAGTTGAGTATCTGTCGAGCAACCAACTACTCTAGGTCGGTTCATTTGGTATCCTTGCTCAGAATTTTCTTAAAATTTTTTCAGCGGGTGTAAAGGCACTAGTCTGGTCCGATGACGGTTCAATTTTTTTCAAATTTTTCATTGACACTTTTGAATCCACTCCTTCCTCTTAGTGTAAAGTAAAAATAAGTATAAAATATAATTTATCAAGTTCCCAAAAAAAATATCTGTCGAGCCAACGATTAAAGGGGCAGCTTAACTCCTGGGGTAGGCACTAGGAGTCTCAACAATCAAACCCATGAATTGTGATAAAAAGCAATAATGACAAAATGCTAAGGCAAGATAAAATTCAGTGATGAATTAAGGTGAAGACAGGAGTTACAATGTATTGCATAAAAAAAAAAAAAAGAAAGAACACAGAGAGAAATGAGCTCCGCGCAAGAGGAATTAAGCAAGTACACAATGTATTGCATAAAATGCCACCCCCACAACAAAATAACCAAATTTTCGACTTGCATGATTCGTGCGAAATGTCGCGTTGGCCGATTCTTGCACGAATAGTCTGTGCAATGAGAAACGAAACTCTTCTTCCAGTGCTGTGAACAATTGCGACTTGGTCGTTTGAGAATCTTTTATTTGCTCATGTTTACCATGAATGCATGTAACCCCAAATCCTTGATAAGTAATCTGAAATCTAGATAATCTTTGAACCATCCAAAGCTCGAACTACCTTCCTCCAATAGCCAATCAACAAAAAATAATAAGAGAAAGCAAATCAAATGGCATCCTCTATAAACTGGATTACTAGTATCATGACTTGTTAATACTCAAAACACCACTGTTTGAAAAAGAGTTGTACGTCAGGTGAAGTTTTACGATCTCTCTTTTCTCCCCCAGACAAAACAGGTTAAAATGGCTAAATAGAATCCAAAATAGTGCACTATTCTAACCCCTAATAGAGCAGTTCCATATTCCACAGTCCAAGTTTAAATTGCATCCGCAACTGTCCTGCAACAACAAAGCAGAATCATAAGACACGGTATACGGAAATAGAGCTGTGCAAGAGAAAGAGTTAAAAATCCTTTTTATGAACTTTATTGTTTTTCCAACTATAGAAGCTCTTCAACAGCACTTCCCAGTATCATGTTTTTCTAATGGAAAGTTGCCATTGGATACCGGAACAATTTCCATTATAAACTAAAGAGAAAATGAGCGAAGAAGTAGCACAATCTGTCTTTGAGTTGTCTTAAACATAATGGAAGAAGCACTAGAAATTTAAAAAAAAAAATCCCACCAGAGAAAGAATACAAGGAGATTCCCAAGGTCATTTCATCCAAAGTGTTGATGTTACAAAAAAAAAATAGAATGAGGATTCCAGATAGATAGTATACGAACAAACGAAAGCTATTCATAAGTTTTCGTGTCCGTGTGTGTTTGCCATGATAAACAATTGACCTATAATTACAAAACTAATTCCATTCACGTACTCTGCACGTGATTATATGAATTCAGATATAACATATCTTAGATATAAATTTTTTTTTTGTAAAATTTGACTGTTTACTTGGTAATAGAATATTTTATTTTTTCAATTTTTTAAACTAATTGTTGTTACAAAAACTATCTAAATACAAACTCTTTGATTTACTGATATTTGAATTCATTTCGATATTTCTTTTTTTCTAAATTTATTTTGAACTTTTTGATAAATTATGGATTCAAGTTTGATAAACAATTTTTAATACAATTATGGTTCATCAAAGCTGTTTTATACTTACAATATATTTTTACCATTAATTCATAATATTATTTTTTTAATATTGTACAAAAGGTGTTGCCGAACAAGAAATACACGTATGAATATCAAGTGTAAGCTTTGTAAATAGAATTCATAATTATTAGCAAAATAAAGACTTAAACTGTAAAATCAATTTTTTGAGGGGTATTAGAGTAAATAAATTGGTTGTTAGATTTTATCACTCTACCTATTTTCATATAAATACATGTATACATATCAAGTGTAAGTTCAGTAAATAGAATTCACAATTATTACCAAAATAAAGACTTAACTGTAAAATCAATTTCTGGAGAGATATTAGAGTAAATAAATTGGCTTGGTAGATTTTATCGTTCTACTTATTTTTACTACAATCATCCCTTTCTTTACCTCTTGGAAAGCTCTTTTGTTAGCCAAAGTCTAGATGCGCCTTTTTTATTACTTAAAAATTAAAACCATGGTTAAGTTTCTGACGAAATCAACAAATTTTAGTAAATGAAAAAATTTCTATCAATATTTTGATGTACTTTTTTCCTTGCTAAGATAAATGGAATGCAATTGTACAATTAGAATGAATGAATTATTTAAGAATAAAATATATGAATAGTGCTCATATCCAACTTTGCATGAACATTTAATTATTCTACTTTAAATTTTTCTAGTTGAACTTTTCAATTTTTTGTGAATTTGAATTGAATAATATGATGTGCATTGTTGAATTTGGATTATTTACATTTTTTCTAAGTGTTATTGAGGTTAGTAAAGAATGAAAATGATATATACTATTTAATTATTTTAGATCGACTATTTAGTTGTTAATTAACAGTGAATTGATAGAAATAGTTGGATTCTTTCATTTTTGTTTTTTTTTCAGTGTTTCTTCATAGTGAAAAAAGTACATAATTATACATCTTTTTCATGATATTCATAGCAAGATTCTCCAAATGAATATAGACTCTTTTCTTCTTATATATTTTTCTTTTGTTCTAAGAGCATCCAATTTTTTCATACTAATATTTTTCACAAATTTAAAATTGTGGTTAATGCAATTGGTCACACTATTTCGAGGAAGAAATTGGTTTGGGTAAGAATCTTTGACGTATATAAGAATTGGAAACGGGGTATAAGGGTCGCTAAATAGTTTTAATAGGGAGTTTTTTTGTTTTCATTACCATTATTACGGAGATTTAATCATATGGAATGTTTCATATTTTTAATCACTATGACAATTAAAATACAATAACTCTAATTGAAAGATGAGGGTATATGTGTGCAACAAAAACTTCAAAAATAAAAAGGCTTACAACTTACAATATCAAAACTCTTCATACTTAGATAATAGATAGCTAAAGTGAGAGTAACCAAAATCTGTGCAAAACCACCATTGTTATCATACATTTTTTATATAGCAATAGATAGCAAAGTGAGAGCAACCACGTGCAAAATCTGTACGAAACCATTGTTGATTGCAAGTGAAACTAATCGAGAAAAAACGTGCAACATCGCGGAAAAGTCCCAAACACTGCGCAGTTAAACCAAAAAGGAGAAACATAGACAGTAGCTCATTGCTGGGTGATCGAACACAAAATTTTGGTAGACCTACAGTAAGAACCTGACAAAAAATTTCAGCACAATGGGTTTCTCGATGTCGATTCTTCAAGGAAAAAAAAAAACAATCTCAACTAATTCGTATTTCAATAGCCTCCAGGAAATCATGGCAAACATTTGAAGTTAGTTTCATTTACAAGCCTATAGGTAGGCAAGAGACAGAAGAAAAAAGGAACAAGCAGCAAAGCCGCCCACATGAATTGACCCAGAAAACAGAGGCGCAGCCAAGCATGCACTTGTAAAATCAGTGCCGTCCTCGTGTTGGCATTTTTACAGCATGAATTGACTGAAGTGTAACTTCGGACATCCCAACATCCTCGAGCTCCGACCGAGTCGGTGCTGTTTCTTCACCGCAGCAATGCACCAAGCACACATATCGTCGCGTCGCGCAAGCTTCTGAAGCATTGATGGAGACAAAACGTATCCTAATTTTACCAGTCATCAGAGATGTTATTGCACCACGGATAATTCTGAAGCTGCATTGTTCTTGACTTGGCAATTTCGCAAGGCGGCTCGTATCTCCGTCAATAACTCGCTCACCTTAAAGCCTTTCCTGCAAAGCCAAATATACAACTTTCATACTCTCCGCGAACCAGCCTACGTTCTTCATTTCATGAGGCACATTCTGCGGTTTCGAGATTAACCCAGTGCAACAATAAGATAAAAAGTATTTGGCTTCAGCCATTTTCATCTTCACAAGATCTTCAGCCATATTCAAAACTCCAGGAAACAAATTGTACATGTGACAGGCCAATATCTTCACAATTAAACAAATCCACAAGATCTAGATACAAGTTATCCAGTTTTTGGATCCCAGGGTCATTCAATTTATTCAAATTGACATGAATTTCAGTTGGTTCACATGCTCTACAATTTTTAGAGTATAGAAGCAAGGAGAAAAGCCATCTACAATTGACCGGATAACATCAAAATGTCACATTTAAACATGATGTAACTGCAATTCAGATTAGACACGAGAAAAGGAATGCAAAGATTGCTGAGTCGCCCTACTCAGGAAAATATACCCAAATCAGCCAAACCAATGTTGGTTGAAACAATGACCAACAGATACATTTGCACTTGCATACAGTGCAAACATGATACAGAAACAAAGCAAAAAAAAAAGATTACTTAATATAGCAGTTGGGCATCAAAAAACAAAGAAAAAAAATCCAAATCTAATTCCTGATTATCATAATCTAAAAGGAGTTAATTCTTCCTTCAAATCTCTCTCAATCTTTTTACAATTTAATAATTTTTCCCTTTCTTTTTCTGGAGTTTGGAGGTATCCGTAAAATTGTTGAGACATTTAAGATATGTCCCACAATTATATTGAACACAATAAGAACATAAATGTTAACTTCAACACAGTTGCATCAGTCTAGCATCTAGAATTTATTAAAACACAAGGACATGAAATCTAACTCCTAAGTAGAGAAGGAAAAGATTGCAAATACTGAACTTACAGAACACTAACTCCCACCACTGCAAGAGGGGGTGGGTAATCTTCAACTCCTTTGATCTTCTGCTCTTTATCAGGTATCTCCAAAGAGAGACCATCAGCTTTCTCTCCATCATCACAAACAGATTGAACTGCAGTCCCAGTATCACTTCCAATGCTCTTTATTTCTTCAGCTAATGATGGCAACCTCTCCATTGCCTAAAAAGCAGTCAAAATCACTTTCATATTTGTGCTCAAGACTTTGAAAATTCCGTAGTTGTATCATGAAATAACTAACATGAGGACATAAAAAAATGCGTGTTCCAGACAATTACAACTACGTACCTCAGGAATATCAATCTTATTTAGAACCACAATATATGGTCGTTCAAGATATTCAGGGTTGTACATCCGCAATTCCTGCAAATTAAGAATCACTAAAAATCATTGCTTAGAAGAATCAATTAGATACGTTATCACAAAATTCATCCTTTTTCCCTAATCTGTTTTTACATGAGAATGAATAAAACTGTGAAGTATACATCTACAGTCCACATTTGTGATTCATGCTATAGAATTTTAGAGTTGTATCAGAAAGATTAGCAAAGCAGTTTGCCTCGTGTGCAGATTTAATATGCTTACATTCATTGGAAATTCTAGCTTATTATCAGAATCCTGTATATTTTAAAGAGTATGTCTAGTGACCCCAATAGGTAGCAAGTAGGGCCAGGAGACAACACAAAATTGAGACCACTAACCATCATCAGAAATACATCTTTTACACCAAAGTCCATGAAAGATCCCTTAGAGAAGAAAAACTTTCAGGAGAAACAGTTGCGAACAAAATAACAAAGAAGAAATGGTTGAAGCTAGTGACACATACTTCTTTTACCGTTCTATAATCCGCCACAGGGTCCTCTGAAGCTGCATCAACAACATGGACCAACACCCTAGTTCTCCTCAAATGCCTCAAGAAATTGCGACCAAGACCCTGAAAATTGACAAACCTTTGATAAGTCTAGTGAAATTAATGAAGAATTCAATCATAGCTATAATCCTAATGTAAGGCAATGCCAAACCATTAATGTGTTCACGAGATTGTAATATCCAATTTACCTTCCCTAGATGAGCACCTTCAATAAGTCCAGGCAAGTCTGCCAGAGTTGCTTCGGATGAATATTGCTGCGCACCCAAACTAGGGTCACCATCAAGGCGTCCAAGGTTTGGCTTCAATGTTGTGAAGGGATAATCAGCAATATCAGGCTTAGCTAGTGTAATGGATGCTAATAGTGTGGATTTTCCAGCATTTGGGAGTCCCTGAAAATCAAAAGACGGAACAAATTCTCAGACAGGAGAAACTCAGACCACACGCTGGTCTGCAAAACGGACAATCAGTTAATTCAAAGGAACAATGATGTGGCCAGATAATAAGTATATATTACTTGATTGTTGAGTGCATCACCCAAGCTATACTCATGCAAACGGAGAAGCTAAGTATAAACCAGGATAAGTAGGGTAAAGAAATACTTACCACAAGACCAACATCTGCTACCACTCTTAATATCAACTGCAAACTAACCTCCTCTCCTGGCTGACCAAAAACTAAAACCTGCAAGGTGCTGTGAATGAGATCAAAAGTTTGTCAATGTATGAAAATGCAGGACTAGGACGCTATTTTAACTAGGCAAAGATTCCCATTTCAAGAGCTTACCTTAATGCTATTTAAGCAGGTTTTCACTTTTCATCATTAAAATGCAAAAAATTCTAAATCATGCTTCTAGACTATAATGTGTCAGTAACCAAGCCATGTCAACATGTCAAAATGGTCTGGGTATTCAATAACTATGCTTAGTCGGTACAGCCAAGAGAATTCATCTCAATGAGATAAATAGCTGAAAGGTGCCTGTCTAATCTCATAATGATAATACTAATATGAGGGCTTAAATTAGGAACAATAAAAAGAGATCCCTTGTATTTAAGCTTGATCCACAGAGATCCTGTGCCATCTATACATTTATTAGCAATAAAGAGAAGAGAATTTCAGAATGAATGCTTCTGTATGTATTTGGACAATGATATCTACATGTATGATATTCTAGTAATTTAGTATGTAGATAAGCTTAACCACATTGTCATAACTGTGCTTGCCTTATGAATACATGCCAAGGCACTCCTCAACCAAAAAAAAAAAAAAAAAATCTTTTCAGTTTCTGCAACCATTCTTTTTCATATTGCATTAGTGAACTCAGTACCAACTAGGTATTTTGGGGAGTTAATAGAATTCCAAGATGTGTCGAATAATATCCATTCTGGAATCCTCCTAAACAAGGGGTTACAGGAATGAGATGACTGGGAAGAGACCAATTTAGAGCACCGTTGGCACCAAGTGGCTACTTCCATAAGTTGCAATTTCACATGTATGGAGCACATGAAGAAGTTAGATCAGAATCAAGAAACATTCCCCTTTCAAATTATTTGTAAATGCAGGGAGCACTACTTGATCATAGAAATGCTGCGCAGCTTGCTTCAAGCATAAATATTCTTCTTGACATAAATTAATTTTCACACAATCAAATTTGTGCAAAAAATGGTTGTTCAGAAGATGGCCATGAAAAAATTGATATTTACCTTATCACTCTCATCTCTCATTACATTTGTAGTCAAAAACATCATCTTTTTCTTTCTATGCTCAGGCATTTCCAATAGGCTAATCTGCCAGAAGAAAAGGGGACGTCAACATTCAAAAATAACCACAACTAAAAACAGAATCCAGAAATTTTGGTGTTGCTTCCCACTTTTCAGACTCAAATACTATATTTTCATCATCAGACTAAAATTTCTCTTTTGAAGTAATGGAAGAAGACAGAGGCATGGACATCACGCATTCATTGCCATGTTTGAGATCATAAGTTTCTCACCCCTCCTTGTCCACCCCTCGCAACAAGAACTTGATCACCTGGATTAGCTAGATCAGCCAAAAATTTTCCTTTCTTGTGCTTTACTACTGTGCCTGCCATATAAAGAAGAAATACGTCAGATGGATATTGACCATCTTCGTTGTGGTGAGATGAAAAAGTAGCATATTTAGATTCTTTCCTTTTGAGGAACCATAATTTCTACAGTTAGCGATGTAGAGTTACTGTCAAGATACCTGGAGGTACTGGAATACGCAAATCTGGTGCGTTAAGCCCATCATGCAAAAGAGATGTCAAGACACCCATTGCATCAACATTTCCCCCACGCTTTGCTTTAAAACTACTCTTCCTATGAAACTCCAACAATGTATCCTTGCTCTCATCAACGTAAATCACAACATCTCCACCGCGGCCACCAACAGGGAGGATGAGAGAGCCATCAAAATCCCTTTTGTACGAACTTTTCTTCCTGTTCTTGTCTTTATCAAATTTTCCTTTCGACTTAGGAGGAGGTTTCTGATTTGGCATACTGAGGATTGCACCATGACCACCATCTCCAGCACGAACAGTTATTATGACCTGATCAAAGTACTTATGTGGTTCTCTAATTAAAGTTTCTTCGGAAGGCAAAGCAAGCTCCTTTTTTATAGCAACAGCGCATTTCAGACCGCGACCTCTTGCATTTCTAAACCTGCTCCTGTTATAAAGACTGAAAAAATAAACAAATGACAGGGATTCCCACATCAGCTCCAAACAAATGTCAAAATAAAGCAGGTAATAGAGCACTGCGCTGATTATGAGGTAATACAATCAAAATAATCGGCGCGCATTTTTGCAAAATACAATGCAAACTATATAGTTAAACATACTAGAGCCATTTCTGCAAAATACAATCCGAACGTTTAAAGCCCATTTCTGCCGAATATCGGAATTGCTCCATTCCACAATCAGACGATTTCTTGTTTCCGTGGAAGTGAGCTCCAGATACTATTCGTAACATGTTCAGGGTAAGCAAGTACAAGGAAGCATCTACAGAGAATTCTTTAGAACAACTAATTTCTACATTTAAATGGAACCAAAGACTCCTCAGCTCCACCCAACTGAGGGGAAAAAAATATAGATGCTCAACGCCATCCGCAGTTGAGCAAAAGTTGGACTAGTAAAATCAGGAAGCAGCGGATAATAGCGAATATTAGTGAAAAAGATAAGAGCTTTAGCTTACCAATATGGAAGAGGACGTTGGGAAAAGAAAGCCGAAATTGAGAGCCACGCTTCATTGCTACGAGAATTTAGATTCAGGGACCGTTGCGGAGGAGAAACCAAACACTGCATCTTCAACTCCCTCTGCTCTGCTGTGTTTGTTTGTGTACTTTTGGATTAGAGAGGACGAAGTACCTGCGCGGGCAGGATATATCATCGTTATATACGTCGCCCACCCGACCCGCTTCAACTGATTCGGGCTGTAATCTTGGCCGAAGGAAGAAAACTTGGGCACTCAGTTTTATGTTCAACCGATTGTTAGCATGGTGTTGGTCCCAGATTGTGGCCCAATTATCCGTTTCTGATAATCTAATGTGCACTACCAGTCTTAGTAGGGGGACGACACCAGATAACTGAGCAGCTTTGGATATTGGGTTCACTTCAAAATTGAAAGCCCAAAGGATTCGTTTTCCGTCGTCTAGAATACATCAGCAAATTATTTGATCAGGACGTCAAATCAAATGAAAAGTAGTAAATAACCTAAAATTTCAACGTCTCGGTCCGTAAAGGGAAATAGGCCACCGGCTTGTCCGATAAATATTTTTTAGGCCAACAGGAAAAGACTATAACTCACTTGTTGGAACATCACATGCAACTCTGTCGCGGCTTCCACTGCAGTCCACCAGAAGAAACCGCCATTCCTCGTATCCACCCAATTGCTGTGGGATTGTCTCTTTTTTTTTCTTTTTTTTTTTAAACTTTTGGTCTTTAACTCAAATTGTTTCTGGTAGACATTTATCAAAATTAACACTTCAAATGAAACTTTGGATGAATCAGACTTGTCGTTGAGTGCATTCTGCAATTAAAAGGATTACAAAATAATCCACAGCCTATAGGCACACGACGTGCCACCCATCAGGGTTCCGGAGAAGATTAGGGGAAGCAGGAGGCGAAGGAAATGCGCCGGTTGAATTTGTGGTGAAGAGAGATTGGGGATAAATAGTGGTGGCAGTCCAAGAGATTCATAAAGGAGCCCTTTGCAATACTAAAGAAACCTGTTCTAGCGGGTTGCTACAGGGTCTGTTATCCTGCTAGGACTCATTGTCCTTTTTTTTTTTTAATCAATTTTCATCATTTACCTCTACTCCATGTTCTAATCTAACTCATTTTAAAGATAACCCAACAGAGTCACGGAAGTCCATATGAATTTAAGAAAAGCCACAGTAAATAACAATTTTTATAAAAGACAAGATTTCAACCCTTAACATCCCACCTCACGAGACATATGGTGGCCAACTACTCTAGAGGTAGTTGGTTTACTAGGGCTCGTTGTTGCTCCTTATTTTTTCCCTATCTAAAGGTGAGCCCACGTAAACTGGTAAAGACGTTCCTTTTGCAGAGATTCATCGAGTTCAAAAGAGTGTGAAAATGCAGAAAAAATCATCACCAGAGATAAACACTACTCACCTATTGAACAGAATATACAACAAAACGATTTAACAAAAACAAATATTCCTCTATAGCTGAATTTGCTCGATTGAAAATAGCAATGCCTCCGCCCATTTTTCACAGAACTTCTCGTTGGTAACCTGGGACAGCACCTAAATCGTTCAAGCAAAGAGGAGATAAGACAACTAAAATCTGATTGAATCTGTTATACCAGCAATCCTTAGGCAAAACCACATCCCACAGCTCTACACCGCTATATAGTCAGGAACAAGTAAAAGCCACCGATCCCTGGGGCCTTGCCTTCATCAATCCAGATGAAGGTAGCCATGTTTCAGGAGGGAAAAGAAAATTGGTTTCAGAGGCTGGAAGGAGAAGGTTACTGCATTGTAAACTTCTTTTTACTGAAGAACCCTCGCATTCGAACAACAAAACTACAGAAGCCATGCAATTGCCATATAACTGCAAATCTGCAAGATGTCCATTAACTCGAGATCAACAAGAACCATATGCATGGCAACTTTATCCTGACTCATACTGCATCTTCCACTGCAAGGCAAACTGTTCAACTAGCTTTTTACGAAGTCCTTGAGAGAAAATGGCGGATGCCCTTCCTAGGAATTCAGAGAAAAATTAGTCATACAGAATTTGAGCCCAGGATGAATAACTAAACGTGCAAAAACTACAAAGCAAGGAATAGAGGGTACTCCATTATTGTATGTTCCTTACACACTGAGCAACCAAAATATTCAACCTTCACCTAAATCCTACATCAAATGACGTTTCTACTAGCCTCAATTGCCACTCTACCATTATGCAGTTTCCTCTCAATGAGACTTGGGCAATCCACATTTATGAATATTACAATTTAAGATGATGAGACAAGTGAACCATGCAAATCCTTCTAATATAATGCCCTTGCTTCCTTTCTCTTCTTTTTGCTCTTTCTAAATTCGTTTTGCATCATCAAACTGTCATTTGTTAGAAAATGAAACAAGTAAACCTTAAGCATAACTTCACAAATTAATCAACAAAAAGAAAGAGGAAACCATGTGTAACATCAAACCTTTCCACACTCTTCACCCAAGCATTGTCTAACAACTGTCATCTGCTGTACTAGCCTTTCTAATGCAGAATAGCTCGGCAGGTTGGCGTGTGCTGGCATTAAAATAAGTCAAGCAGTGGAAAACAAACATAAGAATTAAAAGCATTATAAATTTGAAGCTATAGGAATTAGGTATATAGACATGTTTAAGCAAAAATAATTTCCAGGAGAAAAACACAGAAAAGTTTTGCCACGAATGCACTAGTAAGAGGCAAACAGTATTTAAAAGAAACACACCAAGAATGGCTCGATTTAGACTATCTGCAACATGCTGCCGGTACTCCGAGCTTAGAAGATGAAACATTGGGGATTTCTCTGGCTCTTCATATGCCAGTAGAGCAATAAAATCCTGAATCAACAATCAGTTTGTAACCTGAAAGCAAGCTGGCAATTGAAAGGTAAATTTGAAGATAACTCAGCTAGCTTATGAACATACCTCAAGTTTTTTCAGGTGTTTCTGCACCTTCCCAAAAGGAGTCAACTCTGATTGAGCAAATCCAAGCGCTTCTGTGCTGCCATAGAAATAGAAGTTTAGCCAAGAAGATGATCAGACACAACGCAAGTCAGAAAAGACCATGCAACTTTGCTCACCATTTCCTTGAGCACACAAGTTCAACAAAACGAAGGCTTAAAAGATCAAAATGTAAGTCCTTATTTTTCTCCAATAAGTCAGGTGCAATCTGTCCAGTCAACTCAATGGCCTCCAAAGCATTCCCCTCTAATGCAGAATGAAATATTTCTGAGCAAAAAATTTGCAACATCATCACTTAACTATGCCATATAAAGATGTGGGAAACCGCAATAAATATGATACAGCAAACTCATAATCAGGACACAATGCACTCAAGAAAACTGCACAAAAAGCTGGCTTGTAGAACTCTAATCTAACTTCTTACGCCATTCAAAGAACTACAATCCACCATGTATCCTCCAACATCAGCTTCTGACCACTAGTTCTTCAAAGGGAAAGCAAGTCACCAACAAATATTAACTTTGACAGTAGGTCCAGAACTGATTACTATTTGATACCTCAAACTTATTAGCCACCTCATACATTATTAGAGAAGATGACAGACGAAAAATATTATCATGCCAAATAAAAACTATTAAAGAAGATGACACACGAAAAATATTATCAGGATACATTTCCAAAATATGCCAATTCAGAATATCAGGTTTAACAGATTTACCACAAGCTTTCAAATTTGAGACGATTAAGAATCATAGATCTCATTTCACAAATATTACTCTATCTATTGGTAATTAAAGATAAACACCTACTTTTTCTTTTCTCCATGTCCTCGAGATGATCAACTGACTGCCTCATTGTAGTTGAGGAAGTAAAAGATTCCACAGTGTCTTTGAAGCAATTGTGGACAAGATATGACAGGACAATGTTGTGGATATCACTGTCATTAATGGCCTGTCAAAAAGGCATGCAAAATTGAAGTTGAAGAGCGTCATAGAGTTTTTTCAATAAACGAGCAACAGGACTCTATTTTGATCTTTATTGTGTACGGAATTAACATCTATGGGATCAACACTGCTCAGAAGACTTTGGGACGATTAAGGCCAACAGGTCAAACTGAAGAGTGCCTCCAGAGGTATGTTTCATCCAAGATAAACATGAAGTCATGGATAGTTAAGATGTTAATGCAAAAGACTAAAATTACAGACAGATAACAAGAACATAGGCAAAAATAAATTCCAAAAAGTAATGCATCACAAGAAGGCCTTTTAACTATTAGCAGTTTGAGCAAGTTTCAAGCCTGAAGTGCATAAATTAGTAGTTAACCGCGTTTAATTCCTACCACATTCCCTTTTTTTTTTTTTTGGTAGATTTTCCTATCAACATTGAAATGTATCACAATTGAGAAAGTACATGCCTTTGAACTTCTCTATCTTCTGTCCAAGTGTATGTCAAAAGCATCACTTTACTATAACAATATCCAAAACTCCACAACGAGACAGGTATAATGAAGAGTTACAACTGATCATGTCAAACAAAGACGATATCAGTATATTCCTCACCTGACCATGGGAGCAAAAGCTAAAAGCCAAAATGGTCCAATTTCCCTTTGCACAATTTATCCTTTTTTCTTTTACTTCAATCAATGATTAAACAGTTTAAATACTAAAAAAACAATCAGTTTACCAAAAATCCAATTCAACAATGTACAGTGATTCTTATTCCAGACTGATCTTCCAGTAACTAACCACGTCTACTCCCTCCGGTCTCCCTCGATTAATACGATAGAAAACAAGAAGAAGAAGAAGAGAAGAAAACCATCTTTTTAAAAAAATTCAACTTGCTGCTGAACATTGCATGACACAAATTTTCCCAAAGACAAACATGTAGTTCTCCAAAACCCTCGTACCTTATAATTTTCTTTGTTATACTTTTGCTGGGCTCCGAGGAAAAGACCCACAATTAATTTCCAAAACCCAAATTAAAATCAAAACTGACAAACCCTTGCTCATTCGAGTTGGTTCAGAAAGTCAACATCAATGACAAATTCAAAAATTAAAAAAAAAATCGAGAGAAATAGGATAAACCCAGATTGAGGAAAACAAGCGGAGCTTACGACATTCTCGTATTGCCGAGGATCAATATCCATAATTGGCACCGACAAGATATTATCCGGAGAATCTATGCTGCTGTTTTTAAGGGAAATAAAAAAAGAAAAAAAGAAAAGGATGTTCGTAGCGTATTTCCTTGTGTGCTTAAATATGAAGAATAGCGTGGCGTGGCAGAGATACGTGTCTCATAGCTTCAGCGTATTTGACGTACCGTATCCTGCTGGTAGACGCTGGTCCATGGTTAGGAAATTTGGCCTTTTTTGATTAACCAGGAAGGGGCGCTAAAGATCGATCTTTCCAGGTAGACGGTGACTATAACAATTTCAGACTTTAAAGCATAGTTTTGGGCACAGGATTTGCACTGGAAAAAAAAATACTGGTATGAAAAAGAATTAACTTTTATAGGATCAGAGATTCAGAATTAGGTTTTTTTAGGAAATATGACACTGGACTCGCATTTTTATATGCTCCCTCGTGGGAGAACCGCAATTAATAAAGGGATAATTACACAAACCTCCCCTGAGGTTTCTAATACTTACACTGACACCCCTTGAAGTTTTAAAAATTTCGCTAACCTCCCCTAATAGAGATTTGAGGCCCTTTGCTTACATTGTGATAGCTGAAATTACCGCTTCGTCCTATGAATTTGGGACTAATGACTAACGTAAATATGGGGAACAAATGCATCTGAATTAATTAATTACATTTAACTAGAATAATAGAAATTTGATGTCTAATTAAGCTGATCAATAGTCCGTTACAGAAAGGCACCAATTGAGGAAGAAATTTGGCACCATTTTTGTGACTGGTATGATTTGACAAGGATGATTGAACAAGTTTAGGGGAGGTTTGTGAAATTATCCCATTAATAAAAGAAAATCAAATTTGCTGTTTTGCACCGTCTACCCTCCTTGCTGGTTAAGTGGTTTTTCCTTACCATTGGGCAAATAAATGTACCTTGAAAGAGCCCAGATGATTAATTTAGACATTGGATTGTTACAAAATAGCCCATGAACTTTAGATTCCCCTACATTTTTTCGTGGGCAATTGGGCTTTAGTCCCCCACGTGAATGGGCTGGTGGTTGGCGCCTCTTTCTCGGGACCGTCAGGTCTTGGGGTCGAACCTCCGCAGCAACATCGGCTTCTCCGTGCATCTAACGTGCTAGGTCTGGTTGGGGCGCTGGACCGGGCCGGAGTGGGATTAGTCGGACCGCCTTTACGGACTTGACCCGGACATCCACTCCGTCGACAAAAAAAAAAAAAAAAAAAAAAATTTGGGCTTTAGTGCTAACGTAATCCATAATTTTTTCATTTTTTATTTTAGTTTCCAATTGTGCGTGTTGGATGATTTCTAGCCATCTTTGCAATGAAATTACCTTCTTTTGTTCTTCTCGAAAGGAAAAAAGGGATTTTTTTTCGTTCTTCTGTTTCTTGATTTTGAGGTTCTATTCGTTCTATTTCTTCTATCTCTTTCATTACATTTCTTTATCAAGCCAAAGTTTTGAGCACTTGTAAATACTTTTGATGTATATCTTATGAGAACTTTAATTTCACAGTGTAATATATGGGTAGGTTCAACCATCTCTCTCAAGGTTTAGAGTCTTCAATAAAAATAAATAAATAGAATAGAATAGAGTATAATAGCCTTGGACAAGCTCCTCATGTCACGTGGAGGCACTTGTGGACTCAATATGATTGTTTAGTTGGCTGTGACTCAATATGCATTTGATAAAAACTGAAGTGAAATTTGAATTTGTTAAGTTACTAAATTATTAAGTATTGAAATATTAATATTTGAGAGTACTGTGCGTTAAATGATAAATAAACAACTTATCACTTGTTGTTTTAAGTAAGTTTTGTCTAAATAATTTAGAGGCATTTAAATTTAATTAATTAAGACGTTCTATTTTTTTTATTTAAGTAAGATTTGCTTAAGCAATGCAGAGCCATTTAATTAATTAAGAGTTTATATTCGTTATTATCATATACGTTTGAACATATCAACACGTGAATCCGATTAACACATCTAAACATAAATTTTGAACCCATTAAATTTAAATATTAAATTAGATTATCAGTGAAATGCGAAAAGATCAGCACACGAATCTAAGGGAAAAAAACAAAACCATAGCTTTTGTTGAGGCAAATAGGTTCTAGATTGTAACACACTCAGGTTACTTTAACCTATGTGACACATTCAGGTTTTGCCTTAACATATTCATTATGCCATGCCATGCTCCACAAACTTTCAACATGTTAGAATGGTGAAAATCGTAGTAAAAGAAAGTCAGTCCGATATTTTTTCTAAGCTAGCTAATGACTTTTGTACTACCAGTATGGCCTTCGGCAACTTTGGCTGGTTGCAGGTTTTCCATTTCTTCTAGTGAAGTCAATGGCAGCTATGAGGTGATATTAGTGGAAGGTAAAAAGATTACCTAAGAGAAGAAACAAAAATGAAAGGAACTTAACATATGAAAACCTATAGGGCTATAAAATTCTCAGAAACTATAGGAAAATCAATCATATTAACTTGGTTGGTTGAAATTTTAAGGTAAATGTAAATGCTAATTGATATAGCATTCAATTTTCGGCGCAAGTTTTGAGTTATTCCACCCGTGTGGTGTGTATGGTAAGTGGTAACAGCTAGAAAAGAAGACAAAACACTGGGTAACGGGTAGGTGGAGACAGAAGAAGGAAAAACACCTAGTAACTTCTCGAGCAGCAGAAAAACTGAAAAGTCATTATCTAGATTTAATACATGCATGGTTCGTTCGATAGATGATTTTTTCTTTATTGGGTGCCCTACGAGAAAGACGTGTTCAATTGAGTAACCACCAAAATGAGGGAATCATTTGTTAGCATGAATTACCACAAACGAAGAAAAAAAGGTTCATGGTTGGATTCGACCAATTGACTTCGACTGATCAGTACAGTTATCTGCTGTACACTTGTGTGTGGTCATCCCCTTATGTCCCTGCTGGTCGCGGCAAACTGGAACTTTCCTAGGCACAAAAATCCAACCAATAATAAAAAAGGCGTATGTTTCTCCAGCTCCTTGGTTCCACCACATTCCGAGGAGAATCAATCGTTAGTGTCTCCAAACTCAAGAACTGAGAAAATCACAATCTTAATTCCTTCCATCATTCTTCCCAAAATAGAAGAATGAGTTGGTTTTGGTCGTATTTGACGGTTGTTTTGCTAGTATTTCATCCGCCCATATGCAAATCTTCACTCACAGCTGATCTTTTTGAGAATTGGTGCAAACAACATGGGAAGACTTATCCTTCTGAGGAAGAAAAACAGTACAGACTCAGAGTCTTTGAAGACAACTATGACTATGTTACAAAACATAACAGTTTGGCAAATTCCACATACACCCTCTCCCTCAACGCCTTTGCCGATCTCACTCACCATGAGTTCAAAGCTAAGTATTTGGGTTTCTCGGCTTCTGCCGATGGTTTGATTAGATTGAATCGTGGGTCATCATCAATTGGAGCTTCTGGTGCTGTTGGTAAATATGATATCCCTTCATCCCTGGATTGGAGGAATAAAGGAACTGTCACCAATGTCAAAGACCAGGGAAGCTGTGGTATGTGATTGTTTCTTCTTGTATAGTTTTTTCTTTCCCATATATCCAGAGTTGTGTTCATCTTATCATGATCTTGTTGAGATACAAAGTTTCAGTCTTTATCTCTTTATCTAAAATTATGGGGTTGTTTGAAGATGGTATGCTTATGTTTTTTTTTTTTTTTCAATTTACTAGTCTATGCACGGTACCTTTGGCTTCATTTGGTATTTGATTTGTTGATCACCTGTACTTAGTTTGTTGGTCGAAGTCTGTGTATATGCGGAGAGCGGTTAGCCTTTTCCAGAATGATGAAAAAGACGAAGTAGTAATCTAGATCTAAGTAGCAACTAAACAAACAAATCTAGTATGAAAGAAGTGGACGGAAGTGACCCAAGTAGCAACTCTGTAGGAATTGTCAGAGTAACTCCTGATCTGTACCTCAAGCTTTTCAGCAAAGTTTTATTCTTTGTCTAGAAATTTGGAACTTCATTTGGCTGGTGAAAAAATTTAACTGGGTATTGCACTGATGGTGACTGAGAGCTTTCTCTGAATTCGGATCTTGAATTCCATGTCTTCTGATTCTTGAGAAGTTTTGGCTAGAAAAATGTACATAAAGTAGTAGTAGCTTCAATTTCCATTTTTAGAATTTGTGATTAAGGATGAGAATTTCTGCCTTATCTTTTGATTTTTACTTGAGGGAACTCCAATTGATCTTCTTACCTATCAACTGCCATAGTCCTGCTCACTTCTTAGTTATGTTATTTAGGTGCATGTTGGGCATTTTCAGCTACCGGTGCAATTGAAGGTATCAATGAGATTGTCACTGGATCTTTAGTAAGCCTGTCTGAACAGGAGTTAATTGACTGTGATAGATCTTATAACAATGGCTGCAATGGTGGACTCATGGACTATACCTATGAATTTGTTGTAAAAAATGGTGGAATTGACACTGAACAGGATTACCCTTTTAAAGGTCGGGACGGGACATGCAACAGTAACAAGGTTTCTAGTTTCTGCATTCTATCTGATCTTGAGTTTAGAATTTCTCATACATCTTCTGACATCCAAAGCTAGCTTGACAACCAGTTGTTATTCACCATTTCAGTTGAAAAGACGTGTTGTGAGTATAGATGGTTACATAGATGTACCACCAAATAATGAGCAAGAGCTTCTACAAGCTGTAGCAGCACAACCTGTGAGTGTTGGGATATGTGGCAGTGAAAGAGGATTTCAGTTATACTCTGGGGTTGGTGCTTCTATCAAATTCCATCACATTTTACTAAATTCCAGGTGAAACCAAATTATAATCTGTTCTAAAACTATGTTGCAGGGGATATTTACAGGGCCATGCTCTACCTCTTTGGACCATGCTGTTTTGATTGTTGGTTATGATTCTAAAAATGGCGCGGATTACTGGATCGTGAAGAATTCGTGGGGAACAAGTTGGGGAATAAATGGTTATATTCACATAATTCGAAATTCTGGCAATTCAGCAGGTGTATGTGGGATTAACATGATGGCATCCTATCCTACTAAAAGTAGCCTCAATCCTCCACCATCCCCTCCTCCAGGTCCCACAAAATGTAGCCTCTTCTCCTCCTGCCCTGCAGGTGAAACCTGCTGCTGTTCAATGGAATTTCTGGGTTTATGCTTGTCATGGAAGTGTTGTGATCTGGAATCTGCTGTCTGCTGTAAGGACCGTCTTCACTGTTGCCCTCATGATTATCCAATTTGTGACACCAAAAGGAATTTGTGTCTCAGGGTACGTTTTAAATTCTTCATATCCACTTGCTTAAAATGAGTACAAGTGTCCTGGCTTAGCATCCACTAATGCAGAAAAGGCAACACTGTCATCCATATAGAATCCGGTTGATGAGGCCTTGAATTCATTAGCAGCAGAATGCTAGAAAATTAAAGGCTTGGAGAGAGTTTTTTGAACTTTTCTCAATGGATGAACAAGTCTGCTTAGCTATTGTGGATCATTAACTTGAGATTCTCAAGTTTTGCTCCATAACTCATTCCCAGATCGACGTCATCCGGTTCATTATTCAATTATGTCATTGCAACCCATTTCATTTAGTTGATATCTTTAAGTACAGTTGAAGCTACTTTGTTGTGCAACTGTCGCACCCTTTGGTAGCATAGACATTGATTACACTTCTGTGCTTTTCGATGTCTCCTGGCCTTATCAAATGTTCATACTTGTGATAAAATCCTGTCCCTTTCTTTACTGCCACCATAATCATTGGTACTGACACTTTTTGATTGCTCTAAGTTTACCTTCTTCATTGCATTTGTTCAATAGAAGCAGCTTTATCATGCTGTAAAGCAGCTTCCATCTTATTTGCAATGCCTGACATGATTACTCGCTGCAGTTTTATTCTTTGATTTATCTGACAGAGGTGTAAATGTGATTGCAGAGAATGGGGAATTCCACGTTAGTTAAACAGCTCAAGAATGGAGGCCGTTCCGGAAAATTTGGTGATTGGAGTTCCCTCTTTGCGAACTAGAAGTAGTCTAATAGTGCCTTCTTGTAGCATGTATCAGTACCAGATATAAGCTTTTCATAAATGTGTACTGAATTACTTTGAAGTTACATAATGTTTTACATACTGAAGTATAGCTGTATTTACCACTGAATCTTGAGTAGAGTTGGTGCTCGTCATTCGTTGCACCTCATATAAGAAGCTCCTGATTTCACTCTGGTACTGTAAAAAAGAATGGATTTCATCCGAGAGATTTGAGTTTAGTTTGTTGGGAGCTTCATCTGTGTATAATCTTATTGCCTTGAAATGCATCTGCTTCTCCTACTGATGTCGTACGCTGCCAACACAAGGCATCTGGCTTTGGTTGTCAATACGTTTTATTTACAGGATATTAATATGTTTAAGATCGAGTGTGGTATCTTTGGCAATGACAAGAATGTCTGGGATCTGTAACGTAATTATCATTCCTTAATCTTTTCTTCTTGTGATAGGTATTGATGAGGTCTTTAAAGGAGCATTTTGATAGGCCTTATGCCACTAGATAAGGAATTTTCCTGCATTTCACCAGCAACTTCCAAGTTTAAACCAATTGTGTTCCTGGGATGAATGGTGCTAACACGTCTGCCACAACTTTTCTGCATCTTCCAATCTGTTCTACTGTCCGGGAAGCTGTTGCTTCGTCATAAACAAACCCTCACGCTAAACAATTTTGAACAATCTGTCTTTAAGTCAGGAGAGGAGTTGGCATAGCCCCTTTTTATGCACAACAAATCTCCCAGTTTGCTAAACCATGTGCATGCTACGTAACTTTTGGGATCTCTCTTAAGCAGTTTAAATTGTAGAGCTACAATACGGGAACGTGCACACCCAGAAAACCTTCAAAGTGAATAAATACCAGTCAGAAATGGTGATATCTCCAGGACAAAAGAATAATAATGTTCCATGGATCTATCTCCTGAATCTTTATTGGAAAAAGAGACGCACACAATACTGGGACGACAAGGGAACACCATGAAGGACCACGACCTGCAAATAAAATTCCCACCTACACCTTCACAGAGGATGATTTCGACGAGCACACTGTAGTAGTATCAGTTTGAAATTATTGCACAAGAAATCTGCTTAGCTCCAATAAAATGATAGATGGTTCCACCACGACATTGTGCGCAACAGAAGGAGCTCTATTGCGCTGAAAAGTTCCACCATGGCATCTGCTAGTTCCACGACGCTGTGTGTGGAAGCTCTGTTGTGACAAATGTTCTCCACATTTCCAACAGAAACCTCAGACGATTTGAAAGAGTGTTTGAAGACTCAGCATGTTGAAAGACCAATGTTATTACAGATTACAGAACAGAAAATCTGAGGCACAACCGTTCTAAGCAATAGAGCCATATATAAAAAGCCTCCAAAAGGGGCAAACAAAAAAGGTGAAACCATCAGAAGCATAATAAAAAAGGGAACATCAAGCTTGACTGCTGCAGAATTCCTAAATAAATAAATGAGTGCAAATGCTTCGTATGCTTTGAGAAAAAGTCTCAAAAAGTCAGGAGTTCCAAGATTTATAGCAACTAGATTTTCCACACTTAAAGGTCACAGCAAACTTTTTCTCGAATACTCAATCACACAGGCCAGAGCATAATATAATTGTAAAACAAAGCTCAACTGCCTTTGTCATATCACCGTCACTTGCACCAATTGCATGTAAAATGTTTCTAAACAAAATTAGCACAACATACTGGCATAAATCAACAGCAATAATACTAGAAAATCACCTTGGAATGTCCTATCTCCTCGATCATCTCACTCATCACAATCAACAAAAAGCTACCATCAATCACTACTTGTGCTTATCATAAGAAAAGATCCCACAATAGGCACAGAGAACAAACTTTAGGATTCCTTCAAACCATCTCATCCACTTCCATCATGTATTGAAATTCTAGTTACTCTATTTCCTGTATTCTTCACTTGCTCCCCTGCTAGACTACTCAAAACATGCAATATATTAAGAAGAATTAAATTGCCAATCAGCAGTTCCTCATGAAATTCATGATTACAAGACGCCACTAGCTATCGCATATCACACAGACTCAGTACCACAATCCAAAGACATGTTGATTAGATACAAACCAAGCAAACAATCCAAGATAGTTGTTACCAGGGGGAAAAAATCCCAGCTTTACTCTGGGGAAGAAAAAAGGATAAAGTTTCTCAAGTTCTTTTCTGCTTATTATTATTATTAGTATTATTCTATCATCTTACGGTTTCGACTCATATTCATTTACTATGTTGCATTGCATTAATCTGATTAGCTAAAGAAAAAAATTTGAAAGCTGCCCATTATAGTAATTCAGCATCCATCTATCAACATTTACAAAATCCATAACATATAATTCTTCATAATAATCGTATAAAGTTCGACATTTTCAAGATGATGGAAAAACGTCCTTTACCGCAGAAGCCGCGGTTAAATAATTCAAAGTATTCCTCAAAGTCTCCTTCTCCCTCTTCAATCTCGTGGCCGTGTCCTCCAACTCCAGCAACGCCTGCTGCTCCCTGGGAGCCCCTTCAAACGTCGACCCCACAAAAAACGAAAACGGCGTCGGAAACAGATTCCTCCGCAAATCTTGGACCTCCTTTTCGGGCTTCCCGTTCAGCCTGTTGGATAAACGTATCACATCTTTCATGTAAGTCTCGACTTCGTTAGCTAAGGAGTTCAAGTCTTCGTCCCCATTGGCCGACGGGCGGTCCTCCAGCCACGTCACCTCGGCGACCAAATATGGTTTAGTCCGAAGCAGTTTCGTTACCCGGAACCTTTCTTGGCCTTTACAGATCAAGAAAAACCGGTCGTCGACGAGACGCTCGTGTTTGACGACCTCCCCGACGCAGCCCACGTCGGCGGTGCCGGTGGCGGCATCGGCGTAAATCACGCCGAAACGGAGGTCAGTCTGAAGGAGGGTATGCATCATGATCCTGTAGCGGAACTCGAAGATCTGAAGAGGGAGGATTGCGCCGGGAAAGAGGACGAGAGGGAGAGGGAAGAGCGGGAGCTCGACAACGTCGTCGGATTTGGGGGAGTTGGTGTGATGTTTCTCGGAGAATGAGGAGGCAGAGCAGCGGAGGAGATTGGGTCTGCGCCGCCACTGGCGGTGGTGAAGTGGCGGTGGTGCTGATGGGGAAGAAACGAAGGGTTTAAGGGGATGGTTTAAGTGGGAATTAGCAGGGGGGTTTAAGTGGGATTTGCTTGGGAT
Organism: Coffea eugenioides; assembly: GCF_003713205.1. NCBI lineage: Eukaryota > Viridiplantae > Streptophyta > Magnoliopsida > Gentianales > Rubiaceae > Coffea > Coffea eugenioides. The sequence goes on from NC_040044.1 coordinate 1,877,207, forward strand.
TATTGAAGAAGAAGTGGATGGCAAGATTTGAGGCAGAGCCATATTGGAAATATATTGTTGCAAGCTAAGCTTTTTTTTTCTTCCTATCAAAAGAAAAGAAGTAAAAAAGAGGAACAAAAGTTAGAAAATGAGAAAAGAAGAAGGCATGGAAATAGAATTGCGACGAGAATAATAGTAGGAGTAGTAATTAGGAGAAGAAAAATTGTTGATTGGCATAGTAGGAGTAGTAGCAGTACTGAGTAGTTAGTGACTGAGCTCAGAGTTCAGAGCCTCAGACAACAAAGAAAAAAAAGGGAATGAGAAGAGCATAAAAACTGTGGCTTTAATCTAATCAAATGCAGAAAGGTGATGATGGTGGAATTGAGGTATTGAGTGGGAGCTGAGATATGGGGTGGGGAAAATAATAAGGGATAATTTCAGAAACCTACCTTGAAGTTTGTTTTAATATCACTCAGCTCCCTTTAAATTTTTAAAAATCTCACTTATCTCCATTATCAACTTGATAAGACTAAATATTCCTATCAAATGTCATAAATTAACAACATTACCATTGCTCTTAATAACTATTTAACCAAAAAATCAAAACAAAATAAGATTTTAAAAGCAAAAAATGTAAATTAAAAAAATTGCTAGTTAATAATGGTCCATATTTCTTTACATTGAAGTCATGGTAGAATAGCAAAGGATATGAATAAATTAAATTTAATCAAGATCAACCACTTAGGAGGATTTTAGAGAGTAAATAACACCTTAAAAATTTCATGCACAGTTACAATTAAGGAAGTCAGGAAATTTTTTGGAAAATTATGTTTTAATTCATGGTGTAGTTTAAGTTATATTGAAAATTAAAATAATCTCGTCATACGTGTGAATTTTTCAATGTATAAATTTTACTTTTATTCCACTACAACTAAAATAAATAGTTTATATCAAGAAATTTACACCTTATAAAAATTTAACCTTGTTTTATTTTTTGTTGTTGTTATAAATTATATAAGTAGGATAATATAAGGGTAGTATTGAAACAAAGTTTTATTGTTCTTCTATTTTCTCCAAAGGAGTTAAAATGTTACAAGAAATGTCAATCTAATAAAGGTAAGTGAGATTTTAAAAACTTCAGGTGTGATATTACAAGAAACCTGAGGGGAGGTTTCTGAAATTATCCCTAATAATAATGCGAGGGGAGAATACGAACAAGGGAGTTGAGATTTTGTGTTGTGGTGGGGTATTTCTGGGCTGTGGTTTAGAAGATTACACGTGGAAATTATATTTATCCGGACCTTGTGGGGCACGTGCAATTTTAATTGGACATTTTGAAAATTTTCTTTTTTATTATTATTAATAATTTATCATAAGAGGAGAACTGGAAAAAACGCTGCACTAATGAGAATGAATGTTTGGAGTATTCAGTTTTTTTTTTTTTTTTTTCTGCGAGGGAAGAGAACATGATTCAGAAGTGAATGGTTTGGAAGGTTTGGCCTGTCCATTGACTCGAGAGTTCATTTCCGTCATTTTCCTCAACCTTCTCAAGTCAAAAAAAAAAATCTAAGCAGATTTGTGTTCAGATATTTGCAGCTCTTCATTTCATGGGGCAGGGAAGAAATGCAAAAACTTGCTTGGTGGAGATTTCACTCGTAAATTTATGGTTTTGCAAACTTCAAAGTGGCATAAATTCCACTAATAAGATAGGGATGTGGAATGGGGATCCACAGACGTCGCATATAACTATGACTCACTAAAGAGGTGAATAAGATAGATTGAATGCTGCATTATTTATTTATTTCGTAAATATTATTTTACTTGTATTATAAATATATTTTTCAATCAATTTTTACCTTCTCAATTAAATCAGTACTTTTTTTTTACTTCACATGTATCAATCACATTCCAAAAATACTGCAACATTATTCAAAATAGTAATTTTTTTTCCAAACAATCATTTATACAAACGCGTATGTTTCCAAGAGTTTATTCCTTCTCTTATTTATTTATTCATTATTATTAATATTTTTTGTCAAAAGTTTATTCCTTCTCAAGAAGTTATCAGGCTTCTTTAACCATTTGGACTAACGGGCTTGCAGCAGCCTGGGCTTGGACAGGAGTTCTGTCCGATACTTTTCCGGCACTTAGTTTAGTTGGACGGCTCACCGTAACCGAATATGGTGGCAGTAGTTAGCCCACTACTTTCACATCAATGGGCTGTTCCAAGTCCTGGGCTTCCATGCCCTATCCGCGGCCCTGTGACAAAGACCCGTGAGTCGTGACGAAGATGACAAGTTGTCCGTGTCCCACAAAGATGACAAACTGTCGCTGATTTAACTGGCAATGACGATATTAATGAAACAGTTGATGAGGTCATTCAATTTTTTTCCTAGCCCTCTTATTTTCCCTTCCTCTCAATAAGTTTTCAGAGTTTCCTTTAAACCAAAAAAAAAAAAATTGAGGATTTGAAAAATGTAAACATGGTAATTAAAATCAATATTCTTGTAAAAAAAAAAAAGAAAATCAATATTGTTATCATCAGCTTCATTGCCTTGTGATTAAGTGTAAAATTTGGGAACAAAACCGGTGCATTACAAGAAAATAATCCAACATTTTCGTAGTGGCCCTTCTAAAAAATTCAGACGGGTGCGTAATACACCCGTTTGGTCCGGTGGTGATTCAGTCTCTACCTGTCACCCATAGGTTCAGTTGAGCCTTCCCTTAGATAGATTAGGATAGAGTTTGATATAGATAAAAATAGCGACAAATGACAAAAAAAAAAAAAGTATTTGCTTCTTGGATGTTCATATATCGGTTTGCGATATCATTTTTTTTTTTGTCAGCAACGATACATTTGTATAACTTACTCTATCCTAATCTAGGGGGGAGGGGGAGCCTAAGGAGACTATAGTAGAGGGTTAGTGGGTATACGAATCCAACTAGATCAAAAAAATGTTATGACATTATTTTTAAATTTTTTTTATTGTAGGTAAAATTTGAATTCTTACCTACCGTCCAAAGAGGGACTTAAGTTCCTCTCTTGTGGCTACCGAGCCATTGGCCAGCGGGGGTTTGCAATATCATTGGGTACGCAACGCATGAGCCATCATGAGTATGCAATGGGGAAGGTCATCCATTGCCGACCGTGCGAAAAAAAATGAATGGCTTTTCTTGATTCCAGAGTCAGTCCAGACAATTTCCATGTGGATAATTTCCGGATACTGCGCATGTTTCACACTTGCTGCTCTCCAAACCACACACTCCACTCAAACCAACCAAGACGATGCACGTGTCTGCCTTTTTCTTTCGTCCTTTTTTCACTTTTTTGTTTTCTTTTTAGGGAAGAAAAAGAATGAGTGTATAATTACACTTGCTTCCCTCCTAGTTTCGGATTCTAGAATTTTCTCGTCACTTCTTTAAACTATTGTTCTGATTTAATCAAGTTTACGCTCCCTATCGAATTTGGTTAAGCATGATGATCGTTATTGATCGTGTATTATACATTATTATAATTAAATAAATGTCACATAAGAGAAATTTACATTTAAAATTTAAATTCATTTCTTTGTTGTAATGTGACCAAACGTCATTATGTCATCATATTTTCTTACAATGAGAACATCCCTTAGTCATTGCTTTTCAAACAAGCAATTAATAAATTGGTTATGTGTAAAATCTTTGCTATACTAATAGATAAATTAGGGGTGTGTCTGGATATTATAATTATTTAAAATATTACTTTACTTGCATTGTAAATATATTTTTTAATTTTTTTAATTTTATAGAAATAATATCACAGAAAAAAAGGAAATAGAACCGTTACAGTAATTATATCATATAGTCTTCTATTTAAACACAGTTAATATGTATACACACAAATTTGAATGCATAAAATATCTACAAAATCAAAATTTAGACTCTCAATTTTTTTTTATACATATAACATACATTTAATCCCGCTGCTGATGCTGATGCTGATGCTGATGCATGCCTGTAGAAAAGTCCTATCCGAGGTATAATCCACAAACAAGCAGCCTACTCATCATTCATTCTATGTAGAGATACGAAGACCCTTTTTGCCTTTACATGTGACGTTAAGTCGGTTGTAAGAAAATTAGATGACATCCTACCACATGTCATAAGGTACTAATTTGCAAATTGTAGTAAGCAATTAGGTCAGCATAATAAGTGTATTACCACCAATACACAATACTAAGTATTGTCATTTTCTTTTCCTTCTAGCATACTATTGTAGTAAATACAGCAATACTTAATAGGATTTTCCGCAATATTTCCTCGCACGATAATATTACAATAATAAATGAATAACCGTCCCCGTTTTCCCCCTCTATAAGAAGGCCGGTTTGGCGTTGGGAAAAAAGCATTAGCGTTCCAAGAAAGCAAGAGACAAAACAGACCAAGTAGAAATCTTTTTGTGGGTTTTCTGTGATTCCAAGAGTGGAGTAAACAATGGCAGCAGAAGAGGGACAAGTGATCGGTTGCCACAGCGTTGATCAATGGAATGAGCATTTCACCAAGGGCGTTGAATCCAAGAAGCTGGTATGCTATATTACTATAAGCTTAGGGGCTTCTTGATTATATGCCTTTTTTTTTTGGGAAATTGTCGCCCTTAATAGTTTGGATGCTGTGGTCGAATTTAAGAGATGGGATTCTCGAACTTCAGTAATCGTACCTCAAAATTTTCGTGCTTTTATAGTATTAGGTTTACTCTGGTTGGATGCATACCTGTAATAGGAATTTTGGAAAATTACTGATTAAGCGTTTGTTATTCTATTCTGTACTAATCGTCTTTTTTTTTTTTGTTCTTTTGGTGTTAATTCCTTAAATTTTGGTTGTTGATTCTTTCTCTCGATTGTTGTTTTTCTTCGTTTGGTTTTTTATTTTTGAAGATGGTAAGTTTTGCTAGGTGCATATTTTGTTGTGTAAAGATGTGAGCTTGCCCCAAAGATTTTTTCTTTTTTCTTTGCGGGAGGGGGTGGTGTGGGGTTGGTGGAGTTGATGTAGTAGTTTTTTGGCTTTGGGTCGAGTTACTTGCTCATAGTATGCTATATGCAGAGATGTCTCTGCGTTGTTTCCTTCTGTAGTTGTGGTTTAAGTTTAATGATTTGCAAAATCCTGGCTTAAATCCAATCATTTGCGAAATCCTGGCTTATGATGCTTCAGACCAGGTTTGTTTGTTAGCATGAAATGAATTTTGAAAGCTAAGTGATTTAACCAAAATATTACTGTTAACTTAGCTTAGTAGTACGTGTCTTTTCCTTTGTCTTGTGTTTCTTGTGCTCTGATTTGGTTCTCCACTTACTGACCTTCATATCTAGTAAAAATGCGTCTGTTCCCGGGAGATAGAATACTTTCTCATACGACAACAGCAAATTAACAGAGGTGGGATCGGTCATACCTATGGAGTATAATTTTTCATGCCCGAGGGAGGAATGAGACTGGTTCTTATGGATGCTTTTAATGATTTTAACCTGAAGCAATTGTGTTAACTTGAGGTTCTTGACTACTCTTCTAAATTCTACATGTTTTGTGTGCATGAAAAGTTTAAACCTGTATTCTTCTCGAGCTAGCAGGATACTGCAGTTTGCCGTTGTTATAGATGCCTGTTTTTGGTTGATGCTTTGCTTTGGTAAAAGTCTACGTTGTATCAGCTATATTGAGTGTCTTCCATGTGTTTTACCGATTACTGCATCTTTTATGCATTAATCTTCTGGCACTACTTCAAGGTTCTAATATGTACCATGACTTGATCCTTTTTATAGGTTGTGGTGGATTTTACAGCTTCATGGTGTGGACCTTGCCGTTTCATTGCTCCAATTCTAGCAGAGTTTGCCAAGAAGCTTCCCCATGTCATCTTTCTCAAAGTAGATGTGGATGAACTGAAGGTGGATTTCTCTTTCTAATTGCGTGTTATCGTACTAATATTTTTTTAAATATAAACAGCTTAGCATACTGAGTGGATTAGCGATTTTTCTCTTTTTCTTTAGTGGATTTCTTGGCTGAATTTTTAATTGCATGTGCAGACTGTTGCTGAGAAATATGAAGTGGAGGCAATGCCGACGTTCATCTTCTTCAGGGATGGAAACATTGTGGAGAAATTTGTCGGTGCAAAGAAAGATGAACTTCTGCAAGTTATTACCAAGCATGCTACTGCTGCTGATACTGCTACTCCTGCTGCTGCTGCTACTGCTACTACTGCTTCTGTTTCAGTTTGATTCACCATGGAAACAAACTTTTTAATAAGGAACTTTATCCGTCAGTGATTGTCGTAGCAAGGATGTTATAAATTTCTAGATGTAGTGGATGTGATTGTGTGTTTACTTTTCCATGGTTTTCATCCAGTGTCTGCTAGATTTTACTTTTCTATAAATAATCAAATTCCTCGTTTATCTAGTTAACTACTCTCCTTAATCCTTATTCTCATCAGCTTTTGTCCCTCTGATGCGAACTTCCTCGAGAGGTCATTGTGTTCTAACTGGTAACTCTTATGCATAGTTCTCCGACATAGTCTAGAGAAAAATTGCCCTACCAAGTAATTTGCACCCTTCACTCTGGATTCTGGAACCCCCGAGCTACAAAATGTAAATAGTTGGCTGGGAATGGCCGTGGGCAGACGATGAATGGAGCTCACCTTTGAAGGCCTCAATTACAATCAAACCAAACGCCTCAAATGAAGAGGGAAAGGGGATCATCCTTGGTCTTGGCCATAAGATAATAAAGAGAATTAAAGCTCATAACAGCCTTGCACAACAAAAAAGTTGGCTAAGATAATAAAGAGAATTAAAGCTCATAACAGCCTTGCACAACAAAAAAGTGCCAACTATCGGCACAAAGGGTCCTCTTAACCGTTTCCCGATGAATTGGACAGATCAGCTACTAAAATCAGTATACGACATTTTCTGGATTACTTCATTTTCTTGAGGCTAGGAATATTGTTGTAACACTGAAAATCTTCAGATGACTTAAATTTGAGGAAGGAGATCTTAAACGACTATCAACTAGGCTCAAAACTGCTGGAGAATAGTTACACTTGGAACTGATGGCTTATTTGAACAAGTTATCGCTCGTTCCTGCCTACCCTCCAAAATTAATGAACTCTCCAAAACTATGGACAATTGGGATACAGTGAACTTCGGAGCAACTGAAGGCCATGGTTCAAGACTGTCATCAATTTGTCAATCCGGAAAGTCAAAACTCTTCCTTATCCACCTTCAGCAGCACTGCTTCTTTCCTCCCTTCGTTCCTGTTCTACGTGAATAATCTTCATTATACTGCTATCCATATTCTTTACATTCTACCACCACTCACCCCATAATGGAATCTGAAAATTTGGAAACTGAGGTTGAACAAATTGCTTCAACAGATAATCTCTTCAACTGATTTGGGCACGGATCAGACCCAAAGAAATTGTCAGAGACCGTGGCCCTGCAATTTTCTTGCCCAAGGCACATCTGCAAGATTGCAACTACATCAGTATAAATATCTCACTGGCAAATTTGGTTTGAAGTATGTGAGAATATGTTAAACATATAGTGAAAAAGAGGAGTCTTGTATGAGTGCCTTTTCTATAACTGCATGCGAATTTTTTGCATGGCAAGTTCCTAGCTGATAGGCACCACATGTTCCTGAAGGAGTCCCGAAACTTGCAAACTTGATGCCTGAAATAGTCTGTCCTGCTGCACACTCCAGGTGAATTTTGGCCTGGCGAAGCATTTCACTCTCTCCATTGCTGTCAATATGCCAATTTACTATGGTGGGGCGGTGCTCTTGCGCACTAGCACAAACACTTGTAGTTGCTCTCTTCACTAGAGATATTTTTGATGCATCTCCACCTATTTCTTCAAAAAGCACCAGCAAATTCTGGGATGGCTTCAACCAGGACCTGGGCACATGGTACCTGATAGACAAGTTCAAAGGTGAAGAGAAACATTTACTACATCCTATTCTGAAGTTAAACTAACCTTATTTTCAAGGAGTACCTAAAGATAAAAGGATAGGAATGACAGAATATTACCAATGCTGTGTTGGTTGACCGCAGCCCAGTTGACATTTTGAAACTCGGAATGTTCCAGAATATTGGCAAGTGCCACAGTTACCATTTGCATTAGTTATCCAATATCTTCCAATACTTTGCCCATTGATCCATACTTGACCCTTACCCATGCTTTTCATGTCCAAGGCCAAGGGCTCATTCCCCATTGGAGCATCAAAGTAAGCCTGCAAGTGTCAGATGAGCTTCAAGTTCCTCCAGTCAGCACCTATTGAACATTTCATAGTCTGTGATTTATTAATATTTTACCTTGTACCATTTTAGAGGCTGCTGACCATTGACCACCAATGACCCAGGTATCCATTCAACAGAGGAGACCCCATTTGGAGAGACTAAATTCATTAACTCTCCTTTCAAGCCAACCTATGTAAGATAAAGGGATTTTAGGACACATTGACAAGAATATACAAAAACGACCTACTCTGTCGCAATTACCTTGTAGGTCCATTTTTGCCACGATAATTCTTTGTGACCTTGGTCAAGACCATGCAGCACCACTGGCCCCAGAATTCCTATGTTCCAATTCTCAAAATGTATGCCGTTGTTCTTCAAAGTAATGCAACAATGCCATCATTATTTATCATAGATAAGTCTACTTGTTTATGAAAGCAGAGAAGTTGAGTTCTATTGACTTTCCTTTGGTTTTGAAGAACACCAGGACCATGGAGCTCAATTAGTCAATCATGACTTCTTGATAAGTCTTAGACCAAGTTACAATATGAAGCAAACTGATTGAGAAACTACTTACTGGTAGTCCGACAGCTATACTCAGCAGGGCAATCCTATTCGTTCCAGCTAGAAGGTTTACAGGTCCATTGAATCTAACACTAATACTCTGATGTGTACCGTAAGCTGATCCTGTATAATGGAGTGAAGTGCAGAAGGTTTCAGCTAAGATCTACTGTTAAAGAACATGAGTCCTGGTTAAGAGTAACCTGGACATATTACCTGATAGCTTCCCATTTATAAAGACATGTACTGCATGACCTCTTGACTGCACAAAGAGAGTTGGGTTTTGTCGTCCCCGAAAAAATGACTCTGATGGACTGATGTCAATGCTGGATTGCAAGAAGAAAAGTATTATTAAGTTGGACCCATTGGAGATGGGGATCCAAAAGATTACCATTCATAATGACTTGAAAACCTCAAAAATGTCTTGAAAGACTACACTTGTACTTAATGATGAACATGCATTAGCAACTATCATGTTTTTACCATCCTCTTTTCATATCAATGAAATTGTAATTCCATACAAGGAGTACTTCCCGAAGTTTTGCTTAATAGTTGAAATCACGAAGCAGCATATGAGATGGAGAATTAAAGTTTGGGGAGGTAGTTTTAAAGGTGATCAAGATTATATTTACCTGGTCATGTACCACAAATAATCAGTGTTATCTCTTGTGATATTCAGCTGCTCCAGAAGTCCAACAGCTGTCAAAGTTGAACCGTCTTCCAGAGAAGATATGTCTTCACCATAGGTCTCCCAGGAGTGTGGTTGAGTGTTCGTTGGTGACATTTGTATATGTGAAGTTTGAGTTGCAACCTTCATGGCCATAAATTGATCTATTTTAGTAAAACTAAAGCACCATTCAGCCAGCTCAAAAAGGGGAGTCAGAAAGTAATTAGTTTGATTATGTCTTCTCTGGTGGGTTTAGATGGACAGAACTTTAAACCAAACACATTTTGGTACATATGTTAATTTGATGATTGCTTTAGGCTGATTTTAAAGTAAACTCCACTCACTTTTGCAGTGTTAAAGATAACGTTTTTGCAGTCAGGAAGGATGCTGATGGACCAAGGAGGAAGATTGTAGTGCATATTGTTGAATGTCACCCTCACAGCAGAATTGCTGTCATAGTTTGAGAGAAAGGCAGCACAGCCTCCCTTGGCAGAAGAGTATACATGGGCCTGAAAGAACAAGTTAGAGAAAAACAATAATAAGATCTAAGTTAACATATTTTGCATATTACTATTTAAATGAGAAATAAAAGGTACATTTAAGGGATGACCTCTTGAGAGCTTCCCAAAGTAGTAATAGCAGGATCTGAAGAAACCAGAGCTGGTTCACACATTTTAATAGCCGTATGAAGCTCCTTCAAGTGGCCATACTTGGGTTGCCTTAGCAGACCTGAAGAGTTGCTTAAAGGTTCAACTAAAAAGACAAATACCATAGATAATATCTTCAAAAGTAATAGAGATACGAAAAAAAGATACAAAATTACTGCTAATCATTCATCGTCCTTGACATTTTTGGTGGGTCAAGTATTTCTTGTTAAAAATATGCATCCTGCATAAGTTTGAATTTCTTATATAACAATATTGCATTAGATTTGCCACTTACCATATTCATCAATTGGAGCATCATAGTCATAACTGGTTGTAACGAAAAGACCAGCAGCAGTGCGCCCATAGTTTGTCCCTCCGTGGAACTGTCACAAAAAGGGTGAATGACTTAATTTGGATTGATAGAAGAACCTTAAAACGCTACATAAGCTTATTAGTCAAGCTGTAAACTTTGTAAGATTCGAAATATATTCAAGTTTATCCATGATAAAATCGCTTACCATGTAATAGTTAACAAATGAGCCACCCCTTTGTATGAAACGAACAACTGCAAATGCCAGATCCTGGACTGGGCGGTGACTTATTGTCCCACCAAATTGCGTGAACCTTTCTCAATTAGAGAAAAAAGAAGAAACCATAAATCAATGAACTGAACAACAGGACATACTTTTTATCATGAACAAATTACAATGGATCTGATTCCTTAAGTAACAATTACCAGCCACTCCAAGCCTCAGTCCACATTGTGGGCTTATATGGTTTATTGGGCAAAAATGTGTCGCAATAAAAACCATTGCATGCATTTATCTGTGCATGGATAAAAGTGAGTTAAAAAGGAAGAAACGGTGGCCTATAGCATCTGTGCACTTGAAGCAGTACTTACAATTGGATCAGGCGCATCATCTTGTTTGCACATGACCCATGGAACCCCAGTATCTAATCCAATCGCCATTCCTGCAGCCCACTTTAAGTATGCCGAACCAGCTGCTCCAAGTCTTTTTTCTGTTGTTCCATACTCGTTCTCAATCTATACAAATGAGAGTCAAAGTAGAAAAGCAATGCTATGAGCCTGAATGCTGTAAATGATATCTGACCATTTTCTTCTCCAGCTTTTGCATTTGCCAAGTACAGACTCCACACATGAATAGAACATTCGGACATCATGTCACATGACCTACATGATATTTACCTGAGATAGGATTATGGGACCGCCCTGAGATTCAAACAGGCCCTCACTCTTCATCATCCCAACAATATTCTGGCTGAACTTCTGCATTGCCACCTTTACCCCAAGAAAAACAAAGTGAGTGTCAATGAGTACCCATAATTTAGTAGTTGATAACTTTCCTGTCATTTTCCATTCACAGGTTCTAATTAGAATCACCTTCCCATTTAAGTGCAGAAAAACACCGATATATTATAAAATTTCTCAGTTACGTGGAATTAAAAAATTAGTAAACATCAAATTGTCATGAAGCTTTATAGAGTGGAGATAAAAAATAAAGAATGGTTTAGCTGATAAAACCTTGAAGGGCTCATTATCTGTTCTGAAGCTGATTCCAGGAACATATTTCAACCAAACAGGAAATCCTCTGAATTAAGAGCATCAGAAAAGTCAGGAGCTCATGAAGTTCAATTAGTTTCAAGAAGAAAATATTGGACAAAAAACACTAAAATGAAGCTTTAACATGAAAAAAAAATAGTTAATTATAATGAAGCAAGAAGCATCAACAAAATCAAGGTTTTCGAAAAAAAGGATAGAATGGAAAGATAAAGGGCTCATCAATTACCCAAAGTTCCACTCTGCACAAACATAAGGTCCAATGCGTAAATGAACATAGAGTCCAACTTTTTGCACCGTCTTTAGAAAGCGTACAAGATCATATCTTCCCTCAAAATTATACTAAATAAGATTCAAAGGCAAAAAATTGTTAAAGCATTAGAAAGGTCCTCGACTCTTGTCCAAAAATGCAAAAGAATAGAAGTGCAAAAGGAGATCTAGGAGACTCACATTTCCCTGGGTAGGCTCATGGATATTCCAGAAAACATAGGTGTCAATAACATCCAAGCCAGCATTTTTAGCCTTGATTACAAGATCTTCCCACATCTGCAAACAACCCATATCATCATACTTCACAAAGATTAACATTGTCCATTTAAAATCACAAGAAAGCGACAAACTTTAACACAGCATCCACAAATAAAAAATCAAGAATAGTATGGAAAGTACATCAGGGGTACTTCTTGGATAATGTATCGAGCCAGAGAGAAGAATTCTCCTATGCCCATTGATGATAATTGCCCTCTTATCATAAGTGACACTGCACTGGATTAGCTGAGCGCCCATTAACAACGCAATGCTGAAGAAGAAAATGACCAATTTGGAAACTGAGTCGGTTTCCATTGTAACTTTGCTCTCAAGAAGTCTATCCTTGTTGCTTGTTTGTCTTCTAAAAACTCATACATATAAGGAGGGAAGTTTGAAAGAGAGAGAGGGTGGAAGAAGAAACTGTGGAAGTCCAGGAGAACACTTGTGATCTACCCGTATCAAATATCAATGCCACTCTTCAGAAGCCAGAGTGTCCAACTATTAACAGCGAGTACCACTTCTTTTACTCCTGTAGGAGTATATAACTTGAATTCTTCATCCTCATTTTTTCCTTATTCATAATTACAGTACGAATTACTAGTACGTCAGCAATTCAACAATCATTTTGAGTTTAGATCAGTGGCTGAAAAAAAAAAAAAAAGATTGTGGTTTGAATTAGCAGTATGCATAGATAATGATGCAGTAAAACTTGCTTAAATGCCAGGGGTTGTTTCGTCATAAACAGAAACACGGGCTGGAAATCAAATATTTAATTGGGGATTATGAATCTTGAGCTTAAAATATTATCAATTCAAGTGTTTGAATGCTAGTAAAGAATGAGAAGAGGAAGATTTGAATTGGAAGAAAGTCAGAAATCCCGTCCTTATGATTCACCATGGTGTTATTGCTTTGAACTCCGCGCTAACTTTTATCCTTGTGGGACATTTATGTTGTGGACTGAAAGCTTAAAAAAAAAAAAAAAACCAAAATTTGAGGGCCACTCCTCAAGCTTTCTTTTTTTTTTTGAAGGAAAAAGAAACTTTCTGTACATTCATATCACGAAAAGCAGCATTTACAATGCAAGGTGGAAAGTTGCCGTCCTCATGCTTTCAAAAGCAGTAATCTACTGTACTTTGTCTACAACCCTGATTTTTTATTACATGAATGATCACATTCTTAAAATGTGATCTTGGTTGGAAGCATTCTTTGGGCATTGTTGATAAAAACTTGGATTATTACTTGTTTAAGTAAGGCCATACTGCATATTAAGGCAGACAAAAGAAACAAACTACTTCTTTGACAAAATTTCCAATTGTTGTATATTTTAGTGTTTCAACTAGAAATTTTTATTTAATTGATAAGATGGTCACTTGTAACTTACAGGCATTTAAGAATACCTAATGTAGAAGTGGAACATTTTTTGCTCATTTAACTAATAACTATATGTATAATAGAGTAATGCTTGAACCTCTAATAATATAGATCAATAATATCACTCACTTACTAAGATCTTCCTTTTGCTCACTCTTTTTCTTTTTGCGGAGGATTAGATTGGGGTGGTAAAGTGAAAATGATTGTAAGTGAAAGATTCTAAATTTAACACTGCTCACTTAAAGAGGAAAAAAAAAAAGAAGGCTATATAGAGCAACAAGAAAGTAAACTAGGATTAGGATACCATGCACACAAACTAGCAAGAGAAATTAGAAAAAGAATTTTGCTACCTTTTAGATTTTTGTGCTAAAAGAAAAAGGTTTGAGATTTTTGGGCTTTTTTTTTGGGCGAAGGAAGATAGTTTTCAGGAACATAATTAATAGGCCTAATCCTAAGACAACGGGCCTATGCTCGATTAGCGTGAATCACCGGACATTGGACTGCTGTTTTAGAGCAAAAATTGGATCTCGATCTTGTTGTTTTTGAATCAACTTGACGATCAATTAATAAACCTCGTTACCTCTTTCTAGGTAAACTTCCGTTCCATGGTTGCCTGCTCAAGCGTGTTTGGATAGGAGATTATTTGAAATATTAATTGAAATAATTACCGTAATACTTTTTGTGATGTGATGTATGTAAGATAAAAAAATAAAAAAATTTATTAAAAATTATATTTGTGATGTAAACAAGTAATTTTTAATCATTATTTGACTATCCAAACACACCAGTATTAATCGTTCATCTCAATCTCGTCCTCTCTATAATTAAGTCTGGATTTGACTTTACACGCTTCCCTTTGCCATTTGGAGAAACTAAACAGAGATTGGTCATAATCCCGTCCGATGGAGCCGTGTCTGAATATGTCAGTAGCTTATTCACCATTTTTGTTTGAGAAAAAAAAAAGAAGAAGAAAAATCTAAATTGGGTGTTTCAAGAAATGTTTTTCTCCTTCACTGGCACGTGCTCCCGGCACTCCCACCGACCCCAGGCGTTTTTTGGATCTGCAGGGTACCTTGTACTTATACATATACATATATATATGTACGTATATATATGTACATACATATATATATATATATATATATTTGAAGCTAACAAAGAGTAGATGGATAGACATTATTGTGATCTCCGAACACATGCGAGTTACGAGCTTCAGACGTGCATATTCGTAATGAATGACGTCGTGAGCTCTTTTTTTTTTTTTTCAAATGTTTTGCTGTGCAAGAATTTTATAATGGGAATAGAAGAAATTAACTAATTAAAATGCCAGATACAGCTTATTATGATTTGATGATTTAAAAAAAAAAGAAGTCTTGACTGTAAAAGAAGTTTAATTTCATTTTACTACGCATGCATGCATTACTTATCTTAATGGTTGCGGGGAGCGGCAACCAATTCCAAGCCCCTAACTTCTAAGCAAGTAGGCACCGTACATCCGCCGTTTGTCCCTCTCGCCATTTCGTTTCGTCTACGTCAGTTTATTCACAAGTTCTAATGCCTACTTTATTCTCTCGATTGCCTCAATACGTATTCCTGCACAACGAAACTGGCCGCAATTTTCCTTCATCGATGGTGCCGGATTCACTAGTGACGGACGCTTTGAGCCTAAAGATCTTGGTTCAACCTAACAATTCAAGTAATGTTATTGATTCTGAATTCAAACTCTGAATTCAACAGCAAATAGGACGGTTAATGTGTTTGAATAGAATATTATTTGAAATATTATTTAAAATAATTATTATAATACCTTTTATGATAGGATGTATGTGAGATAAAAACATGATTGAGAATATCAAAAGGTGACTTCAGAAAAAAAAAAATATAAGAAAAATTGGATTAGAAAATGTGTTTATGATGCAAGCGAAATATTATTTGAAAAAAATTTGCTATCCAAACACACTTATAAATGTGATTGATTGTTGATGGTTACAAAATCTGGTTTCAACGTAATAATCTAAATAATTTTCTGTTATCTTCTTTGTTCAAAAAATGTATGTGAAGCTCCAGGTGACGTTCAGTTTGCCAACCATTTTAACATCTTTGTGTAGTGCACAAGGGACTACCAATGTTATGTTTCAACGTTTTCCACTGTTTTGACAAAATTCTGATTTAATTTGTAATCTGTCGAGTGTATGATTTAGTTCTTCTAACATGAGGAAGCAACTAAGTGGTGGTGAATTGGTAATCACGCAATAACACTTAAAAATGGAATATTGGGTTGGATGATACGGAGATATATAGAGTGCGCTATAAAGTGTGTCAGTGAGAGGTTCGAGTTCGAGACATTTCACTCATTTAAAAAAAATAAAATTGGAACAAAGTTTAGTTCAATCCCAAATGAATAACCCTGGCTCCGTTTGAGCCAATGCGATAATTTACGGAGATTGCTATTAATAAAATGCTGGACCACGCAAAAATGGTTAAGCCCGAAGGAATTTAATTTAAACGGGCCGCTTTTGGGCCCAAAAGGTTCGGGACTCCATTGACCTGTTCGTAGTTCTTACTGGTTTTCTCCAGAAACGTTGGACAGTCAGCCCAACAGTACAGGCCATCGATCCCAATTGTCGGCGCGTGTCGTTCTGTTATTGGACAAAGCAGCTCCCGTTGCGCGACCGACTGTAGACAATCTTCTCCATTTTGTGTGGCTGTCCAGCTTCTGCAGCTTTGAATCATCTTGCAAAGCAGCAGACTTTACCAAGAAATCACTCTCCAATGGAGGGTACAATCCTTCCATGCAAAACTGTAACCCCCAAATTTCCTGAAATTTCACAAAATCCTGTAAAATCCAGGCTCCCTTTCAAAAATATCCCCAGAAACGCCCACCTTACTATTATGGATGCCCACTTGACCTACCTCTGCAGAAATGGACGCCTAACTGAAGCCATAGCATCTCTGGACTCTATAGCGCAATGTGGGTCCATGATAAGTGCCAAAACCTTCTCGTACCTAATTCAGTCTTGCGTTGATTCTCAGTCAATTCATTTGGGCCGTAAACTTCATACCCGTATGAAACATCTACTAAAAGACTTGGATCCTTTTACTGAAACCAAGATTGTAGGCATGTATGCGAAATGTGGATCTCTTGAGGATGCATACAAGATGTTCGATGAAATGTCTGAGAGGAATTTGTACGCGTGGTCGGCAATGATTGGTGCGTGTACGAGGGAGAGAAAATGGGATGAGGTGGTTGAGCTGTTTTACTTGATGATGATGGAAGATGGTATTGTTCCAGATGAATTTTTGTTTCCAAAGATTTTACAGGCATGTGGGAATAGTGGGGATGTTGAAACAGGGAGGTTGATTCATGGCATTGTGATAAAATGTGGGATGAATTTTCAATTACGCGTGAATAATGCAATTTTGGCCGTCTATGCAAAGTGCGGGTTTTCAGATTTGGCGAAAAGGTTTTTTGGTAGTATGGTGCTGAAGGATACAGTCTCTTGGAATTCAATCATAACAGGGTACTGCCAAAAGGGTGAGCTTGAGAAGGCTCGGAGATTCTTCGAGTTAATGCGTGAAGAAGGGTTTGAGCCAAGTTTGGTGACTTGGAATATACTCATATCAAGCTATAGCCAGTTGGGGAAATATGATGTGGTGATGGAAATGATGATAGAGATGCAAAGTTGCGGGATACTGCCAGATGTTTTTACTTGGACTTGTCTGATTTCTGGGTTTGCTCAGTTTAATCGAAAGACTGAGGCTTTGGAATGTTTTGAGAAAATGCTTTTGGCCGGGGTTCAGCCAAATGAGGTCACACTTATCAGTTTGCTCTCTATGTACGCCTCTCTAAAAGATTTAAAGAAGGGGAGAGAATTGCATGCATGGGCGTTGAAGGCTGGATTTGGTGAAAATCTATTGGTGGGAAATTCACTAGTTGATATGTACTCTAAATGTGCTAAAGTTGAGGCTGCTAGGCAAGTCTTTGACATGATGTCAGCAAGAGATATGTACACTTGGAACTCAATGATCGGAGGATATTGCCAAGCTGGATATTGTGGGAAAGCCCACGACCTTTTTAGGAAAATGCAGGAGTCAGATGTGGAGCCAACTGTAATCACATGGAACACGTTGATTTCCGGTTACATGCAAAATGGAGATGACGATCAGGCCATGGATCTTTTCCAAAGAATGGAGAAGGATGGACATATCAAGCAGGACACAGCATCTTGGAATGCTCTTATAGCAGGCTACTTGTTAACCGGAAACAAAGATAAAGCATTGGGGATTTTCCGACAAATGCAATCTTTATGTGTAAAACCAAATTCATTTACCATTTTGAGCATTTTACCTGCTTGTTCCAATTTGATTGCAGCCAAAAAGGTGAAGGAATTGCACTGTTGTGTGTTGCGCAGAAATTTGGATTGTGAATTGTCAGTTGCAAATTCTCTTATCGATACTTTTGCCAAGTCAGGTAATATAAAGTATTCCAGAACCATATTCAACAGTTTGTTGGCAAAAGATATAATCACCTGGAACACACTGATTGCTGGTTACGTTATACATGGTCGCGCAGTTGATGCAATTGAGCTGTTTAACGACATGAGTCATACTGAACTTAAACCAAATAGAGGTACTTTTGTGAGTATGATTTCGGCATATGGTTTAGCTAGAATGGTTGGTGAGGGAAACCGTATTTTCTTTAGAATGATAGAAGAGCATCATATATCACCATGTTTAGACCATTGTGCAGCAATGGTAAATTTATTTGGACGCTCTGGTATGCTGGAAGATGCAGTTGATTTCATTAACAACATGACAATTGAGCCCAATTCTTCTATCTGGGCTGCCTTACTAACTGCTAGTCGTGTTCATGGAAATATTGAATTGGCTGTCTATGCTGGGGAACGGTTACTGGAACTCGAACCAGAAAATGCTTTGATCTATCAGTTGGTCTTACAATTGTATGCATTATCTGGGATTCCTGAGGATTCTTTTAAAGCAAAAGAGCCTAGAAAAATGAAAGATGCTAAGGAATGTCTTGGTTGGAGCTGGATTGAAGATGAAAACACAGTGCAGTCCTTTGTTGGTGGCTCTCAATGTCAGCAGATTAATTGGGTGATGCACTCTTGGATAAAGCGCATGGCTCCAAAGAGCAAGAGGTCCGATTTGTCAAATGGGCTTCCGGTTGAGGAAGAGGAGAGTGAAGCATTAAGTGGGGTTCATAGTGAAAAACTTGCATTTGCTTTTGCCCTCTCTAAATCTTCAAGTGCATCCATATGTATGCGAGTTGTGAAGAACATGAGAATGTGCAAAGGCTGCCATGAGACTGCCAAATTTATTTCAAATACCTATAGGTGTGAAATATATCTGTGTGACTCGAAATGCTTGCACCATTTTAGAGATGGGCACTGTTCTTGCAATGATTATTGGTAGTTTGGGGATGAACACAACAATTGTTCTGTTGATAGCATTATACTTTCTCAAGGAAATCACAGAGGCACAAGTTGAAGGGCTGAAGTGTAGCTGAAGGTAAGGAAGCCAATTCTCCTGTAAGAACAGGATCTGATACCATGGTAATTGACTTCTTGAGTTGCTATTCTTTTTGTAGATATTGCAGCAGCGTTGTCACATAATTTTGGATATTGTCATTTGTAAATGAGCGAGTCATCTGAAATCTAAAGTTTTGATACCAGGCTGTGTAACAATACCGCTCCAGAATGTACATAATATTGCAACTGTGTAACAGTGGTCAAACTGCATACCACGTTTTGTAATGATAAAATGATTTTCACTCTTCTACTTGGACAGTTGGCAGCCAGCAGGTGTTCTGTAATTACAAGATTATGACATTCCTAATTAATGTATAATCCTGCAATTTTTTTTTTTTTTTAAAAAACAGTAGGTACTTTGTTCTCCTTTCATCAAATGAAAAAATGATCAGAATATGGGTCATTCAATGTACGCATAGCTCACAATGACCCTTCAAAAGTAGTACTGACGTTTTACAATCTAACTGGAGGATAAACATTGCGTGTTATTCAATTGAAGAGCTTTACCATAAGCAAAGTTATTCTGGAAATTTGAAATCGAACTTATCCACCGGTGGAAAATTTGTCCTCCCCACCCCACCCTACCCTTAGCCCATTTTTTGTTCCTTATTGAGGAATAAGACAAGAACTCAGAGCACCACTTCACATCAGATAAGAGAATATACTTTCCCGACAGCTTATAGCAACAAAAGAAGCCTCATAAATCAGCTTCAAGTGAAAATGTACCAAGACAAACTTTACAGAATCTATTCTGGATATGTGGTCTGGAAAAAAAAATAAGAATCAAGTCTTCTGCGGTATAGCTGTGTTGCAGCCATGAAAATGAAGGTTCGGATGATCAAGACGTTTATGCTTACAAGTTACAACGAAAGTGGAGCATTTAGATTTTTGGCTTTATTATAGAATACAGGCGTCCCCTCACCAATGTCGCTTTTACAGCAGGAATACGGTATTTATCAAGGCTTTGTCATGTTTGGGAATCAAATTCTCTACTTTTGTACTGTTTCCCTCCTAAAGGGGATCACCGAATTCCTAGTCAAGCACCTGAAACTTTTCACAATCATCACTACAAACTCCTCTGTCATCGGCTCCATATATTTAGATGCATCTTCAGTTCTTCACCGTCATTCCACAAGCATTCAAGCTCTGACAGTCTACCGCTGGCCCTCTGCACTTAATGATGGTAAGACTAAATTTTGTTACAATAATAATAATAATGGCTATCAAATGAACTTTTCTCTAATGTTGTTTATCACATTAGTAATGAATTATCGTTTTCAGGAATACGGAAAACATTCCATTTCTGTAGGTCCATGGGGAGGTCAAGATGGATATCACTGGGACGATGGAGTATACTCCACTGTCAGGCAATTGGTGATAGCTCATGGTGCAGGCATTGACTGCATTCAGATTGAATATGACAGGAATGGCACCTCAATGTGGTCAGAAAAGCATGGCGGCAATGGAGGCGCTAAAATTGACAAGGTGAGTTTCTCAAAATATGGTTGAGCGGCTGGCTTTCTCCGAATCAGTTTTTTAATGACTAACTTCATGTTATCTGATCATATGCTGATTGCCAAAGTTTGCTTGTATGTCACTGTTTGCATGATTTGCAGGTCAGGCTAGATTATCCGAACGAGTTTCTAACGTCCATTCATGGATTTTATGGTAGCTTGCAAGAATGGGGGCCTATCTTTATTCGATCTCTTACATTTGAAAGCAACAAAAGATCATACGGACCTTATGGTATCGAACAGGGGACGTACTTCACATTTCCAATGACTAAAGGCAAAATTGTAGGGTTCCATGGAAACTGTGGCTGGTTTCTAGATGCTATAGGAGTTCATTTGGAGCCTCTCACCAACCTGATTCCATCAAATTCCATAATGCATTCGCAAAACTATGTTGTCCAGGGGGCGGAAACATACGAGTACTCAATGCTACAAGGTAATCTCGGGAATAGCTATGATCTGATTCTTGCAGTGAGGCAGAAGGGGCAGTATCGTAGTAATTCTACTCCAGAAAATTGGTCGAGGCAAACTTCAAACTCAAGCGAGTTCAGCCGGGTGGAATCCCAAAACAAGGTACATAGACCGCTTTACAACTTAGTTTTGCACTAGTCCTTTGTACGATGCTGCTGAATATGATTCTTTATGCAACCATATTCCAGGATGTCGATGTGGTTCCGTCCAAGATTTCGAGAGTACCCTCAGAAAATGTACAAGGAGTCATGACATATGGACCCTGGGGTGGTAACGGTGGCACTCTGTTTGATGATGGAGTCTATGACGGAATCCGGGAAATTCACTTATCTAGAAACATAGGAATCGTTTCCATAAGAGTTTGTTATGATCTGAACGGGCAGCCTCAATGGGGAAGCAAAAATGGCGGTAGTGGTGGATATAAATCTGACAAGGTAAAATGAAATACTGCTTAGTTGCCATGTCAGAGATATGCTGGTTTTGTTGTAGCTCTATATCACTTGATCACTGAAATTTTTCAACATTTGGCAGATAGTCTTCAACTATCCATCTGAAATCTTGACTCACATAACAGGCTACTATGGCCCTGCAATGGGTATGGGGCCTAATATTATCAAATCTCTGACTTTCCATACTACAAACTGGAAACACGGTCCCTTTGGAGATGAACAAGGACAATCATTTTCGACCAAACTGAGAGGGGGAGTGATTGTGGGAATTCATGGACGGAAGGGATTGTTTCTTGATGCAATTGGTGTTCATGTATTAGAAGGCAAAGCCACTCCAGTATCAAGTTCTCCATCCGGCTCCATTGCTCAGAGAGGACCGTCCATCAATGAAGCTGACAACACTCCACAATGGTCCTTCAAATTAGGAAGGCACGGACTAATGCAGGAGGTACTCTCTTTTTTTGTTTTTTTCAGGTGACAACACTCCGCGATGGTCCTTCAAATTTTGTTACTCTTTCTTCTCAGGCTGTCCAGCGAGTAGTGAAAGATCCAGCTCCTTACGGACCAGGTCCATGGGGCGGTGTGGGTGGGAAACCATGGGACGATGGAGTATTCACAGGGATTAAACAGATTATTTTGACTATGAGAGAGGCCATCTGCAGCATGGAAATTGAGTATGATAGAAACGGACAATCTGTGTGGTCAGTGAGACATGGTGGTAATGGTGGAGTAACAGCAACCAGGGTAAAAACATTACGTTCACTAGCAAGCTAATTTTGCCCACTGAGGCTGAGCTGATTGCTTACTTTGCAAAAACACACATGCATTTTTATCTTTTCTACCCACTGCCTTGCCTTACTATTATGGTTTCCGACATTGTTCTGTTAATCTACTACAGGTAAAACTAGAGTATCCTCACGAGGTATTAACTCGAGTAAGTGGATACTATGGTCCTGTCAACAAAGACCAGGGGACACAGGTCATCAAATCTTTAACCTTTCACACGAGTAGGAGGATGTGTGGTCCGTTTGGCGAGGAGTTGGGAAACTATTTCAGCTCAACAACCACAGAAGGAAAGGTGGTAGGGTTTCATGGGAAGAGTGGGATGTACCTGGATGCCATCGGAGTGCATATGCAACATTGGCTGGGGAATCAAAGATCGTCCAGACCATCATACCTCACGAAAATATTCTCTTGATCATTCATTCATGCTTCAGTTTTTTCCCTTTTTTTTTTATCCATTTAGCTGAACATTACATCCGAGAACTGCAGGAACAGCAGTACCGATTTCAGTATTGTTTAACTTCAATTTTTATCCTCTCGAGATAATTACTGAGAAATAGGATATCCAGCCTTGACCAAGTTTGACGCTCCCTACTCCTCTTCTGCATTATGACACTCTTACTGCGGCTGTGTTAGTTGCGCTATAAGTTTGCAGAGACACAGCTCTCTAGTCCGTGCAATGAAGCTAAGCTTGCCGAGGAAACTCTTCAATTTCAATCAAGATAGAGAGTATCAAGGTGTGTCATCACCTTGTAACAAGCTAAATCCACACAAGACATCATCTGAATGTACTCCACGGAAGCACATGCCTTCGGCTCTAGATGATTTCTGCAAGCACCATCGCTCAACACCAAAACATAAATCAGCCATGTAAAGATGCCGTTTGGTTTTTTTTTTTTTTATATATAAAAAAAAGGTTTTAAAGGTGTGATATTTGTAACACACTATTTGAAAGGCGGGGCGTAGAGAAGGGCGAGGGCGAGGACATCTTCAGACTTGACGTTCCTAGCTCCCAAGGCAACGTGACAACAGCAGCTGGGTTCCGATTCACACAGCCAATTAATAATATTATATACAGCATACACCAAAGATCGCCACCTTACAGCAGCTTTTATATATTTGCTTAGACTTAACAAAGCCCGGAAACCAACTAGGGCATTCCAATACAGGGTTCCTTTTCTAAAAGTTTTAGAAAGTCCTCGACCTTCCTAATCCATCGACCAGGAAAGAAACGTGAACTTTTTGGACCCAAACATGGATAAGGTAGTGTTAGAGGTCTTAACAGCAATCAGTAACAATGGGTCATTACACTTTATCATCATGGAACCACCATCGTGTCTCCTTTGGAGATCTGCCATTTCTACAATTCTTCACATAGCGATCATTATCCGCTGGGCGTTGCTGCAAAGGAAAAACCTTGTG
The DNA here is from genome assembly GCF_003713205.1 of Coffea eugenioides. Lineage (NCBI taxonomy): Eukaryota > Viridiplantae > Streptophyta > Magnoliopsida > Gentianales > Rubiaceae > Coffea > Coffea eugenioides. Next base: position 1,900,969 of record NC_040044.1, read on the forward strand.
AGAGAAAAAAATTTCACTAAAAGGAGCACTGCTCAAGCATATTGATAAAGGAAGCACAGCAGAAAACTTCAGACCAAACACACCTTTACAGTAGAGCTGGATAACATGGAAAGAATGCTGATGCAAATCGAACTGACAGTCATTGCTGGGGACCAGGAGTCATACAAAATGTCTGCCACCGTCACAACCATGATATGAGAAGCAGCAAGAGTTTAACTAGTATTTTTTATTCTGAAGTACCATGATTGAATTGCATAGAAGACTAATATTAACACATGCAGAAGCATAACTAGAAAAATTACTAATTCATCTTTCCAATCTGAAGCTCAGTTTTTTATCCTTCCAATCTGAACCTAATTTTTCATCCTTCCATTCTGAAATCTGAGTTTTGCAATCATTTATACCCAATATGGTATAATTATGGTTACCAGTCTGTTTATCTGTGGGTAAAGATAATAACTAAACAGAGCAAACAAGATATATATATATATATATATATATAAAATTAAAACGATTCCTGCACTAAACCGCCTTCAAGCCACTGCTATATCAATAACAAAGTTAGATAATGTTCAATTGATTTGCAGTTCAGCATGATTGAGAGAGATTTGCATGACAAACATCCATGCCAACTCATCTTGTTCAAAACTTAGAAACTCTGGGCAGTACCATAAGCACATTGCTAGACGATGAATAAACACAAGTGTACACCATTCTTCAGGCAAATGTATCATCCCGTAGCTAATTACAACCACAGACCAGGGAAACAAAACGCCTCCAGATGCAAGCACCACAAACATCAAACTTTTACCCCAAATCATCAAATATATAACCCTCGGGACTTAGAATGAGAACCAAAACTTTCCAAAATGTCCAAGGAATGTAAGACATCTAGCTAACATCAAATGTATGACATTCTTCACATATATGAAACTCCAATAACTTTCCCAATGGTCCAAGGAAAGCAAATCCAACATTCTTTAAACCAAAGTAGCCAACAACTTTACCCTAATGTCTCTGAACGTAAAATCCACATAAAATCTATCTTTGGCTTCATAACCCATCCAATTTTAACATTATAAGATAAACCTATGCAGGGAGGTTTATTCATTTCAATCACTAACATGTACTCTATAGCTTAGAAATATATTCCCTCTTTCTTGGTGAAAAAGCAGTAATACATGTAACAACAAACCAAAGCCATTTCATGAAATTAGTATCCTTCAATTTTCTCCTCTATTCTGAAACAATTCACTGCATCATCATCGTTTAACCAAGAAGGGAAAAAGAATCTAAGAGGGCAGAAGACGACAATCAACGTTGAACATAAGTGCCAATGAAAGTAAGCAAAAGGAGTAACGATACAAACCTAAACAGATATGTCCGTTGCTATAAATATGAGGGTGCAGTGGAGCCGGAGAAAGAAAAATAACCTGCTCAACAATCCCAAACCAAAAATAATAATAATGACAAATATGAGAATGCTACTTAAAAACTGAACCACAAAAGCAGCAAAAGCTATTAAAAGCAGCAAAATCCCATAAATTCTTATAAAATCAAAAGCCCAACAAAACCCACATCATAAAAGCCCGAAACAAAATTTCCCTCAGAAATTTTTTGAAAATTAAAACATTAAAAAAAAAAAAGGGACTTGCATTTAACCTGAGGGGCTTCCATGGGGTAATGCTCGGGGAAATCAACCTGAAGCTGATAAGTCTCATTAGCATAAAGCGTTCCCGGTGCACCGTTGACTTCAATTATCCACCTGTACTCCAACCCCATCATCATTTATACAAAAAAAAAAAAAAATCTCATTTCGAAATTTTGAGCAATGGTTCTGAGGACAAGGGGGAAAAGGAAAAAGAAAAGAAAGAACCTTTGTAAATTATCAGTAACTTTGTGCTTAAATCCAGCCGGGGGATTCACCTGCCACTCCACCAGCTCCTTCTGTAGGCGGTTGCATGCGATCTTGCTCAAACCCTAGGCCTCATTTTAAAACCCCCAATTAAAATCACCCAAATATTTAGATAACATAATCAACAGTTTTAACCAAAAACAAAAATTTGCAAACTAACGTTCTTATGCATGTACAGGAATAGGTTTTACCTTACGGGAAGAAGGAGAAGAGCTACTCATGGCGTCCGGTTTTTTTTTTTTTTTTTTTTCCCCAATGCAGAGAGAAAAAGTCTATTGAGAGAGAGTGGGATGGGCGAGTGGGCGCATGTGTTAGCGAGACTGTCTGCTGGGGCGGGGTGAGATCATGCTCAACTTTTAACTGATCTGGAACGCCCTTTTTTTTTTTTTTAGTGGGGAATAAATTTTTACTTTGAAAATTTCAGTTTGTCCGTTTAAGTTTCGTTTGGGAGCGAAGGATTTGGACAGAAAAGAATGGGAAAAGAAGAGAAAGTTAACTTTTCCTTTATTTGTTAGTTTTTAGTAGGAAAGAAAAGAAGGGAAATGAAAGGATTTGAGAGAATGAATAGTAGACAAAATTTTTCCTTCTAAATTCGAGAGAAATTGAGAAAAAGTTGAAAAAAACTTGTGAAAACTTTTTAAAATACCTATTTTGTCCTTAAAAATGTCTGGAACAAATATTTAATGACTTTCATATTCAAAATCATTTCCCTAATTTTCAAAACTCCCAAACAACAAAACAATTCTTTCTCTTCTCTTCTCTCGTAACTTAAGTTTTCCCTTCTTCTCTTTTCTATCCTAAACTCCCAAACTTAGCCAAGGTTGTATCAATCGAACTACCTTACTATCATGTGAGCGTGAGGAGGGTTGCCTCTAGTCTCTTGCAAGAATACAAGAAGAATACAAGAGGTTGTGTGGATTGCGATCTCTACAGAAATTTTGGAGAAAATTATTGTGATGCTTCTTAAAATATAATATATGTGAAGTAAAATGTTGATTGACAAATAGTATGTAAAATAAATATTCATAAAAAATGAAGAATTTTCTCCCAAAAAGTAGCAGTTGAAACAGAATCTAAACGTCCATAATTAGATCCTTATATATTACTGACAATTTTCTCTTCTTTTTTTTTTTTTAAAAGCACTTGAACTGAGTACAATTAGCAAGTGCTAATTTGTTTAAAATGTTAAATCCTTTTTTTAAATTTTACAATTAAAATGGTTAAACAGTAAAAATACTTTTAAAAGTCGGTAAAATTTCCTTGCTTTATTTTTTTTGGGAGGGTTTGATGGAATGGATTGAGTGCTATATTTTGTAGATCAAAAATTTTTTTTTAAAAAAAATATGTGTGCCTTTTTTCCATTTTGACGGAATTAGAAAGTTACACTATAAAAAAAATGTTGAGCAATAAACTCACAGAATTTGGAGTGCTTAATTTAGACCAAAAAAAAAAAAAACTGGTTGAGGCCTCAGGACATTAGTCTTGAGTTCAAATCCTTACTTTATAGCAATGCCATTAGGCCAATGAGACAGAAAAGTATACCAAAAAAAAAAAATTATATAAATGACCTTATTCAAAATTTACCATCCAATATCTGCTAATATACTGGAAAAATAATAAAGAAATGTATTTTAACGTCAAAATAATCCCGTGCATCAAAACTGTGAATGATTATTGTTTCATAACTTTTGCTGAAGAGATAGAAACGAAAGATTTCCGGTGTTTAGGAAATGAGTGAACCAAAACTGGAATAATTTCTTGAGATGATCAACTCTCCGCTGATAAGATCGAACAAATGGGAATCTTACAAAACAAAAGGAGGGGAAAAAAAAAAAGGGAGAGAGAGAGAGAGAGAGAGAGAGAGAGAATGAAAATGGACAGCTAATTCAATAATGTTTTATATTTGTCAAGTTGGAGCATCAGATTTAAAATTCTCATAAGTCAAAAAATGATGGATAAGGGTAATATATTCCAGTGAATCGCATGCTTTATTTATTCTTCTGACTTCAGATTTATTCGCCCTTTATTGGAAATCCAGAAGGGAAAACAATAACAATAATGGCTCCATTATTACGACCGGACCCTAGAAAAAATTGACAGCATAAAATGCTTCTCTCTTTTCCTACACATGGGAAAGCTGGAGCAAACGTAAGCGCAATTGTGGGTATGGCTTTTCTTTTGGGTCTAGATAGGATCCATCGCTTATGGGCCCGTTATAAATTGGGTAAGGGCGACTTTGATTGATATGATTTTTTTTTTTGGGTATTGTCTGAAGCTGGTTCCCATGTTTGAAAGTCTCACAGTCACAGGTCAAGTCAAGTGGGTGACAGATCTTGGGCCCAGCGTCACTCAAAATTAGACACATAGCTAACCCATTTGAACACTCAAAAACAACAGCAAATTTTTTTTTTTTTTGGGGGGTTGGTTTTGAGCATCATATTATAGAAAGAACAAGTATAATTCCAGGTTTTTCCTCTTTTAGGACACAACGATTACTTTCTCTGAGTAAAACAAAAGGAAATTTAGAATATGGCGTTCTGAAATCCGAGTCTTACATTTCCTAATTGCTTTCAAACAAAATTGGTAGAGGTTTAGCTTTTGCAGTTGACATGTTTATTCCCTTTTCAAAAGTCGTTCCCAAATCCATGCCGCTGAAGGGGTAAGTTTCTTCCAGGTTTATGAATCCTTTTTGTTTTCCAATGTATAGCTGCGCTTATAGCTTTTTACTTTTTTTTGTTAATTAGGTAACCAACATGATTGGGTCTTTTCTCACCAATAGGACTTGTGTAAGCATAGCATTGCATCCCGTTTTAAAGAAGAAGATTTATTAGGCTTCTCTTTGTGTTTGTGTGAGTTTCTCAGTTTTATAATTTTGTTCTGCAGAATGGTATTTGGGTTTTGCTTATCCTGCTTATGAGTGCTTCAAAACCGTTGGGAAAGTCTGTGAATTTTGAGTGGGTGGTCCGTGAATGCTATAATTGATTAGTTTAAAGGCCAAGGAGGGTCTAATTTGCCAGCTCTAGCTGTGGTACAAGCCGGCCTCTATCAACCCAAAGGCAAAAATGATGGCTCTGGATGCTCCGTCATTTTCGATCTTTCATTACTGCATATTAAATAAAAAGGATACATGTGATGGTAATAGATGATATGATTTGGTACGAAAGGAGACAAACATCAACAAAAGAAACAGCCACACGAAGAAACTAGAAAATGTGCTTGAAGAGTGGTTCACCAGAATTGTAGTTGAGATCATCAGACGCTCGTCAAAGCTGTTGGCTGACCAGTCCTGCAATGCCGCTTACCAGTTCTGCAACTGAGAAGTTCTGCTTTCCACTCTAGGGTGGTATTCTGTATGCATGTGTTTAGTTGCTTTCTCTGAACCAGGTTGATCAAGCCATTCAGTATATAATCCTTTAATGATGGGATTTTCAAAAGGGTCAGCCTCGATAACCTAACCAAAAAAAAAAATATTTACCAGTTACTTGAACCCTTATTAAACAACAAGAGGAGCAGAAAGCATGAACATTTCCCAGCACTAGTGCACATAATACTGGACATGCTAATACAACATACCTTCCACATTGACAATATGTATAAAATATTGGATGAATAACAGTTTTATATTGGATGAATAACAGTTTGACTACTCGACTGAGAAATCGTAAGGTAGATGGCAGACATAAATAGGAAACTGGTGGAGCTCTCTACAAACCACAGGCATGAGTGGGGAAAGGTCAATTAACCGGTCATGCTGTACAGAAAGTTGAATTCATCTTTTGCCCTCATCTGCCGAGTTCAAAGAGAGAGCACATGGTCCTCTAAGCATGCCACGGAGATAAATTTCTTTTTCTGTGTGTGTTAAATGGGGGATGGACTTCCAAGCCAAAACAGAATAGAGAGATTGAAATCAGAGAGTACAAAGTCTGAATCCTGGACTTACATTTTCCATATATTTCAATTCCAACGACCGGACAGATTCACCAGGCTTACGCTTGATTTGACCTCCACCATTTAAGCATCCTGCTAGTGGAAAAGACACAATTTCACATAAATTTTTTAATATGCTATAGCACAAATCAATTAATATGACTTGCAAACGAGCAGCTTTAGAACACATCTACCTGAGGGACAAGTCATGATCTCCAAAAACTGATATTCACATTCTCCAGAATCAATTTTCTTAACAACCTGTTTCAGGTTTTGCAAACCATAACAGAGAGCAAACTTCAAGACGGTCTCTCCTTCTACCTGCAGATTAACATGAGCAAAAATTACAACTTAATGTAGATCAAGTTTTGGAACTTACAAGGCCATCTAATGTCCAGAAGAGTAATCATCATTAGTAACTTGATGATAGTATAAATTACAATTTGAAGCAGCTATCATGCAATTCAGTGCCAGCCAAAACTAGATACATGTATATTTGAGATCATGGAAGAACTTTAAGTATCTCCATACAAATGGATGCTAACTCAACAAGAGATGCGGTTCACAAGGAATGGTCAGCTGTCTAAGGAGGTGTCAATCAATTTAGTTCCTGATAGGATGGTGAGACTCCAGATACCCATGCACGGCTACAAGTCCACTAGACATTTAAATATTAGAAAGGACCCAGTCTTCCCATTCTTGTGAGTTGATAGAGCAAATATGACAAATGGACAGACTTACTTCAAGCGTCACTTCTTGGAAATTAGGATTTCTTATAGTCTTGAAGTTGAGAGGACCAACAATTTCCTTGCCAAAAAGATTTTTAGAAGCATAACGAAATATTGTCTCCGCATATCCTCCAGAGCTTCCACGGACGCCATAAAGGAGGTTGCCTTCATCAAGATTCGTTAACCTGTAGGAAGTGAAAACTAGTATTGTCAACGGCTGCTCTTGCAGAACAAGAGAAATTGAAAAAAGTGACAAGTTTTCTTACAAGTTGTCTAGCGGCGACTCTTCTAAGCTTGCAAAATCAACTGACTTTGACTGCAAAAAATCAAATTCAGGAAGCATGTCAATAAATGTCCAAACATCCGCAACAACCCACTTTCCAGGAGAAAAAAGCCACAAAAGCACAAATGCTTGAAGAAATGTTTTTGATAAAGTGATGGAGGATGGAGAAAGTGGGGAACGGACCATGCTTCCAAATAATAAACAATGCCATCAACCACAGGACTGAATTCGATCTTAGAAAAGTATATATTCTCCCTTGGCGCTAGCCCATTTTACCATTTAAAGAAATCAAAAATTACCTTTATCAGATCTAACAACTCTACTGTCGTTAACACTGAATCCACCTCCACGATCTTTTCACCTTGTGCATCAAGTTGAAATACAAAGGCATCCCTAACAGCCTCGAGTTTTTTGTCATAACATGGCATCACTGTTACATGGTATATATCCTCCGGCCTGTCATGAACAAATCACTGTCAACAGTGAAATTTAATCCATGTAATAAAGTACTGGGATATAATCTCTGTGCATCCAGTATCAAACATCATGTGATTCCTTCATGCAGATTAACACCAAATGGGTTAACAGTATACATATACTGCAACCAAGCAACTAGTTTACTTGTTTGCCTGTCCTGAACAAGAAGAACAACTTGCTAGCTCCAGTAACCACTCTCAAACTCGAAAGAGTCAACAAGCAAAAGGCACAAAAAAGGACCAGTGCAGTTTCTCGCAGACTGCTTACAAATATGTAATTAGACCATCAATACACCATTACGTTAGGACCTCTAAATGTGAAGTTCTAATCTGGGAAGGAAGTGATGGTACTATTTATCCTGAAGTTGTATTAAAAGGAGCTGAATCAGCAGCTTCATAGCAATAGTAAAGTGACTATTCCACTGTTCCACATTTCAAGCACACAAGGAGTAAGTACTCGCAATAATATATATTGATGGCAATATTTACTATCTTATCCCCATATATCCTGAACTTCTCTTAAAAAGAGCTCAGCTCTCAGCATCATAGCAATGGTCAAGTAACTAGTCCAAGATTTAAGTGCCAAAAGGCGTAAATAACCAGGACAAAGAATGGTCATAGACTTCGGCACTCGTATGGTATATTACCTTTGGTACAGCATCTGACAGACGTGGTTCTTAATAATAGCTCCAATGATTTGTTGAGGGCTCTTGACTGATGAAATATTAGGCAAAATATATGACCCAAGATTTTTTTCGGCATAGTTTATCCAGGCTGCATTTAAAGAATGAACAATCACAATCATATAACAAACACATAAAAGAGTCGAGCAGGCACTTAAATAGCCAGGCCAATGAGAAGAATACAACAAAGAAAAAGAATGCAAAACGGCAAAACAGTAGCTCCACTAAAAGCTGTTTACATGTTGATCCTCAGTAAAACTATAAATATCAAGGTTTCTTGGCTGGTAACAAGAATAAAAGTCAATAAGGAATTGGATGTTCGGTATACCTGGACAGGCAGAAGAAATCAAGGGTAGGCCCAATTTGGATTTCTTATCAGTAGTAGAATGACATTGTCTATATCTAGTTATGAATTCATAACAAGATTCAATAAGTGTTAAGTCTCTGCTGCAGCTGGTATCAAAAAAAGCTTTCACTCCCAACGCCTTAAATAATGTCGTCAGCTTTTTGAAAACCTGGATTGAAGCGCAAGGATTGTCATAGGCATATAAAGCCATTATAAGATTAAAATGCAAAGTGAAAAGCTCATTTGGTTTGCTATCCATAACACTACGTATGAAAATAAACTTGCCTGAAGCGGAGAAAGGCCAAAGGCAACACCAAGAGAAGCTCTAGACTGGGGAGACACAGAGACAATGACAGCCTTTCCTTTATTGATATTAGAAAGAAATTCATCTAAGCTCTTCTTCTCAAGCATCACAGTCTTGGACGAGGTTATGCACCCACTGCAAAGATCACCATGCACATAATGAGTTCCTGACCAATTGTTTTGTTTCAACATTTCATGTCCGATACATGTCAAACCTAATAGAGTAATGAAGTGATAAGTAACTCATGTTATGAACCTCATAATGAGTTCTTGACCACTTTTTCATTTCAATAGTTAGTGTATTATAACTGTTAAACCTAATATAGTAATGGAGTGATAAGCAACTCATGTTATGAAACTGATAGTCAGAGAAATACCAATGCAGAAATCAGCCTTGAAAATAAAGGTAAAAGACGAAACCTAAGCATTGTTGTCAGTCCAAAATATGGATCTATATATGTACGAGTCACCACAATTCTACTTGAGCTTTTTCAACGTCTAGACTAACGTGTCAAAATGTCACCTCAACAGCTAGAAACAGTAATGAACAGCTGTTCTGTATCCACAATGAGGACCTTCAGAATCTGCACCATCATTATCCTTAAACAGGCATTTATTACTATGAAATCGTTACCGTATCTATTCTCATTCAGCAATGTAAAAATTATATGCATTGTTGAAAACGTAAGACATTAATCCCAGATTTGCTTTAAGATGAAGCAAACAAGAATATAAAGGTATTGCCACTTGCTATAGCTATCTGTAATTTCAAAATAGAGTTCAAATGATGAAAGGAGAGAGGACCGATGCAGGTGGAGAAAGAAATAATACCTGCAAGCTAGACAGTCATTGAGTGAAATTTTTACAGGTTCAGTTTCCAATGGTTTGATAGCTGACCCAAGTTTAGCAGAGTTCTGCCCATTAACAAAGATTACAAAGAATTAGACAAAACGAAGGTGAAATTCCGATAATCATGTAAGAAGATATGCCTCTTTTCATTTAATATCGATTTCACAAACTCACCATTTAAGTAAACGTATGTTCAGGTAGAAAACAAGGAAAAAATTGCTCCTTCATAATTACTAGACCAAAAACCCCCAGAATAACCAGACCAGAAATCAGCAAATTCCTCCGTTGGGAATTTTTTTAAAAAATTGAGATTAACTAAGATAGCTGGAAGAAGATGACTACTTTACAGTTTAAAAAATTTAGGAGCTGAAATTAAAATCCTTATCATAACACTGATGTATGATTATCCAGAAATCAACCAAAAAATGGAAAAAAGGCCGCGGAAAAAGAAGTAATTCACCCCAGCATAAGATTTATCGAGCCTGGAAGAGCAGGAGGAAGTAGAAGCCTTGGGATTAGAATTGGAATTAGCCTTGAACGAAACAACGCATCCCTGAGATGGTGCTATATAATCATTCAGATCCCCTATACTCAGTGTAGCCGAGAACTTCTCCGAGGACATTTTTTTTCTAGTTTTTCGTTTTGTATTGTTTCTCTCGTTTTGTATTGTATTCTCGTTTTGTAAAGAACCTTCTCGTCGCTACTCTCACTGGACTAAGGAGGGAGGAAAGGGCTTCGTTAAATTGACAAGCAGAAGAGCGTCGTCAAGCACAAATTAATGTGCTAAGTCATTTTTTGGTGAATGTGCTGTCAAGAACTCAAGTTCGTGACCGAGTTGCAGTTAGAAGAAATGAGAATAAGAACTGAAATGAAAAGAGCGGGAAATTGAGAGGGAGAGAGAATTGAGAGAGACAGAATTACGGAGTTGTCTTATTCTTCAAGTTTGGCCGGTAAAATTCGTCTGAGCTGCTCGTCTTTTTCTTCAAGTTTAACCTAATCTATAATACTCTGCGGGAGGGGAGGCTAAACTGACTGTGTATAAGGGTTAGTATATAGAATAACCTAACTAGACTAAAAGGTGTTCCGACACCTCTTTTGAATTCCGACCTATGGTTCAGAGAGGGATTTAATTCTTTTTCGGTGGTCACTAAGTCTCATTGATTTTTCACTGACTAATTGAATCTCAATATTTCTAACTAAGGGTCTATTTAACAACATAAAAAAATTACTGAAATTGAACTTTTTCAAACATTCAAATATTTTGTGTGTTTGATTTACATTTGTTAAGCGATGCTGAATTTGTATGTATTTTTTTCAGTACAAGAATCGTAATTGAATGTTTAATCCTGATAAGAATCAATGGATTTACTTTAATTATCGTATCTTATCTATCAAATCTACTCTTATTTGTTAATTATATTCAAAATTCTTATTTAATTAAACAATTTGATATTTTCTATTCAAAATTCTTATCTAATTAAACAACCTTTTATTATCAGGGCTAACGATTTTCTACTTCTCTTTTCTCCCTATCTAATGACTTTCACGTTTGCTCTATACTTCTCATATAATATACTTCATCTTTTATATTAATTTGATTTTAAAATGATTATTATCATTTTCGTACCTAACAATTTTAAGTTAATTAAATCATAGGTTCTATTTCGTTTTTAGATGAAAAGATAGAAGGGCAAAATTGTACAATTTAACTTATTAAGCATTCACTTATAAATGCTCATCAAATGGTATAAATAAATTCAATATTAAAATTTAGACATTCATATATTTCTTTTTGGTGTTTAAAATTCAGCAAATTAATTGTTTCAATATTCAAATTTCAAAATTCAAATTCAGTTTTATCAAACGGAACATAACTCTTCTGACAGTTACTAACTCTATTTATTTACCATTAAGGCCATTAATTCATAATATTTGCTATAATGTCCTTCTATGCATGACAAATTCCTCCTTGCCAGTGAAAAGAGCCTTGTACTTGAGGCTGAAACTGAGGAAACTGTTTTTCAATAAACGTTTTAGGCCTTGTTTGGAAAGGCATTTTTTTTTCAAAAATTTTTTACATTTCTCGTATACACATTTTTCAATTAACTTTTTATCTTATATACATCAAATCAAAAAATAGCAATTCAAAGGATTCTTCATCACTTAATTGGTGCCATTTAATCAGATATTGGATGACTTGCTATTGATTCCTCGTAATGACCCTGCGTTTGAGGATTGCAGCTAGTTCTAACAAACACTGATCATTAGAGTCAAGTTATAGCAGGTTAGGTGTGACATTCATCTATGGCCCCAACTTTTTCTTCAAGAGGGATACGTGGAAGATGGGGTGAAGTAGTTAGAACTTGTAAGCTACTGCACTGATCATTTCTCCAATCTAAAAAGGGCCAAAATATTTTGCAATTAGTTTAAAACTCTTCCTCAATGCCACACTATTTGTTGCCTATGAGGTTGTAGTTTTAAATATGCCTAGTCTCTAACAGAAAACTGCCTCTCAATTCTATGTTTACCAGCCAAAATCTTTATCTTGTTTTGAGCTTTGGCCAAGTGTTCTTTAATGGTTTGAAGCATGTGAATCTTATATTGTACTAGTGTGTCAGCTGTTGGTATAATGGTATCAAAGTGAGGTCTCGTGGGCAATGGCAAAGGTTTTGTAGCCATAAAGTGCCTCAAATGGTGAAGATTTCAAGCTAGTATGGAATGAAGAATTGTACCACCATTCCGCTAAACTGAGCTATTTGCTCCACTGAAAACGTATGTCTCCTGTCATACATTGCAGAAAGGACTCCAAACATTGATTTATCCCTGTCAGTAATGATAGATTCTGGTAATCCATGGAAACATGGGTTTATCCCTGTCAGTGATGATAAATTCTGGTAATCCGTGGACTTTGTAGATGTTGTCTAAGAATGTTTGGGCCACTTGCAATGTTGAGAAACGATAGGTCAAGGGTATGAAATGGCCAAACTGAGTCAGCCTGTGCACTGCCGCAAGTGTTGTGTCAAAACCTCCATATAAGGGTAGTTTTTCAATGAAGTCCATGCCAATGTGGGATCATGCATGAGTAGGAATTGGTAATGATTGTAAAAGACTAGGGTAAATATTAGTCTCCATCACAATCATCCAAGAAATTTAAAATGCTAATCCTCCATCTTTTCTATTTCATTACAATCAAGGAGAAGCTCACGAATTTACGTAGATATACGAGGAAGAGCAGCATTTTAGAAGTATAGCATATAGTTCTTCTTAAATGCATCATATAACCAATCCTAACAAGTATGCTAAACACCAATCCATCAAATTTCTTGGTCAAAAAACTTAATAAGCAAATTGTTAATTAAGAAAAAAGCAAATTACGTGTTGAATGGATCTGGTGATATAGGTAGGGACAAAAACTCAAAAGACCAACAAGAATCTAGACAAAAGACGAATAATAGTTACCAGTTACCACCAACACCACCAGAAAAATTACACAAAACCATACATAGATAGAAAATGCTTAATGATCAAATTTACTATGTCATCGGTAAGATTTACTGTTTATTTGGAAAAAACTTACTATTATTTGAACCAAACTTACTCTATAAAAAGTAAGTATGGAAGATAAAGTAGTAATTTATTTATTTAAAGAAAGAGTAAGTTTCATATTTATTTCAAATTATCTTATGAGACATAAAAGTTACTAATTTACTATGTTAACTTATTATTTTAAATGAGAAACTTACTACCAAGTTTTTAGACATTATTCTATTCAAGTGGATGGGTCTAAGAAGTAATCAAATGGTCGTTAAAAGTGTGATAACATGTAATCTCAGGTAAAAACTGTTTCGTCATTATAACGATCGTCATGGGAGAATAACATTTACATATGCGAAACGGACAATTAGAGCCCACCCTCAACTGTTACCACCTTATAAAACCTAAAAAACAGTACCGGTACATCAAGGAAAAAAAAAAAGGGAAAGAAAAGACCTCACGTCTAATAATCCTGCGTGCTATTTAGTAATCATAGTATTGCTAAAAATATATCAATTGATACAATTAAGCGATTAACCCGGCAAAAAATTGCCAAGATTCTTTTTAACTATTTGCCCATCTGTACAAGATAAGATATGGGAAATTCTCAGATGTCGCCTATCTAATCTAATCTAATCAATTTGCTGCTGCTGCTGCTGCTGCTATTATCGTTCCTCAATACCATGAAGCTGAGGTCGGATTGCAAGAAGGTTTAAAAATACGTTGGCCGGTGGCCAAAATGTGTCTGGGGTCCAACTCCAATTTTCTTTGGTAAAATTGGGCCCATTTGTGGCCAAAGTGGTCCCTCCATTGCTGCTGTGTGGTGTAATGAGGAAGGTACTGCTTGACGTTGATTCCCGCATCACCACAGAACCTTAGGATCCGTCGGTTCTGATCGCTCAAGTAGTCTAACGTCTGCGTCTCATCGCCATTATCCAATGCAGACCTCAGCAATGCCACCAAGTAAAACACATCTTCCTCCGGCGTCACCGCTGAAGTTTTCTCGTCCCACCTACGTACGTACACGACAATTACGTAAGAACACAGCACACACACACACACACACATATATATATATACATACATGTCTGTATCAATAAACTCAGTAAATATATTTTGTCAGTATCAAAAGAAATCACTTAAACTTTTTTGGTATCAAAAGAAATGGAAAATATACATGGATCCTGCATAGATGGCAGTGGATTGATGGTTTTGGAATTGATGGAAGGTCCAACAGAAGGCGTGATTGGTGCACGCTGCACAGGGTCATACATATTACCTACCTGTACAAACGGCAAAGTTTGTTGGGACTATGTTGTAAGACGACAGTATTTGGGGGTGGTGGGGGGGGGGGGTCCGGTAGGCAGGATCAGCTGACATGAAGATCTTCCAACTTGGCCCATCTCTACCGTTTGATTTTGTCTGATTGCAGTCAGAATTTAAGAATAAAATAACGAGAGGTTTTGGGGTGGTCATCATGCTGTAGCTCCTACCTGGCCGAAAATCTGGATCCATATTGCTATGTTGGTTGATTGCATGACGGCCACGTGTACCACTGTAAGTGCCACGTTTCACAAGCCATGCCAGTTGCCAAGTAGAGAAGAGACAATGGATTGATGGGCATTCCTTTCCAATGGAGTATTATTTTCCCCTACTCAAATTTCTTATTGCAACCCAATCAATCTATTGAATGAGCAGTATAAGTAGTTCCAACAGAATCTTTCATGTTTTGTTTGGTGACTTCGAAAAAGACTAAAGAACTCAAAGAGTCCTAAAAATAACGCAGAAAACCCTCCTTGTCAACCTATACATATATATATATATGTGCTATTTTTTTCCCTTTTTACGAAGGATTAATCCACCAATTACAGCAAACCAGTTGGTCAAAACTGTGAATTACTACTGTTTTGTTCTCAAGAAAACGATCCTAGCTAGCAGTTAAGTTAGTAATATTCTGTAACCCTGATGGAGAAGTGTCATTAATTACACGATGCACAAGTGTATATCTATATATATACTGCGTTTGTTTCTGTGATCCAAATCTTGTCATGTTGTCAACACATTACGAAATTAAGGGTGGGTACATCAACATCAAATTTTCCTAATGTTTGGGGTCTAATTGATTAGATCATAGATTCATGTTCTTCTTTGGACGTCAGCAACAGCTATAAGGATAAGGCTGATGAAGGGAAGAAATCAACACGTACAACAAATTCACTCAGACCAGACCTGCAAGTAGTACTCGAATCTAGTAGTTCAGATTATCCTAATTCTATATATATTAGTTTCCAGACAGTTACGATTCAATCAAATAATAAAGACAAGGAATCCTGAGACATATGCCTACAAACCACAATCTAACCGAATTATATATGTTTATAATATAAAATAACATATATGCAAAACCCAAGTATCATTGCTCGAAGACAGTTGAAATCGACCTCAATATTTTATGTAGCCAAATATAGAGATAGAGATGATGGTTGTGTTGGTAGTTGATCACTTATTATACCATACAAACTGTACCCGCAGGGCATGCATATATGCGCAGGGTTCATAAACTCATTGTCGAACCAAAACAAAAAAAAAAATACGGATCAAATTTTAGGGGCTTACTTGTTTTTGTTCATGGGGTAGATCAAAATCGGACCACTGGTCTTATTCTTACTGCCTAAGATGCCTTTGAATACCCCTCTGTCGAAGTCTGCGATTCTTGATTTGGGTACGAACAAATTGAGCCACGGGTGTGGTACATCCCATAAACCCTTGGACCGGAGAGTTAGCTCGGCCTTGTGAACCCGGTCCAAGAAATCCACATAGGGAAGGTCCGTTGTAAAAACCGTGTTTGGAATAAAATTTAGCTTCGTCAATAGAGCGTCCACTTCCTGCGAATTGCACAAATTATTAGAATTAAAAAAAAACGACGGTTCTCAAATTGCAAGTACTAATTAAACCGCTCAAATTTTTTTTTTTATTTTTATAAAAAGGAAAATTCTGAATCCAAGGAACTAAAGCAACTTAAAAAAAAAAAACGACTCAAAGTACGAAAAAGCAGCTGGTGGTGCTTTTGGCAGGATAACTTTGGTTTCATGCAACTCTCCGATTATATGTGCATATTTTAATGCAAAAAGTGAATAATTAGGGGGAATAATTTGGTGGATGGACGGCCTAGATTCAGTAATATTTTAATCCGTACTCTACAACCCTTTCTTAAAACATTAAATCAGCGACTAATAATGCTCATGGCTAGATTGCAGAAGATCTTGTGTGTTTTATTGTGCTTCATCCTTTGATGGACTGATGTAGCCTTTAAATAATGCTAGGTACTTAAAAAACTAACCTGATCGTATTATAGTAATCACCAGTAGTATTATAGGAGGGAGGGACAATTAATTACCATGGCAACGAAAAAAATATATACATATTCTTATATATATATATATATATATATATGCAAATGGTTTGGATATGTACGAAGTCTAAACAACGACAGCGATGCAAGTAGAATGTTCTAACATTAATTAAGAAAAGGGACATACTTAAACATGGTTATTTTTCTTGTTTTATTTTGTGTGGGTGCTTGTACAATGAAAAAAACATCACAAAAAGTTTTAATTTTTTCTCCGGACGTAAATTATTCAGTACCATTGGAGAAGAAGAAAGAAGCTTCTTTTGCCTGAATTTAGGTCCCTCTTTAGCTATTTTACTCTTCTAGATTGGCTTGCTCTAAAGAATACTACTACTGCTACGAAAGAAAACGTAGGATCAGGGGGACAAAAAATGGACTCTTACAACAGAATGAATCAACAATCAATCACAGGGGGTCTCGTTTCTCCATATTTTCTTTTTTAAAAAAGCAAAAAAAAAAAAAAAAAAAAGGTTAAGAGACCACTTTAATTATAGCTAGGTGTTTCTTTTGTTGCTTTTGCTTTCCTTATACACATGCAGAGCACATTAACACAAGCATGTGTGAGTTTGTAATTAAATACGATAAACAAGCAAATAATTGAAGCGGCTTAAATTAATAAAGAAAAGAGTGCTTTCACGTAGTTGGTTTGTAGCAAATTAATCACCTCATCGATGGTATCAGCATCTAAATCTCCATAGTTTTTAGTAACCTCCAAGCAGTATAACACGCCACCATTGCCCTTAGCATCAATAGACGAAATTTTCACAGGATTTCTTGGAGAAAAAAAGGAAGATCTCCAGTTGTTGATCAGGCCGTCATCGACAATAGCAAAACCTTCCACATAGTCGAATTTCTGGCTGTCTGATTGACCATGCAAGGAGATTAGATACTCCTGGTCATGAGTGAAAGTGGAGAAATTCGAATACAGCACTCGTATCCACCTCACCTGATAGTCCAAAAATCAAAAGAAAAGTGAGAGAAAATGACTAGGTTTGAAAGCTAAAAATGAAGCGTCAACAACATTGCCAGCTTTCGGACAGCCGTTCGAATGAATGGGGTTAAAAAGAACATATGGACCCAACCAATCTTCACACCCTTTTAGCTCACCATATACTTGCTTCCTCTTTAGCTCCTCATTAATTAATACCAGTTGGAAAAGAAGTTTAGCAACAAAATTATCTGTCCCACCATGGAACCAGCCAAGATCCCGACTGGATTTAATTTAACCCACAATTAAAAGGTTATGATTACTGTTACACTTTCGTTAATTGGTCGAAACCTAGTTAGTTTGTATATGCCCGTATGAGGAGACAGAGACTTGAAAAAGAAAATTTCTACCTGGCTAGCTAGAATATTAGTAAATGATACGTATGGAAATTAACCGTGTTTTACCATTTGGGGAGCTGGCTCGAGAGCAATTCTAGCCCTAGTGATGATCCCAAATTGTCCAAGACCACCAAGAACGGCATGAAACAAGTCTGAGTTATCTTCTTCTGAGCACGTCAATAGTTCCCCTTTGCCTGTTTTGCCAAAAAAAAAAAAAAAAAAAATTCCCATATCAAGCCAAAGACGATAATTGCTAGTTTACAGTCATGGGGCGAATCCAAAAATCAGATATAATTTGTGACATACGAATTACAATCATTGCATCAAACGTAAGAACATTCAATTAGTGAGAGATCATTTGGATAAAACAAAAAACCACCCATGTGAGAATATGCTGTAGACTATGTCAAGTACTCGTTTGATGACATACAAGAAACCACCTCAGACAAACAGAGACTCCAATTACAGCTACTGCAAAAAATAGAGACATAAGATTATATTTTGAAGAAACAAAACCGGCCTTATTAGTTACTTACCATCTCGGTCATCTCTACACCAAATATTCTAACTAACAATCACTTTCGTTCAACCCCCACCCCCCAACCCCAACAAAGAGAATCCCTCCACCCCACGAAAAAGAAAAAAAAAAAAAGGAGAACCCATAAAATTTTTTTTTTTCTTCTTCACCTTTTCCTTTTTCAGTATTCAAGGCATGTCGACAAAAAACAGGAAAATCAAGTCAATTTGGATGAAGAAGTGATGACGAACCCGTAACGACATCGAGCTCATAGACATTGCTAATTTGAGGGCCATGATTGAAAGCTTGTCCGCTGATGCCAGCATTGGAGAGCGTACCACCCACGGAAAGGTACAAGTAATCTGTCCATGATTTTGGTGCGAGTCCATATTCTAAGGTGGACCTCAACACATCTATCCATAGCTCTCCTCCCCATACGTCCACGTACATGAATTTCTCATAAACCCTGGGTGCAACCGGCCGCCCGATGCCAAGCCTCCTCCTTTCGCCGGAGCCAGTACTCATTTGAATCACAACTCCGTTAGTCGTCATAGCCTGCCCGTTTATGGAATGCCCGTGACCCCTAGCCGACACGGTAAACCCATGACTCGAGTCGTACGCCGCTTTGACCAGCCTGGCAACGTCCTGAGCCGAAGCCGGATGAAGCACCCCCCATGGCTCGGCTCTATGCAAGCCACCGAAGTCTAGAGAAGCGCTTTCCAGGTCCAACGGATCCACGCTGAGCCGTTCTTCGACTCCCAGCAGCAGAAGCTCCGTCGGGTCCAGCATCAATCCAACAGTCACTATCCATCGACATATTGCCAACATTAAAAGAAGCTTGGCAGCCATCGTGAATGCTTTACGACGCAGAGCCTTGGGTTTGGGGCTTTAAGTTCTGCAATTGATATCAGTGCCGACGAAAGAATATATTTATATATAGGAGAGGGAAGGGGGAAGAGAATAAGGATAAGAAAATGTGCACACCGGTGGAAGATTGTCGTGAGAGTCGTGGAAAAGGAAGGATAATATCTTTGCAGCAGTGGTGGGGAGTCGCGGGGCAAACGTAAGCTGGGATTGCGCTTTTAAAGATTTACTATGCAGCATGCAAAGATTCTGTATTCTCAGCTTTTGATAGAGATCAAAATCAGGAGCAAAAAGCGAAATAAGGTTGTGCGCTTTTTTCTCTGCGTTAGCTAGAAAGCTTGCATGATTCTTTGATCTCTGAAAAAGAGTAGCGTATCGTTTTAGAGACTTGAGTTTGTATTGCGAGCAAGAAAGGAAAAAAAAGGGGGGGAGTTGGGTTGGGAACTCGGGTCCGTATTGCGAGTCGTGTCTAGGATATGAGGTACAGGTTTTATATTTATAGGACATGGGATGGCATAGACTATACTACAGGGTAAAGAGGAGAAAGTTTCTTTCTGGTGCCGTGACCCCGGGGGGGGGGGGGGGGGCGCTGTTCACGTGTGAGGAGGGAGTGGGGTCCACAGGATGTGTGTGAGAAGGGACCCTACAAAGGGATACGGAGGGATCTATGTGGGGACAGGAGCGAGGAAAGGTTCACGTGGCTGCAGAGACTGGAGGAAGATTGTATCGTGAAAAGGAGACTGTGCAAGAGTAGCAGCATTTTAGCATATACTCATGTTACTAGAAACTGGAAAAAGATTGCAATGCAATTGCTGCATGGGATGGGAGGCAGGTCAAAGACCAAGAGAGGGTGGTGATTCTGTTGTATTGGCATCCTGTTCTTTCACTTTTTCTTTTGGTTGTTTTTGTTTTTGTTTTTTTGAGGAGGTGGTTGGTATTTGAGGGGGGAGGGGGAGAGAGAGCTTTTAAGTTTTGTTTAAGAGATTAGTCTCTTTCTGGGGTAGGAAGTGGTGGGAACTGATGGATGGATGTAAGTGAATGATGGTGTCATTATCACTGAAACTACGTTGGAGTTTGGAGTTTAGAAGAGGTGGTAAGTAATTTTGAATTCCAAGGATATATCGTATCAGGGATGTCATATCTAGGCTTAGATTGTATCTCTCTCTCTCTCTCTCTCTGTACTTTTGCACATTTTATTAATGGGTTTATTCCTGTTTCCTGACAAGGTTATATCTCATGGAAAATGCTAATTAGTGTACTTGCGGTGAGTTAGCCTCCAATTATGTTGCAAGTGGCCGGTCCATCCATTCTATTCTGATGATATGAGCTTTTATTATTTACAAAAACATTGGTTGGCATTTGGCATTTGGCACTTGGCACGACACTGCTTTAATTAGTTTCCTTTCAAATAGATTGAGAGGTGATCTTTTGGTTCCAAGTTCGAGTCTCCGCTCTGTTGAATTTTTCCACGCACTTATCGTGTTTGGATCGGATTGGGGCGTCAGGCCCGGGTTGCAGGGAATTAATCGGGCCCCGTAGGGATTAACCCGAACACACTTGTATCGACAAAAAAAAAAAAAAAAAAAAAATAGATTGAGAGGTGCAATAGTGAGTTCTCTTATTGCAATTTTTCGCTCAACTCAACCTCACAAGACTCGTGCACTATATTGCATTTTTTGTACGAGGAGTAATCAAGTGTGTGTGATACTTACATCATGCATTAGGCATTTTATCTGCAAATTAAAGTTCTTCAATACTTAGGAATAAATAACCTAATTGATAAAATTAACTGCAAAATGGAAGCAACGAGCAGAATAAAAAGCCATTACAGGTTGTCATACACTTTTTGCATTGTCAGCAAGCTCGGCTTTGCCATGGTGTAGCCAGAAATTTTAAATTCCTAGTTTGTTTGTTCACATCAGTCTACATCGAGCTAGCTAGTTGGCAAGCTAGCCCTTTACTGGCTACCTTAATGCTCAACAGAAAGACTTGAAATCAATGATTATGTCCACTTGATCATGTAGACGATAGATTCTTCAAAGATTACCAATGAATGAATGGAAAAAAAAAAAGAAGATGAAGGAGAAAAAAAAAAGAGAGAAAATAAATAACATAGATTTGAGATATAATAGTCACTCAGTCTTGTTATTACTCCTACGTAACATAGATGCCTCTTGATCGATAACTCACAGCACTATAATACTCTTTGATTTCAGGCACATATACGTACATGAGATACCACCGCTGTGGATTCCCATCAGATTAAATTATTAACTGAGAAGCCACCAATTTTGAATCCATTGTACTTAAACTGTTGGCTATATATATAGCCTATATTGCTTCACGCTACAAAACACTTAAATTTAGCAAATATTCCTTTCGTACTTGGAAAGGTACATCATCTATGTAGAAGCTCATGGATTTTGGCTCATTACTAGGGTCTTTGGTGGCTGCTCGAAGGAAACTCTAAATGGAATTTGGCCAAAAAAAAGAAGAAGCCATAGTTGACGAGTAACTCCGCAAATTCTCCAAATCATACGGCAGCAGCCTCGTTTAGGAAGTGGTTAGTAGTAGACAGGAGGAAAATCAGTACGTCATGGTCAACCAGATGTAGAGATAAGTGGATCCACCACGGATTTTATTGTATGTGAGAAACCATCCACTTGACATCTGAATTAGCAAAATGATCAAAAGTCATCCTGGTTTTGGTAAAAAAGACAACTGCCTGTCCGGGGTTAGTGAGGTCTCTTTAGATCTTAGTAGCAGTTGTTCTGCTTAAGGTAGTTATCCCACATCGAGTGTTGGGGGGGGGGGTTTGGGTTAGTTTATAAGTCTCCTGAGGAACCTCAAGAGTTGCCGGCTTTTGTGATTTTCTCGGGGTTTAGATTTGTAAAATGATCAAAAATCATCCTGGCTTTCATAAAAAAAAAAAAAAGACATCTGAATTAGCAAGTTTGTCTAAATTTGGACTGTTAATCAAAAGCTGAAGTTAGTAGTGTGATTTAAAATAGCTTGATGGCAACTGGTTTTGTGGCTATCAACTTATTACACGTTTGTGCTGACGTTGGTCGTTCAACCAAACTGTGCTATTAATACATAAATTAGTAGATAGACCAGTCAATCAATGAGCGTAATGTGAATCATATGTCCAATATATATATTTAACAAGGAAGAAGAACCCTCACCAGTTTGGCCATCTATCTTCTAGTACTCTCTCCAGAAGAGTAAAAATTGGTACTTGGTACTATATATGGCAAAGAGCTAGCATCATTTTTTTCAAACACAGGATAAAGATAAGATTAAGGGTTCTATATATAGATCTTGTGATGAGCTAATCAATCAATTGATGTTAGATATGGCTTTTGAACAACCAAAAATAGAAAAAATGTTTCCCAATAAATTTACAATATATATATATATATATATATATATCTCTCTCAACTTGGGTAGACTAGAATCTAATCATGTTTTATTATGTTAGAAATTGAAATTCGTCCAGAGAAGAAAAAACAAAGAGCAAGGTAAGACGTAAGAAACTAGAGAAAAAGTAAATATGAAAGAATATGGTTGCGTGTTTTTTAAGTTCTTTATATATATATATAGATATATATGTTCGGGAAGAGAAAAGATTGGATTTTGTTTTTCCTGATCATTGAGTTGGAGGATAATTAACAGGAGTGCATTTGCTTGAGAAAAACGACTTCTCTATTAACAAACTCAGCAGTAATTAATTCGAGTGCCGAAGGGGTTCCGGCCGGAAATCAACCAAAATGGCCAAAACAAGAGCAGGTAGGTCAGAAGTTTATACTTAGAAATGATATATAGTTTGAGTTAAAAACTTTGTTGGCTTCCTTTTTCATAAAAAAAAAAAAAAAAAAGAGAGAGATGCGGGAGATCTAGGCATATCTTTTGTTGCTAATTGGAATACGAATCTTCCATGCCAACAACCAAATTTATTATTTTATACCTAAGTGGCTAAAATTGAATAATGCTCAAAAGTACAATCCGATCTTTGCAAATTGCCAACGACAGGAAGTTTCAATTCGCGACTCAAACAGACACCACTTGAGTGATTATGTCCACCACTCCTTGACATAAGCAAAAAAAAAAAAAAAAAAGGTTCTTATTTTCTCCTTTAAGAAGAATCCCTTGCTTTTTGATAAGAATTTCAATCGTTGTCATCGAGATGTGATTCCAAAATCAAATATATTTCTTGTTACGTGATCCGCAATTTCATAAACCTGTGTACTACATTAATGAGTACCTTCCCATTATGCTTCCGGTATATATGTTTGCTTGTGGTTAGTTCTTTTTCTGAAGGAAATCAAGCATTTCCCATGCAATCTTGCCAAAAGTAGCACAAATCTACTGATTTTAACGTGAGTGGTGGCTGAACTCAACTTCTTGTAACCTTCCCTAAACCATTTGCTCCTCCGATTTCCTGACAAAGATTGATTACCAGCAGGACTTCTTTTGATCGTTTCGAGCATCTAAGAAGCCATATATCTGATTTTGGAATCACGTCTTCATGACGATCGATATGTCCATCAAGAATCAATCACAAAATATGCAGCTTAATGTGCCTTATTTCTTTTTCCTTTTAAGAGGGGGATAGAATATATAACGAAGATCAAAAAAGAGGGTGTTGGAGTTTCAATAAGACTTTCATACTAAGACAACAAAACAAATCCTTTCGTTCTCATGAGAATCATCTTCTTGGCTTTTTACGTACCTTTTGGGTTTTTGGATATTTGTTGCTTCTGTTCTTGGTTGTTTAAGTTCTTTACACTAGCTGGTGTATCTCGTATAATATCTTTACACTAGCTCTTAGATCTTATTTCTCTTCAACCTACAAGAAAAATGCGAAGCTGCGCAATTATATTTTGTCACCCAGCGCAGTGGGGGTACTTCTTCAGCTAGCTGTTAAGTAACCCATATTCTGAAATTCCGGTGGCTGAAATCGATTGTCAATATTCTGTATCTCTTTGCCATATCATTCCATCATTTTGTCGCTCTTTTGGGCAGAACCCGTATTTTTTCTCTCTTTCAAAAGTGTCGAGCAAAAGGCAACATGGACCTACTCAAGTGGCACTTCGTAGAGAGCCGCTAGTGAAAAAAGAAGAAGACAGCTACTTTTGTTTCGATCCGCAAGAGAGACTAATCCTTTTTTTTTTTTTTCTCGCTGACAACCTTATTATTCCTCAGATTTGATTCTTTTCTACTCCAGTTATTGTTGCTTTAGAACTTGAAAGATAGATTGTACGAAAAAAGCTTTTAGCAACTTTAGGGTTTCCATATCCTAGAGATCTCGTAAAAGGTGGATATAGTGCATACAATAAAATGTGTGTCACAAATTCAGGAAACATTAGTTAGTGCATGTAGCCGCTGCATGATTTTACGAAATAGATTAGCTGCTCAAACCTAAAGGTCGATTCGATCATATTTATATATACACACACACATGAGGGACTTAGGCCTCGTTTGACAAATGAGTTTTTTGAGTGTTTGTTTAAAACTTTGCTGTAATTTACTATAAAAGTTGTAAGAAAAATTTTTGAAACGTATAAATTTTTGGATATTTGGAAATGTATAATTTAAAATTTTTAAGAAGTATTTTGAAGTTACTGTAGTTAAAGTTGTTAAAAAAACTTGTAGCAGACAAACTTGACGAAAAACTTGTATGCCAAACAAGTCCTTAATTAGGAATTCTACTTAGTCACAAGAATTGAAAAGGAACTTTTATTTAATTAAATTCTCCTGTTATGGGTTATAATTAAATTTGAATGCCATACGAACCAAAGAAAAAATGGTGGCACATACGACAATATTGTAATGAAGTTGGGGAGACAAATAAAACGAGTGACACAACCATATGGTGATGCCACACATTATAATTACGTCCCATATGAGTATGTTTTTTATCATCATTTTGTTTTTTTTTTTTTTGTTTTTGTTTTTGGTAGGGTTGCAGCGGCATGTTGGTGGCCAGCAGGAGGACAGAATGGAAGAGACATTAAACATATTTATGAACTTTTTCGGTGCTCCGTGCTCATGGAGGATGAGCTTCATATATAAGATCACAACTACAGCCAAACTGGAAAATCGATCTCCAAAGTGATTAACAGAGGGAAGTTTCATGGAATCACTAAAAACACCAGAACATGACGACACACATGGACATGATAACAAAGCGTTCGTTGAAGAAGAGATAATACATGCAAGATTGGCCAGCTGAACTTTCTCAAGCTTCGTACGTGTTGTAAGACAAAATCGTACGCTGCACACATGGTTCCATTTGAGCATGTTCCCGATTAATGGGCCACCTTTAAATCTGGAATATATCCACCATGATGCTCTATCCACATCACTCGAATTATCTTATGTGACGGAATAATCTTACTATAAATTAACTTGCATTGGTTTAATTATGTTTTATTATTATTTCTTTTTTTGGGAAGCGCTGGAGGTGTTTCGTTTAGAAAGTTTATATATAGTTGGTTAATTAGCTATTTTGTTAGTTCCAAGGTTCAGAAAATCTAAAAGAAAACAGAAAAGAATTTGAGATGATTCTTGTAATAAAGTATATCATTGGGAAGCACTCTTGACAAATTATTGTTGAAAGCATTTGTATCCAGTTCCTAATACTCTAGGGATCCGTTTAAGATCGCATCATATATAGTACTGCATGTTTTCAACGTAGAAATACTACTAGTATTTTGTACCATTGACAGTAAAATACTAGTATTTTGATTCATGTGTCTAACAGCATTAAGCTGACTACAACTTGAATGTCGAGACTCGTTCTTCTCCTGAATTTGAGCAGCTGTTCCGAGTTTGTACACAGCTTTACAGAATTACTAAGAAATATCCCAGTTTCCCTTGTCTGATAGTAGGTCTTGAATTGGTTTCGTTCTGGCTCGTGAAGGAAATCGTGACCCTCTTCATTTCTTTAGTCATCATCTTTTGTTTATTTCTTACTAATTCAATCTAGTAAGCCACTTTCTTTTTCGTCTTTTCCCAAAATTCACAGATATGTTGAGCATTAAAACCAACGGAAGACCTGCAGGCAATGCAAAAACTACAAGATTGTGGTCTTACTATGTGCTTCATTATTGTATTTTGGCCATATCGAGTTTCAGCTCGATGATTTTAGCATTTTAAGCAAAGAAAATGGGTAGAATGTTCTTCTTAATATGCAGTGAAACATGATTAAAGAATCTTGATAATAGATTAATAGCTACATTGACTGCAAAAGAAATGGATAAATTGAACTACTAATGATATGGCATTCATGAACTAAGGGTGAAAATTCCCATGTTTTAGATTCCATGAAGACGTGTGCTTTGATCTCCTTTATACTCGTAAAGTCAAGCTGTAATCACTGGAGTCGGCCTAGTGATCAAAATAGGATTTTCAAAGTCTTTTTTAGTGTCAATTTAGTGTTTGAATCTTGTGTTTGACAGTTAGACGTGAAAAAGACATACGAATGAGTGGAAGAGTTAATATATACACACATATATAGGTTATGCTGTCGAATCAAACAGCAATGATAATCACAAGATTTTCCTGAGATGAAGAAAAATCTCCATCTTTTTCAGGTGCCAATTTGCCATTATGCCTTGAGTTCTTGAGGAAAAATGATATAACAAGAAAGATGAATTGGTGGATTTTTTACAACTTGACGCTTCTTCCTTTCTTCCTCCCCATCTAATACACACGAATAATAGAAGCAATTATAAACCCTAAACATGTCATAGATCATTAAATTAAAAACGTTGCATGTAATGCAAATATTGTAGGCCAGAGGGAATAATATCTGGCAGAATCCGGGTTGATTATTACAGCATGATGGGCATGAGATGGCTGTTATCAGGTGCTACATCATGATAGCAGCACAAATTAAGGGTCCCATGCCCTGTCATGGGCAGGGATCAATTGATCCTTTTTATTACTGTTCTCTACTAGTATTATTTGGGCACTGTATTTAATTTGCTTGGCATCTGACAGCTATAACTGCTTAATCATTCACTCAGGTCCCTCTCAAGATTATAATGGCTCTTTCCAATTTTCTAACCTCTTGTATCATGTTATTGACTGTTGGGGGTTTGTCCCAGTGGCTTTCACCTTTTCATACTATCTTTTCTTTCCATCTTTTTGTTTCATAGCTTTGTATATATATGAACGAATAAGTTGGAAGTTTACGTGAAATATAAAACACAGTAGTGTTGATTTTGATATTGTCTCACAAGTTGCCAGGGTAAGAATCTTGATAAGGCTATTTTCGCCCCTCTGGAATCAGGAACACCACTAATTTGACCAGATTTTTCATGCATTACGTCAAAGAAAATGGAAAATACATGCATATCTTCCCAATCAGAGATGGTCCTTTTTGTTTTTTTATAGCTACCTTGTTTGATCAAGATTGTTCATTTTCTATATGTATATATATATGTGCGTGATGGCATCACAATTCTATTAATCATGTAAACTATAAAATCTGCAGTACTGAACTGCTGCTGATGAAACCGTGACACAAATTTGCCGGAGTATTAAAATAACCCAAAAAGCGAAATAATAACAAAACAAAGCAGATTTCAGATGTTGATTTCTGCAGCAGAACTAGTAAACGAGACAAAATTCGAATACGAGAACTAAACAAATGCTCAATAATATGAATGTGTGTGATTCAGGTATATATGATTGTCAAAGATTTGGGGCGCCGGTGCTTTTTGGTTTCCTATCCTCTCTGCAGTTACCGGACAATGTATTACGTATACTGTCTTACTCGTTCAAGAAAACGAAAGTTATACGGATATTGCTTGTCTATGTATCCTATAATTGCTGGACATGTACCAAACTGATAGAATACAATCTTCCGCTCCTAGTGACAAGATGCATGGTGAAAGAAAGAATATAATTGCGAGCATAAGATTACGTGGGTTTATCTGAAGTAGTACAATCTTCTCTACCTCTTCTAGATTAATTATCATTACATCACATCAAGTGAAGTCCACACTCATCTTACATCAATCCTCAGCTTATCTGGCCAATAAGTGTAACTTGTTGGTCATCTCGGTTTTTGGCAGAGAAAGAAACAGATCGAGTAAATCCCCATCAAGATTATGACATATTTTGGCCCCTTTTGCGTGCTCAGCTGGTATTAGCAACTCCAACCTGTTGCCATCATATTTAGTAGCACTCACCTCAATCACTCGTTTTCTTTGTCATTTTCTGTCAACTTCCTCTTTAGCTCCTGTCCAAAACATGAATGATGTATTGTAAAAGCCCATCGAATCGAAGCCCTGTTTTAATTTTTGTTGTGTTCTAATTTCTCAATTCTTCCAACTTTTTTTACTTGTTCAAAGTTCAATTCACAGCTGAACAGAAGAAACAATTAACTTAAGTAATTGATAAATCCATTATTTGCATATACATATTTATGATATGATTTGCTTGACTTTTATTATAGATTTGTCAAATCATGAGTTTAATTAGTTTCTATGATTTTCAGGAAAACAAGTTGAAAGTTTGAATTGAGAAAATGTGGAGGAAAATCAAGGATATTATGCTTGGAAGTTAAGCAAAGATATGCTTAGAGATATCTTAGAAGCACTTATGAAAGAAATGCAATTGAATTTTGGAAATTTTATCAAGTGATGACGCATTGGCCAATCAAAAGAGAATTCAGATGCAATCCAATTTTTGAAAAGAACTTTGGTGGAAATTGAGAGATTTTTCAAATGTCTTATCTTTTATCTTTTAGCTTTGATATTAAGGTAGTTTTTTTTAGTATAAACAGGGAGAAATAGAGACACCAAAGCATACTATTATTTTTTTCCTTTAGTTTTCTCTGCATTTTCATTGGAAGATAAGTGGCTAGTTTTTCTACTTCAATTCGAGGGGAACAACTTTCGCCTCCATCATCTGGTTTTGAGTAGTAACGTCGATCATTTGTAATTCCTTTATAATCAAGTATTTATTTCTACTTTGTTCGATTTTTATGCAACATATTATTATTTCTTGCCTGTTGAAGTAGTTTTGATGATTGCATACATGCTTTCTAGTTCCTCTCATTAATCCATAGTTGTTGTCAGGAATTAGAACAAGAAATAAAGTGAGTTAACTTGATTGTCTACCCCTTTTATGTTAATTTGCTAGGGAGAAATAAGATAAGATTAAATCATTTAAACTTTCAAATGGTTGCTTGGCATAAATTTACATTTAGTACTTTAACACTATTAATGGGTGAATGAGAATTACTTTTCAATAGTGATTTCAATTGATAATAAGGAATTAATTGGAAGTTTTCTGGTTAATTGTACCATTAATGACTATCTTCATTTTCCTTAACTTTAAGGCTAATCAAATTTATTTGTATGAATTAAAGGAATGATTTTTGGCACTTCAATGATCAACAAGTCTATGGAATGGATGTTTTACCTTTTGAACCGAGTCATTTTTAATTGATTAGTTTATTTAATTTTTCTTAAAATTGTTTATTAAATTCATAATTCAAATCCTCCTTTCTTCCCTAATTTCAGTTTCTTGTAGCATATTTACAATTAAATCTCCCTTGGGTTCGACCTGGTTTCACTATCGTACTACAAAAAATTTTTATTTGCGATTATGGAATCGGTATTATTTTTTGGAGGTTACAATAGCCAATCAGTAATTTTTTATTGGTGAGCAAAACAAATTTGTACTACTAGAAACATCTTTGCTTTAACATTTTGAGCACAACACTACGGATTATACCTATGGTGGCTGTTTTTTTCTCACGATATTTAACTGAGTTGTTGGTCACTATTCTTAACCCAAGCATTAATTATGCAAAAAGTTTTAGCAGTGAGAGGATCCATTATAGGATACACCAATGCATAAAGGCCTTGTTCTCTATTGTTTTAGATTTTATAAAATTTGATTATAGAAATTGATTGTAGAAAATAATCATAATAAGCAAAAGTTACATTTGAGGTGATTATGAATTTTAACTTTTTTGAGTGATTAAAAAATTCATAATCAAAATACAAAAGCAATAGAGAATAACACCAAAACTGATTAGAATCTATAGTTAAAATAGTCAACTGGTAAGAAGCCCAAACTCACAAGCAAGGGACAAAAAAGTGCTGTGTAGGAAATTTCAGTTGTCTATTCGTTTTAGTTCAAGGGAAATTTCATTCACATGGGTCTAGACACATCATCACGGGAGTTGCTTGAAAAACGGATCTGGGCCGCTCTACACCATCACGGCGCACCATCAAAATATGAAACTTTTTTGACATTGTCTCTCACGTCACGTACTGAAATGACGCTCAGCTTGTGATTCGAAGCCCAAAAGGATCATTAGCCTCTTATTCCTCGGTCCCTTTAAGCCCACCCCAACACCGCTCTTCTCCCTCGATGAGTCAAAAAATTTAGGGTAAAATACAAGAACCTCCTTGTGATTTCGCGAAAAGACATCTTACTTCCCTATCGTTTAGAAATCTCCACATAAACACCCTAAACTTCATAACTAAAATGGAAATTAACTTGTAACCGGGTGTGCCACCTAGTGACGATCGGTACGCGAGGTTCCTTTTCAAAGACCTTGAGTTTCATTCCCAAGCTACCCTTCAGTCCAAGAATATTGGCAGAAGCTAGGATATCAGTGGGTTTGTTGAAACATGAAAATCACATGATTAAACTGCCCTCCCATAATTAGTCCCTTTTCCCCCGCTTCGTCTCCAGCTACTGGCTGCCTCCCATGCATGATGGAACAGCAGATACACCAATTAACCCTCAATAAATATCGATTAGCTTCCAAGCCAAATGGGTACACTAGCTAGCTAGCTACATGCGTCTCTAACAAATTATCTCTTCCATAAAACAATTCAAGCTCCGACCATTTCTTTTATATATATATTGATAATCATTATTATCAATTTTTTCCACTTTCCCAAGTCCATCCACTGCATCCTCGTCCATCCAGACATCTGCGTTTTGGTCCATGCATGTTCAAGAACTTCTGCAACAAAGCGCTCGGCAGCTACAGCCCACAACACATGAGGTAAAGCTGCAGTTGAGTGCTGACAGAAAAGAGGCCAACCGTTGTTGGATTGTGGTGGCATTTGTTGTTGAACTCAGGGCCACGAGCCTGGCAACTTGACCTCCCCCCCTTCTCTCCTCTCTTCGAAAAAAAA
The DNA here is from genome assembly GCF_003713205.1 of Coffea eugenioides. Taxonomy (NCBI): domain Eukaryota; kingdom Viridiplantae; phylum Streptophyta; class Magnoliopsida; order Gentianales; family Rubiaceae; genus Coffea; species Coffea eugenioides. Next base: position 1,932,308 of record NC_040044.1, read on the forward strand.
ATTAAGAGAATGCGGGCTAGGAAATCATCAGTACTTTCTAGGAAAGCCATCCTTTTGCTATGTGTTGCCAGCCCCCTGGTAGGATCACTTGTTTTCAGTAGCCGGGGCACAAAGTCGTCCACTACCACTGCCCTGATCACTACTACCAGTCGCCCTGCCCCAAAAACTCAAAGTATCGGACGTCGTGCCATTTCAAGCATCCCCACTCATCATCATGTGGAAAAGCTCAGCACCTAGCAGCTGGTTACAAATGGATGTGATCATCAGAGACGGGTAATTAAACTTCGCACCATATAGTACGCGAGGTTCATTTTAATCCTTGGATGATGGCTTCATCGTCAAATAGGAAGCCGCAGTCCAAGAAGAGCTTTGCGGCGGTGGCTATGGAGTCGACATTGCCGAAAAAACAGGAGACTAAGGGAGCGATAAAGTTGGAACCTAATCAAAATGAAAATATTCAGAAGAGTTCATTGGGAGATGCTGATCCCAAAATTCTGGGGAGGGATAAAGGGGATAGTGCTTTTGTTTTTGGTGCTGATAAAGGGAGGAAACAGATTTCTGGATCTCGTTTTACCCCTTTGGAATCGGATGGTGGTGATATGGTTACAGATACCCTCAAAAAAAAGATCTATCTGGGAGGGTATTCGATTATAAATGAGGGTATTTTGGGTATTCGATTTGCTGCCGGTAACTCAACCGATTCAGAAGATAATTTCCATTTTAATTATGAAGTTTAGGGTGTTTATGTAGAGGGGGGTAAGGTATCTTTTCGCGAAACCACGAGGAGGTTCCTTGTATTTTACCCAAAAATTTATCCAAAGTTACTCTTCCATGGAGTAAAATTCTGCACTGCAGACATTTCGCCGAAAAATTGCAAGCGGACATTTTATTTCACTTCTATCAAGTGGGTATCGACAACATAATCGAGTTTATCTTCTCCTGAGCCCAGTTGATAATCATAACAGTGGAAAATAGTCGAATACTAACAAGAGTTGCAGCGGGGAGAAGCTGCTAATGTTGTTGAGAGGCTGTTTTCAATCAATGGTGGTATCTTCCTCCTCTATCAATGCCAGTATCCGATGGCGAGGCTCTTTTTGCCCAGTTTACACCTCAGCTCTTCGTTCAGCATCCGTGCCTTATCGAATCCTTTACCCTCCTCGTCCCAAACTTGCATTCTCCTTCTGTTCTATTGATCACTCCCAATCAGAGTCCTCGAAACAAGTAAAATTTTCAAATTTCTTGAACTGAATTCAATGCTCTGTTTATTGTTTCTCTTTTTTATTCTTTTTCCTAGATAATTCAGGCACATTTTCTGTAAAGACTGAACCTTTTCGATGTCGTTTTGTCCCATTTCTTGTTTATTAAACACTAGGAAATGGTGGTGCAGGTATTTGATGCTTAGTAAAGGCAAAAGGTTTTCACTTTTTTTTTTTTTTGAAATATATTTTAGGGTACTTTAAAACCAGGCTTATATCTAGTGGCGACACCAATTGGGAATCTTGAAGACATTACCCTTAGGTGAGCATCAATAATACCATTTTCTTTGCTTCCCTTTAAACTCAATAATTCACTTGCATTTAAATCAAGTTCCAGTTTTTGATCTCCTTATCATCGTGGGGTTTCGTTCAATTGACAAATACAGAGCTCTGAGAGTCTTGAAATCAGCCGATGTGATACTTTCAGAAGATACAAGGCATTCTGGGAAGTTACTTCAACATTACTCTATAAGTACACCACTTGTATGTATATCCTGAATTTTTGTACTTTTTAGATGGTTGTTATGTAATACATGTATTTAGATCTCTCTGATTGTGTACTTTAGATTTTCAGCTGAGTTATCACAAGTTCAATGAAGCTCAAAGGGAACAACAAGTATTGAAAAGGTTGAAAGATGGTGAAATGGTGGCCTTAATCAGTGACGCTGGGACACCTGGCATCAGTGACCCCGGTACAGAGTTGGTGAGTACGAGTGCTGCTAGTTTGTGTTCTGCTGACCCGATGTGCACCTAGATATTCAGAACAGGATTGCTGGTTAAAACATATCTTGTGTCTGTGTCTTCTGCAATTGATTTTTCATGGCCTGCACATTTTATTTTGATATTGTAGGAGACCATATGTTTTGTAGATAGTAGTACATTTCGTGTTAGCAAAGAGTAATTCATTAAGTTAGTGAATGGCATCCTACATGATCTTTCCATAATGATGACATTGATCATTCGGGAATATGATGCAGGCCAAGTTGTGTGTAAGTAAGGGCATACCAGTTATCCCTATTCCTGGCCCTTCTGCTTTGGTAGCTGCTCTTTCTGCCTCTGGACTATCTACAAATGAATTTACATTTGGTAAGGTCTCAATATGTCTTACTTGAACACCAGGAAACATTGATGAGATTGTACGAATGCAAGTTCATAATTCTGATGCCTGGTATTGTATATCCATGCAGTTGGCTTTCTACCTAAACATGCTGGTTCCAGAAAGGAGAGACTCTTGATTTCAGCTAATGAAGCAGCAACTCAAATTTTTTTCGTTCCTCCTCACAAGCTTTCTCAATTTCTTGAGGAAATTAATTGTCTTTTTGGTGCCTCTAGGTAAAACTTCAGCTTCACGTGGTATTTTCTTGGTCTATTTTGATTCCAAAACTAGACTGTGGAAGTTTGTTTTTTAGGATTCTATAATAACAACTTGTTTTGGGTGTTGTAGGCAATGTGTTATGGCTCGAGAGATGACCAAAGTACACGAAGAGGTTGGTTCTCTCTAAATTTGTCACCAATAAATGGTCTCTCCTTGGTCTTTCTTTGGATCTTTAAACTGTTGAACTGCATAACCCATCACGAAACTAGTGGATTAATAAGCATTCCCCAAAAGTGCATGTCTTGCCTTCTCTCTTTTAAGGATACAAACGCACCATGGGTGCTCTGATGGGATGCACCCTGTGGCAATCCCCATATTTAAAGCGTAATCAAAATTGCTGGATCTATAGGAAACACATCGACACCAAAAACACTTAGGATTTTGGAGGATAGGCTTGATTCTTGCGTGACAATGAATGGTGTTATAAAGGAAATTAAAAGGTGCTTTACTTTTAATATCAGGAACTTTTCAATCTTTACTTGGCCAAGCCTTCAGGTTCCTTGATTCAACACACACTATATCTGGCATTAAGGTGCTTCATCTAGAAATACTGACTCTACTGTCCATGCACTTGAAAGATCCATCCAGTAAGCCATGATACTGGTCGATGATATTGTTGATTGCATAGAAACTGAGAGGTGCTATGTTTCTTTTATGAATTTTGCTCGTTTGGATTTACGTAGTTTGGTAAAGCATCATATTAACATATATCAGAGCCATTTGTTAATCAATTTGAGGGCGGCTTATGTTTTTGAGTTTTACTTTAGTTTTGGCGAGGCACTGTCAAGGAAGCCCAAGAAGCCTTCTCAACAAACCAGCCCAAGGGAGAAATTACATTCATCATTGAAGGAAAGACAACTTGTGTGGATGAAATTCCGTCAGAATCTGAGCTGGAAAATGATCTGAGAGAAATGATCTCAAAAGGGAATTCTCTTTCAGAGGTATTCTTTCTCCATGACCATACTTGTTCTTCATACTGTAATGATCTCCAAAAGGTCTACTCTTTCATAGTCCTCTTTTTAACATGTTCAGATTTGTGTTTTGCATTTCAGAGCATTAACTCTATTTCATGCTTTCCATCTGATTGAACTTCTTACATTAATTGAACCTGCACAATATCATATTCACTGGAAGCTGGAATGTACTCAATCTTTTATAATGTACAGAACCACAATATTGAGGAGCATTGTGTCATCTGATAAACTATTGACATCACTAATTCTTGGTTTTTTTCATCTATAAATCAAATCAAACTGCAGTCAGAAATGTCTTCGACTAAGAACAGCATGTCGACTGTACCAGTTAATCAACATGACATAAAAGATCCAGCATGCCAACTGTATTTTTGTATATTAAATATTTCATGTAGCATAGCAGAGCTAAATCTGTACATCTTTTATAGCCTTTTTTTTTTGCTCCTGTAAAATCACAAAGCTATGAAGCAGAATTAGCAGTAACCATAATGGGTGAGATTGCAGGCGGTAAAATTGGTGGCTGCAGGAACATCGGTGAGAAGAAAAACAATATATTCTATTGCTTTGAGAAAATTTGGGAATCAATTTGAATCAGAAGATAACTGAAGATCATAGTGAATGAAGTGCCACAAGAATGTAAGCATCCCAACAAGCTAATTTTTTTTTTTTTAATTATTCAATCATAAGTAAACAATCTTCTGATTTGCTCATAGCACCTTTTCAATCCATAAATATAACCATTAGCTTGCGAAGAATTATATTAAATGAAATCTAGGAATTGTTTTCATGTGGTTGACCTGCGTTAACTTCCAGATGTCGCTGCTGGAGGAAGGCTAAGGGTCATCTTCTCATGTGCCATGGAATACCAAATGATGTAAACGTCCAGAGTCAATGGTAGAGATACATTTCTGGCAATCCTATGTCCCTGTCGTAATCCCCATGCTCTCAGGCAATGTGATTGCGAATGTGAGCCTGGAACTAGTAAGCAAGATTATCTTTTTGGGTCAAAAGGAAGTGGGAAAGGATCGGCAAGTTTTTATAGACTAGTATTCGCTAAACTGAGAGTAATCATTTTGATGGGCTGATTTATGTACTCTTTATGTCACCATTGCATTAGACCATCATAACCAATTTTCCAGAGCAAGAAACAAAACCCGTTAGATTGATTACTTCTTTACTGATAATTTCTTGTTTAGCTTTGTAGTTTGGCATCTTTCCCTTTTTTAACATTCTAGTCTCTTTCAAGTATATATGGTCCAACATTCTCTCTCTCTCTCTCTCTCTCTCTCTTTTAATGAGAATCAAATGGCTTAAGTTACAACGGCTACACAACATTAACAGTAGTTTCTAGCATTTTCTGTCTTCCACTCTTAGATACGGCCTATGATTTCTGCAGCCATGCTTCATTGTTGACCTAAAACTCAAAGTGAAAATAAGCAGTGTTTATTGTCAATTGACTGATAATTTGTATTTTTTTCTCATCCCCTTTCTATGAGCGCATAAACCGTTCATATGAAAGGGTTTGATACTTTGATTGAGTTCAGACCCTGCTAGAAGAATATACCCCTGATATCTGGACAAATTACAGATTAGATCCCTTTAGATTTATATGCATAAATTCTCCTGCACATCACAGTTACATCATAAAACCGCCCTGCCGCCCAAAGTATTATGGCTACCATCGTAGGCTAAGAAGAGAAGCACAACCTGTAAATTACCTTATTTATTTTAGTTCATAATCGAAACAATAGAGCTATTGGGCAAGGAGGTCTTGTTCTAGTAGTTAAGGCTGAGATCTTAGAATTTAGTGGTTTTGGTTTAAATCTCTCTTCCCGTCCCTGCTTTTTAAATTGTTGAAAAAAATTTAAAACAGAAGGAAAAAAGAAACAATATAAATTGAGGTTATAATCTTTTCTCTTGTTGCTGCAATTCCATTTTTGTTATTTTGTTCTTTTATCCTTCTTTTTTATATGAACCGTCCCCGTCCCCGTCTCCGTCTCCCCCCCCCCCACAAAAAAAAACACCCCCTCACAAAACGCAAAAAAAAAAAAAAAAAAAACTGTGATACACTCGAGTTGTTAGAAATTTGAGTTGCCAATTGATAAGTCAAACACGAACAGGATTTTTGTGTTCGATAAAGTTTTATATTCAATTAGAATTTGGCTTGAATACTATAAAATTTGAAATTCATATGTAAAAGAAGAGAAAAAAAAATTAAAACTACTCGAGCTTGATTCAATATAAACTAAACTCCCTCAAGTTCAGCTTGATGAACAAAACAAGCCAAGTTTCTCATCAAAACAAGCCAAGTTTAGCACTCTTTTAACACTAGATTGTTAAACTCGAGCAGGGTGGTTTGTAGTGGTACCCCTCATTAAAGGAGTTCAATTGTAATTTACACAAGTATTAGGGTTATACATGTAATCGAACATAGCATTGGATAGGATTTTATAATTTGGAGTTGCAAGTATGACATTGCACGCACCGACAATTTCATAGGTTACCAAGAACATATGAGTTGGTTTGTTGTAAAAGTGAGAAAAGGTTAAACCACGGAGAGGCCTAAAGGTAAAAGTGGATGAATTTGTCATCCAATAAGAATTTATATCCTACTATATATATATGTTCTTTGTATTTGCCGATTCTTCCGCTCAAGTTAAGAAAGGCCCCGCTGGACTGGCCGCCGGCGCCGATGCGTGTAAGATTCGGCACATAAAATGATAAAAAAACAAAAAAAATGACATATCGTAGAAATACACGTGTCGGGTTTGAAAACGTGTTAGTTTGTCATCGAATTGGATCTGTCTCGTTCACGACTTCACCTAACCATCCGTCCTACTTGTCCAGCCAAGTTTTCAAGTTACCCTCCCCAAACAAGCCCACAACTTAGCTCATCCGTGCATGTCAATCTACTACTATTACAACAACAACAAAAAAAGACATATTGTCCGGTTTTTTTAAGGATCAAAGAGTTTGAATTCCCCATTCATATTGGTCATCATTATTAAATCAGGCCAAAAGATTATGTGACGTTGTCCCGACACGCAAGAAACCAAAGCTGTGTGTTGTTTACAAGTGTTAGTTCTAGGTATGGTGTGGTGTCATTTTTTTAAGTTCAATGGGTGGAAGAATATGAATATACCAGCATTTCAGTAGTTTTAAATACAAAACTGGTTGAAGATAAAGAGTAGTATTTGATGGCAAGAGATATCGATTAAAAATGATTATAATACTGTGCATGATTTCAACTAACGGTTGGAGGCTTAAACTTAAGAACGAGTGTTTAGGTCCACCAACTGGTGGTTACCGGTTCAAAACCTCTAACCATCAAAGCTAATACTAACATTGACAAATCCCCCAAAACAACCACTACGAATGTTTTTCAATGTTGAGTTCTTGTTGGAAATAAAAAAAAAAAAGGGGGAAATAAAAATGTTCCCAACAGGAGAAAAAGAAGGTACTGGCTGACAAGTCTTGTTGGGATTGTACTTTTTTGTCCCCACGTGAGAAAGGTGGAATGATTCATATAGGGAATATGGTACCACTGTCTTAAACTCTAGAACGGAAGGTTGGAGCTTGTCATCCTTGCTTTCTGTTTAATTATTATTGGCCTTTTTTGAGTATTTATATGGTTGGTGTCATTGTTCAATGATAAGGAGGGTTGGTGTGTTTGGGATATTTGGATCAGTTTTTGTCTCCATCCGGAGAAAGACTTGGTTTTGAACCAATTGAATCCCTGTTTCAATCACTCTCTGCTTCTGTCTGCTCCCCCAATTCAGGGCAATCACAGGAGCATTTGTTTTCCAGGTAGTCCTCACTTCTTTTTGTTAACCTTTCCCTTTACTCTTTCTGTTTCTTGGTTCATGCGGTGATTAAATGATATACTAAAAGGGGTTAATGTAGATAGCTTGTTTCTTGATGATGTTTGTGATTTGGGTATTATTGCCTATCTCAATGATGACGACCATCATCATTCATGATCACGAAGATACAAAAGCTTTCTGCTCTTCCGGGTGATTCATGTTACAGAATTTTAAGCCTTTATCTGTATGTGAACTTACTTTCTTCTCCAAGTATTTTCTGGAATCCATTTCCCAGTTTGTCTGAGCAAGGATAAAAGATTTCGGCTTCCTTTGTTTCCTTTTTATGGTCTATCTTTTTGCTCAAGTTAAAATTATCACGCTTACTGTAAGTTATGCTTTTGAATGCTGCGAACTTGATGGTTCTGAACTGAAAGAGTTGTGTATGAGGGATTCCAAGATTAATGTCATTGGAATTCAGAAGCACCTCCTCCTAAGTCAAAACAGGAACCAAGAAAAGAACCAGGCAGAAAGAAAGAAAGAAAGAATAGTTATTCTGGTTTTATCTCACCCAACAACTGTTGACTTCTTTTAGAATGGTTCTATCAATGATGTTCTTCCATTTCTCATTTCCAGCATCCAAAGAGTTTCAGCTGTTTATCAGAATCAAGAGCATGGGTAATGATTTGTACTTTACTTGAAGCTATTGAACTGGCACTAGGGGTTTCTGTGGCAGTGCAAGAACAAGATGTCTGCTTATTATCCAAACTTAACCAGTCAACAAGATGTCCTGCAGACTCAATATTTGCTGAATCCAAAACTTACTTCCTATCAATCATCAGATCTTCCTGAAATAATATATCCAAACCCGCCGTCTACTGCCTCATTGCGTCCTGAGTTGTTTTCTGGAACTTCCTTGCAAGCACACAACTTTGTTGAAGCTCAATCTGTTGAAAGCAGAGAAGAGATGCTATTCATTGCCCCACATGGTAACCCTGTTATGATGCAACCAATTAACGAGCATCTCAATTTTGCTCCCAATTTTTCAGATAGTAATGCTGTTGTGGTGGATCAAATTTTCACTAAAAAACTGCTCCATCTCCAAAACGCTGACCAGAATCTTCAGAATCAAGGATTATCTCTCAGCTTGGGCAGTCAGGCAGCGTCCTCAGTTGAGATGCCTTCGTATCAAAACCCTTATTCAAATTCAGGCCTTTCTTCTCTGTTGAGTTCCCATGTTGAGCATCTAGTTGATCGCTTTTCTGAAAGTAGTGAACTTAAAACAGCTGAATACTTGTCATTTGATCTAGCTGGAAGAGTTAACAATAGCTCCAAAGTTGGAGCAGTGTATGAACCTCAGTCTTCCTTAAGCTCCAAAGGGATTAATTCTGATCCAAAACTACACGAGGAAACAGTTGTTTCAGGAGCGATATACAACTCCAAGTATCTCAAGGCAGCTAAGGAGTTACTCGATGAAGTGGTTAATGTTCACCAGGCCCTGAATCAGTCGGAAAAATGCAATGAGTTCCAGTCCTCTGGTCTTGGTGTCACAGAAGCGACCAAGTTGAAAGCTGAATATCAATCTGGAATCCCTTCTAAGACTGGGATCTCTTCTGATGTGCTTTCACCTGCTGAACGGAATGATCTGCAGAACAAGTTGACTAAACTTTTCTCCATGTTGGATGAGGTGGGGACAAAATCTTCAGCTGGCTGCTTCATTCATTTCCTTAAGATGCTTTATTCATCATGTTGCCTTCTTTGGTATTTTTTTAATATAATTTTCAGCTGGCTGCTGCATTCATTTCCTTAAGATGCTTTATTCATCATGTTAACTTCTTTGGTATTTTTTAATATTCTCCATCATTAAAGTGGGAACTTTTTGCAGCTATGCTTCCAAAAGACAACAAATTCAGCCATAGTTCATTGAAAAAGCACACCATTGGTCAAATATGAATAATTTTCTGAATTTAGCCTGTCTAATTTTGTGTTTCCATTTAAAGAACCCATCACGTTTGGCTTAAATTCCTCTGTATGGCATGCTCTGTGATCATATTGTCTCCTGTGAACGTCTTGTTCTCCATAATATAGAGTGAGTGAAATAAGATGTTAACTCGCAAGTAGGGAAAACTATCCACTGAACTCCAGAATTAGCTATAGTTTTGCGTTCTTATTCCCGTGTTTTTTGTGGGTAGCTTCAGAAGGTCTCTATCTTTTGTTAACTTATTGTTGGTTATGTAGAATGTAATTAGTCTTATACTGAGTTTCCTATGTATTTTGGTGAAATATCTTCTGAAGATTTTCTTGTTGCCCCATTCCAGGTGGATAGGAGATATAAACAATATTACCAGCAGATGCAAGTTTTAGTATCCTCTTTTGAAATTGTGGCTGGATGTGGGGCTGCTAGATCATATACAGCACTTGCTCGTAGGACAATTTCCCGCCAATTCCGTTGCTTACGCGATTCAATCAAGAACCAGATTCAAGTTGTGCAGCAAAGCTTAGGCGAGGAAGGTACAGTTCCCAATGGTCAAGGTGGAGGATTATCTCGTCTCCGCCATCTGGACCAGCAGTTGAGGCAACAAAGGGCACTTCAGCAATTTGGTGTGATGAGACAACCTTGGAGGCCACAAAGAGGCTTGCCTGAGACTGCTGTTTCAGTCCTTCGTGCTTGGCTTTTCGAACATTTCCTTCATCCGTATGTATTTGGTTAAATTACATCTCATTTGTTTTTGTCAATTATAGATATCGTGGTTTCTAACTAATCTAATATTATGTGTTTCGTCAGTTACCCCAAGGATTCTGAGAAAATTATGCTAGCAAGACAGACAGGCTTGACCAGAAGCCAGGTATACATTTACACTTGAAATCTGTGTCATTCTTTGTCCTGGCAAAGTGTTAGAAAAATCTCGAAGATGATGAAGCATTGCTAATAAAGAAGCTTGTTAGTTGTTGGCTTCTACTGCACTGACTCCGGAACTTGATCTTTATTAGAGTAGACTTCATCTCTCACCGGTAGCTTATCGCAATGTCCTGCTATTCTTTCCTCACCATTGTTCCTCAAATTTTGAAGCTAAGCATAGCAATATAGCATTCATTAGAAACATGCTTCCTTAATATGTTTCAGTTTAGATAGACGATTGCTTTTGCCAACGCCTATATCATCTTATCGGCACTTTAAAGATGAGCGAAGAAATATTTCTATCTTTATAAACGGTCATAGTCAATTGGCATTCCATAATCTCGTCTTTGGTTCAGGTTGCAAACTGGTTTATCAATGCACGAGTTCGTCTTTGGAAACCCATGATTGAGGAGATGTACAAAGAGGAGTTTGTTGACATGGAAGCCGATTCTAAATCTTCTCAAGAACATGGACAACCAACAGGAAGATTGAAGTCAGAATCTGAGGACACGGGAGAAGAGCTTCATGAAAGCTTGATGTCTCCCAGTGCTGATGGTGGCCGATTGGCGCAGTCTAGCGAGCTGAGGAATGATGTCACTTCTGACCTTAAAGTACATGCCTACGCAACAAGAATGGGCTTTCAGGCGGGTTCTCTCGAAGAAAATGACATGGATCATGTGAATAAATCAAGTAGAGATGATGTAGTTAGCATGGCTGATCATAAAGTTGGCGCCATTGAGACCATCAGGTCTAATCAGACTGGTGAAGTAAGCATTAGTTCTGATGCTAATGCGCATAATTTCTGCATGTTGGCTGGTCCAGTAGGCAATCAAGTCTCCCTTGCACTAGGATTACAGCATCCTTCAAAAGATTCGCAACCTATATCTGATGGAACACATACAGGAGTGGATGACACAGTTGCTTCTTCTGTGGGCCTCGACAAAGCAGAATACTATTGTCTAGATGCAATAAACCAACAAGAAAGATTTTCCCACCCTCATTTGCTATCTGATTTTGTTCTGTGAGAATATGGTCTCCTGCATTTTTGTCATTGGATTCTTAATATCTCTTACAGCAAAAACCACAGTTAAAAGCATCTGTAAATGTGCGTGTGCCTGCGTGAGCGCAAGAGACTGAGACAGTGTCTGAAAGAAGCTTTGGCTGGATTCATGAATTCCAGGCTTTTTCTGCCTGAAATTATTGACGAAATGGGTTAACATGCCTGTAAATATGCATATGGATAATCTGCTGTATAATAGAAAAGAAATTGGTGAATGATTAGCTCATTTATAAAGACGGTACAAACATTCTTGCGTATTCTTTGGTATATCAAATCCTTTAGAACTAGTAAATGGACGGTTTTAAAGTTATTTATTGTCTATAAACACGAAATACTTGTGTTTCCTTATCGAGGAGGCTGACCCGCCTGAATATCTGGAAGTAGGTTCCAGGATGGTTTATTGAATATCTGGAAAATGATACTAATAACATCAAATCAATGAAGCTCATTCGGGCAATGTATTTGGGAAAAATTATGCTCATCCCGAGTGCTCTTTTCAAGATCAGAGCTCAAAACCTGTAATGAGTTATCCCGCTATTAGCCAGCTAGAAAAGTATCACCCACCAAAGCGTTACGAACAAGAAACTGCAGTCGATCAGTTTTCAGCCAACAGATTAGTTCAAGGATCAATTTTGACAAAACAAGGAGTCATGCAATCATTTTCCGGCCAACTAATTGCTCCAAACTCTGTTTGAAGGAGGTTTTGATTTGTCGTGTATGATAGCAATCTGGTCTGTAAGCACATATGGGATGCATTGAGCAACACAGCAGTGCAGTAATGCTTAAGCGGAATTGCGAACCTTAAAAGGATTGAAAATGCTTTTGCCTCAAAGTTGTTGTTCTTTTAACTAGTCATAATTTGTTCATATTTATTTCATCTTCTACTGGGGTGTTTGGTTGGGAAGCCGATGATCAGCTACAGGAGAGCTAGCGTAGCCAAACTTCTCTTTGGTATTTACTTGCCGTTCAGATGGTGCAGACACTTTAATCAGTAAGTGGGCCTTGAGGTTCTAACCAATACAACTATAATATTCAGAAGGGTAACAGGTGGAGAGCGGGGGCCAATACAATAAAGGATGGATGACTGTCTCCCCAAGGTCTACTACTTAGAATCCATCACCCCATTTTTCTGAGCGCATCAATATGGTTATACCATATTCACTGATTAAAACGGAAGGGAAGGAGGTTGAGGAGAAACAAGAAAGGAGAAAACTGGGATGCAAGTTTCATTTCCCTTTAGACAAGAAAAGTGTCCAAAACCCGGCAAAAAGCAATGCCTACATTGTAATGTAACAACATAAAATCAGTATGGTCGAGCAGAGTCCTATCTTTTTATGAGCGTCATCAGTTCATGACAAAGTCATTTGTAGTTTCTGCGCACATTTCCCCTTGGTAGATTGTGAATTGCAGTGTCCCTTCAACATCTTTATGCATGATAACATCAGCTAACAATAAAATGACTAGATATTCCCATATGGTTACAGATTCACTATCAGACAATCTTAAAACTGCGAGTGTGCTAAAGACACGATGCTTTTTCCTTTCCTTTTACTGATAGCAGAGAGAGACCTTCAGAAAAACCATCTTATCTCGGTTTTTTTTACTTCTTCTGTGTGACTACTGTACTGACTATGGGGAGAGAGACTGAGAAGTTTTTTGTAGCTGAAAGCGCTTTTTGAGTCTTCCAAAGAAATGCAACAGTAAGCATTAAAGCTGAACCTGTGTTGGTGCTTTTGCTGCTTGTTTTCTAGTCAGGGAAGGAGGGGGACCATATTTTCCCGTCCTTTTCAGCATTTTCACTTGGCTAATTGTGTCTAGCTTCGCTGGGAACTTGCAGAGCCCTGTATACTTCTAGCTAGGTCCTATAGCTTAAGCTGCTGCATACATTCACACACACACACAAAAAAAAAAGAAGGATAAAAACACACACACAGAGGAGGAAGCAGGGAATCTTTGCTTTCTTTCTTGAATGAACTATTGTCGCATTCATGTATATTTCTTTGCCCCTCACAAGTCATAACCTTTGTTCTTTTCGAAATTTGCTCACCTGACAATATGTAAGCTCTTTAATTATGCTTGCTTAGAGTTCATTTTATATACGGACTTGTCATCCTAATTTTCCAGGTTAATGTACCTCCTCTTCTTCTCTTCCTCTCTTTTTATTCATATACTTGCTCATTGAACGCTTCTGTTCTTCTGTTTGTATCCATAGATTTTGTTGTCTCACGTGTACTTGAGTTCTGCATCATTTTTGATCCTGGTTGTGTGTCAATCCTCCCAGTAACTCCTAAATCTCTTCCTGGTTCTTCGCTTTATTTTGCCCATTTTATGCGTAGCATATACAACATTGTTGTATGCTATAGTGATAGATGATGCATTGATCTTCCCCGCAAAAATGTCAAATTGTTCTGTGTTACATTACAAATTTACAACAGTTTCAGTTGTAACTATAAAACGCTAGTTCCATGTCATACCATTGCTCTTGCATTTTCCTCGTTTTAGAGGTCTCAAACCTTCTTTCTACTTTGTTCCCACAAAATTGAAAGAAAGTAAACTCGTCATCTTAGAACCTTTAAATCTTGCACATTTCACCCCCAAGGCCAATTTAAAAATTGGCTTTGATTAAGTTTCTTCTCATAGTTGGTAGAATTCATCTTCCAATATTTTAAGTATGGTTTCACAAGATTCGCCGTCAAATCCTAATACAAGTATCTTACACCAGTTCATCATTTCAAACTCCATTGCTAGCCAAAATCAGTTTGGTGGGGAACATTTTGATGCTTATGCAAATGGTTTGAGTGGAGGGAGTACATATGATTCACTTGGTTCCACGCCTAGCCTTCAGTGTTTCGGGGAAAGGATTCCCAGATCCATAGATATTGTCAATGCTCCTCAGCTGACTGACGAATCTGATGTTAACCACCCTAGACATCTCATGGATCTTCTTGGGGCATCAAATGAGGCTAATTACCACGCCCAGAGGCTGTCACTGTCCCTAGGCACCCGTACACTCGTTTCTCCCGTGGCTGGAAGGCAGAGAACCTTGAATTCTACTCTCGTGGATCCTGGATACATAATTTCTGGAGACAATGCAAGAGAAGCTTGCAATCCCCGCGGCGACAGCATAAACAGTAGTTACTCTTTTGGAGGAAGTGTTTTTGCTGCATCTTCAACTTCGCCAAATCATCAATCCTCTTGCATCTCCTACGGAACTGAAGCTCTGGTTGTTGCCATTAGCAATTCCAAATATCTGAGACCTGCTCAGTGGCTTCTGGATGAAGTGGTTAAGGTTGGAAGCAAGGCCATTGACTTAAGCAATGAGAAATATGCTAGGAGATTATCCAGCAGCAGCAAACGGGGCTCTTTGAAACTTCGCTCTGAAATAAATTTGGAGTTTCCTAACAATGAAGTATTCACCGAGAAACATGAACTTCAAGCCAAGCTTTTAAAGCTCATTGCGTTGCTGGAGGAGGTTGGAATCAACCCAATGCTTCTAATGGTTTACTTTTTCCAAAAACTGTTTAGTTTGCGCACTATCATAACTTTGTTTTCATGTTAATTGTCTCCTCCGTGTTTAGGTGGAAAGAAGGTATGAGCAATATTATCACCATATGGATGAGTTGGTGTCATCATTTGAGATGATAGCAGGCTTAGGAGCAGGTAAATCATACACTGCTCTTGCACTTCAAGCAATGTCCAGGCATTTCTGCTGCTTAAGAGAGGCAATTTTATCCCAAATTTATGTCACAAAGCGAAAGATATCAGAAGACATGCCAAAAATTAGCTCGGACATGTCGCAGCTTAGCTTGTTTGATCAAGAGAATAGGCACAGCAGATTGTCTCTACAACAGCTGAGCATGATCCAAAGCTCAAGACAAGCATGGAGACCAATCAGAGGACTACCAGAAACTTCAGTGGCAATTCTTCGGTCTTGGCTTTTCGAACATTTTCTACATCCGTATGTATTTCTTTCTTTCCTCTAATGATTCCATGTTCTATAGCTTCTACAGTTCTACCCCTACTGATAGTAAGGTTCTACAGCAGTTACCCAAATGACTCCGAAAAGCTAACATTGGCATCACAAACGGGCCTGTCAAAGAATCAAGTAACTCTTCCTCTCAATCAAATACTAGTATACACAGGTATTGACCAATGAGGGTATCAACACAAGTCATTTTCATGATTTGCTTCTCAGGTTTCTAATTGGTTCATAAATGCCCGAGTTCGGCTGTGGAAGCCAATGATCGAAGAAATGTACAAGGAGGAGTTTGCGGAGTCTTTTGTTGAATCCAATCCATCAATATCCCGTGAAGGTTTTGCAGATTCTGCTGAGGACTGAAAAGCAGAAAGATCTAATTGCGGGGTAGATCGATGCTTCCCATTCCCAGTTTATTCCATCTCACTGATTTAACATTACACGTCTATTTACAAGTCCTATTTCCTCAAAAGTGCAGCAGTAAAATGGCATAAAAGAACAAATAATTGATGTTTGTCATGCTCTGAAGCCTAGACATCTTGGAGGCTATTCAGTCACTGATCTGGACCATGTTATATATGTAGGCAGCATTTCCAGGAAGAAGTTTTGATGAACAAGACATGGAGGCCAGTGACATTTGACATGATGGAACAGGATAATGCTCCTGGACAATTGCTGGCTATGACTGTCATTTTTGGAATGCTGAGGAAAATGCAGACAGAAAGGATATCTTAGTCCTGTTGATATCCGGAATTGATGGATTAGTCAATGCACTTGGATTTCCTCAAAACTCTTCTTGTGATGTAAAATCTCTTCTCCAGTACATGAAATGACATGTATTCCCTTCCTACCTTTTTTGGTCAAAAATAGTAAATCAAGGAGGACTACATTTATCTCTCGGTGGCAGTATAATTTCTCTGTTTGGATCTACTGTTTTTTGGGTGTTTTTCAAAAACTAGTTTTTCAAATACAATAAAATTTTGGGTAAATTACATTTTACCCCCCTGTGGTTTACCCTTTTTTCATATAACCCCTCTATGGTTTCAAAAGCTATACATAACCCCCTCATGGTTTGGATTAAAGTGTCAAAGTAACGGAAATAGTCACTCGTAACGGAACTTCTAAAAATGTCGAAATTACCCTTATAAATACATGACACATTAACCCCGTATGATTTTTATATTTTACCATATAACCCCCTTATGGTTTAATACTTTACCATATAACTCCCTTATGATTTTCAAAATATACACATAACCCCCCTTGGTTAATACATAAATTTCAACCTTACATAAGGGTATTTTTGACATTTTAGGTGACGCCGTTACGAGTGACTATTTCCGTTACTTTGACACTTTAATTCAAACCATAAGGGGGTTATGTATAGCTTTTGAAACCATATGGGGGTTATGTGAAAAAATGTTAAACCACAGGGGGGTAAAGTGGAATTTGCCCTAAAATTTTTAAAAAGTACTCTAAAAGGTAATCTAAAAATTATTTTAATTTTTTTTAAAATTTTAAGAAATATCTCAAAATATATTCTAAAAACTCTTCTTCTCTTAAATATCCTAAAATATTTTTTAAAAATATTTCAAAATATACTCTAAAAACTCTGCTACAGCAAAGTTTTTCAAAAATACCCCCAAAAACAACTAATCCAAACGGAGCAGAGAGGGAAAATAGGGGGAAAAAACCCAACAACGGATAGCATCAGCATTGTTTTTGTATTTTTCGCAATCAATTGGGTAATTTCTAGTCAAGTGGTACATTTTTGCTCAAGGAGTTGTAATTTCTATCTGTCAGGTGGTATGTTATAGTAATGAATCAGTACATTTTTGTAGAGTTCTAGCAAAGTGGAGCATGATATCATCTTTCTAATTAGAGTGGGATTTTTTTTCCCCAGTGAATAGGTATATAAAAGAGTGAATTCTTGAAGAGTGATTTAAAAAAAAAAAAAAAATTCTCAAAATGTGGTAGTTTTTAAATCTCTTTGTAAAAGGCAAAAACGTGTTCATTGAATGCAATGTTTATTCAAAAGTTGCATTCATCAAATGCGTTCGTTGATTTTTTCTAAATAGTTTTTTTTATATATATAAAAGAGCATTTAGTGAATACATTGTATAAAGAATGCATTTACTGAATAAATTGTTTCAAAATTCTTATTATTTGAAAACTCTTTTAAAAAACTACCACTATTTGGGAGATTCCTTGTATATTTTTAATAAGTTTTCCGATTAAGTTAAACATTTTACTTAGAAGCAGTAACTTTTTTGTAGTGAATTGATACGTTATGCTGATGAAGTAACATATCTAATCTAATCAAGAGAAAACTTTTGCTAATAAAGAGTTCAATTTACCCAAACAAAGTGTTAACTTTTGCATATGAGTTGGTACTTTGCCGTAACTTGTAAGTGTCAATTAGACTTTTTGAGTCGGGTTTTAGCAAGTTCAATCTTGGCTCACAAATTATATAGATTTTCAAATTTTGGGCTTTCGGGCTTCAGGTTCATATTAAAGGGCTCAATCTCAACTCATACTATTATATATTATATGAGTTTTGGATCCAAATTGGGATTGGCCAAAATTCATAATTAAATACATAATTATATATAATATATATTAAAAATGTTATTTGCACTCCCACAATTTACTTTATCATATAGTCTAATAAATGAAAACTATATGGTTAGAATAATAGTGAGAGTGTGATTAACAAAAATAAGAGTGCAAATAATATTTTCCTATATATTTTATAATTATGAATTAATACAAATTTATATATAAATTATTAACATTTTATGTCAAAATATGTATAATTATATATTATAATACATATTTTATATATAAAATTATACTCGTATATGAGCTGAACTTTAATTGGGCCTGAGCCTAGTATGGCCCAAACTCGACTCACATTTAGTTTGGGTCCAAGATTTAGGCCCAAACTTTATCTGACCCAATTAAAATTTAGACATAGCGAATTTGTTTTGAACCAAATAGGCCAAACTCGAATTGACCCAGCTCTATTGATGGTCTTACTTCGCTATTACTAGTCAACAATAACAAAGATATAACTTCTGCAATTAAACTTACTACATTTGGAAATTAGATAAAGTAACTTTCTTGGTAAAATAACAAGAATGTTTCATTGTTGGAGTTCAAACACCATTTAATACATTATACATTATAAGGAGGCATTGTGCTTCTTTCATTCAAGAAAATGTAGTATTGCACTCGTCTGGTCTAGAAGTTCATCTCCAACCCTCATAATACTATAAAAGAATTGTAAACAAATAGTGATTTCGCTAATCAAATTGTATAACATCTTTGCTAATATAAAGTATTAACAATTAAGGAGATCTTGATCTAATGGTTGAAATTGAAACTCCAGACTTAGAGCTCATGAATTCTAATCTCTCTTCCCCTTTCTACTTTTTAAATCTTACCTCTCCCGTAGAGAAAGATTTTATTTTATTTTATTTTTTTTAAAAGGATGCTAATGAGAAGCCAGGCTAACCAGCTTACGGGCCGAGATAGGGGCAGGTTTGAGTTCACTAGGATGGGCATGGGCTCATTTTGGCTGTGGGCTTAGCATCACACTTCGCCTGATATCCTATCCAACACTTAAAGGCGTGAACGGTACGTCCCGCTTCCGTCGCCAGTCCCAAAATCCACAAAGGACGAACATGGGCAAGCTCTGAGCTTTACAGTCCAGACTCCAGAGGAAACAGAGGACTGATAAACTTGATATTTTACTGGCCATTAATCCTCACCAAAATTCCTCCCAGAATCTATCATGAGCTTGTGCTTTTGCTCAATCTCTAAACCATCGATTCCAACTTCAGAACCCGCTTTTCGATGGCTGATTCCAAAGCATACGAGGTATCTTCAATTCACCACCCTGCCCAGTCACTTCCTCAATTACCACAATTCTACTAGGCAGCAGAAGCATAACCATTCTGTGAGGGCTGTTCAAGAGGAGGGAACTGGAATCCTTCCTCCTCCTGACGACACCGTTTCACTACCAAACTACCCAGCAGTTGTTGAGGATACCACCCACCAAGAAATCAAGGAAGCCATTCTTGATGATGGAGTAGCAGCTACTGTGTTAGAGGAAGAAGTACCCAACACCCGTCCCAGAAAGAAACAACTTGCTGACAAGGAAGAAAAAGAGTCTGATGATGATAATAGGTTCACTCTTAGAAACGGAAAAGAGGTAGTATATAAACTCGGGCCCTTCCTGTTTTTTCACCTTTCTTTGTTGGGTTCAGTTTCAACTCTCCTTTGAGAAGGAAAGGAAACGATTCTGATTCATTCTTTTGTTTTGTTGTGTTTTTGTAGTTCCATCCCTGTGGCTTTCTTGATTGCAGTTTCCCTGCTTTATTCTAGTTCCGGAACTGACAGAACATTGTTCTGTTTGAAAAGATAACATTTTTAGTGGGGAAATTATGATTTTATTTTTTGGTGGGTACTTTAGGTTCTTGAAGAGAAAGCCTATCTTGTTGGTGTTGCTTGCAAAGGTGATAAAGAAGATTCATTTGGTATAGAGGAATCACTTAAAGAACTTGCCCAGCTAGCTGACACTGCTGGACTATTGGTTGTTGGTTCCACGCATCAGAAGTGAGTATTTGCTTTCACTTTTTCCTATTCTGTATGTAACTAGTGAGGCGTAATGCTGTAAATACAACTTCGCAAACTCTATGAAAGAACCTATGCATTTGCATGACTTGTTCCTAGCTAGATTACTAAAAGCACCTGAAATTAGTGTTAATGTTTCTTTAGTTGAATAGTGCGCAACAACTTGTAGCTATCTAGAATTTTAGATGAGGCTGAGTCTTCTTAAAAGAAAAGCTTTTGAGCGACTTGCGATAGCAATCTCTTTCTTATTCCTATGTGTATGGAATGTAATCTCTTTGTTATTTCATGGTGCAGACTTTCCAAGCTGAATCCAAGGACATATATAGGATCTGGGAAAGTTGCAGAAATCAAGACCACAATTCAAGCATTTGGTGTTGAGACTGTGATATTTGATGACGAGCTTTCACCAGGGTTGGTGCCTACTGAATTTAGCTTGATATCATCACTGTTTTTGAGTCAAATGTCCATTTTCTTTTTTTTTTTGTTGAAAGTTTGTATTGCGAGTTTTTAGAGATAAAATGAATCATTAAATACTTCAAGAACAGTACTGCTTCATATGTTTAACTTTTACAGGTTAATGAGCTAGCGACCCATACTTTGCATGGTATGATAAAATGTTCACACCCAATAAAAAAAAAAAAGACAATGCAATTATTTTTATGACAAATAAGGAGCAAGATTGATGGTGAAGTATGTCAAATATATTTTAACTTCCTAACAACAGATAACTAGACGGAGATTACTCTAGATGCTTATGAAGACATTTATGGTTTTGTAGTGATATAAGGTGATATAAGGCAGGGTTATGGTTTAATGAAGGAAATTGCGAGATCTGGTATCTGTATCTTTTACATATTTAATGATCAATTTAGACAGTTGCGAAATCTGGAGAAGGTTTTCGGTGGAGATGTCAGAGTGTGTGATCGGACAGCCCTCATTCTGGATATTTTCAACCAGCGGGCAGCAACCCGTGAAGCTGCATTACAAGTAAATCTTTACTGGTACTTATATTTCTGTAATAAATATCATTTTGCATGTTTTGATGCTCAGTGGGATAACCTTTCAGGTTTCATTGGCTCAAATGGAATACCAGTTGCCACGGCTCACAAGAATGTGGACGCATCTTGAGCGACAAGCTGGAGGCAAGGTGAAAGGTATGGGTGAGAAACAAATAGAAGTGGACAAGAGAATCCTACGCACTCAAGTAAGTTGCTTGCTCTGCAGTCTAGCTTATGCTTTGCTTCTTGAATTGGTTTCTCCTCATGTGTTAGGCTTAAGATTTTTGTTTTTGTTGAACTGGCAGATTGGTGTTCTAAAAAAGGAGCTGGAATCGGTTCGGAAACATCGAAAGCAGTATAGGACTAGGCGCATCTCTGTCCCTGTTCCTGTTGTATCTTTGGTGAGGAATAAATAGCGTATACTTTTTTTTTTTTCCTTTTTTAATCAAACCTATAAATAATGACAACCAGAATGAACATGTTATCTAATTGTATCCAGCTGCACCATTTAGGTTGGGTACACCAATGCTGGAAAGAGTACACTACTAAATCAATTAACAGGTGCAAACGTCCTTGCTGAGAACCGATTATTTGCTACACTTGACCCTACTACACGAAGAGTACAGGTTAACAACACTTGAAGAAGCTTTGATTTTTCATACTTGTTCCCATGGTTTAGAACTGGTTTCCTGTCTCATAATCAAAGCAAAAATCTTTTCATTTAGACATTCCTTTAGAATATCTGATGTGAATATGTTGCAGTTAGAGGTCGATGATAATTTGTTTGTGAATATTTATTTACAAGTGGCCAGTAGTTCTATGCGATGGAAATAGATTAAGTATGGCTGTTAATTGATGTGTCTTCAATTCAGATGAAAAATGGGAAGGAATTTCTTCTTACAGACACTGTTGGATTTATCCAAAAGCTACCTACAACCCTGGTAAGCTTTTTTTCGTCCCGAGAGCATTGGCTCTTATCTCTTATGCATCTTGATGTGCTTGTAGGATCTTACTAAATTCTGGATTAAATATTTTCTTTGTGTTTTACTTTGACATAGTCTTTTTGTTGTAGGTTGCTGCCTTTAGGGCAACACTAGAAGAAATTTCAGAGTCATCACTTCTTGTGCATGTGGTGGATATAAGGTATAGTTCATAAACCAAAAGCATTCCTTAAACACAAGTATCATTAGCCACTGATATCTGTTTCGTTTAGTTCAGCCATCCACTGGCAGAGCAACAAATAGAGGCTGTGGAGAAAGTTCTTTCTGAACTTGATGCCACATCGATTCCAAAGTTGATGGTCTGGAACAAGGTAATGGGAGTCATCCACATATTCGGGCCTAAAACTTCATACATTTCCAATGACATTAAAATATCCTTCTTAATTCACTTTTCAATTGCATGATTGAGGAGATTGCATCATAATGTAGTTTATCATTGCCATGACCTCTTTTTGTATGTATCTTTGTTTTGTAAATTGTTCTGTGCATCTTCCTCACCCTTTGTGTTTTCTAGGTTGATAAAGCTGAACATCCTGAAAAAACAAAATTGGAAGCCAAGACGGGAGAAGATGTTGTATGCATATCTGCTCTAACTGGAGAAGGGTTAGATGATTTCTGCAATATGGTCCAGGAAAAGCTTAAGGTGCTGAACTGATTTTTACTTTCACTTTGTACAGAAGAAAAGATCAAATTTTGGAACCTTATTCATGTTAACTAGGTATTCTAGGACAAGTGTATGATTCTTGTTTAAATGATGAAACACATTTGTCTAGCAGAATACAATGGTCTGGGTTGAGGCTTTGATCCCATTTGACAAAGGGGAACTTCTTAGTACCATCCATCGTGTAGGGATGGTTGAGAAAACTGTGAGTGCATTTTATACATTGCAAGGATGCTTGTTTTAACATACTTGTCCCATCTTACTTCTCTTACAAATACGAATTCTCCTTTTTCTGTTACCAGGAATACATCGACAAGGGAACAGTGGTTAAAGCCCATGTGCCTCTCCGGTTTGCAAGGCTTCTGACGCCAATGAGGCAGATGTGTGTATCATGACTTTGGATTTGTACAAATGATGTTCGGATGCGATGGGTTGTTTGAAGACCAATTCATGAATACCAAACTACTTTGATGCTTGCATGGCCAACTATCAAACACGAAAAGCAACTCATCTAGGGCAAAGGAAACAATGGCGATAAAGAAGATTGTCATTGCTCATTGTTGACCTAATGATTTCATGAAATGTCATCCTTCTTCAGAGTGTCTTGTCACAAGATAAGGCTTGGTTGTACATGCATCTTTGTACATAGAGCTTGTAGATGTTGGCATGTCCACTCACTTTTAGCTTCTGTGGGAGTCCTTTGGATGTGTTCCTCTAAGCACCAGATATCCTAATCTAATGTTTCATGAAACTTTTGATCGGGGTAGGGTGCGCCCGTCCCCTTAATTGATTGGTCTGAAACCTGCCATGTTTGGCGTTAAATAATAATACATCAGTTTTGATGGAACCATGATTTGGTAGTGGTCTCCCCTTCCAATGTTTTTAAGGAAGAAAATGGGAAGAAAAGTATACTAGCAAGTACTACTGGCCCAATCCTATTACAAGGGTTGATTTGCCAGCAGCAAATTATGAAAGCGTACAATTCTGTTTTTCTCTTTTGGCTGGTTTTAGAATATAAGAGTAAGATTACCTGTGCGACTAGCATCCATTGTGTATGCATAGGATCATTGTGAACGTTAAACCAGCCCATACCGTATACTTGGTCTTGGCCTCTCGTCATCATCTGAACCACCCCTCATCTTGAGCCTTGACTCTTGATAAGGTAGGTGTAATTCTCAAATGTAGAATCACAGGAGTCGGTGCTTCGGCATTGTAGAAGAAATGATCCTTTGTGCGCCAAAAACAATAAAAAGAAGTGAATTTTTCCAGTTCCTTGGAAGTCTCTTTCCCGGTAATTATTCTATCAACTCAATCAAAGAGGGGAGTTCCCATGGACGGAATAATTAAATCATTAGTGTAGGGGAAATGGCATGTCTGCATATCTTTCGCTGGTTCTGTTTTATTCAGGTCCTAATTTAGAATTGGAAAGAAAAAGTTTTTACTGCATGATGACAATTTAATCAGTCAAATAAGTTTGGATAAATAGAACAACCAATGTACCATTCGCAATTTTGTTCAATGGAGCAGGTGAAACTGAAACCAAAAGCACTGTCGGGGGAATCGGACTCTCTCAATCCCATTTCTGTCAGAAGTGCAAGTACATTGCACGCATTGACGCTAGAGATGACCATTCAAGCCATTTTATTAGAGGATTTGGTAACGAAGTAGTTGATTAGGATTACTGTGGATTTGCATGTATAAATCCACGTGATTTTGCTTATGAAGTCCACAAAACAAACTCGTTCTGAAAAAGATCTAACTACATAGGATTTCAGTTCCAGACAAATGGCTACTCGAATGGTTGTTTTAAGCCTCATTTTAGCAGCTTTTCTCTTTTGCAATCCATCCCAAGCTTTCCCTTTTGGTCGTGGTGGCGCTGGCTACCCTGGTCTTTTCCCAGAATTCTATCAGTTCTCGTGCCCACAAGCTAATGAAATTGTCATGTCCGTTCTGGAGAGGGCCATTGCACAAGATCCCCGAATGGCAGCTTCGTTGCTCAGGCTCCATTTTCATGATTGCTTTGTGCAGGTACCATTGCACTCCTGAAGCTTGCACGGGTTAACAACAGAAACTTTCCTTGGGCCATGAGACTAATAATTAAAACATAAGACTTTGTGGTTTGATCAGGCTCCATTTTATGTTCTGTTTCTTGCAGGGTTGTGACGCATCAATACTCTTAGATGATAGTGCAACAATAGAAAGTGAGAAGAATTCTGGACCAAACAAGAATTCTATCCGGGGATTTGAAGTGATTGATGAAATTAAGGCTAGACTTGAGCAAGTTTGTCCTCATACAGTCTCCTGCGCAGATATTCTTGCCCTTGCTGCACGCGATTCAACTGTATTAGTAAGCAACTTGGGACCATTTAAGATTAAAGAATCCTGTGGCTTTTTTCTTTTTGCTATATCAAACATATATTAGCTCCATTTATCAACTAGAATGTGAAACTCCCAGCCCCAAGTTATTGTCAGATCACCGGGGTGGTAAATTGTTCGAAATTAATTTCTGCGTGTGCGCTAGCAAATTAATGCTGGTAAATATGGTGAAACAGAGTGGTGGACCGCATTGGGAAGTCCCACTGGGGAGGAGAGACTCAAGAACAGCAAGCCTGAGTAAATCAAACAGTGACATTCCTGCACCAAATTCTACCATCCAAAACCTCATAACCTTCTTCCAGCGCCAAGGTCTCAATGAACAAGATCTTGTGGCTCTTTCAGGTGAGATCGTTACAAAATAAAGAATATACCCGCAGTTGGCAACTTTCCTATTTATTGGCTTGGCTAATGATTCTTAAGATCAGTATTCAGGGTGGAAAGAAAATTGCAAGATGGTAAGTCCAAGAACTTGCCTGATGATGCTGTGATTTTGTTCCAGGTGGCCACACCATAGGGGTGGCAAGATGTGTGACATTCAGGCAGAGGCTTTACAATCAAAATGGAAACAACCAACCAGACATGACATTGGAGAGAACCTATTACAACGGTCTGAAAGCTGTTTGTCCTAACAGTGGAGGTGATAATAACATCTCGCCCCTGGACATTGCATCCCCAGTCAAATTTGACAACACATACTACAAGCTCATATTGTATGGCAAAGGCCTTCTCAATTCTGATGAAGTGCTTCTGACTGGAAAAGTGGCCAGGACTATGGAATTGGTGAAAAGCTATGCTGCAGATGAATCCCTCTTCTTCCACCAATTTGCTAATTCTATGATGAAGATGGGCAACATTAAACCTCTTACCGGCTCGAAAGGTGAAATTAGGAACAACTGTCGTCGCATCAACTAAAAAAGACTTGCGTGTCTACCATCCAATATTGCAGTTTGCGTTGGATTTACTCCGAACCAGCTTATCAAAAGTTCTGGGAAGTTTTCAATGTCTTGAAGATGCTCTAGTGTTCTGAAGATCATGCATTTATCTTCTTACTCTAAGAAAATGTGTAGATTCACCTAATAGTAATAAATACTTTCCTGTCTTCCTCTGCTTATTAGAAAATTTGCCTGGTTCTTGAATTGTGATGCGTCACGTACACTGAAAAACGAAGCCTTCAAATGCAACCTACATAAAGCAGCTTGGACTTTCAAGACAAAATCTAGTTCACGCATTCCACTGTCTCAAGAAAGCCTGAAAATCCACCGTCCCAAAATCCAACCGGGTGATTGGAAGTACCTTTTCCCATCAACATCTCATTACACCCATTAAGAGACCAAAACGTGGAAAAACCAAGTCAACTGGTTCCCCCAGCTAGGGGAGTTAAAGCCTCACCGAGCTTAACATGCCAAATTCGCAAGAGAACATGGACAAGAAGGTGGCTTATGGCCTTCATCAAATACAAAGTAGATAATAAACTTGTGCGTACGCCATCTAATATCTGATAGGTGTTGCTATACTGCAGGAAAATTGCAAACTTCTCTGATGATTAGAAAGCAAAAACTGCAAACTGGCAAGTCAAAGTTTTCAATTGTGAAAAAAGACTTGCTCAATTGTGAAAAAGACTTGCCTTTATCAACAAATCCATTTTTCTTCATCAAAAAAGAGGAACATCTAACTGAGTCGTCAGGACATTATGCATGCGAACAATGACAACAGATGCCCCCCAAAGCTACTATACGTGTCAAGGTTCTTTTGAAAATTCGCAGCTCCATCATCCGCTATAGATGATGTTAACCCCTGAAATTCAATATGCCTAATTAGATACTTGCGCAAAATTAACGCAACTAAATCTGCTAGTATGAAAATATTCTTATACTTCAAAAGGGTTTCTTTTTGTTGTTTTCCCCCTGCATGCATTATGTTTTCAAATTATTATCAATGTGATCTAGGTCGGATGAATGCCAAGTAAATTGAACTTTAGCCAAGCAGGGATAAGCTGTTTTAGTGGGTATGCTAAATTATTCTTTCCAGAGATATCATTTAAAGTGTTACAAGAAATTCTACAAAGCTCGAGTTCAAGAATGAGCAAAAATCTAAAAGCATAAATGATGTTTAAAATTTTCATGAAATGGACACAACAACTCACCAACATTCTTTGACAAAAATTTTCAGGTGACTCATTGAGCATTATAAATCCTGTATAAGTCCCTTCAAATTGCTCAATTATAATAGCACAAAGGAGCGCTCAGTACATAATTATATCTGTTTCTTCCTCCTCCTAAGGTAAATCGATGTAGCGGGGAAAACAAATATGCTCAACTATGGCATTTGTTTTGGGATAATCTCATGAACCATCCTTGAGGTTTTTGATAATTTTATTGAGCTTTCTTGAAATTTCAAAAATTACGCCTACCTATTTTGATTTGTCACTTTTGATAACTACAAATCTTACATTTGGTCAACAATTTGAATGAATACCTCCAAAATACCCTCAGCTCATAAAGTTTAATTACTTTTCAAAGCAATTATAATATGTTTCGCACAAATATAAGTAAAGAGTATCAAGTTTTCAATTTCATATTTTTTTTGTTTGATAAGCAATTATGACAATAATTCTATCGTTATGACACAATGCTTTTAATGGTGCTTTACCATAGATACATATTCTTTCTAAGTTGGAGAAGAAAATATCATCATAAGCCTTTTAAACTGTGTGAATTTTTGGATTGATCAAATTACCAAAATTTGATAGTATTTTTTATCATTTCTTTTTGAATTAGTGTTGCTTTTGATACCAAAAAAAAATGACAAATAAAAACTTGATCACTTTCAAAGTTGTTTAAAAAAATGGTCACTAATTCAACATTTAGGGTAGTTGGTGTTCATAGTTTTCTATAGTTTTACTAGTAAAAATATAAAAATGAGGAATAAAAAGGCAAAAAGGAAAAGAAAAAATAATTATAAACCATTCTTTGTATATGCATATCTTTGTAAGGAGTTTGATTAAAATGTTTAAAGTTTGCATTGTTACTCTAAAAGGATAAGGGAGGTAAATATAATTTTTAAAACTTTAAGAGATTAAAATATAATTTGTACAGTTTTAAAACTTTAAAACTTCAATGAAATTATCAGAAACCTCTCATTAAACTTCTGAGACTTGTTAGATCTGGCCAACCGACGCCGGGTACTGGGCAAACTACACCGCTGACATCTGAATGCTCATATTTACAGCTTAGCAGGATGGCCAAGAATTCGGCGGCGGTGAGAGGATGGCCACTGATGGTTCTGCTATTGATAATCCTCTTCACCGCAATTATTTTCTTCATCAAAGCGGCTTATGATTCTTGCAATGCCCACGGGTATGTCCAGACAGAAAGTTTCCATCGGTTAAAGCCAATTCCTTCACTGAGATTCCAAGAAAGTCCTCTGGCTTTCATGAAGTTCAAGCTCGTTCTCCTAGTCTCCCACGAACTCTCCCTTTCTGGTACTCTTTTTTTATTTGGTTTCCTCTACTGATGCCAAACTCTTTGAGTACAATTGAGATGGATATGCAGGATTATATATTTTTTGTGGGATTCTCATAATTGGGTCCATTATATATTTCATTATTGATTGTGTTATTTCATAACCTTTAGGCTACAGGAGATAGAAAAACTGAAGCTTTTTCTTTGTTGCTCTCTTAAACGATAATTAGGTGGTCCTTTGCTATTGATGGAACTTGCATTCTTGTTAAGTGGAGTTGGCACAGAAGTTGTGTGGATTACTAATCAAAAACCCGTGGAACCGGATGAAGTTATTTACAGCTTGGAACACAAGATGCTGGAAAAAGGAGTAAAGGTAGTCCTAGGAAGTATGCTATTAAGTTTTTATGTCATATTTCTGCTTCGATTTAAATATTTTTTTTTTTTTCAATTCTCAGTTGGGTTAGGTGTAGCTTTGACTTTACTTGCTTAGTTACTTATATGTCTTTAGGTTTTTCCAGCTAAGGGTCAGGAGGCTATTGATACTGCTCTAAAAGCTGATATGATCATTTTAAATACTGCTGTTGCTGGGAAGTGGCTCGATGCTGTCTTGAAGGAAGATGTTTCTCGTGTTCTTCCCAAGGTTTTGTGGTGGATTCATGAAATGCGAGGGCATTACTTTAAACTAGAGTATGTTAAGCACCTCCCTTTTGTTGCAGGTGCCATGATTGACTCGCACACCACAGCAGATTACTGGAAGAATAGGACCCAAGAGCGTTTAGGGTAACATTCTTAATATGCTCTACTACATGTAATAAGTAATCCCTAATGCATTACCTGTCCGGTATTTATCTTTACTTCAAATGGTGCAGAATTAAGATGCCTGATACCTATGTTGTGCACCTTGGGAATAGCAATGACTTGATGGAAGTGGCTGAAGACACTGTGGCAAGAAGAGTCCTTCATGAGCATGTCAGGGAATCACTTGGAGTGCGAAAAGAAGATTTAGTATTTGCCATTATCAATAGTATGTTTTCTGGTTCATGAAAAATATACTCTCCTTCATTACCTTCTTTCTCCAATTAAAATTTGTTGTGGTCTTATGTAGTAGCCATCAAAGCATGATAGCAATGCCTGGATACATATTAGATAGTCAGGTTAAGAACTCACATACGGACGGCGGATGTATGAAATAATGTTATGGATTCACCTGCATTTTGTGCTCCACTGCTGGTTTCTAATTTGAAAATAGATTATTGTGGGTGATGCCTATATCTTCTCCAACTGAATGTAACTTACAAACTTCATTTTTTCTTTCAATAAGTTGAAACCCTTCAGTGTCGGTACCTCATATTTTTGGCCTGTTTTTGACTTCAGTTCATCCTTGGAGATTCTTTACCCATTTGTGCGGTTGTGTTGATATAACTTATGTAGATGTAAGCAAATCATTGGACCATTATGCTGCCTGCTTGAATTCTAAAATATGTTGTGCTGGTAATTTATCTTTTATATCTTTTTCCTCACCTTCTAATCAGAAGATTCCATTCTCCATGACCTTCTTTCACTTTTTTTTTATGAGAGAGAAGTATTGTCTACTGTATTGTGTTCGCTATTATGGCACTTACTTTAAAAGTTATTTCTTCTTTGTTGAAATTCATTTGCAAAGTTCCTTTCGATATGTATCTCCTGAGCAATGGCATTGTACTATTCTAGGTGTTTCTCGTGGGAAAGGTCAGGATCTGTTCCTCCGGTCATTCTATGAGAGTCTGCAAATTATTCAAGAGAAGAAACTGCAGGTTCCATCATTACATGCAGTAGTAGTTGGAAGTGACATGAATGCGCAGACCAAATTTGAAACAGAACTTCGTAACTTTGTAGTGGAGAAAAGGATTCACGACCGGGTCCACTTTGTAAATAAAACCCTTAATGTATCTCCTTACCTTGCTTCAATTGATGTGCTTGTCCAGAACTCTCAGGTACTTTCTGCTAATTCACCTCATTTTAATGCGTTGCCGTTGGGTTTTAAGCAATAACCTAGTTGATCACTATGATCGTAATGGTACTTTATGGCCACTTTGCTTCAATAAATGTTGGAAGATTACTTCATTCACATGGTACTTTATGCTCACATGTAGTAATCCAGCAGATTGAATTTTGTTGATCTTTCAGGTTGATTCTCTGTACGTGGTTTTAGTTATATTCTCTGCAGAATTTCGACTCCTTAACCTTTTCTTAAAATGTAGGCCAGGGGAGAATGCTTTGGGAGGATTACTATTGAAGCTATGGCTTTCCAGCTACCTGTACTTGTGAGCCTTAAACCGTTCTCCCTGTTTCTTTTTCATTTTGTATCCATTTCTTTTTCGTATTAAACCATTTAAATGACATTGCTTGAGCTAGAATTTTAGTTTTTCTATTATTACAATTTACTCATCCGTGAATTCTCCACCTAATTCAGCATCTGAATGATCAACCTTTTTATTGTGAATGGTATTAATTATTCTACTAGAAATGGAAAAGTGAACGTCCTCTGCCTTTTAAATCGGCTTCTTGATTGAGTTGATATTCAGGCTATTAGACAGTGAGATCATGTATTTGTATGCAACCATCTTTGGCAAGGATCATTCTTGCTTCCACCGAAACATAATGGAGAAAAAGGTCTACTGATTATGTCAGGTAACCCACAGCAGGCTAAATTATTAACTCTACACATCTAGTAAAACAGATTATTTCCGTGGGATAAGTAGTTAATAGTCTAAATTTGTTGTATTTCAGCTCTGTTCTGCCTGTAAAATTGTTTGGTTACATGAATTATTCTCATAACAGGGCACAGCTGCTGGAGGCACAATGGAGATTGTACTAAACGGAACAACCGGATGGCTGCATCCTGCTGGAAAAGAAGGTGTGACAGCTCTTGCAGAGAACATTATCAAACTTTCAACCGATGTTAATATGAGGCTGAGAATGGGCAAAAAGGGCTACGAGAGGGTCAAAGAAATATTCCTGGAACACCACATGTCACATAGAATTTCTGTTGTTTTAAAGGATGTTCTGCGTAAAGCAAAGAATAATGCTTAAACTTTTCTCTTCCCCCATCCATGTCACTGCAAAATCATAACATAGGGAGGGGAATGAAAATCAGAGTACCAGAAAACCTTGATCATCTTTATGATAGTGTCAAAGATGTGCCGCTTTTTATAGGAATGACATTAAAAATTTGAAAACTGTATGATATGATTGACTGGTGTATAACCACCTCTTGAAATGTCAGCTCTCATCAAACTTCAAAACTTTTTGAAGCACTTTAGAAGTAATTGTAGAATTTCTTGGAGTCAAGAGAGTATGAAGGCGCTGAACTTCCGGCAAGGGGGCTAGCTTGACTGCATCCTTCTGGATGACGTCCGTCTGGATAGTTTGTACATAACCATTTTTGCAATCTTGTAGAACCAGAAAGCACTGACAAGCTGCAGCCCCAGAGCCATTGCCTGAAAGAAAAAGGAAGAAAAAAAAAAGATGCTCATACAGCATAAAACACAATAGGATAGCGGAGAAAATTCAGTCTCTCCAAGGCCGAAGGGCATAGTAGCAGTGTACTATGCTAGGGTAAATTAAACTTTCACTAGATAAAGAAACTACCTTTATGAGCAGCGGATTGTCGGCGGAGAGAGTCACGTAAGTGAGATATGGTCCACCAATCATTCTTGCGGATGTGAAGACGATTGCAAACAAGATCTGTTCCAAATTAAAATTGGTTACAGCAGATATTGGAGCAAGATAAATATGGACATGTAACATACCAGAGTTTCATTTCAGCTCTCTGCTAAATAATGTAACCAAATTAACTGCAGATAATGAATGTGTAACTCTAATGCAGGGTGACTGACAGATTTTATAATATCAAAATTTGGAAGATAATGAAGTTGGGAGTTATGGGGATATGAACTGACATCAACAGCCAAATTGAAGTCCGTGTTTTTGTAGCCCAGCTCTTTGAGGATCTCCCTCAAGTGCAGAAATGGACTGGATATCTCCGTAATCCATAATGCTGCCACCATTTCTGTTCCACACTGCATCACAAAATTTTGATGTGAGTGAATCATAATGAACAGAGAATAAAGAACTACCAAAGCGAGTAATAAATACCCTCTGATGGGCAAGGCCTGCTCCAAGTCCGATAATAGTGACTAAATGATGAACTGCATTATCAATCTTGACGTTCTTGTCAAACTGGCAACAGACCAGATCATATATGAGATAAGCAGTGGTCACCGCCAGCGTTTGCATCTGCAACAACTTTAAACTACTTTAGTACTAAAAGGGGAATCACCAATTTCTTTCGAAATCTTGAACTTTGTATTCTTCCAAATTTGTTCAGCAAGAAACCCAGCAGAAAAAGACGAGCAAGCATAACTGGCACTAATACACAACTAGATACTCTACAGAGGAAGGATTCAGTGACGTGCCTGTCTTGGAGAAGATTTTGAGGCCAAGGGAGAAACGGGGCTGCTCCAATCTTGAACAGAAAGACAAGCCAAAACAACTGCCAAAGTTGCATGGACTGTTGAGACCAGGCGATTGCAGAAATCAAACGAACGTTTGGGAAAGATCCTTCTGGCTATCAAGAACAATGTTGTCCATGAAATGACACCAAATACAACTACATTCGCCATATAATCCTCCATCTAGTTTGAGCTGCTGAAAATGCTGATGCTAATGGAAGCAGGGACAAGTTCTATTTGATTAGATAGACAAGCTCGAGCTGTTGAGTAACAATGAGTAAAAGATTTAAGAGGAAGCTAAGCTAAGCTTTTTTGAGAAGGAAAAGCCAGTAATGAATGTTCCTAATCTTCATCAGGAATAGATCTTTCTACTTTCTACTTTCTGGTTTCTGGTTGGGAGTGTATGGAAAGAAAATTCCATAATTCAGGGCCCTCATCAATTTGAGATTTAAACCGATCAAAGAAAAATAATAATAGCAGGTCGGTTAGGTGGCATTTCTATGGTTTCGAGTGCGTTGTTCACCAAATTTGATATCCCCATTTCGAATTTGACCAAGAAAAAATAACCACGTACCCCAACTCATAACTACAACAAAATTCGTACATATTTGGACAGGTAATCGATGGAGAACTGCATTTAAGGTCGATAATTCCGTTGCCCATGAAACAGCTCTTGGGTAGCCAGTTCATTGCAGAAAAGCCTGTACAAGTCAAATATAGTATCAAGAATTTAAGTTGAAATCAACAGTTAACGGACCACCCACGGGTTGCAATCTGATTGTCATCTTCTTCATTATTTCGTACCACTAAGATTTTAATGCGGTGGCCTCCTCCTTGTGATACACTAGGAATCCCAGATAGAATATTCATTCGAGGGTTCCTCTACCTTTTTTCAAAGGAAATTATCATTTCTACATGATTGGACTCTTTAGGCTGAGCCCCCAGCATGATACACTTTCTTTCCTTGAGATTAGTACGAGTGTCACTTGCTCTCCGTTTTAATTCCACCAAATTTCACGTCAAATCTTAAATTATTAAAAACTAATTAGTTTTCCTTTCAGAACAACATTTAAACAAAAAAATTTACACGAGTCTGCAGCTTCCAGTATACAAATTAAAATGAATTTTTTATAAGAAAAAAAAAATTAGAAGTTACCATGAGTTGATAATAATCCTAGGTAAATTTGTTATACTTCATTGTACACCGAGATTGCCCACTTGAACCGTTGCTGAAATATATGTTCAATTTCATAATAAATGATTAAACAGAGATTCCAGAATTTTATATGTGATTTTGAATCTCAGCTTAGTGTACAGATATCCCAAGAAATTCTTAAATGCAGCGACTGTGATAGTTAGTAGATTATGTAGTAGGACCGACTGAATAAAAATAATTTGAAAATCTTCAAAGAAGTGCTTAGAAGCTAAATAATGGAAACCTCCTTGTTGTCTATTGATTAATTGGACTATAAGATACTAAGTAATGCATTCACATTTTGCGGAAAGTAATGGATTATATGATAAGGTGGAACAGATAGTAAGTAGAAGGTTTTGAATTTAAGACCTTTAATTTACCAAGAAAAAAAAAATTTCATTTTTCTCTGGCTTAAAAAAAAAGCCTAAACTCAATTTAATCAAATGGGTGCTAAAGTGGAAGCCCAAGTTTAATCGTGACAGGCCTCACTCGTCCCCATCTACATCATTATCATTTAGTCCTGGTCCATAATCAAGTAAGCTAATTTCAGTAATTAAGACTAGAACGAAGTATCTCCACAAGAATTTTTTGGCATATAATTAAAAGGGCCTACATTTCTTTCGCTTGCACCTCTTGTATTAGACTGAGTATGCCATGGAATAGAATTAGATAAGTTGATATAGTTTGGATACTTTTAAGTTCAAATCCTGCAGCCAACTATCCTTCGTTGTTAACCTTTATGTATTGTCGTGATTCCCTTGTTGCGTTGGGTATGTAGCCTGTCCTGGCCATTTTCCCAACCCAAAAGGTTTGGCAATTGTGATCTGATCTAACCTTAAAATGGTTTGCAAGACACAGTAGATCACAAAGGGATGGCCACTAAGGTTTTGTTTGATAAAATTGAATATGAATTCTGAAATCCAAATACTGAAATAATTAATTTGCTGAATTTTAAACATTGAAAAGAAGCATATGAATGTCTTAATTTTAATACTAAACCTATTTATACTATTTGATAAATATTTATAACCGAATGCTTAATAAGTTTAATTTGACAATTTTGCCCTTATATCTTTTCATTCAAAAAAGAAATAGAACCTATGATTTAATTAGATTAAAATTGTTAGGTATGAAAATGACAATATTTATTTTTAAATCAAATTAATATAAAAGATGAAATATATTATATGAGGAGTATGGAGAAGATGTGAAAGTCATTAAAAAGGGAGAAAAGAGAAACTGAAAACCGTTAGATAGAGAATATCATATTATTTAATTAAATAAGAATTTTGAACATAATTAATAAATAAGGGTAAATTTGGTAGATAAGAGATGGTAGTTGAAGTAATTACTCCCTCTGTCCCATTTTGATAGTCCTAGTTTTTTTTTCACACAGTTTAAGAAAAAGTAGTTAACTTTATTGGAAAAACAAATTTAGATTACTATTTTCCTAAAATACACTTACATTAAATAAAGTTGGCTTTTCATATATCAATATGTTTTGGAAAATCTAAATGCATTAAATGGGGTAGGTTATATTCAATACTAACAATCTATATTAAATAAGGTAGTTTATAGTAATAACAACATACATTAAATAAGGGTATTTTAGAGAAATTAAAAGACAACTACATTCTTCAATTGGAAAGTGGACTACAATTTGGGACAGACGAAAAACAAAAACAAAAAAATACATACAAGTTCAGCAGATAGATTTTCATTTACCAAACACTCAAAATATCTGAATGTCTGAAAAGATTCAGTTTCAGCACTTTTTTATATTATCAAACTGATCCTAAAAAGCATGCGTCACGGAAAGTTTGGGCTTTTCAGAAAATGGTGTCGTTTTCTTGGCCAAATTTCTAGTGGGGGTGGGGCTTTTTGGGAGGGGGGGGGGGTGATGCGGTTTCAAATAATTATATGTTGCAAGAGATTAAAGTTCTATTGAACAAATTCTTAATCTGATCATTGATTTTAAGTACAATTTCTTCATTATTTTTCTTGGTTCAAAAAAATTGAAAAAAATGGGTTAACCTCCCATTTTAAGGTTGCCTGAGGATTTAGAGGTCCAGAATCCTAATCTTTTTTTTCCTTCTCCACTTCTTAAATTCCACCATTTTCTTGTTAAATGGAAGATGGGCAGGTGAAGAGAGAGGAGGAAGAGAGGGTGGCGGGGGAAAGAATGAAAAAAGAGAGGAAGAGAGAAGAGGAGAAAGAGGGGAAGGAGGAAAGGGAGGGAGAGACGGAAAAATGGAAGGAAGGGTGAGCCGGCTTTGGCAACTGCAGAAGAAGTGAAAATGATTGAGAAAGGTGGTGAGAGGATTGAGAAATTGGGTGTGTGCTTTTCAGTATTTTAGGTGTGCATTTAAAAATTTTGTAACGTTTTAAAAAATTCCTATGGATAGAATTGTTAAAAAAAAAACCAGTATATTAGAAACTGAAAAAAAAAAATTCACCACCTAGAATTAACTTTCGTTTCTCCAGTATTCATAGAATTAACATTTTTTTAAAAAAAAAAATTAAAAGAAGGAGAAGAAGAACCGAAGAAGTAGTTGCTATGGCAGGTTGCTTTGCCATTTACCATTCTTTAATAACAGAGGAATCAACGCAGCACCAGCAATTCAATGACTAGCCACCGGAACCATCTCAGTCATACCGTCCACTTCTTCAACTAATTTTGCTTGTACAATATCCAATTTTTCCATTGAGATCTAGCACCATAATAATAATAATGACTTTTAGAATCGTCGGATGCTATTATTGTAATTCCAAAACAAGCCTTTTTTCCACAGTTAGATCATTGTTGTTGTGTGGGTTTGCAATAGTACGGAATAAATCCAGTTTCTTCTTAATGAATGCTCAATTGCTCATCAGACTACTACTACATCCCTTGAAACTCAATTCTCAAGGAACGTTAATTTCCCAGGAAACAGGAACCAAACAATACAAACAAACAAAAAAGATGGCCAAACAAGAAGTTTAGACCTTAATTACGGCAAGATCTTACACATCAAAAGTCGAGAATAACAATAACAATAGATATTCTAGTCTAAAAACAGGGACATAATTAAACATCAAGTGAAAATGGAAAGAGCAGTAAGTCAACACAAACGATTCAATTCCCATGGTAATACTGCATCATTTACATGCCAAATAAGCCAGTCCCCACATCACTCTTTTTTTTTTTGACTGCTTAAGCAGTTTTCCATCACCTTATCTCAGATGCTAATTATAACTAAATAGTAATATACTTTTAATTCAATAGGACGGCTACTACTCATCATCCCCCTCTCCACCACACATTCAATGGGCACAGTGAAGGCTGTTGGCAAACAAAATACTATTGATCAGCAGGCCAAGTTGGTGATCAAAATAATCACCAATTAATAAGGAAACATATCAGCTGAGGCCATGATTGGTTGATTAGGATAAATCAAGTTCCACGGGTTATTCATGAAAATCTCAGAATTGGGCTGAAGCTCCAGAGTGTCCAACATGCCATTGCTGGTATTCATGTAACTTAAGATCTCATTCAAAGACTGCAGTCTCTGAGTTAGTTCCGTCAACTGAGCCCCCAAGACTGAATTTTCAGCCTCCACATTCAAGAACTGTTGGGTAGTGATATTCATGGTTGAGAGAATCTGGCTGTTCTCCTCCTTGATTTGAGCCACCTGGGCCATCAGATCATCCAAATGCTTCTGTTTTCTCATTCGGGATCTCCTTGCAGATTCCCTATTGGATTGCATTCGCTTCCTCTTCCTTTGGTCCATCAACAGCTGAGGGTCTCCTTCAGATCCAGAGTTCTTGATCTGACTAGAAGTTGACCCCGAAGAATTACCACTAGAAGAAGCCATGGTGACAGAACTACACTATTTACACCAAGCAGCTTATGATATACTATATAAAATAGTAATCCTAAACTTACAAATCCAGAAAAACAGACGCAGAACCCAGAAATTTATTTCAGTTAAAATAGCTTTATGATATGTCCTATTAAGCACTAATTACTATTAATACATATATATAAATCAAGCACTAGTGAGCGAGATGTTTATGAGAAAACATAAAACCAGTAGAGGAAAACAACAGAGAAAGATTGAACGAGATGGGTCCTGCGCCTGAGGGAGGAATTTATCATAAGCCCGGAACGGAGGATTTCACTAACAACAGGAGACATGAGTCTCAAACTGGAACATATGCAGCTTCAAGATTCATGGAGACAAAAGAAAGTTTTTTTGTTAAGTAAGAAAAAAAAAAAAACCAACAAAGATTCAATCTTCTTCTTGCCAAGATCGAAACTTTTGTTGCCAAGATTGAAACTTTATGAGCTAGATGATCAAATGGGCTTTTGGTAATAAGCAAAGGGAGGAGGACACTGAACTAGAAATCAGAGCCCTAAGGAAGCAGAATCTGAAGGGAGAGAAAGCAAGGCAGCCCAGAGAAAGCAAAGCCTTACGTAAACTACAAAGAAGAAGATAGCAGCTGTGTAGAAATAAGATCTACAAAGGCTAAAAGGAGGAGGAGAGGAGAAGAGGAAGAGGTTTTTGAGGTAGAGGTGGGGAGGATTTATAGCAGAAAAACGGTATGCATGAAAATGAAAGGAAAGACAAAAAAGTTGGGAAGGGCCATAATTTAATGGTTAATAAATGAAAAGGTAAAATGGGAAAAAGTGAAGGGCTTTGAAATCTCCTATGAGAGATGAGACTTGGGAGAGAGACTAGCGAAGTGGGGGCAGGGGGGGGGGGGTTTGGGAGAAGTGGGGGCTGGGGTGTAGACGAGATTTCCACAGCCGCCCAACGCCAAGTTCCAGCTGTATGGAGCAAACCATAGACGAAGAAGACACCGAAACTTTTTGTATGAAATCAATGCAGATGCACTTGTGCTTTCTGACAGATTTTCTTACCTTGTTTTCACCACCGTCTTGGCGGTAAATGAGAATCGTTTTACCATCATCTAAAATTATTTAAAATAATTATTTTTTTATAATATGATGGATATAAAATAAAAAATTAATTAAATATTTTAAAAAATATATTTACTATACAAAAAAAAATTCCTATCCAAATAGGTGCTATTTGGTTCAACAAATTTAGTACAATTTAGTCAAATTTTTGTTAAGATGAATGCATGACTTCTTCCGGTTGAAAAAGTTGAGTGTGACGACAATCGTAATAAACTATAAAGAAACACATTTATTTTTTTAATTTTCTTAATGCTAAGTTGATTGTTTCAATCCCATTTTGCTGGTGAAGTAAAGCCAAGCATGAAATTAATACATATGAGCTACTTTGCTAAACTATTTCTTGTTTGAATGCTAGGAATATATGTAAAAATTTACACTTTTCAGTGAAGTGAAAATGCGGTTTATGCGCATAACATCTTAGAAATCGTGTTGTATTTATGAAGTACGTACAAAATAGATTAGTGTCGGAATTATCTTCGAAGAAAATTATTTTCTGGCTGCAAAAGAAACAAGTTTTGCTACAACGTACTAGATCGTTTTTGGAGCTACCTTGATGAACTTGTTGGTGCACTCTTTTATTGACCATTAGAATTATGTGAGTTTTTTTTTTTTCCTTGGATTTGTCCGCATCTCTCCCTCTCACCTTTTTCTTAATAAATAAACAAGAGATTAATTTCATTCTTAATCACGAGCAAAATGTTCTAATTTTTCAGAATAAAATTATATAGTAATTAAATAAAATAGGTGCAGATTGCATCAAACAACAAATAGGACAACCTATAAGTTACCCCACACAAGCCGCGCGCAATCAAATCACATCTTCTGCACCAGTACCTCATAAAAAGAAAAATTAAAACTCATCCCAGTAAATTTGAGTAGTTCTGTCGTTTCTTTCTGGCAAAAATCGTGGGGCATGACAGTAATAATACTCATTTCCCTCTTGAAGAATCTAACCCATTTTAATTTTACTATATCCCTCTAGCTACCATTATTGCAGAGGCAGCCCAAATAAGGAAAAAGGGAAGGAAATAGGAAAACTTACGAGCGCTTAATTTGTACAGAATAGGAAAACTTCTTCTTCAAAGTTATATCCTACCGTAAATATTGCGTGGAAAAAAGTAGTCCAAACAAATATTATTCGAAATAAATATTATTCTTTAATTCACTTTTTTTTGTTTACGTAACGAATTTACGAATAATCGTACGTCCTCGCTCAAACCTTTTTCTTTCTTTTTCTTTTATTATTATAGGTTTAAAGGGTGACGATATCGCACTTTATTGGATTTCCTCGAATAGTTAAATCAGCAATTATGTACTAAACATCACACGGAAACTAATCTGAGTGGCAAAACAGATGGCATTATTCCAAGTCATAATCAAAAACTTGTAGATTAACTTGTTCCTTTTATCTAAATATCCAATCCACGCACGCCAAAAATCGAAAGAAAGATATCGCTGCGTTATATACACCACCATTGTTTTAAATGACGTCACCTGGACCTCAAGTTTCTTTTCGAAACCACTTCAAATTTTATACACTAGCAAATTCTTCTTCTTCCTTTTTTCAGTGCAACAGGATAAGAAGTGATATCCTGGAAACATTGGTTACAGTAGTAAATTACTACAAGTTTGTTGATGACATGGTGGACTGGAATATAAAGTTTGTCTCCCTTTTTTGAGGGAAACTTTTTTTTTTTTTTTTTTTTGAGGGAGACGTTATTGAAGATTTTTGTTTTTGCTAACTAACTTGTTTGGGACTGCATTCAAAAGCCTGCATATACTGAT
The DNA here is from genome assembly GCF_003713205.1 of Coffea eugenioides. Lineage (NCBI taxonomy): Eukaryota > Viridiplantae > Streptophyta > Magnoliopsida > Gentianales > Rubiaceae > Coffea > Coffea eugenioides. The sequence goes on from NC_040044.1 coordinate 1,973,219, forward strand.
TCACCGAAAGATTATTGGAATTCTTTTTTAAAGTAAAGTTCAAATGGCAGTTATGTTCTTTATCCAAGTGGTCGACCGCATAGTCCATCAATGTCTAAACATTGAAAAGCAAGGCAAATAATCAACCAACAATGTCCTTGAGCTATATTCTGTCTCTACTCTTAATTAGTTAATTTATGTGGGTGATTGTGGAGAAGAAGCTTGCCATGCCATGTGGGATTGATCAAAGTTTTAATTAGGTGCAAAGTGTGTTGGATATATATATTTGTTGCGTGCCCGTGCAAAAAAAGGAGATACCCACCATCAATGGCGGTGTTTAATGTGCATAAGAACTTTTGTTGGATTCTGTCTCTAACCCCACAAATTATATTTGTTTTAGGAGCTGGCAGCCTGGCCTTCCCATATAAGGTTAAACGATGCTCTTCATCATGATGTCCGTACCTGTTTCTGTTCCATATTTCAAAGTATTCCGGTCGAGTTAAGATGTTTTTACCTGTAATCAATCGAAAAGTCATAGATTCAAGTCATTAAGGGTTAAGTCGATGCTCTTCATCACGATGTCTATTCCAGTTTCTGTTCCATATTTTGAAATATGGTCTAGTTAAGATGCTTAACCTGTAATCAAGAGGTCATAGATTCGAGTAAAATAAAAAAAACTAACGTTAGAGCGAAGACAACCGTGATAGCTTAATTTTCGATTTTCTGGACAGACTAACAAAACATCAAATTAATGTATAACTCAGATATTTTGAGCCATTAATGTTCTACCTTTCCTTAAACATCATGAAACACAACCAACTTGTTGCTGATGTGAAATATTTTTTTGTTGTTCTCGTGCTAAGGGATATGAGTGTGATTATGGGTGGTGGGTTGGAATTTTGTCATGTTCGACTTGTGAAATGTGCTACACGCTACTAGCCTTGCTTCAAATATCCATCGCCGTTCAATTATGTTCTCCGGGATGACAAGTAAATGCTAAAAGTTAAAAACTACACATTCAATCTCAATCGAGTTATATAGTAGACGAACGTGTTATTTAAGAAACAATTTGACATTCTTTTCTTGCCTTATTTATTGTTCTTCTGCAATAATGACGTTCTCCATTTTACTAATTCTTATTTTATTTGACGTGGTAAGTGTGTACTAGGTTGTTAGTTTTTTTTTTTTCTCTCCATCTTTAATTTCATCGATTTTAACGCTTAGTTGGATGGAATGTTCGTTAGAGTCGGCACTCCTCAAATAGTAATAAGCAAGTAGAACTAAAAAATATATATATTCAAGAAAAAAAAAAAAAAAAGGAAGCTGCATAGGTAAAATCAAACCGCGTTCTTGAAGATGCATGCTTTGCTTGGTAAAGCTTTACGCCGATTGATTTTTTTTTTCCTCGATAAAGAAGAGAATTCCATTCATTCCGAAGATAATATTTTCCCCATTCCTCCTAGTTAATCTTTTATGATCTCGTGGTTAACATTTTTCTTTCACAAACAGAACAGCTGCCCGAGAATTAGATGAATGAACAAGCGAATTTACAATTGAAAGCTCGAGACAGAACGGAATATATCAAGCTGTAATTTGGAGACAATGAGCATCATCAACTGCAAAATGAGGCTGTTGTCTGCCTTGAAAGTCAAAAACAACGAGAATGCGTATCTGGGGATTCTTTTGACTTGAGCAGAGGCTTTTATTTTTAGAGTCTTTAGACCCAAAACCTGCGGAGTCAAGCAGCCCCATGTGTGGTGTTTCTGTCACAGGAATCCGTAATTATTTTTTACAACAAAGATATCATTTGTATCTCCGGCAGCTGTATAAATGTATCTCATAAAATCACGAATCGAAAGATTTGATGCAACAGCTAAACTCCGGAGAAACCAAATCCTCATTACGATACGTTAGTCTACTGGGTTGTTTCCCAAGTGATTTTGTCTGGGTTTTGTTAGAAACCAAATCCTCTTCCTAAAACAACCATATTGATTGGACCACCCAAGGTGGTGGGATGATACACCAGCTCTGGATACTACATTACCATAGAATATCGTTTGATGGACTAGGAGTCCCAAGAAGATTTCAAGGAAAACGGGAAAAATGTATTTCCAGTCTGAACTCTGAAATGTTTTCCTTAATCCTCTTTCTCTCTCTCTCTCTCTTTTGTTTTTTTGGCTTCATTAAGGAGACAAAGTTAAAATGTTCACGACAGTATAACATTATTGTCACAAGCGACAACTAAGGTGGTGGTGGTGGTGTGTTACAGCGCAGGCAGCTCTGCAATATATGGACATTGTTCCATATATAGTCCATACTCCATTCCCTCTAGCAAGTCAAATGTAGTACGTTTGTAGAATGCTACCAGGGATATACGTCAAAAATCCTGGCGTTATCAGCTTCTTGATTATTTCCAAGTTTCGTTTTGGTGATGATGATGATGATGCCCAACAAAAGGCGGCTGTTATTTTCGAGAAGAAGAAAACTCGACTGCTTCGCATTACTTCCTCTCTTTTGAGTTTGGCATTTTGTCCTCTCTTTCTTTGCTTTTCTAGTTTTCTTGGGACCCCGAAAGAAAAAATTGGAAAAAAAAAGAAGAGGAACATACAAGGATATGTTGGCCAAATTAATGACGACAACAGACAAAATAGACATCAGGAAGTTGCTGGAATTCCATGAGTTCCAAAGAATATGCTTCTCTCCATGGTCCATCCTTGACTTATTTCACCTTGACAAACTCCCAAAGCCATCATCAATAATAGAATTAATCAAGCTTTGCCCTCTAGAGCTTTTGGGCGGTCACATTTTGCCTTAAGAAAACGAAAAATAACACTTCACATCCCATGAAAACTAGTTAACTTTGGAAATTTTAACTCCATAAATAAAGAGCAAGTGTTATGATAACATAACATTGTTGGCCTTTTTTTGCCCCGAAAACAAATTAAAGCTTGGTTTAACCTCTATTTTCCTCCTCTAAGTTTAAAAATAATGCATATCAACCATTTTTTACAATTTTGATTGAGTATTTAATATTTGACTAATTTAGAAAACGAAAATAACAATAATATAATTATTTAAGCAGCTTTATCGATTTGATATTTTTTGTATAGTAGTTATTATAGAGAAGATGTACATCTTTTTAGCAATCAAACGAAATGGTAGCTAGTAAGCTATCACTAATCTCATAAAGAAAAGGATACTAATTAATGTTATTGAACTTACCTTTTTTTTTTTTAGCATTTTAAACCTTGACTAGCCTTCATGGAGGAGAAGGGTAAAGTGTATATTTGTAAGGTTAATGGTGGTAGGCAAAGTGTGATTATCCCTAAATAATACATAGAAATGCAAATTCGGAACTCTATTGGCAATGATTTCTTCATTTCCGACCACTACAATAGGCCTCCGGGTGCTGCTGAAATGGAGGTATTACAACTCTATGTTATGATATTAGTGATGGAATTTGAAGAGGGCCACTCTTATTAAGTAGCATTATTAAATGTTGATCGCCGCAAAGGTTACTTTTGCTTTGAATTATACAGCAGAGAGCTGCTGCAACTTGCGAAGGTACCAGTGGGCTCAACGTAATCCTGGGTTTTGTTCTTCCTTTGATAGCTTATACTTCCAGTGGGTGAAAGCAACAGGCATTTATCTTTCAAAATGCTGGATTAGTTATAATTGCAATTGTGATGGTCAAGGTCCCAATCGACACTATTAGATAATTTGTCACAAGCTTCCGCTCAACTCTGACGAAACTACAGAATCGACCACAGAACTTTTTAATTTGCGTGAATACATACAAACCTTAATAAGTAGTAAAACTAAGCCATGCCTATAGGCTCGAGCCAAGTTATAATAAATGACCTCAAACTCTTACATCACCTATAGTAACGAAACACTGATGAAGAACTCCTTTACAACTATACCATTCTGTGTTGGGAAGAAAAGTAGGCTGGCCGGTTTGTAGGGCCTGATAACGACCAACATAAAAAGAGGAAAGCAATGGCTAGGGCAAAGGTGTCTGTTTGAACGTTGAAAGAGAGCATGAGATCCCCTCGACTAAGGACTCGTTGTTTTGCATTTCTATGTCTATAGTATCATGCCCACATTCCGAGGGCTTTCGTTTCAAATATCCATGGCCCTTGGTAAGTTGTAATTAAAGAAATGTTTCTTCTCTGCAGGTGAAGTAAAGCTCTTGAATGAAACAGTCGTTGATCATCTAGGTTGCTTCATCTCCCTCCTTGCAATTAATATATAACTAGAGTTAGTAGTATTGATTAACTAGTTTCTTTGACATGTACACTGCAGGAAATTTAGCCTTCTCGTGACTTGTCAAATTAATTAGAATCGAAGTCACAAATAACTTACTTTTTGTGACATGAAACAGGTGAATGTAGCAATAAGTTGATTTTAAATCACAAGAGGTGCAGTTTTAAGTCACAGATAACATAAATGACATTCATTTACAAGTCACAATTGATATTATAACTTGTAAATGAGGGTCACGGTTTACATAGTTTAAGATCAATTGTGACTATGTAAATCGTGGCCCTTATTAATTTACAAGTCACAAAATCAATTATATCCTGTAAATGAATACTATCACTTTTATTATTTGTGGCATAAAAATCATATATATTTTTTTGTAACCATCATCAATTTCATGTCATCATAAGATTTTGTGACTTGCAACTACTTGACAAGTGAAAAAAAGCCCAAATTTCTTAATTATAGTGGTATCTCATACATTGATAATATGTTTGTGAGAGTGGTTGTAGTTTTTCTTTAAACACATGAAAATCTAGCTTTATGATTTCATCTCCAAATTGTGGTCCAATTCCGACTTGCTTCTCCAGTTAAAGCAAAGAAAATGACTGAATGTGGCCATCCTAAAACTAAAAGCGGCCACAACTGTGACTAGGGTAACCCACACAAGTTGTGTCAAATCGTGCATGCATGAGGAACAGTACGTACGTACTAAAGTGACTAGCTCACATTAAAGGCAGAAAATTATGAAACTGCTCCTCTTCCCAACCTTTTCAAACTTTTTAGTCAGGATTCATCTGCCTATAATTAACTTTTACCCTCTAACAATGCTACGGGGACAATAATTACCAATGTATGCTTGACAACTGGTGGCAATAATTTGTCCGTGCATGCTTCGTTACCTTGTGTATCTGTATATGAGACTTTGGTGGATCTAGAATCCCGTCATTCAACTGTTCAAGCCAAAAAAAAAAAAAAGAATGACATATTTACTACGTACTACTTATTATGACAATATCAAGAGATTCATCACTTGTGCAAAGGCAAATTGTGCATTGTTTCGTCGTACAGATTAGATCTCGATAACGATATACAATTTTTTAGGCTCTCGTTCAGGAGAGATGGGCAGTTGGTCAGGTTAATTGTTCAACGCTGTGTATCAGTAACAGCACTGCTCGAGAAGAGTTATCAGGGATAAATACATGATGTAGCTCCAGAAAAGCTTTATATGTATTTGACTAATACCAGTACGAAGTTTCCATTGATTAGCAGAATTTCTTGATTTAACATTATTAATTATTGAAATTTCTTGATACAAAGCATCCGCCAGTGGATGATAAAACTATATATTGATTCTTGGATTAATAGAAGCTTCCATTGATTAGCAGAATCCGAGGACAGTCCCAACCCCTTTAAAAAGCTTGGTGGTAGCTAGTGGCTACTTTACAAAGGCACTAGTTCAACATTTGCCGCGGTGTTTCCGAGCTCACTAGCATTTCAACCACGTGATGCATTAACCAGAAAAGAAGATAAGAGAAAAGTAAAACAAGTCCAGTCCAGAGGCTGACGAAGGATATATCCCACAGCATCGATCAGTTGATACTTTTCTCAATCTACAAGACTCAATTCCGATCATCTGTGCCTAAATTTTACTCCCATTCAAAGCAGGAGGATGCTTTCAACTAAATGGTTTTCACAATCACAACCTTCCCTTAAACAGTAGAACAGACCCCCCCCCCCAAACACAAAAACAAAAAAAAAAATATAAATGAAAATAGTGTTAGCTGGTAGTATTCCTGCTTATAAAATTAGCTAGAAGCAGCTTCCGCAAGCTAAATTTTATACAATCAGAATAGTGTTTGTCGTCTTTAGCAATCTTAGGACAAGGATTTAGAAAAAAAAAAAAAAAAAAAAAGTCTTGGGAGACAACATGTTTCACAAGATAACTTTTTCTACATTTAAAAGACTGCACAGACCAAATTCTTACTGACCCGATTCAATGTATTAGACACAAAGCAGAACGCTCACCTACCGCTTCCACAACCTCTCCATTAATTTTTTTTTCTTGGTACATAAAGGGTCTCCAATCTTGAACATTTTATAAACATTTCGAACATGGCTTGATACCAGTGATTAGTGAAGTCACTGTGATGAGAACATGAAGATTTGGATTCCCTTCAAATTCAAGGAAATTCAATTGATGGTTGATGGTACAATCGGGTTCAAGAATCCTTGAAGATTTGTCATGCTTATTTCTTGTTATTTATTTAAGTAAGTTTCCAGCAATACTTGTTAGTTAGTCTTGAGTTATTAAGGGAAATAAAGGCTAAGGTCATGTTGACCATAGTTAAGCCAATTGAGTCAGTTAGTTTCCTATTCTAATTGAATTAGAGTTTTAGGAAAATAGTTAATTGCTTCCAAATTTATTTAGGAAGTTGTGTCAAGTCAAATAAGGAAACTTGTATTGTTTCCAATTTAGATTAGGGTTTTGAGTCTTGTAAGGTTATAAATAGCCAACTTTATTTAACTATTCAGGTAGATGAGATTGAAGATGAATTAATAAAAAGAGAGTTGTCTCCTTTTATGGAGTTCCTTGATGGAACTTGAGTTTCTTCTTGAGCAGTATCAAGTATTTAGCTTGGATACTTGTGGTGTTCAAGGTAAGATGATCACATCATCTTGTTCTTTCAAGCCAATAACCAATCCACTAGGTTTTTAGAGACGGGTTCTCTTTAGGTCTAGTAAGATAGTTATTGTTCCATAACCAATAATCAATTCACTAGGTTTTGATAGACGGGTTCTCTTTAGGTCTAACAAGGTAGTTATTGTTTCATAACCTGGTCAAGATAGATCCTTCCGCTGCCTGATCGATTCGATTTCTTTTCGAGTGGTGTTTGGAGAGTCGAGTTCGTATCACACTGTCACATTTCTGAGGTGCTTCATTTAATTTTCCACTCTCCTGCCGGTGGGCTAATGATTTAAACTGGAGGAAAAAAAAAAAGTTAGTATAATTCTCATCTCATCAAAGGGATGGAACCTTCTAATAATCGATGTAAAACTGCGAAGTTTATATTCTTTGTCCCGTGAACATTGAAAAAGTTTCTGAGACCTGATAATAGTTGTTGTAGTAACATTTTTGAATCTTATAGCCCGTCACGAGTTCTTTTGAGTGTTGGATCGAGTTTTCAAGGTGCAGTGTTCCATCTTTCAGTCTGATTGGGCTCTGTTTTCTTTTTCTTGTACGTAATTTGGGCTTTTGATTCTACAAGCTTTTTTTTTTTTTTTGTTACTGTTGTGATTGTTTTACACGCAAAGCACAACATTTCCGTTTGCCATCCATGAACATGACAGCGTCGTAGGGCCGTCTCTGATGCAACTGGGGCTTTCTTTTACACATTTGAAACTGAGCACTTCTTATTAGAGGCCGAAATGAGAGTTCCAGGAGTATCAAAATCGTCAATCATGCCGATGGGCTGGACAGGCATCAAGAAAGAGGGCACATTAAAGTGTAATTGTATATGGTATCAAATGTGTGGCAACACCATGTCATCAAGATGACAGGAACTTGATTCTGCAGATTTCAATTCAAAAAGCCTATGGATGAACGGAAAGTAAACGAATAGATGGGCTGAACCTACTTTAAGAATCTCAAATTTTTTGAAGAATACGCTTCTGCTTCACTTAAAATAGTAGGTCTAATCAAGCGTTCATTACTGAATTAGTAGTACATACAATTGATGTTAATTAATGTGCACATAGGACAATGCGTTCTTTTTTTTTTGTGTTGCATGCATTGATCATTACTTCACCAAGTTTTCTTTGATGTTTTAGATATCCAAATTCTGAGAGTGTTAATTCTTGAGTTCACAAGCCTCCATTATTGTCACTACCAAAACCGATCAGTCTCCTTAATTATTGGGCAAATTACACATAACCCCCTTGTGGATTCACAAATTATCTCACATGACCTTCTTAACGTTTCAAAATATCCACATATTCTCCGTGTGATTTTATGTAATGTGAAAACTTGACGGAAAGTAGCTTCAATAAGGCCGTTTATTGAAATATCAATATTACTCTTATTTAAGAACTAAATTGAACGGCCGTCTAACCACCTTGCACGAAATTATAAGAGAATTATGTTGATGAATGCAAAAACTATTTAACTAAAGTGGATAGTGATGTACATCATCAGGGGATAAGTTGATATTATGGATTTTCAAGCTCATTTTTGGAGCAAGTCTAGTTCAGTTGCCACAATTATTGGTTTTTTTTAATCAATTTTTCACTACATAGAACAACAGTGAGTTATATGTATATTTAAAACTACAAAGGAATTATGTGATAATATGAAAAACTGCAGGGGTTTATCTGCACTTTACCCTTAATTATTCTCTAATATGATCCAAGGCAGGCAGGCACGAGAGGTGTTTAACCATTTTTCCTGAGAAGGAAGAAAAGATGTTTACCTATTTTTGACATTAGGGCCACTAAAACAATGCTAATAAGACATGCTAATAAGACTCCAACCCCTAACTTCTCACTTGCAAAGTGGCAATTCCGCTGCAACTCTTTTGAGCGCTGGGCAGGCAAAAGGCAGACGACTACTCTTTCAAAGACCAACAAAGCGATTAGGTTTCTGCCAACTGTGGACTCTCTTGGAAGAAATTTGGAATTGAATAATCAAATTGCATTTTCCAAAGTCACTAGCGTTTCACGCATGATATGTTTCTAATAATAAAAAGCCAAAAAAAAAAAAGGGGATAAAAGAGTGTAGCATTCATCATATGTGGTGCCACACTGGCAACGTATGATGGAGTCTCCCAACTTCCAAGCAAAAGAACACCAGACAACAGACAGCAAGTCCTGAATTCCCTGTCAGACCATGATATAAAGTAGTCCATGCACATATCTTTCCTTTCGGCGACAATAATGAATTTGGCGTGTGGTTTTAAGAATGAATGAATGGTCTTTACTAATTTTACAGCGTTTGATCAGTTGGTTAGAGTTATTTCTAGCCCATTTGGGTTTGGCTGTGGCTGGCCTTTTTCTAGTATCTCGTGAAATGCCTATCAACTCATTCTAGTGGGGTATTCTTTCATGAACACAGATTAAAGCTATAAACGGCCAGGTGGAGAAAAGGGAAGGTTTTACTTGTATTAATCTTGTGAGGTAGCAGTCAATTTTGCTTGTTTATATGGTTTCTAGTAGGTTGCCATTGGTGACGATATTGAAACTTCTCCTAAATTGACAGTCTAGCCAATACGATCGAATTAGTTTTCACTACTATGTTTGTAAAATATTTCAAAATTAGAATTGTTTTGCCCCGAGCATATGATTAGTTCATTAAGGCATGGGATTAAGATAATACATCATCTCTCCTCTTCTTGCAGGTATTTGTTTTCCGGAAATGTACAAAGAAGTTGGAGGCTGAGGACAACTCAACGAGTCCGTCGGCACATTTGAGGGTAAAAGTTCCCATACTTTGACAACAAGGTCTTGGAAGTTTTGGGATTACAATGATTGATTAGTCAAAATTAATAATAAAGTTAGAGTTTTGCGTTCCATCCATACAAGATTTTATCCACAAAGCAATTTGAGGATGTGGTTTACCTTCGTACGCCAAGCTCCCTCCTCTGGAAACCAGGACAAAATAAAACTGGCAATCAAAATCAAGGGTAGGTTAAATTATACTTCCTTGCGAAAAAAGAAATTCTTAAATTATACTTCGACATTTTGCTCGACTCCCTTTCAAGTTTTTTTTTTTTTTTTCTTTCTAGTACACAAATAAAAACGGGGTTCTTCAATTACACTACTTTTATTATGCATGAACCACAAACCTTACTCGATAGTAGCATCTCCTAGAAGGATATCGACCGAAGACTGAAGCAAAATATGGTGTCATTCTTACACTTTAACAAAGCTCTCTCTTGGTCCACCTGCAAGTGATACATGATACTAGTGTTTTTGAATAATTACTGTGGTTTTTGTGCAGCACAAGTTTGTGGTTTTCACGATGGACTTGCATTCCATCAGTTTGCCACTACCGATATCAACTTTATACGTCGTCACTGTCGACTTTGAATTGGCTGGGAGTTATGATCGACTCGTTTTCTGTCCAAGTTTGAACAATTTGATTTGGTTAGTTTAACAAATCAAGCAGCATTGTACCAACAGGAATGATTGTCATCGAGGCATCCACAAGTCTTTAAGTTTTTTTTAATCCATAGCATGCACTAAAAGCTCTTTTCTCTTTCGTTTTAAAACTGCCAATGCATATCTCAATCAAAGTGATTGGAATGTGTCCCTTTAATTTTGTTTTAGGGCGAATAAGGAAAAAAAAAAAAAAAAACCAAAGAAATGGCTTGGGGGAAATTGCCCTTTAATACATGTCAAATCTTTTGATCCACTAAAAAGATTAACCTGTAGTACTATAAAGTCTTTTTTTTTTTTTTTTTTGGGTCACTGAAGAGATTACTAAACATAAAGTCTGGAGACACAAAGAATGCTAAACCATTTCAATTTCCACTTGCTAGTCGCTACAAGGCCGTGATTCTCTATATCCTACACTAGGGAGGAATCTAGTAGTACATCTCCATATCCAGCAGTAGATTTCAATCGTCCCATTTTCCCTTCCCTTCCCTTCAAATCTCTCTGCTCTGCTGCCCTTCTCTTTCAATCAACTCATCCATTCCACCCCTTTTCCTCTTTCTGCTTCATCACGAGCAGAGGCAGACAACACAATATGCTAAGATCTCCAGAACTTCCAGATTGTTTTTATTCATGCAATCCTGTGTTAATCACCCCCTCTAGCCGAACACCTCAGCACTCGCTATATCTTTCAAATCTTGATGATCAAAATTTCCTCAGATTTTCGATCAAGTATCTCTATCTATTCAGGAAGTCTGTAAACATTGATTGCCTTAAAGTTGCTCTCTCCAGACTTCTTGTATATTACTATCCATTAGCTGGGAGGTTAAAGAAAAGCCCGGAGAATGATCATAAACTTGAAGTTGAGTGCAATGGAGAAGGTGCAGTGTTTGCTGAAGGTTTTATGGATTTAACTGCTGATGAGTTTGCTGAAATTTTCCAAAAGCCAAACAGGACTTTTAGGAAACTCTTGTACAAGGTCGAAGCTCCAAGTTTCTTGGATATGCCTCCTCTAGTAGTTCAGGTCAGCTTCTCAAAATGATCCTTTCAGATTTTCTGTTTTTCATAGTGAACATAATATAGTCATCGTACCTATCAGATAATTGATAATTAATCCGGAATACTACTTGCTAATTCTTCATTTTTTTTGTTTCCTAATATGGCTTTTGGCTCTCGAATTAATACTCCTTTTGATTTTATTTTAGTTTTTGATTTGATGGTATCTGCAGGACAACTAGTGTGTCCAATGTTAGAAGTTCACTAGTATTAGAACGCTAAGGAAGTAAAGAGTCAACCCATATATTAATTAAACTATTTTGTTGGCTTCCAAAATAGTTTTGCCTCTTGATTATCTTCTCACCATTTATTCTTGAATGATTTCAACATCGGATGATGCTAACAGATAGCAAGGTGAAAAGGTACTAGTATTGTATATTCCATGTTTGTTCGGAGATGATCACCATTCACTGCTTAGGAATTGAAGCTGGTTCAAATATGCAAAATAGGATTTACCAATTATAGAATAAATTTGGGAAAGGATTTGCATACCTCAAGAAGAAAAATTTTTTTTTTTTTTTTTAAGGTCCTAAGATAACTCAAATTTCATTATCAATCAAACATCCCGGGTGGAGATGGTTCCAAGACAAACATGTGGAACTTTGCCTCGGCCAACACTCCCAAACTGAAGCAGCTTAAAGAAAGTTTCCCAGTCTTTTGTTTTAACAAAAACCTTCATATGATCTCCACTGCATGTAGGGTCCCCCTGTTGTCTTTTTTGCTGTATGCAATCCCAAGTTCTTCATACACCATCAATTCTCTTTTCTATTTATATCATCTTTACATTTTACTCTTCGGCCTCCTCCTCCTTTTGGAGAACTAATTTGGCTTCATCATGGTTCATTTTCCGGTTTCTGAGCTCTCCTTGTACCAAGTACCGTACTATAAAATCTGGCATGTAAATGTAATTCATAAATCTGTAAGAAAGGACAAATGTAATTTATAATTCTGCGGGAGCACGTTTTTTCAATCAGTTTTTCTACTTCACATGTGTCAAATCGATATAATACATTTTTTTTGACAAAACTCAAGAAAATAGCAATCTAAACGGGCTCTAATAGTGTTGTTTGTGCGCTTACCCAAAACGTAAAATCGTGTTACACTCAGACATGCTGGTTGATTTTTCGTCCAAGCTTTTCTAGTGCCATCCGTAATGGCTGGCTCAGCTATTGATTAGTGATAGCCTTATCTGTTTTCTATCAAAATCAAAGAAAAGAAAAGCAATAAAATTCCTACCCACCTCTAGCTACAACTTAGCACAGTATAACTTAATCAACAACATAAAAATATGTAGAAAAAAAAGAAAAAAACAAATCTGGGCTACCCTGTTGGATAAGGAAAATATTAATTGATGCATAACTGCTCTGAGTCTGAGATAAGTCCTGGCTCCAGCATGTGGGTGTCCCCCCACGAACTCTGCAGCAATCGATATTGGCTTTCTTTCTTCTGTTCCTTTCATTAGCTCGGCTGGTGCGGTGACCCTCAATCTTTTCTTTTTTTCTCAGAATTTATCAAATGACAGGAGTACCCTCGTCATAATTTCAATATAATATACCCTCACTTTTGCCTAATTTTCTTTTTTTGCTTTTTCACTGATGCCAGGTCACCAACCTCCGTCGCGGAGGAATGGTTCTCTGCACCGCGATCAATCACGGTCTCTGTGATGGCGTTGGCACGTCCCAGTTCCTGCATGCTTGGGCCCACCTGGTCACGAGACCTAACAGTGATCTACCAATCACCCCTTCCCACTTCCGTCACGTGCTGAAACCCCGAAATCCTGCACAAGTTACTTTCCGTCACCCCACATTCACCGAATCAAAACCCGACAACCCCATTTCTCGATTGGACCCCAACATTTACCAATATTTACAATCTCAACCCCTTGTTCCCGCATCCATAACTTTTAACCCCTCCGAAATTCTTAACCTCAGGAGGCAATGCATGCCCTCGCTAAAATGCACCGCCTTTGAGGTCTTAGCATCTCACACGTGGCGATGTTGGGTTAAAGCGCTCGGCTTGCCATCCTCAAATAAAGTGAAGCTTCTGTTTTCGGTGAATATCAGAAAAACATTAAACTACGAAATCCCGCAGGGCTTTTATGGGAATGCATTCGTGCTGGGATGCGCCGAGGCGACGGCCCAAGAATTGGTGGAGGACAACCTGCATGGTGGGGTGAAATTGGTGCAACATGCAAAATCGATTTTAACCGGGGAATATGTGAAGTCTATGATCGATCATTTGGAGGACAAAACGTTGAAGACGGACCTTTCTTGCAGCTTGGTAATTTCCCAGTGGTCAAAATTAGGATTAGAGGACTTGGATTTTGGGGAAGGAAAGGCTTTGCAAATGGGCCCTCTAACTAGTGATATTTACTGCTTGTTTTTACCGGTTATCGGAGATTGTGATGCTATTAGAGTTCTTGTGTCGATGCCGGAAAGCGTGGTGGATAAGTTTGAGCATTACATGACCAAGTTTTCTTCACATGATAGTGAACGAAATGGACCAGATGCAAATGGTCTCGACAATGTTGAGACGAATGGATTCTGAGCTAATTGAAAATTTTAATTCTTTTTTGTTTTTAAAACTTTGTACTTGGAGATTGGAGAGTGACTAGTAAATGTTGCTTGCATTTTTGTGTATGGTATTGAGGAATCAATAAGCTAACTGGTTAAATTAAAATCTCTGTCCGATTATCATGTCTCTTTTATTTTGTGCTTTTTCCGTGACTTTGTAGATCGTAGCCCTTCATTTTCTCCTCCAATTGAAGAAAACGTTTACTATTTTACCAGAATGTTTTCCAGGAATAATATCTAAAAGATTTTTCCCACTTGCCTTGCAATCTCCTCCATGTGGTTTTCTCTGTTTCTTGAGACCAAATTCATGTCATTGTCTTCTAACAATATGTCTTGTACGAAATCAACTTACTTTTCCCCAAACTATCGAGAATATAAAAGGATAGTGGTCTCAAGAACATGAGGCCACATGTAATTTTCATTAACCTGTCCTCCCACTCTCCTTGAAAAAATCGTTGCTAAGAGCATTGGTAACCTCCAGTTCCACCTCTTCTAACATCTCTGTCTGTCCATCTTTGGCCCATACGCAAAGTGAAGCATCACTCTCGATCCTCTGTTTCTGTGTCCTGGTGTGCTTTCTAAGCTCTAGCTAAGCTACTTGCAAGTCCCTTTTTACATCAGCAGTCAACATTTGTCCTTAATCTAAACAGGCACGGGATTAGGTTTGTGCTTAATGCTTATGATAGGCTGACAGCATGCTATCAAGATAAGTGCATTGCGAATATGGAATGGCATTTCAGACTTGGCTTTTTCTTTCGGCGGTTATAGCCGGCCTATGGAGGCAGTTAATTAAGCATGGACTAATGTTTGGCTTTCTTTTTCTGGTTTGCCAATCTAAAAGTATAAATAAGTCTAATCAAACCGAACACTGCAATGTTCAAACTTTTTTTATTAATTCTGTTCAAGCTTTGCCTGGTTTGATTATTAATTAGATAAGTTCAATCGAGTTTGACTTCGAGTAGTTTGAATTTTTTTATAGATAAAAAATCTTCTAATTTTATGTTAATTGAGCCAAGTTCAAACTGAATATGAAAGTTACCGAACACGAAATATTATTCAAGTTTGAGTTGATTAGTTGAAAAATCAAAACTTGAACGACCTCTTAACAAGCCGAACTCAATTCGAGTATCGAATAATTTGGTTCGTCTTTCAGTTATAAACCAACCATCCAGCACGTTCATCAATAATCTCTTTTCTCCTTGTGACCTGCTTTTGTTCCCTTGTGACCTGCTTGAAGTTCAAGGATCGTTAATTGCAAGAAATGGACTATCGCGATATTGAGTAGTTAGTATTACCAATGACAGGGAAAGTGATTACTCATCATCAAAATTCAATGTGTGTATTATAATGTGCTAATAAAGAATATTAAATGCTATCAGTAGAATATCACTTTTGAGCTGAATTATGACCCATCATTATCGTTGATGCATGATGATATTATTGTTATTGAACTTAGTGCTGCTTCATCTTCAAAAGCACATCATGCTCCTTATCTCCCGTGTTATCATTTTAGCCGATGTGGCTTACATAAACTAACTAAAAAATTATCAACAATGCAAGTTGGAGTTCAATATTCTCTCACTTTTTCGTTCCTTGCCAACTTTCGCATCCTACGGGCTCAAGGCAATTGTGGTTTCAAAGGTGGGATACAATACAGCAGAATTCTACAGAAATCTATTGTTTTCCTCAGCAGGGTCGCAATTAAAACAGCATAAGATTAGGATGGTTTGTTAAGTTGATATGATCGATGGATGTCATCAAAACATTTTCAAGTTACTCAAAAAGAACTACAGTACGTACGATTTAAATTCATTTGCAAGAAACACTACTACTGCCATGAGATCACAGAATATCAAAAAGAGGAAACCTGATTCTTGAAAAAAGAAATTTATGCATCTTTTTATAGGAGTCAATCAAACTGCTTTATGCCGGAAAGCGATCACGCTAGGATAAATTACGATAGATGCAATGAACTCGCATAATTCTCTGGCACATAAAAATGGAGGCCGACGAAAAAATTAAGGCCATCACGGGGGCCAATAATTAACGCCACTACAGAATTTTGTTATCTTCGTTTAATGGTCGAACAAGGAAGAAACGATGGCTCGTTCTTCCCCGCAGTATAGCTTGATTAATAAGAATCACATATCCAGAACATGTAAAAGAAAATAAAATAATGCACCCGTGGGTTTCAAAGTTAAAAGCTTCTGTCTTCCGAGTCTATTCTAATTGGTTGAAGCTTGTCTTAAAACTTTCTTTTTTTGACTATTCATTCAACCCCCAAATTAAGAAAAGAAATCTATGTATGTACACCAAAGCCAATTAATTCAATGGTTAAACAAATTAAAGTACATGATTGTGAAGCAATACAAAGAGTATTAAAAATGTCGAATTTCTTCCAAGGATCTTCTAAACTTCTACAAGTAGTATTTCAAAAAACCATGGGATTGTTTTAGAATGAGAATGAGAAATGTGTTGTTTAAGGTAATATTCTTTGCCACAAAAAAAAATTGTTTTACATATCTACACAATCTTTATTGTTTTAGTGACCATATTCCAACATGCCATGCGAGTTATAAGCTTCTGTATTTGTCAACTAAGGCATGGCATGAAAGATACCCCCAAGTTTAAAACTACCTTATTGAATATTTTAGATGTAAAATGCTTCTTGTCAAAAAAAAAAAAACAACTAAGTAGCTCACTCTTGTGTTCATCATTACTTTTTTATAAAAAAATTTCTAACAAGAAAGGAGTGAAATTTAAGAAATAGGGAAGAAACGGTATATTAGAACCCGAAACCTCTACATTCCGGGGCATATTTTTTATTCAATATTACTTTAATCAAGTTAGCAGTATATTTTCTTAGATTTTTTCATACAATTTTAATAGTTCTGAATTGTAGTTTATTTGTAAATTTTTATTTACTTATATCATCAACATATTTTCAAACATTTTTTTTTATCTCACATCCATTATATAAAAAAAAAGTGATTTATTATCCAAACACACTCAGTAGTATCTTTGTGGACAATGTAGCTAGCTAGTTAAGATATTTACTTCAGAGCTTCAAAGATAACAGTTGTAGCCTATCTATATGTAGCATCTACAGGCTTTGATTATCTGGCCTTCGAGCATGTTTACTACTGTATAACCAGTCGCTAATCATCCTCAGGAATGATGCCCCACTTTTGGTTGGGATTTTGTCGTTGACTCGTGAAGGTGGAGAATCAATTTAAGTCAGATTGGAATATATTGTTGCTTGTTTGTCTGTATACCTAAAACATAAGATCGACTTGACGAAATTATGGCCGAACAAACGTCTAGAATGCCTTTTGCCACGTTTGGTGATGCTGTGCATTAGAGAGCATTGGGATAAATAAAATCAATATTCTGTTCATTCTCATATTTTAAGAGAGAATATCTTTCTTTTTTTTTAGCACAAGAGAATATCTATACTATGTATAAAAAAGAACCTCGAATAGGGTGTAAATATATTTTGCCATTTTTTGAATTTTGAATATACCCTTAGAAATTTTTACTCTAACTACATAATCACGTTTTGTCAGCATATAATTTTTCCTAAACATCATGCCTAGCTACCAAATTAATGATAACCTTATTAAAAATAAGAGTAATCTTTTATATATTATATATTGAAAATGTATGCACTGTTCAACCTAAATGCATATTACATACATAACACTTAGATTTCAAATTCAAATTAACATTATTTGTCATGCATCTAAGCCTAATAGTATATACACTGTTAGTTTATATAAAATTAATTATAACAAATTGTATTAAACCAAAGATTTTTACGATGAATTCATGTAAACAATTAAACTTATATAAAATTATTTTTTTAATTGCACATTAACTGGATATGCCCTTAACACTAATGATGATTAAACTCAAAAAATAAAAAAGATTTTACACTCTCGGAAAAGTAATAAAAGACAAACCGCACCTTCATCGACCAAAAGTCAATTAGTTATTTATTTATTTGGTGAGGACTGTCACGCGGTATTCAAACCAACCAATTTACTTTCGCCTTTCCAACTAAGAGATCACATAATTACGACCATCATGAAGTCATTTGCAGCAAAGATTTGAATTAAAAGTTTTACTCGAATATTCAGTAGGATACTCATTACTCCATGAGACACTAATGGCGTCTTCACTTATTTGACCAGTGGATCTAAACGCATTTCGGTTTACTCGAAAATAAAATGAATAAAAGTTGTTACTTTCAAGCAATGTTTTGAAAATCGGACCAAATCGATTGGTTCAACCGGTTGAATCACAAATCGATCATGCTTCCGGTGCGATTCAATTACAAAAATTAAAGGATTAATTGAACTTGTCACAACCGATCAAAAACCGGTTGAACCGGTAAAAATCGATAAAAATCTGACAGATTTTTATTAAGTATTTATTTTCTAAAATAAATGTTTTAGTTTTATTCAAAATTCTTAATACTAAAATGAATAAAAAAATTATTAAATCTTTGAATCGATTTGAACCGATTGAACCGTGAACTGAAAGATTTTTCAGTTTACTCTCCGGTTTGAGTTTAAAAACATTGCTTTCAAGGAACGGTCTCTCTCTCTCTATGCTGTAGTGAGCATTATGATCTTCATTTTGCCGTCTGTCGGACCGACAAAGGATGCTCGGTCTCGTTAGGTCTATTATGGATTTGGTGATATAAAGCCCAAATAAAGTGTAGCTTTGAAGGTTTATGTCAACATTTAACAGTGCGAATTTAGTTGTGGCGCTATGCCTGTAAGGCCGCGGGGACTATCTCATTTGGATTGGGGAATTGGACGAAGAATTTGATATTCGCACAAATCACTCTGATTATTTGGATTATTTAAGAAATGTTTGAATTTATAATTCACCAATTATCAAAATACATTTTAAATACTGGAATAATAGGTGATTTATAATTCAAATACCTACTAAATAATTGTAACAACTACTCACACTTGTGAGTATTTCAAATCTTTCATCAAATCCCTCAATCCAAATGCAGTCTAAAAGAAATTTAAAACCGGATATTACTAAAGCAACTAAAGAGAGGGTTCCATTGAAGCCTTCATTATTTCAATTTTGCATGGAACTACAAAATTTCTCTTTCATTTCTTCAATCAGATTGAGATTGAAGGCACATCGCAACTTAGTGGGATATTGATTAATTTTCTCTTGAAGTTTATTCCTAGATTTAAGGAATATTTGAAACTCTTATAAGAAGGGGCCAAAGAAGAATCCTTAAGAGTTCTTCTCACTTCCAGGTTCAAGATTTGAATCATAAGCCTAAGGCCCTGTTTGGACAGTTATTTTCACTGGAAAATTACGTCGTTTTTCGTGATCACATTTTCCTATTACCTTTTTTCCTTACATACATCAAATCGCTACAGTAATTTTTCTACAAAAAAACCCTAGAAAATGCAATCCAAACAAGACCTTATAGTTGGGGGTAGGAAGGGTCTAGAAAGCTGAAAGGGGGTGGGAGGTTTAAACCAAAAAAAAAAAACTTATAAGAGGAAAGTGCATGGAGGATGACTTGAAAATTGAACCAGGTGCATCCAGATAGCGTCCCACTAGATGGGCTGAATTTAGGAGACTTCAATCTATAATGGGACGGTGGGGGAGACAACGGCCCAAGTCTTTGAGCAAGCATTCAGCCAGGGCACGGTGGAGGGCGTAAAGTGGCAGGCGAAGGAATCTTGCGTGGAAACTCGACAATAGCCCAAAGTATGATTGATAGCGACTGACCAGAGCAGTGGGGGTCAACCCATCCAACTCTGCGGCCTGTAATAATGGGACGTCCGCAAGTCACTTCCTAATTCAATTTTCGGAATGTACGCATCCCCAGGATCCAAAAGTGTGACCAAGATTTTTTTAAGTTCAGACCAATATTTCTCATTTTTTTTCAGCAAAAAACAAAAATAGCATTTACTTCGCTTTAGTCCAAAAAAAAAAAAAAAAAAAAAAGAATTGACAATTGCCAATGAATATTTGCCATAAATAAGCAAATGCCTTAATCGTATGCTCACGCTGACAAAGAGTCAGCTGTGTATAAATTAGATGTGACAGAAGCAAAACCACAACCCTCCCCCCGCAAAAAAAAAAAAATAAAATAAAAAATCCCAGATTAGATTGGATTGATTACATACATTAGAAGTAGCAATTGCCGCCGCCTTGCTGAGAAGCTTCAGTTAAAGACCAAATAAATACCAAACCTAAGCCGAGTAGCAGACAATAGGCGTTGAGTCAACGACTCAAACAGCCCATATTAATATGAGTACTATTTTAAGGCAGAAAATTCCAACTGAATTTTAAGAAACTTCCCATAAAATTCGCATCCAACGGTAAGAAAAAATTGAAGTAACCTCAACTACTACTACTGGCTTTTCTTCTAGGGCTTCCACCGCTTCAGACTTCAATTCTCCCCATTTACTGCCTTGTTGCCGGCCGCTTCTTCGTTTTTTTTTTTTTTTTTTATCTCGCCAATATTCCTCCAACCATCGGTTCTCCGTTCACTTTCAGGTTCCTTCTTTACCGTACTGTCGCATCATGATTTGCTCTTTTTTGTTATACTACGTTAGTTCTTTTGAAATAAGTTATCAACTAATTAATTCTTATCTCTGTTGTATTGGGGCTTGGATATTAGATATGTTTTTTGCTTCTTTATTTATTTTTTCCGAACAAGAACTTGATGCAGTTTAGCATATTCTTGGTAGATTCATCATATGACTTGCTGAGAAGCTCTGTTTAAACTTAATTCGGATAGGCTACACTTCCGATTTGGATTCTGATAAAAAAAAGCCAAACGGAGCTTAAGTTTTACTGTCTGGTTTAAGCCTCTTATTTTCAGCTCTTGTTCATTCTTCATTGGATAATTCTTGGAAATTGGTTTATTTGTCCGTGTTTCTTTTGGATTTTTTTTTTGGGGGGGGGGGGGGGGTTCTTGGTTAGGAAGATAGATGGTGGATTAACCTGCCGGAGAGTCATCAAATAGACTGCATCATCTTTTCTTTTATTGCAAAATGCATTCAAATATGGGATGTTAATTCGGATGACACTTCAAGATATCATCTTTTTTGGACATTGTTGGAACCTTGTCAGAACACATGACTTTAGAAGGACACTTCTGTTGAATTACCAAAAAGAATCACCATCTGCTTCATTAATGAGTTTGCATGCTGCTAACTCTTCGAGAATGATTGCAAATTCTGTGAGAATTTTGTGTTTGCTTGGAAATATTTCCTTGGTTATGGTTAATGCTATGTAAATTGACTATATATTAGGTTATTGTTGAATATCTGTAAGCCACTAATTTTAGTCACTATTCTGTTTCGTTTTTCCTTTTATTTTCATAAGTAATTAATGTCCCTTAGCAACGTGTATTTATGAGTCTGCCAGTGTGTTAGTAGCATAGAATAAAGTCTTTGTCTTGCCATTCTAATGCTTCTGTCATTGGCGCATTATTGAAAAGATATTATCTTTTTTCTTTATCAGCTACTGAGAAGGGAGGGAGACCATGGCAGGGAAACTGCCAGGGGATCCTTCTTATCATGAAAGGGCAAGAAATTCAGCTATAAATCCCGTGCAAGAGGAGCCTCTGTGTTTCACCGGCAAATGGTACTTCACTAGAGAAGAAATAGAAGACAATTCTCCATCGAGGAGGGATGGGATCTCCCACAAAGAGGAGTCGCATTCACGGAAGTTGTACTGTTCCTATCTACAAGAGCTTGGCATGGAGCTCAAAGTGTAAGCTCCAAATCTAGTCAAGAAGTGTATCACGTGGTAATAAGAAGTGTACCTGATATGAAAGTAAATGAAAGCCTTACTTTGCCAAAAAAACACACACACACACACACATGAACAAAGTGGCACACACAGAGAAATAAAAAACAACAATTTCCCCCATTTTGGAAACCTTATGTGCAAGTAACCTCATACATCATTGTCTAGCTCTTGGTCCTTTGAGATTGAGCTCATGTTTTCTCAATCGACCGCAACTGATGTGGGACATCAGCCCAAGAATTCCAGGCCTAACCAAATGCTAAAGTTGAATGATCATACATTGAACTAAGAGCTTGTGTTTACGACTTAGTATAGTGAGTCCTGTATTACTCTACTTCTGTTAAAGTGAAGGAAGATTCTTTCCCCCTTTGGCTTCTCCTGCTTATGAGCAGGTTACTCAGAGTTTTCTTGAGGCTCAAATGTAGCTCTAGCCCATCATGGGACACTTTCCTTAACCCTTTCTAGAACCAAATTCAGAATTTTGCCATTTTCGCCACCATACCTACATTCTTTGACCATGGTAGTATCCGGCATTTTCTTTGTAACCATTACAGTCAACTGCTATTTTATCTATAACTAACTCAATCCTTGCTCTATTGGACAAGCTTGTCCAGGGCTTGGTTTTTTATTGCTTTTTTTGCTTCAGGTTAAAGATGTACTTGTTCTGTTTTATAGGCCCCAGGTGACCATTGCAACTGCAATGCTGTTTTGTCATCGGTTTTATATGCGTCAGTCTCATGCAAAGAATTATTGGCAGGTAAAAGTTATAGTTTATTGGTCTCATTGATTATTCTTCGTTCTTTATAGCAGAGAGGACTTATGTAATGTTCATCATCATATTTCTTTCCATAGGATCCTATCAGCATGTACAAACATTCATAGGTTGACAAAAATGTGCAAGCACAATGATGCATGTATTAAACAATTTATGACTTAAATAGAACACAAGTACATAGTTATGTCCTCATTTAGTACCTTATCTATCTGTATGATATATGGGGATGGTATACAAGGATTCAATATTAAACTTGTCCATATAAAAGGCGAAGAAGTAAGATGTAAGGTTCTTGTTTTGTGGTTGAAATTTTCCAACACATATTCATAGCATGCCAGTAACTCATGCAATACATCAAACCCAAAGTACTTTTTGAGGGTTGCCGTAAGGTAAATTAAATTGGATTGGGTGATAGAAGATATGAAAGGAAGCTGGCTACTCTGGAGATTTGGTTGTGCATTTGGAATAGGATGGCACTTTGTAAGCAAAGGCACGCAAGATTATGTATTAGTTTGACATGTTCTCAAAGAATGAACCATGCTACTTAATAACTTTGACTAAAATGGAATCCAAGATGAGAAAGTTGATTATTAACATTGTGAATTTCCCTGAACTAAAAATAGAATATTAATTTCATTGCAGCAAAATTTTTAGTACATGGATCCTCTATTATGTTTGTAGATGAGATAGGATTAACACTACCATCGAGAGTTCTGGGGCTTAAGTTATTTTAGCCATGTCTTTCGAAAATGATATTCATGATTTATGTCAGAGAGCTAGCTCATAGAAGTATTTAAACTCAAAATTTATGGAAAAAGCTGCTGGGTCCTAAAGAGATTTTATATTGTATCATCAGATAATTGATATTATTGCTGCAAAATGGTCTCCAAAATAATGAATCTTGCTAGTCAGTAGTGTTCAATCTGTCTGAGTTGAAGATTGCTTCTTGAAACATCCAAATCTGCCATGCATGGAAAAAGGAGAAAGCTACCACAGGCACAAACCTCTTTTGTACTTAAATGGTGACATTCTTTGGTAATATGCGGCAACTTTAAGTGCTGTGTTTTGGTTTTTGCAGACTATTGCTACTGCCAGCATGTTCCTTGCCAGCAAAGCTGAAGAGACGCCTCGCTGGCTGAGTGATCTTGTTGTTGTGGCTTATAAGTTAGCAAATAAATGGGATCCTCTTGCTCCACAAAGAATTAGACAGAGGGTATGGCAGCATTGTCTTTCGTTTTCAGTGCTTGTGTTTCTTTCATATCTGATTTCTGGGGAGTCCTTATCCTGATCTTTGTTTCTGTAGGATATTTATGATAAGCAGAAAGAAACAGTTGTACTTGGAGAAAGGCTTCTGCTGGCTACAGTAGCTTTTGATCTCAATGTTGAACACCCATACAAGCCACTTGTTGCAGCTGTAAAGAAGTTGGATATCCCACATAAGGAATTGGTAAAAGTGGCATGGAATTTTGTGAATGATTGGTATGCTGTAGACATTGTGTCTAATGTGTTTCACAAATGTATTAGTTCTATTTTTCATAAGACCTTGACTGTTTGTTGTTTATGGGACCTGCAGGCTTCGTACAACATTGTGTTTGCAGTACAAGCCACACTATATTGCGGCTGGTTCTTTATTTCTTGCTGCAAAACTTCAAAAGGTGAAGCTGCCCACAACAAAAGGAAATGTGTGGTGGCTGCAATTTGATGTTTCACCAAAACAATTAGAAGGTATGTTATGCATGTGTTGTGTACACCTATGTGTGTATTTTCCTTTCTGTCTTTTTGACTTTCCCATCTGTGTTCATGGATACTCCATCAGTATTTTGTTGATTCACAAATTTAAAGAATTGGTTATATATTTGTTAAGAAACGGAGCTTCCAGTCTGTTATGGAGAAGCTGTGAGTTTAAAGATGTAGTCCACATTTGAATTTTTATGAACTGCTGGTCCAATTTTTGCTCAAGCTTCCAATTTTTATCAAGTTTCTTGAAACAAGATTCCAAATCATATAAAGAAAGAAAAAGCTGGACTTAATAATGTGACTGCCCTGGGCTGATGTCTTTGTTCCCATAAATTTTCAGTTGTCATTCAGCAGATGCTTAGATTGCTGGATCAGAACCAGAAACAGGTATTGCCATCAGCAGTAAGTAACAAAACCGTATCCAAATCTACAAGTGGAAAGGCAACACTTAGTAGCCCAGAATCATGTATATCAAATGGTTCTATTGCTGCTCAAGATCCCAACAATCGATCGTTGTTGGACACTGATGGAGCTTCAACAGATGCTCATTCAACACGCTATCAAGCACAGCCATGCAATGCTGTCCATAATAATGCCAAGGAAACAGAAGGTTGCCAGATAAGTGATTGTGGTAGCACAAACAGCATTGTTGAGGATGGTGGTGATGAGCTGAAAATGGGACAAATTGAACAGAACTCGGGTTCCAAGGGTGCTGCGTATGATGCTAGCTACAACAAAATGGATGTACATCGAATTAGAGAGAGATTAAAGAAGAGGAGATTGGACAGGGGAACAGAAAAGAAGTCAGACATAGAGACTGATTTAGAAATAGGCAATGAGGCTTGGATAGAGAAAGAGCTTGAAAGTGGAGTAGAGAAGTTATCTGCCTCTCCGGAGAAGCGAAAAAGGGGCTGGTGCAAAAGACGCTTTCCACTTGTTGAGCAGGAAACATAACCAGGATAGAAGGTTTCAAAATGAATTTGTGAACTCTACTGTCTGAAGTGTTAAGAAACCTTCAGTTGGAAGGTTTGATTTCATCTACTTCGATTCGTAAGTACTTTAACTCAGTTATGCATTTCTGCTTTATAATGACGTCCAAGCCAAGGTTCTAATTCTGATTATCCATAATCTTGCTATTCATATAAAGCCATGTATGTAGTCCAAATGTTGATGTATATATGCAAAAAAAAAAAAATAAACTTTTATGCTGTTGTAGTGGTTTCTGTAAGGTAGTTTTTTCTGTGCAATGTAATATTATTTTTTCTCAATCAAAGCTGGGTTTTGCAGTTTTGGTTTTTGTTTTTGGGGGGGGGGGGGGGGGGGGGGGGTGGTGGGTGTGTGGGGTGGTGTTATGGAAAGTTAATATGCAGCGGGAAAGTTAATTGATACTTGCTCTTCCCGGAAAAATATGCTCACTAAGAGAATATTGTGGCAAGCCTATAATACAGTTTCTCCTTCTTAGCTCAAATTTTGCTGTTTTTAGGTGGGTGAAACTTAGTAGAAAATTGCATTTTACACTTCATTTGTGAATGCATCCATTCCTTGTCAGCATAAGTAATAATTTGAGAACGAATTCAAACGTGTAACAGATGAAGAGCTTAAGCTTAAATCTATATCTGCTTAATCGCGTTTGAGAGAGTCCACGCTGATGCAACTGTAAAAGAATGTTAGGAATCCATTGAAAAGGTAACAAATTGCAAAGCAATAGCTGGGGAGAGTGCCTAATAGGTTAATATCAAGGCTTTCGGGAGGAGTGCATCATTTGTCTTTCCTTAAAAAGGAAGAATCACTTTTATCAATTCAATGCTAATTTTTCTCGTTCCCATTATTTTTCCCCTCCACCTATTTATGGATGAGCAGAAAAGCTTGTGCAACCTCCTTAAAAACACAAACTCCCAACTTTTTTGCTCTATTCCTCCGGTAAATAAATGTCATTGCATGCATTTACTGTCATATCTACTCGGTCTGTGATTGACATACATGTTGATGTGTCTGCCAAAACTTAACATTAGGGATGGCAGCGGTCACATACCCTCAAAAATTTCTCTTATCAAATATTAATCTGCATATCTAAATCTTTTATCATATTTATCAAGTAACTTTACGAGTTTTTAACTCTTATTACCAAATCCTCTCACTTCCATCCCGCATCCTCTAACCGCTAATTTGAATAGTTTCGAAAAAGGGAATTAATTTTTATCATACTAAAATCAATACATATCATGTTAAGTCAAAACACTACACTGAAGTTTAAACTTGAAGAGAGCCATAGAAAAATTCAACATTTTATGAAGGGTAAATTAATAGTCTTCCAAAATAAGATTCAAACAACTATCTTACATTTTCCAGCAAGAAATTGTACATAAAACGTGACAAAAAACAGTTTACAAGATAAACATGTGCTCCAACTGAATACAAATTAAAGAAAATAAGTGTGCTCTAAAGGTATCAATTCCTGGTGTCGTGTGTGTGTTGAGTATTGGATAACGAGTTTTAGGATTCTCTTTTTAAATACTATCAGATTATCCATCGGCAACCCCTCATTAATATCAAATCCTAACAAGTTATCCATCGACTGTCAATCAAATTAACCATTGGATAGAGTACTTGCGGGTATCAAATTTTACTCTACCCACTGCCATCCCTATTTAACATTAATGGGGTCTATTTGGTTAGCATGATTCATTAAAATATTTTTTTCAAATATTATTCAATTTGTATCATAAATATAATTTTTAATTTTTTTAGTTCACATGTATCATATCATAAAAGTTCTATATGAAATGTTATTCCAAATAATTTTTTATAAATAATATCTATCCAATTGTAATTTTTGTAGCAAGTTCTTCATGAAAACTATGAAAGTTGGCTAATGATTTCCTTTCAAGATGAAAGATGCAATCTTCCTCTGCAAGCGTAGGTATTTTGGATTAAGCTGTCATGCTTTTTAAGAAAAAAAAAATTTATCGACAACGAACTAATGAAATAATAACTCTCAGTATCGATTATCTCAGTTAAAATCACGAAAAGTAAATTCCAATTTTAGTCTCACTTTAGGGTTGGAAGTGTTGATTCCAACTTCTATCATACCTAAACAGTCGATTGGCGATCTTGGTTTAGTCTAGCAAATTAACGTGGAATATAAAGATCATGGACATGACGTGAAGAAGGTGTCCTAGCTAAGTAAGGTACGGAATAAATGTATCAATTTGCTATTGAACGACATTGCCTTGTGTGTAGGGTACCCTTGTAAAGCCATATATATATTTTTTGAAAAGCAATATTGACTGGCCTATACATGAAGATCAGTTTCATTTATAAGGTTTAGTGGACGTGAAAAGCAGGATGAGCTGGAGGGTCCTATTGCTGGATTTAGTGCCCTAATCAGATTATTTGGTATTCTCCAACTTGAGTGCTTTGTCTTAATTCTTCTTCGCAAACTTTAGACCTTCTTTTAAGGGCTATGCAAAAAATAAAAATGGCTTTTAGGATTCAAAGTTTACTGCAGATTCACATCGTGAGAAAAAAATAAAAAGCTTAGTGGGATGTTTTTCTTTCTGAACAGAACGGAAGTACGGGTTAAGGATCAAAGAATTCTATTTAACCTTAATTTATTCCTGGTTTAGGATTAAACAATCCTGTTGAACCTTAATTTATTCAGGATTAAAAAAAAAAAAAGCAAAGCAACTGAAAACGTTCCAAGTGTCAGTGGATCTTTCTCCATTGATCAGTGAATTTTTTTTAATACTCGTTAGTCATGATATTTGTTTGGTCATAATGATTTTCTTTTCCAAGAACATAGATAATTAAAAATAAAAAAGAAGGAACACTCAGATGTGAAATCATTCTCTAATCACTGTGAATATTATGAAGTAACAAGATTCTAGTTTACATACTTACCAGGAACCAAAACCAAAAAAAAGAGAGAGAGAGAGAGAGCAATTGTCTGATCATGAAGAGGCAGGCCAACGAATTTGTCTATGATCAACATCTTTGCAGCAGTTGTATTGCGGATTCTTCTACGTCTTCAAACTGGGTGAGGCTCCCAATTCTTCAACTTTCCCCCAAACATTCTTGAAGGTCATCGTCAGCTTTGATGACGATTTTGACGAAATTGTTGGGATGTGGATGATAAGCGTTTATATGGGTGGTGTAGCGACCTCTGTAGTGCAGCCGTGCTGGCTTGTCTCCTCACCCAAGTCGCCAGCGGTTTCACGACCCTCCTATACAGGCAAAGGCTGAGGGCCATCAGGAAACGCAGAAATACATGGTCGCGGAAGTGCAGGAAGGAATTTCCCAAATTTGTCCGATGACAGCCAGCAAGAAATACCAGAATTCAACACTGAGCGAGGTGTCATCACTTACTGGATAATGGTACTTGAGCATAAGTTTTTTCAACAAGAATATGAGAGCTAAGAGCACAACATAGCCAAGAAATAAAATTTCTGCAGTGATAGCCTTGTTAACGACGTCTTCGCCCGAGTGATTCTTCAAGAGATCCATTACAGCTTTCGATTCTTCCTCACAACCTAAAAAGCAACGCAGAGCAAGAGTTGCCCAGCCAATAGAGATCAACGTCCACATTGCACCTGACTTCCTGGTGCAACCACCAAGGACATCGGCCACAAAATTTCAAAATGTCAAATTTTTTTTAAAGTAATATGTGAGGCTACACTTTGAATATATACATGTATATATGTATATGTGTGTGTATATATAATTGTGAGTGTTAGTCAGATTATTTGTTTTATAAAATGTCAATTAAAAAAAAGTATTATCGTAGCTGCATATATGATGTGCAGCTACACTTTGAATTTTTTTTTTTTTTAATGTGGCTTACATCATAGATGTTGCACATATGACGTAGTTTGGTTTACACTTGATTTTTAAATTTGAAAAATAAATTTGTTAATGTAGTTGGAAAAATTTTTTTCATTTTATACAAATCTTCAAAATTTAGAACATCATGATTGATTGTGTAAATCTATTCTTTGGATTAAATTAAAATATTTCAATATGTACAAATTAAAAATTTTGAGCAGTTTTAATTTGGGATGTGTAATTGGATTACAAGTGCTATTTAATTTTATTAGGATTTATAGATTAATAAATAAATAAACATAAATATAAATTGTGTACGAATTGAAAGAAAAAACTAATTTGGTACTAGTAAATGTGGATAAATTTACTGTAGTTTTTAAAGACTATACTACATCTATACCAACTTTAAACTTATTTTTATACATGAGATGTTAAAATTTAATTCAGAAGTATGTCATTATCCTTATTCAAATTTTAAAATTTTTTCAAAAAATTGAAGTATAATATGTTAATATTTTTTTTACATGTTTTATCCGGTTAATTGAAAATTATGCAATTTTTTAAAAATATTTTTGAAATGTATGAATACGAAAGTTTTTTGGATGATACGTACGAACATATATTTATACAGATAAAATACGATTATTAACTATGTTTTTTGGATATTTTTGATGCAATTATCCTAGGAACCTCAAAAGATAGTAATGATTTTACACATACACGGAAAGTTTTACCATAACAAGTATAAATTACAATTGAATTACTTCAAATTATCAATTATTTTCCTCTCTGAGTCACTTCGCTTATCAATTCTCCGCCTCCTTTTCCGGCTCTCCCTTTCATCTTTTGACGTCTCTCTTCTTCTACATACTGGTCCCTCCATCAACCGTATGCACAAATTCGAAAACAACATAGCAGAGGTATAAGCCCTTTGCTAACTGCCAAAAAATGTGCATTTGATCTTAAATTGAAGATTTACTTTGAAGATGAGTACAATTGAGACTTTAAACTTATGATATAGGTAGTATCAGTTTGTTTCGTTAAGAAATAGCGTTCAAATGGTAATGAATATGGTTTGAACTTTGAACTTCTGCTTGTATCCGAACCAAAAAAAAAAAAAAAAACTGCATCGTAGCATTGTTTCTTCGTTGTTTAGTTGAAGCAGATTGCAGGAAGGAAGAAAAAGGGCAGGGCAGGAAAATTGAGGTTGTGGATTGATTTAGCGAATGACGGTGTCCCAGTCTGGAAAGCTGAGATTAGAGGATTTGGATTTCGGGGAAAGGAAGGCTTTGCAGACGGGCCTAGTGATAATTACCACTTGTTTTTACTGGTAAATGCAGATTGTGATGCTGCTCACAAAATACCAGTGAAAGGCAAGTCTCTAAAGGTTTGGTTTCGCAAATCCTAATTAAAATTTGAGAGATGATGTCCGAAGAGGTGGTTATACAACTACCACAAAAATCAAATTTCAATCATATCAGACAATATTCAACACTGCCATTCTCACAGAAAAACAGCATATTTTTGACACTACCGTAAGGATACCCGAGGTTTTCTAGTACTCTGATTTTCTTTCCCTCTGCCTGTGTTACGCATTTGCAGTGAGATAGACGGGAGAAGACTATATTACGAATTTGCAGTGAGATAGATGGGAGAAGAGACAAGTTTAAATATAATATTCTTTGTTTCATGCAAAACATCCATTAGAACAACAGAAGTTGTATCAGACAGAAATTCTCTGAGACATGTAGTGTTCCAGGAATAGTCCTTTGGCCCTTTCGTACCCTTTTCTCAGCCATCCGTGGAAAGTTTGATAATGCTCTCTTGACTGCAAGAGAGGCCACCTTCTTTCCCAGCCATCGGGTTGTTCCATTTAGGAATTAGGACAATCTCCATTGCGCTTCCATCAACTCTGCCCTGATACAAGAATAATTCACGTAACTAAAATTAATTTTATAAGCAGAATAAAGCTGAATACAACAAAATTGGACTGTTATTCACTTATCTCTGCGGGAATAATATATTTTACTTGATGGATGGTGTAAATAATTTATCTGACACAATCAGACGACTTTTTTCCCAATTCTTTTCCAGTAGAAGCAAATATGACCATTTACAAATATGTGATTTCACAGTCTATTAGTCTGAATATCAAGCCAGTCAACAAGCTGATTTAGAACCAGATGACATTCACTCTTCCATTTCCACTAGAATAAGTAAGATCTGCTTAATCGGGTTTGAGAAAATCCACGTTGATCAATTGTAGAAGAAAGCCAGGAATCCATTGAAAAGTTGACAAATTGCAAAGAGCAATAGCTGGGCAGAGTGCCTAATATCAGGGCTTTTGGTAGGAGTAGGGGATTAGGCTTGTCCATATTCCCGGGGCACATCTTTTGTCCTTTCTTCAAAAGGAAGAATCACTTCTATCAATTCAATGCTAATACTTTCACCCAAAAAAAAATATATATATCAATGCTAATTTTCCTTTTTCTTTCCTATTATTTTTCCTTTCTTTCCATTTATGGATGAGCGGTTACGCCTGGGCAAGCCCCGATGTTGGACACTGATGGTAGACCAGATATCATAATGATTCCCAATTCCATGAACCCCGTTCCTCTCTTTCCCTCCTCTTCACAGAAAAAAAAAAAAAAAAAGAAGTTTGTTGTAATAGTCCAGTAAATAAATGTCATTGCATGCATTTGCTATCTTACCTACTCTGTCTGTGATTAATATACACACACATTGATATATCTGCCTAAACATTAATGGGTTTGTTTGGGTAGCATGATTCATAAAAAATTTTTAAATATTATTTAACTTGTATCATAAATATAAATTTTAATCTTTTTTTTTATCTCATATGCATCATATCATAAATGTGCTATATGAAGTGTTATTCCAAATAATTGTTTACAAATAATATCAATCCAATTGTTATTTTTGTAGCAAGTTCTTCTTGAAAATTTTGAAAGTTGGCTAATGATTTCCTTTTGAGATGAAAGATGCAATCTTTCTCTGCAGGCTTAGGTATTTTGGATCGATCTGTCATGTATTTTAAGAAAACAAAATTTATCGACAACGAACTGTTTAAACAGTAACTCTCAATATCAATTATCTCAGTTGAGGTCGTGAAAAGTAAATTCCAATTTTAGTCTCACTTTAGACTTGGAAGTGTTGATTCCAATTTCCATCGTACCTACACAGTCAATTGACAATCTTGGTTTAGTCTAGCAAATTAAGGTGGAATATAAAGAGCATGGACATGACGTTTGATCTGAAGAAGGTGTCCTAGCTAAGTAAGGTACGGAATAAATGTATCAATTTGCTATTGAACGACATTGCCTTTTGTGTAGGGTACCCTTGTAAAGCAACATTGACTGGCCTGTACATGAAGATCAGTTTCATTTATAAGGATTAGTGGACGTGAAAAGCAGGATGAGCTGCAGGGTCCTATTGCTGGATTTAGTGCCCTAATCAGATTATTTGATATTCTCCAGCTTGAGTGCTTTGTCTTCTTCTTCTTCTTCTTCTTCGCAAACTTTAGACCTTCTTTTAAGGGCTTCGCAAAAAATACAAATGACTTTTAGGATTCAAAGCTTACTGCAGATTCAGTTCGTGAGTGAAAAATGCTTGGTGGGATATATGCTTTCCTTTCCGAACAAAATGGAAGTACGGATTAAAGAATTCTGTTTAACCTTAATTTATTCCTGGTTTGGGATTAAACAATCCTGTTGAACCTTAATTTATTCAGGATTAAAGAAGCAAAGCAACTGAAAACAATCTGAGTTTCAGTGGATCTTTCTTTCTCCATTGATCAGTGAATTTTTTTTTTTTTTCAATACTCGCTAGTCGTGATATTTGTTTCATCTGCCCTTTTTCTTTCCCCTTTTCTGAGACCCCGTCCTATCTTCCCTTCTTTGTTTTTCCTCTATGAAAAGATTGCGAAAGGAAAATGAAAATCAACTAGCTGCAGTTTTAGTTCATGTACATAACTTTGCCTAGAAGTTGGGAAGATAGTTTGTGTTCATTGTTTTAGTAACTGGCGGTCTCAAATGTCCAATTAGCAGTATATTTATTTTGGTATTTTTATTTTGGCTGCAAAAGACGGATATTTTCAACAAGCTGGTAAACAAAAGCAAGATGATGAATTCAAACACCGGGCGGGCATGCGGTTTGACACCAAAAAGAAAGGAAAAAAGAGGAACCTATTTAGGTGCAGTACAAAAGACTTAAACAAGATATGATAGATATTACAGTGCTGTTGCCAATTGGCCTGGAGCTTTGACCCTAAAGTTGACCCTCAAGCTTAAAAGGTAAGAAGATTGTTTAGATTAATTTGACGTGGATGGACCCATAAAGTCATAATGGTCTATCCTCCAGAACTTATCAGAAGCTATTAGCGCCCAGATCGATGTGCCTTTTCTTTTCTAATTAATGCAATCGATGCAATATTATGTCCATAATCAATGTTAACATGTAGACTCACTGCGATCTAGAAACCTTAATCCTAATAATTAAAGTAAAGTCCTTCGAAATAAAGTGATGGATGGATAACCCTCCTAAATAATAAAAGAAAAGGAAAAAAAATTTGGTCGGTAAGCCTTTTAATTTATCCAAAATAATATAGCAGGATTGACGCCTTTCTCAGGGAAAGGTGAATAGCATTTGGGAATAAACATCATCACGACCAACCCCTAGCAGCGTCATAGTGATTTTTTTGTTTTTTTTTTGTTTTTACTAGTATATAGATAAACCTTCGACGTTTTATTTGTATAAAGCTATCCCAATCTCTTCATCAAATGATTCAAACCCTTAATCACCCGTCATTTAGGGAAACTTTTTTTTTATTGCAGAGAAAAAAAATCTAATTATTGTTGTTTATAGTAATTTCTATTGGAATGATTGGATATATAGTTTATTTTTCTACAATAAATTGTTGAAATTTTCCATCCTTCTCGCTCAAAACTATATCCGTGCAGTTCATCTAACAGGTTATTCAAAATAGAAATAGTAAAAGTTGAGTCAAATAGATTGCTACAAATGAAACGTGTGGTAAAATATGAGTGTGACTTCAGAGTGGGGGAAAGCACGAGCAGGATTGGGTGAAGAGTACGGGATAATGTTCCACGCTATTCGTTTTCTAAATGTTTTTAAGAAAACCAACATTTCGGATCCATCATTAGCTTTTCTTCTTTTTGTTTTGGTTCTCTTTTTTTTTTTTTGTTAAAATCAGTGAGTCATCGCACATTCACGCCCAATCGGTTGTTCCTTGCTCATTTTCAGTAGCTTTTGTTTTTTAAAATAGGTTATCCTGCTCAGATCGTTTGGTCTAATTTGTCATGTCAACTCAGCTTTCCGGCCAAACCGGAAATGCTCAAAGCATCTTACAAAATCCTAGACAATTTATAGAGCTGTTGACATGTTGCAATGTGTAGATACTTTTGACTGGAAAATATTCTGTGTCATTATTGTAGTACGAAATTGCATGATTAGAAAGCACAAGAATCTTAGTGAACCTAAGCTATAAAGCCACTGATTCTTTGTCACCTTCATGTGGGGAAGGAATTAACCCAAAGGGGTTGCCGGGGAATGGCTGCTGGCAGGTATAGGGTGGGGAGAATGCACGGGAGTGCCTGCAGCCTCCCCATCCCTCCCCCAAGATTTTCTCTTTTCCCTTTTTTACCGTATGAGACTTAATTTCTTAACAAAATCAAGATTTTACTTTTGTCTCGACGTACAACAAATAAGAAGTTCCACGAAGTTTCACAATGAAGTATAGATCAGGTGATCAATGCTTCACTGGTAATTAGTAGTAAGTCACGAGTTTCAATCATCAAAAGTTAGATAAAGAATCAGTGTTGACCGTTTATCAGAAAAAAAGAATAATATGCATCCATCAATATATAGTTTGCGAACTTCATTTCATGGATCGGCCACTTGAAGGATTGGATGAAGAGGAGGAAAATGTTAGTTTAATGGTGACTAAAGAGGCAGTTCAGGACTCAGTTGGGAAATCAAAATCTCTATGATAAAGCATTCCAGTCCCTAGCCAATTTTCACAACCTTCCAGACCAAAAGGTTTGCAAATTAAGGTTAATCTGCTGTTTATTAGGTTAATGTTGATTAGTACCAATTATAACAGCAAAGAAGAAATTAATTATGCTAGTAAGTAGACATGTTCTGAAGCAAAAAGGACATTCAAAGCCCACCTTTATCTTGCATTGAACGAATCTTTTATGAATTGTTGAAGATGAGAAGATTATTTAAGAAAATGCTGTCGCAAACCTGACGCAGAAACAGCTTTTTGTGAAATCAATCTTGGAAGCTAGTGAGACTAACAGGTATGGAAAGGTAACAAGAAAGGGGGATTTCAATAAAGAAAAATAGCTTTGAATCCAAGAGAAAAATAAAAATGGTAGAAAGGTGTGCTTGTGCGGGTGTCTCCCTGTCTGTTTAGCCATACTAAATAATAAAATACAAGGCGCAGGATGTTTGAGCATGCTGTAAAGACTAAAGGAAAGAAAAGGGAAATAAAGCAACGGCAAAGTTGCCCATACTCTGATCTCACATTCTCCCATCTACCACTTTTCATAGGATTTGAACATTTGTGGGCCTCGTGGGATTATTATAGG